>NC_138183.1:220027117-220627117 GCF_964194105.1 Spermophilus citellus
TGGTTCTTTTGCTTGGGAAGATAAATCACATCAATTTGTCTTCCAAGTAGATTTCCAAGTAATTTTTGGATAGTGCAATCACTGTGTCTTCTATTTATTTCTGGATCCCCAGTTTCTAGCTCATTGTAGGTATATAATACATGATAATGGAAAAATAGATACCTGGAGCTCTGGTGAGTGATTGACTATATCTAGTAGTTCAGATGTGAATGTTACAATGATAGTCTGCAATATAATATTTCTTTCCACATGTAGCTTTAAAATTCTTTTTAAAACTTTAGCTAGAGAATCATCCATTTTGAACTTTAAAAATAGCATATGGGCAATTTGTTTAGGATCCAATGGAATAACAATGTTCAAAATA
Organism: Spermophilus citellus; assembly: GCF_964194105.1. Lineage (NCBI taxonomy): Eukaryota > Metazoa > Chordata > Mammalia > Rodentia > Sciuridae > Spermophilus > Spermophilus citellus. The sequence continues at coordinate 220,027,482 of NC_138183.1, forward strand.
AGGAATCTTGCATAATCTGATAAGAGTTTGCAGTAGGTTCATTGGAGGTTGTGTTTGCTGGTAATAATAAATCCAGGTTTGAACACATAGAGCATCTTGTCACATAAAATTTATTACAAAAAAGTTTACAAATTAATTCTACATCATTTTCCAAGTGCAAATCATAACCATAAGACTGTAAAATCTATCACCAAAGATATAAAGAAAAAAATCCAGTAAAAACAATATTAAAATATTCCATAAGCACTGAAGAATTCAAATTTGTCCCAAAACATTATTGATATCATGAATATCTATGACCAGACATCTGTGTTTGGGTAAATCTAGTAGATTAGCATTCAAGACAACCCAACAACATGTTCTCTAAAAATCAATAAAGTATAAGAGGTTTTAATAGAATTCTTGAAGAAAGAAATGTCACTATTCAAAAACAAAAGCAAATGTTCTAATAAAATGTTGTGAATGACAAGAACCACTCAGGCATCTTTAGTTAAAGCAGGAATACTTGCAAATAAAACATGCAATTACCACATTAGCACAATAGCAACCAAGTCTATACCACTGGATTATGATGTCATAATTGAGTTGTCTCTTCAGTTTTAAAACTTCTCTAACAATGGCAATTCTAGGTCATCTTCTTGGGTTCTTGCTTTACCTAGAACAATATTAGAAAGTGCTGGGGAGTGATATTGGCCAAAGTATATTATTTACATTTTATGTATGTACAAATACATAACAACAAATTTCATCATTATGTACAACTCTAATGTACCAATTAAAGAGTGGGGGGAAAAGGGCTAGGGATATAGCTCAGTTGGTAGAGTGCTTGCCTTATATGCACAAGGCCTTGGGTTCAATCCTCAGCACCATAAAAAAAGTGGGGAAAAAACATTAGAATCTGTATCTAATGAGAAGCTCATGTATATGTGCATAATCTTATTAAGACCCCACAAGTAGGCTTTAAAAATAATTTCTACACAGGTCAATGCATCATGTTTGTTTACTTTGTATTTTTCCTGAATTTTCTTGTAGATTTAGATTTGGGATGCATAAGTGAAAACTTAAGAGTCACAGACAATCGACATCATACTGTTTGCCATGATTAATTTCTATAAGGATAAAGAAAGGAAGACTGGATGACATTTTAAGGGGTTTTCCAAACTCATGCTATAACCATTAGAATGTTTTATGGTTGGAATTGGTGAGCTCCCCTCCTAGGATATATCAGATTGTGTGAGCACAGACTTTTGGGCTAAACATCTCCTACTATGCCTAAGACACTCTAGGACTGGAAAATACTTATCATCTCCTAACTATTATCTAAGGAGGCCAGGGGAGTTCTGATGAAGCCAAGTCCCAAGCCTCATCCCTGCAGAAGCCAATTAAAGTCAAACAAAGAAAATATCTGTTCTCTGCCTGAAGTCTGAGCCCTGAATCTCAGCCAGCTCTTAGCTATAGCAAAACTCCATCCTTAACCATAGGGAAAATCATGAAAAAGAATGTAGGTGGACTGATGCAAAACCATCGTCACTTTTGTAAAGAAAGTCTGAATAGTCATTCTCTGCTGATATTGTCAACAGCATTGTCGACTTAGTCAAAAGGTATTATACATTTTATAATTTGATGAAGTTATGTTTTTGATCTCCTTAAATCCTTTGCTACATGTTGGTAATTCTAAAAATGCCAATGTTGACAACAGTCTGGAGCTGTATTTTATATGGGCTATAGAATTACATGAACCTCATAGAGAACATGTATTTCTTGGCTACAGTCACTGCAATATACTGGATTACCTGACTCCTACTTAAAATGGGTTGCAACTGGCTATATATACTCCTCTTTCCCTCCACTCAGTCTCATTACAGTTTATGGCCACATATGGATGGCCATTTGACCTTCAGTGAAACATATACTGAGTTTTCCTTTCTAATTTTAAATGAGTAAAGCAGAACAAAATAGCCAGTTTCATTCTCAGACCTGGAGAACAGGGAAGAAGCCCTACTTTTGCTCATTAAGAAAAACAGTTCCATATGTGGGAGGACATTTTAGGTTGTGTCCCTGGAGGAAGAAGGAGGAAGGTGTCAACTTGACTGTTTTATCTCTTCCCACCCTCTTGTGGTCATCCTTAACCTATCCTTACCCTTTACCCTAGGAGAATGAAGGCTCAGAAAAGTCACCCTGTGCTCCTTCTTATGCTCATTCTGTCACTATTTATTGGTTCCCTGTTTTAGCATAAGGGCTGGATTAGGTAACAGGAGAAGAGCAAAACTTGGTTTTGCACTTAGTGAATTTAAAACTCAGAAGACAACGCAGAATTATGTTATAATACATCAAAATGGAATCAGAGTGATAACTCTTTTAAAATTGAAACTATTGTCACAAAACACCAAACAACTTCAGTTCCAATAAATGAGTCAAATAAACATACATGGAGAGCCCCAAGGAGTGAGAGGTAAATGTTAAGTAACAGGAAACGAAAAAAGGTCAGAAAGTCCTAAAGAGCATCTCTTATGTGTCAAACATAGACCTTGCCTATTTGCTATAGCAGCTCTTTGAAGTTTATAACTATTTCACTATACAAATATATAAATTGAAGTTCAGAAATTATAAATTGTCCAAGACAATTTGAAGCTAGTCCAGGTTAAATTTAAAAACTGAATTTCTAGAATCTAGACTATGAAGGAATTGGCACTTAAGCTGGGCTTTGACTAGTGGGTCTAGATAGATAGGAAATTAAGAAGAGAAAAGGCAGAAAAGCTTAAGGCAAGCAGTGAAATGAGATCAACAGGATCAGAACAGAAAACTCAAGTATGGCAATAGTTGGCAAGCCTAGAACTTGCATTGGATGTTTGAATTATGGAGAATCAATAGGAACTCTAACAGGGAAAGGCAGAGTGAACATGCAGGGTTAAGGAGGTTTGCCAGGTTGTAGGATATAGGTGGAATACTAGGCAAAGGGACCTGCCCCTGGGTGACATGCAGGGGGCAGTGAAAGCACCAAAATCAAGGGGGATCATGTGTCCATCTGTGAATGAAGTTTTGTTTTTGTTTTTGTTTTTGTTTTTGTTTTTGTTCTGGGAATTGAACTCAAGGGTTCTCAACCACTGAGCCACATCCACAGCCCTATTTTGTATTTATTTAGAGATGAGGTCTCACTGAGTTGTTCAGCACCTTGCTTTTTACTGAGGCTGGCTTAGAACTCGAGATCCTCCTATCTCAGCTTCCAGAGCTGCTGGGATTACAGGCATGCACCACTGTGCGTGGCCTGAATAAAGAATTTTTTTTCAATAACATACATGGACCTATGTATTCTTTTTTTCATAGAAGAGTCTTAGAGGAAATTCTCCATGACATCAAATAGGCAATGTCATATATATATGACAGCAGAATGTATTACAATTCTTATTATACATATAAAACACAAATTTTCATATCTCTGGTGAATAAAGAATTTTTTAAAGCACCAAAAAAAGTCATTTAAATTACGTGAATCAAACTGTCTATGATAGGATGTTCTTGATTTCTGTCTCCTGTAACTCTGCAAAAAGAATAAGAAAAAAATGAATTCCTCCAACCTGATGGTGTGTTTTTACAGAGTGAATCTCAGTAAATGGGACCACTCTCCATCTGGTTCCTCAAGCTGAAAACCTGGGCATCATTCTGGACTCCATTTCCCTCTCATCCTACATCCAATTTGTAAAAGAACCTTATTAATTCTAACTTCAAAATTCAAACCTGGCCATTCTTTCCTATGATGGCTTCTGCTCTAGTCTTGGTCACCATCATCTCTCTTTTTTGGCATCTTTTTCCCAGTACCATCTACTCCCCTCCCCGCTCAACAACAAAGCAATTCTGTAAAACAACTACTCAGTATAATTTTCACAGTGGAGAAACTCGGAGTCTTCCATCACAAATCCTTAGCTTAGTCCACCAGCCCTTCAGGATCTGGCTTCCCCGGTGCATCTGATGAATTTCCCCCTCCGGATTCCCTGGCAGCTCTGCTGCAGCCACACTCTCCCTGTTCTCCTACAGACATGCCAGGCACATTCCAAACTCAGCTCCTTTTCACTTAGGGTTCCTCTGCCTAACATACAGCTCCCAGGATTTCACATTTCTCCTTCTCTTAATATATTTGGGTTTCTGCATTTTTAAAAAATGTCAACTATTTACCATGTAGTTACCAAAGCATCGTCTCTGCACCCTCCATACCCACATCTTCTCTTTACCTTGGCTTACTTTCATTATAGTGCTTATCTCTAAAATTTTGTAATTATATATTTGTCTTTTTTCTTCCTTAAGTTGTCTCTCTCTCTCTCTTTTTTTTTCTTTTGTAGTACTGGGGATTAAACCCAGGAGTGTTCTCATACTGGGTTACATCCCCATCCTTCTTTATTTTTTACTCTGAGACAGGGTCTTTCCAAGTTACCCAGGCTGACCTTGAACTTGTGATCCTCTTGCCTCAATTTCCCAAGTCACTGGGATTACAGGTGCGCAGGATTGCACCCAGCTGCCTTGTGCTATCGCTAATGCAGAATCCATGTCAGGAATAGCATATCTGTTAAATATATTTATTCAAAAATGATTTGATAACTACAAACATAAGTTAATAAGTAGACATTATACAGAAATAAAATGGCATATCTATGTAGCAACTCTTTTAAAGCTATATTTTGAAACATAGCTTCTTCCCAAGTACTCATTGTTTCAATCTTCAAAGAGAAACACCTTGCAAAGTCTGAATAATGATTTACTTTTCTTGCCACGGAATTGCAAGTAACCCTTGGTTCTTTTTATAATTACCTAGTTTTTATACTTTTAAGACTAGGGATTTTTTTCTTAATTCGTGACTGTTCTGTGTCATTTAGTATATTCACAATTTTATGAAACATTACCTCAATTTAGTTTTAATACATGCTTATCAATAATGTTATATTTTAAAGAACTTATTGTTAAATTTGGCATGGTAGGAAGCAAATTGATTATATTACAAATGGTAAATAAAGAGTTTTTATCTAATCATCTTTATATAAGACATTATATAGTGTCACCAAATAGCAGGTTAGAGAAAAGCAGGTTATTTTTAAAAGTAATCCACCTGATAAATAAAAATAAATTATCAGTTTGTACTTTATAATTTGAGCATGAACGTGTACAAACATCACAAAAAGGAATGCAGACATTACAACTTTTAGAAAACACACACACACACATACACACGCCACCTACAGTTTTACCAAAGAGAGAGAATAGAGTCTGTCAAAGCCTCTGCTTCCAACTGCCAATTCTTCAGGAACACAGAAGACAGGAGAAACTGTCAAATATCACTGTGGGTGTGCAGCCAGCAAAGTCCAGACAAGGGCACTCGATAGGTCAAATTCCCTTTGATCTTCAACAATAACTTGGAAGAACAGCCTGGAAGGAAAAGTTGTAGATTAAGAGATTTAAAATGTATAACGGTTGTTTTCTGAGCAAGCTTAAGCTGTGTTGAGAGATGCACATTTGGGTGATAAAACTCTAAGAAAGTGCAAAGAAATTGCAACAATAGAAGTCACAGCTGTGGTTACCTTGGAGAACAGAGAAGGGATTGTAACTAGGGCAGGGCATCTATAGGAGCTTGGTGCTGGGACAGCTGAATATCCACATGCAAGAGAACAAAGCTGGACTGTGCTTCACATCATGTACAAAAATTAACTCAAAATGAATCCATAACAGAAATATAAGATTTAAAATCATAAAAATCTTAGAGGAAAATCTCCATGACATCAAATAGGCAATGAATTCACAGATACAACATCAAAAACATAAGCAACAACAAAAATAGAAAAATTGGATTTCATCACATTTTAAAGCTTTGGGGCATCAAAGGACATTAGTTAAAAAAAAAAGTAAAAATCACCCACAGAAGAGGTGAAAATATTCCCAAATCACATGTCTGATAGGGTTCAATATCTAGGCTATATAAAGAACTCTTACTACTAAATAAAAAGTTCAACTTAAAAATGAGCAAAGGGCTAGGCATGTTTGCACATACCTGTAATCTCAGATGTTCAGGAAGCTGAGACAGGAGGATCACAAGTTTGAGGCCAGCCTGGGCAACTTGGTGACACCTTGTTTTAAAATAGGAAATGAAAAGGCCTGGGGATGTAGCTCAGTGTCAAAGTGCCCCAAGACTCAATCCCCAGTAAAATAAATGCAAAGACTTGAATAAACAGCTCTACAAAAGGTCAAGAAGTACATGAAAAATACTCAACATGTTTACTCATCAGGAAAAAGCAAATGAAAACCACAATGAGATGCAATTTCATACCCATTAGAAAGATTATAATAAGTTTTTATCCCCTGATACTGAGGATTGAAACTAGGAGTGCTTTACTACTGAGCGAGCTACATCCCAGTCCTATTTGTTTATTCATTCATTCATTCATTCATTCATTTTTAATTTTGAGACGGTGTTTCACTAAGTGACTAAGGATCTCACTAAGTGGCTGAGGCTGACGTCAAACTCACCATCCCCCTGCCTCAGCCTCTCAAGTTACTGGGATTTCAGGTGGGTGCCACCATGCCTAGCAACAATTTTTTTAATAAAGAAAATTAAAAGTATAGGTGAAGATGTAGATAAAATGAGACTCTCACACATTGCTAGTTGGAATATAAAAATGATATGGATGCTATGAAGAACAACTTGGCAGTTCCTCAAACTGTTAAGCACTGAATTATGATATGATCCCAGAATTCTATTCTTATGTACATATCCAAAAAATTGAAAACTCAAATAAGTATTTGCATATACATATTATGTGCTCCATTAGCACTATTTACAACAACTAGAAAGTAGAATCAGCCCAAATATCCATCAGTAAGTGAATGGATAAACAAATTGTGGTTATCTGTACAATAAAGTATTAAGTCATAAACATAAAGTATATACTAATACATGCTACAATTTGAGAAATCTGGAAAATATGCTAAGTGAAAGAAGTCAAACCTATCACATACTGTATAATTCCATATATATTAAATATTAAAAATAAGTATAAAGAGAAAAAGCAGATGAATGGCTGCCAAGGACCTTGGGAAGAGCAAGAAACTTCTTACTGAAAAAGTGGTTTTATTTAAGAACAATTGAAATGCTTTAAAACTTAAGATATAGGGACTGTGGATGCAGCTCAGTGATATAGCACTCATGTAGCATGAATGAGGCCCTGGGTTCAATCCCAAGCACGCTCCCACCAAAAGCCAGACGAAACAACCAGATATATAGTAATTATAGTAGTGATGGTTGCCACTTGTGAATGTACTAAATTCAACTGAATTGCTCACTTTAAAAAGTTTCATTTTATACTGGGTGCAGTGGCACATGCCTGTAATCCCAGCAGTTTGAGAGGTTGATACAGGAGGATCTTGAGTTCAAAGCCAGCCTCAGCAACGGTGAGGTGGTAAGCAATTCAGTGAAACCCTGTCTCTAAATAAAATAAAAAATGGGGCTAGGGATGTGGCTTACTGGGCAAGTGCCCCTGAGTTCAATCATCAGTAACCCCCCACCAAAAAAGCTTCATTTTGTTATATGCATCAAGCTATTAAAAAAAAAAAAGATGACCTACAATCCCACATTTACTTCTTTATGAATTCTGTAGGATAAACTAGTGTGAAGATGTGGTTTTGTTGAGGGGAAAAATGAGGAGATGCTAATTATATTACTTCAGCCACAGGAATGTTACACTACCTTTTTGGTTCATAGTCATTACGTTAATTATTTCATAAAATGAAAAGTTGTCATCCCCCTCCATATCTAATTCATTCTAACACATTTGCTCTGGCTTCTGGCTTCATGACAATCTGCTTAAACATGTGTTTCTTGTATTTTACAGACATACTTGGCAAGTGCAAGACAAAATTGATGCAAACAATGTGGCTTACACAACTGGGAAGCTAAGCTTTCACACGGATTATCCAGCCCTCCACCATCCACCTGGGGTAAGGTGAGCTTCAACATATTTTCCACAAAGCAGGCCAAGGACCAAATCCTTCTATATTTTGAGTGTATAAGATTACATATTTCACCAGCTAATTTGTCATATGTAATTTTCTTTCTTCAAACACAATCCAAACACAACATTTATGTCCCTGAATTCTGAATATCAGAACTGCTGAGGGATAGGACATTTTCATGTATCTTTTTAAAAAAATATTTATTTGTTCTTCCTGGAAATAATTATTGGTACTTTTTGCTTTGCCATGACAGACAGCAGTATAACCTGGTGTCTTTTTGTATATATATCCCCAGTAAGAGAGTTAAAAAAAGAAAAAGAAATCAGGGAACACAAGATGGTGTTCTCCCACAGTGTGACATGGCTGTCATTTTTATCAGTTATTGCTACATGAAAACCCACTCCCTAACTTAATGGCTAAAAAGAGCACCCATGTACTTAGCCCATTCTTGCTATTCAGGCTGTGTTCTGCTGGAAAGTTCTTATTTGCAGATTAACTCAGCTGATGAGTTGGCTAAGGGCTGGTGACTTCATCTAGGATGGCTTGTCTGCTCCACAAGCTAGCCCAGGCTTCTGCCCATGGCAACTTGCTGCAGTCTGGCTGTAGCAAAATAACCGGGGGTGACGAACAACTTGTGTAGATCCATACAGCAGGAGTGGGAGCGGTTTATTGTAGGACTGGAGGGGTATATATACATTCCACACAGCTTATCTTAATTAACATAAACTAGATACAGCAGTCAACCAATCAGAAATCTCCACACTTAATGGCTCGCTGGCGTTACTTCACAAACCACTCCCTCTGGCAAAATTCCAGGCGCCATCCTGACTTGTTTACAGACTCTAACAGCAACTGACACAATGTTCAGAGAAAGAGCCAACGTATACAAGGCTTCCTGGGGCCTGGGCTAGTGTTTGTGCAGTGTTTCTTCTGCTGTGTGTTATTGGTCTAAGCAAACCACAAGTCTTGCCCAGATTCAAGAAATGAGGAAGTAGTCAACTCAAGGAAGGAGCTGTGAACATGCTGTAATAACGGGATTCAAAGATAAGGAACAGAGTAGTCATGCTATTTTTGGAAACCATCTCCTATCTCGCTAATAAAATTCCCTCTCAAGGAAGGAGGTGCTCCATGTAGAGCCACAAAGGCCCCAGAGGAATTTCTGAGTACACACTCTTCCTCTACATCTTCACAAAATTATCATTTTAGTAAACCAAATACATTTTTACAAATTCACCATTTACTAAATTAAAACACAAATAGGACAATATGATTTTTTGAAAAAAAAATATGTTCTTTGCCTATTTTTAAAGCTGAACTGGACTAAATGAAATAACCACCCAGAAATCTGTAGCTTCAAAGATAAATGAAAATCTGGAGAATTCTCAAGTTAATAAAGGAGAAATGGGCCAAAACCAAAATTAATCCCTTTTTTTCATCATCTTGACTGAACATATTTTCTCTGTGCCCTGGTTGCTACCCATTGTTCTTGCCAGTATTAGCTAAGCGTGTATAGAATTTGACCACATGTTTTAAATTATTTTGTTGATTGGAAAAAAGAAATCCACATGATTTCATTGAACTAAATGATGACAGAAAAATGACTCCTATAGTCACCTTTTTGAGTGGGAGTTGAGGGAGGAGACACAACAATGTGATTTATTCAAAATGTGGTTCTGAGACATTTTTCTGAAACCCTGTTATTAAAAGCCAAACTAATCAGCTCAACTCACCTTTCAGAGATCAGTTAGAGAGGTTGGATAGAATAAAACTTAAAGAGTGAGAAGAGAAAACTAAAGATTCTATTTCAAATTTTTAAATTATCTTCTATATTTTATGACTTCACATTTTGTTTCTGGGTTAAAATTGAAAGCCTAAAAAAAAGTGATTAAATGATGTCATAAATTTTCCTGAAGTACAATGGAATTTTTGACATTTTCATAGAAAGTTATGCTTTTCAAAGCATTTTGACTTGTCTTTCTGTATATGATCACTCTTAACATTCCTTTAAGGTTAACATGATTGTGACTTTTATGTAAAATGGGGAAATGAAGTACAGGGTAAAAACTTTTATAGGGTGATTCATGGGGAATTTGAACTTGAACCTGGATTTCCATCTAGTTTATCATCACCTCATAAAGCTCCTGAGTTGGAATTTCTAATTATCATAATTGTATAATGTCATATAATGTAATGTGATAGATTATTTGTGTATATTGTCACACTTTACAAACTCTTCAAAGACAAGGACTGAATCATACCTTTATCTCAAGACTTCATACATCATCTTGCACATAATTTAGACATAACAAATACTCTATAAATAAGCAAAGTGCAATAAAGGTCTAAAATTACATAAATGACTTGATAGATTTTTACTATAATTTCTTTCAACACTGGGAATTAAACCCAAGGATGCTCTATCACAGTGCTGTTTCCCCAACTTTTATTTATTTTATTTTTTAAATAGAGCCTAAGTTGCCCAGGGTCTGCTCAAACTTGTGATTCTGATAAAAGAAAAAATGTATAGATACCTGCTTATACTATTGTTCAAACTTCCATTTTGAATGGTTATTTTTTTTCTTTTGTACTTTTCCATAACAATTAGAAAAGAAATTAGATAAGATAATTAAATGATTTATAGTAAAATGTTTATCAAATAAAAGTTTATTAAAATGTCATTTTAATTACAGATGAAATGACTTGGATAATTAGTTTTCTCTTGAGCATGCAGTTTGATGGATTTGGATCCAATGGGGTCAAGATAAGAAGACACATCTTTAATGAAACACAGATATTACTTTGCTCACTATTTTTCTCTGGGCCAAAAGTCACATGCTGCCATAAAGAAACACTTTAAAAGAAAATATTTTAAAATTCTGAATAACTCACATGAAATAAAATTTGGTTTTCTACAAATTTGAATTAGTGGTGAGGGTATCAGGCACCATCATCATTTTCCTGTCATAAGATTGTATTAAAAATTTAACTACATGAAAGAAGATGTTAGTTGGCCTTGCCTTGTGCAAAAACATCACCTAACCTTTTATAAAACTGATATTTGAAATATTCTGTGAGTTCATTTATGATGAAATTGGAAAGAATCTCAAGAACCCTCCAATTCTCTCCAAAATAAAATTATGCTATCATTTTGCCATTGAGAGTTTGATGGATTTTTCCATTTCCTTTTCTTTTTCATCATACTGCATTGTCCCTCATGGCCCTTGTGAGATGATTTTCTTAAGCAACTTGATCAGCTTATGCATGTATTTTTCAAGCATAAAAAAAAATGGCATAAAGTTGGCTGTGGTGGCACACTCCTGTAATCCCAGTGGCTCAGGAGGCTGAGGCAGAAGGATCACTACTTCAAAGCCAGCCTCAGGAACTTAGCAAGGCCCTAAGTAACTCAGCAAGACCTAGTCTCTAAATAAGATATATTTTAAAAAATAAAAGGGCTGAGGATCTGGCTCAGTAGTATAGTTCCCTGGGGTTCATCCCCCAAGTACCAAAAAAGAAAAAAAATGCCATCAATTTAAAGATTGAACCATTATTAATTTAGACCAGTTATCTTCCAACATCAATAAATAAGGATGGATATTTTAAATTGGCAAAGCACAGATATATCTACACACCACACAATACTGAATAACTAAGAGTATTATAAAGGGATTTTTCTCTTTGTAAACAAAAGACTTGCTATATACAGGTTTTTAAGCAAATAGGCCAAAGTTTGAATACCAGCTTTTCCACATTTTAGCCAAATTCTTATTAGCTAGCCAGTTTTGACACCTCTATATCTCAGTCTCTCCATCTGCAAAATGAAGATAAAACTATCAAATTCTAAGGATTCTTATGTGTAGTAATATAAATGATACAATTTCAATTTTAGAATAAATTATATATAAAATTATAAAAACTGGGGAAACTTGTACATTAGGTTTGGAAGAGAAGCAGTATTTATGTTCTAGATCAGCATTATCCAGTAGTAGTCACTAGTCACAAGTGACTATTCACACTTTAATTAAAATTAAGACTAAATAAAATTCAAAATTCAACTCCTCAGTCACACTACATTTCAAGCACACAATAGCCAGGTGAAGTTAGAGATTGCTGTATTAGACAGCAAATAAGAATATTCCATTGTTGCAAAAGTTCTGATGGACATCATTATTCCAGGCCAGTTGTGGAACAAACCAAACTAAATTATTATGATTTTTTTAACTAATACTGGTATCCCTCCAAGGCTGGGTATTTGATCATATTTGTCTCTTCCATTCTATAAGCACTCAATCAGACAATGTTTTTAATTTATTTCACTCAGTGAGAATGAAGATTTGCAATTCAATGCTATTAGTTTCTTCCAACAGAAAACCAGGGTCTAAATTTAAATACTCAAAATCACCCATCTATGCTGACTTACCAAAAGGAGTCACAAAACCAATGAAAAGCTCCACTCAAAAGTATCTTTAAATTTTTACTATGATTTACTTTTCAAAATGAAATAATATTAAACATTTCCCCAAAAATCTTAATAAAATTTATTAGTACTTAATAGCATGGCTTTCTCATTCTCAGTGTGTCAGAGCTTATCCATCCCTCATACTCCCACCCCACTTCCTTCCTTTTTTTATCCTTACATCTGAATTATGGCCTTAGACTCTCAAGTAGCTACTATCTGGCCTGTTTCCTCCTCAAAAATAATTCATTTACTGTAACACCACTGGGCTAATTTTTTCAGGTCAGTTCTATATTGCTTCCATATTCAATAATTCCCAACAGAAAGAATAGAAATTTTTTATCTAACATTTAAGACTCTCCATGAAACCCCAAATCATGTTTTAACCTGATCTTCTCTTTCCATTTTACCTTGTGCCACTGCAAAACTGTCTGTTACTGAGTGAACTGTGCACTTTTGCATGCACATCCTCTCTGTTTCTATTTGCACTCTCAGTCTAGTTTGCACATACCAAATCTTATCCATTGCCCTTTGCCCAGCTTAAATACCACCTCTTCTGCTGACCTTTCCTGCCTGCTCCAACATCCAGAGTTCACTCTCTACAGCTCTTATGACCTGTGCCTTTTGCTTACTAGTGAACATTATCATGCCTATGTCCATGTCTTCAATTATAACAGATTTTAACTATACAGTATTGATCATAACCATCTTTTTTGTCCCCAGCCCCTTTCTCTGCTGATGTAAGAGAACAGATATAAAAACAAATTTCATTGATTTTGATTTGTGCATATCTTTTTGAATATTTAAATCAAAAATAGTAAAATGCTATTATTTTAAACTCTATTTCTCCATTTCTTCTTTCAGGTTCAGCTTCTGCACTGCATAAAACAAACAGTCACAGGGGGTGATTCAGAAATTGTAGATGGGTTTAATGTGTGCCAAAAGCTCAAGGAAAAAAATCCTCGGGCATTCCAGATTTTGTCTTCCACCTTTGTGGACTTTACAGACATTGGAGTGGATTACTGTGATTTCTCTGTACAATCTAAACACAAAATTATAGAGTGAGTACTATTTATGAATTTCTCATTGCAATAAAACAATTGACAGCAAACTCTCCATTAATCCAATGCTTAAACAGTAGAATGCTTTAACTGCAAAGCTTTTTTTTTGTTTATCTTTTAAGCCAAAAGGGAAAAAAAGAATATTTCCACAGTTGAATGAATTTTTTAATCAAATTACCTTAAATAATCTATTAATATTAGAGGAAAAGTAAGATTTAATGTGCACTTCATTTTAAAAGTGTTAGGTCTACATAGTCTTACTCAGTGTGATTGTAGTAGCCAAAAGTGAAAGGACATAACTCAAAATAGGTAGATCCAGGAGTTACACATTGTTATCTGGAATTTTTCTCTACCCTCCCCCACCCCATATTGACTCCTTTTTAAAGATGATCCTCAAAAGCTCCAAGTGTTCATTACCCCTGGAGCTGACAATCACAGCACAAGAAGTGTACTTTTTTCTGTACAGCTGTGACAAAGGTAGATGACTCCTTGTCCAACTTATGTCTATGTCTGTCCTTGAAGCAAATGCTGTGGCCAAAGTTGGAGAATTCCTTGTGGCCGTGCCAGGACCACATGCTCATCTATAGAGAGGGTCAGCCTTGTTTGAACTGCATGGACTGAGAATGAAACAGAATCTCCCTCAAAAGATGCTAAGTCAACAAAGATCATATATTCCTTACAGAGAATATTTATGTCTTTGTTCTCTTAAAATGATTTTATCATGATTTTTCCAAGTACTCACTAAGGCTATAATTTATCATTTTATTCGAGAATTATCTTAGATTTGTCTCTAGGACATTATGTATTCAAAGAGACTTCAGTTAATTTGGGGGTATTTCTGATTTTAGAATTAAATTTGTATTCTTTTTAAAGTAATAGCCACATAGGGAAATAAATTCATTTAGTAGAAAATCAAATCTGTAGCACAGTTTCATTATCGTATTTTTATGTACAGCCTTCATTTATTCATCAACAGATAGTTACTGAGGCCAGACATTTTTCTTAGTACTTGGAATATGCCAGTGGACAAAATAAAGATGCCTGCTCTCACACAGCTTGAGTTCTAGTGGGGAAGGGGAGAATTTGAAATTTTGAAATAAATAAGCAAATCATAATGAATATTAAAAACTATTACAGGCTTAAGAGGGGGGAAAAAGGAAAAGTAGATCAAGATTAAGGGAATCTGTAGGACCAAAAACTTACCACCGATAAAATTTTCATCATTCAATAATGTAGTAAGGGAAAGATTTGAACAAAGACTTAAAGAAGTGAAGGAGTTTTCTAGAAAGTGCTAGAGCAAGAGTCCTAAGAAATCTTCAAGAACATGTCTAGAGAGTTCAAGAAACAGCCAGAGCTGAGAGAAGGGAAGTATGTTAGAAGAGGAGGTCAGATGGGGTCAGCTCATCCATAGTGTTGTTAATAACTATAAACACCTAGGTTCTCATTCTGAGTGAAGTAGGGAGCTGTCATAAGGTTTTGACCAAAGAAGAGACATTTGTATTTAGTTATGTGTTATATAGATCCTCTGGCTATTGTGTTGAACATAGTATAAAATAGAGCAAGAACAGGAGAAGGAAGACCAGGCAGGAAACTACTGCTAGGACTCCCTGTCGAGATGATGGCACCCTGAACATAAGTGGTCCAAGTGACAGTAATGGCCATGTTGAAAAGGATATATTTTTTGATATATTTTTCAGGGAAAAAGATTGTTTTCCTGATAGTTTGGATAAGAGGTATGAAGGAAAGACAATCCTCAGGAATATATTCTAGATCAAAATGAAGCTGAGGTGTTCTCTGAGAACTCAGCCATTGAGGGGAGAAAGAGAAGAAATAATTCAAGCTTCTTAGTTATATTATGACAGTTTTAATTATCTAAACGGCTCCTTTAAAATAAGAGCTTTTATCATTTTATCATCAGGAGATTAATAAATTTAATCTGATATACACATTACATATGTATATAAATGTATCAAAACATGTTACCCTATTAATGTGTAATTTTTAATTTTTATGTTTTATGCATGAGTTGAAATAAATTTAAATTTTAAAAATCCATGACAAATAAAAATTTTTGTTAAGACCTAAAATAATTGCAGATTCTGTAAGAGAAGTGAAGCAAGAAACTTAGTTATTGAATGAGATTAACTGAATGTCCATCAACCAAATCATGACTTGGCTTTGATATATTTTGTAATACAATCCAAAATTTAGCCATTTGCAAGGTATCAGGGATATCCATGGAGATAATAAAGTGTTTAACATTAATCCATTTAAAAATACATTTTTAACAACAAGAGAGAAAACAAGGGTTTCAGTTAATGAGGGCTTCCGTCTCCTGAGTGTTTGGGTTAATTTAATTTTCTTGTAGTTAAACTTTTAAATTCTTTTGAAATTTTCATATCCTTCCTAGTACAAAAGAGTCTCTAAGGCTGCTAAAAGAATAAGTAACAATCCAATACAGTGAAAAATAAATTAATGAAGAAACTGGTGCAAAAAATAATAGTGGAATTAATCAATCCTATTGATTGCAAGTTTACTCATGTGAATACAAGTCTTTTATTTACCATCTATGCAACCACTTATTCAATGACTTCCCCTTGCTGATTCAGTTTCTTTTCTAAAACAAAAAAAGAAAGAATACCTGCCACTTATCAATAATTTATGATGAAGTAGGAAGTCTAGAGTTAATAAATGGAAGCACTTACCAAAATGCCTATCAGTGAAAATGCAAAGTATATTTGAGCTTGCTATAATTTTCATTTTATAAATGCCAACAATTTACTGATAATAGTTTTCTATTTCTTATCCAACCTAGAAACCAAAGCAAAGAAAGAATATAATCAGTTACAAGAGTCAAATTGCTTCTAAAGTCTAAAATAATTTTTTCCTGCAGATTCTCTCATAAAATGTGATGCAATAGATAATACCATAGAGACACTCCCCCAGTAAAAGCAAGAAGTTCCATAAAACATCCCATCTCCCTGCAAAACTAATGGGAAATATTCATAGCAGCAACTGGGACTGTGGGAGATACCTATGGTCCTTTCTTTGGGTTCTTGTTGGCATCACTGATGATGATTTGCCTAGATTGGTTCACTGTCATCTTGTTGCTGGTTTATTTTTAAATATTTGTCCTTTGTTCACGGCTAAATATATAGCTAGTTATTCTCATCTTTTATGACATTTTACCCTTCCTCTGCATGAAAGTTTGCATTAGATGCTTCCTTTTATTCTGTTGTTCTATAAAGGAATTTCCTGCTTATTAAGATCCAATTTTGCATTTTAGGTTGATCTTTAAGGTTTCAGCCCCACCCACCCCCCCCACTTCTTCTAACTCTTCAATCCTGAGACTAATGTCTTCTCTAGCAGTCAATTGCATCCTTCCTTCTGTATCCTGACATTGATCATGGTTCACTCTCTGTGTGACCAGTCAGCTAAGTGCAGCCCAGACCCAAACACAAGTTCTCTATGTCCAAGCACATTGAACAATTTGTTTGGTCTGATCCATCAGGTGTGGACTCCACTTAGCTGTTGGCAACCATTACTACCCCCTGGGTTTGTCCCCTGGGGACACTTCTTTAGGAAGTAATACTAAGCAATATGTCACCATCCTGGACCACTTTCTCTCCTATTTTCATTCATACCTACTGTTTCTACCTAAAGGAAAAATAAAAGTTGGGAGTTGCTTAGTACTGAAGGTCTAGCTGAAAGTCTACCTTCCCAATAAGCTAAAAACAAAAACTACACACTCACACACACACACACACACACAAACACACAGAGAAAAAAAAATCTCCTCTTTTTGCCTCTGTATGTAAGTGATGTCCATGTCTTGCTAATTTTAACCAGCATAGTCCAAACTCCAGAAAGTTTGATATCTTTTCTTACATTGAAAGTTGTATTATCTTGCATTGTCATGATCACAGTCCATATTATAAGAAAGGGTAGAGAAATCACAACATTAGGATCTTCCAAGGTACTAAAGAGACTTCAGTACTCCCCTAAAGCATGAAAAATATACAGACACAACAAATGTTTATTTACCAACTCTTATGTCCAGGCTTTATGTTGAGAGCTGGGAATACAACATTGAGTGAGATACAGTACCAATCTTCTAAAGGTCTTCAGACTAAGACATGTGGTATAGAGAGGTAGATAGGAAGAATGTTCTCAGGCTAGTCTCTTTTCTCTATTCTCCATTTTCCCTCATCTCCAAACTAGGCATTAAATAAGAACCATATATGTCAAGCTTTTAAAGAATAAAATTTTCTTCCAATTAGATAAAATACAAAAGGTAACTGACCTATAAACTCGTTGCATGAGATTTTAATATGTAAAGCCTATTTTAAAGAACACAAATAAATTTCACTAAGCATAACAAAATGTTGACTTGAATATATCAGTAACATTTTAATTTTAGTATAATCCCTCCTAGCATTTTTGCAGTGAGATTTCTAAAAACACTTATTCATAATGAATGAAAAAGATGAAGGAATACATTGTACCACAGGTAAATTGAATATCTTGACCCTTACAAATGTAAATAGATATTTCATGAATTATATATTAATTTTTTCTCTTCAACAGGTTAGATGACAAAGGCCAAGTGGTTCGAATCAACTTCAACAATGCAACTAGAGACACGATATTTGATGTACCTGTAGAGAGAGTTCAACCTTTTTATGCTGCTCTAAAAGAGTTTGTTGATCTCATGAACAGCAAAGAAAACAAGTTTATCTTCAAGATGAATCCAGGTCAGTGGGGACATTTTTTCAAAAAAGTAAAAAATTTGGATTTTCTCCAACTTTACCCATGGAGAATGATATCCAGAACAGTTTTATAGTAGAATCTTGGTGAACAGCTGACTTGGCTTAAAACAGCAGCCTCCTGGCTCCTACCTCTGCTACTTTAAAGAAACTCTGGGCCAAATGAAACCTTCTGTCTGATATTAAGTCTGGTGGTTTCTGTTTTCTATCCTAATAGCCTATCAATACAAGCTGAGCCTTCTACTTTATTTTCCTATCCTGGTAGACAAATATGTCCTCATGATGCTGATCATAAAACACTTAAGTTTATTTCTAAAACTTATAGGCAGAGATAGTATTGAATGAAATAAAATAGTACTTGGAGTACTCTAGCTACTTGAAATAAAGGCGCAAAAAACACTGATTTTTTTTTTCTGGACCATCTCTGCTAAGTGAAGTGCCTCCACAATTTAGCCTTTTTTTATTTATTTGTTTTTAATTGACAAACAAAATTGTATATACTTGTCATATACATGTTGCTTTGAAGCATGTATATATTATGGAATGGCTAAATCATTCTAATGAATATATGCATTATCTCACATAGGTATTTTTCTTTTTACAGTAGAAACACAAAGTCTACTTTCTTGGCAACTTTCAACAATATAGTACATTGTTATTAACATATTGTGCAATGACTCTCTTGAACTTAAGGCTTTGTTATCTATAATGAAAGGCATAATTTCTCTCTGCTCTAGATTTGGCCAAATGGAAAATTCATTTTACTGTAATTGTTTTCATTTTTTTTCTTTTTTCTTTATCTGTCTTTCTTATTTTTTCTCATGACAGTATCTTGCTATATTTCCCAATATGGGTCTGAAACTCCTGAACTCAAGTGAACCTCTCATCTCAGCCCTCCAAGTAGCTGAGACTACCTTAGTGCACCACCATGCATGGTGGAAATTATTTTTAGAATTGAACTTTGGCATAATAGAAATTACCATAAACCCATTGCCACGCAGTCACAGCAGGTAGATTTTAAGAGTGGCAACGTGTAAACTGAAACACCATGGGGAGAAATAGTTGGAATCCAGGTTTACCATGTGAAGGCAATGAAGCTTTGGGCAAATCCCTCAACTTGTTGAAGCTTTGATGTTCTCATGTATGAAAGGGCAATTCTTTTTTTTAGAGTTCTTATGAATCTTAAAAATAATGTCCATAAAAGACTGGGAATGTAAAAGACCAAATAATAATATCACTAAATGATTTGAAACTGTTAAACCAGGTGAGATAAGTGACAAGCAGTAAAAACATTAAAAAGCTTTACACAGAGAAAATCTTCCAAGTAAGAATTATTAAGATGTCTACAGGAGCCTACCAGGCTATGTGATTTAAGTGTCAAGGCCTAAAACAGTTTGCATCTAGAGGTTGATTAGTGTGACAGCAAATGTGCAGTCTTGGGTAAAGAAATAAATGTACTGTTTATTGATATGAACTGAGCAGCATTGGGGTTTTGCCTGTTATATTTGCCTGCTTTGTAAATCATTTAAACACAAATTATTAATAATGGGAAAAAAATTCTTTCGTTTAGGTGATGTGATTACTTTTGATAATTGGCGCTTACTTCACGGCCGACGCAGCTATGAAGCAGGAACTGAGATAACCCGCCATCTGGAGGGAGCCTATGCTGATTGGGATGTGGTGATGTCAAGGCTTCGCATCTTAAGGCAGGGCGTTGCTAATGGGAACTGAATCTTGTGTCTCTAATTTTAATAAGATTTCAGTGACTGCATTTATAAGATATGTCACGGTTATTCAAAAGATCACAATCTGTATGGTTCACATATAAATTTAGCACTGAACATGTAACTCCCTCACAACAATACACTGTTGCTTGTAATTCTACTCAATGTCAGCCTTTTCAATGGTGTAGCAATATAACCTCTTCTCCAAATAAATCATTCTTCTGTCTTATTGAATGTTTAGACCCTAATTTCTTTTGCCCACATAAGAGTGCTTCCAGAATGCCTACAAATAGTTTTTAAAGCAAATGAAATATTTCTTCTACAGTTTTTTTTTTTTAACAGAGTTTTTGCTTCAAATAAAACTTGGGCTTCAGATAAAATTTCTTAAAACATGCTTCTGCTCTGTTGCCTATGGAGTCTCATTTTTCATGACTTCATATGACTGTCTTGGGAAAAAGATATTTTCAAAGAACGTTTTTATTCACTTTTGTTATAGAATTCCATTAGCCAAATCTCCAACGTGGTGACCTCAACATTGTTTTGTAATACCTAAATTATGACAGCAAAGCCAAGTATACCAAATTAAGAAAAAACATCTTATCTCCCTAAATTTCTCTTACCCTAAATAAAACTCCCACGGACCACCAGCATTGCTTGCTCCTGTGCATGGATCCATGCTTATTCCTTGCCTCCTACTAACAACTGGGAAGAGAAAAAACAAGACTCAGGCAGTACTCGTGAATGGGCTTCATGTCTGCCACCCTCTGCTCTCTTCAGGGCCAACGCCTTGCCCTAGTGGTGGAACATAGCAATGGAATTCTCAGTCCTGCTGAGCCCAGTTCCTCACCCCTGACACAAGGGGAGCCTTATCATTAGCATTTGCTGAAATCCCAGTAATACAGACATCTTATAGTCCATAGTATTTGGCCCCAACCAAGCCTCCTGTTCTAAAAGTCTTAATCACTGCCATCCTGGCAGGGCACTCCCTGTTGCCTCAAGACCACAGGTAAACATTGCTTCCATTCATATTTTAATTTTGCTTCACACTCACTTCAGTTTCCATGGCACTCAGAGTCTGGATCAAGAGTACCTTTATCCCATGTCAGAACACCCCTCTGACGCTCTGAACTCTGGTATTGAGTCTACATCACCAGCCCAGACACCTCCTTATTATCATATTGTTCATTGCTGGGACTTCCATGTCCTTTCCTATTATCTGGTCTTGCCTAGGGCCACTGCAGTGTGTAACTTATGCTTCATTTCTTTGAACTTGAAAAGGAATGGGCTTGGATTCCCAATCTCTCCTCAAATACTTCTAAAATGAAAATAGGTGAGTTCAATAGGGGAATGACCTAGTTCGAAAGCGCAGCATACAATACCTCAAAACAAATAATTTACTGGAGTGAGCCCAGACTTCATCTATTCAAAGCATCTAAATTCCAGGCACTTTCCAAATGACACTACATTTTTTATTCATTTAGCGGATATTTACCCCACACTGTGGTATATGCCACTCTGCTAGTATAAGGATACAGAAGGTCCTGAAATAAGCCTCTTTATAGCCTATTAGGGAATCAGATAAGGATGTAGATAATGATGTGTCACATTAACAGGATGGTTCATAGGAAGGCAACCAAGCCAGAACGAGAAGGCTCCAAAGCTGCAGTCTGAGTTGAATTATGAGAACTAATGGTAATTTTCCAAGTAAAACTATTATCTGTGTCTCTTATGCTCCCATTAAAGCATAAGAGGCACAGATAGTTGAAGAGTAAACACAGAACACGTGTTGACTCTTAAATGAGAAAAGCAGAAAGCAGACCATGGCAGCAGTGTAAATGCTGGGATTGGATGTCTAGGTTCAAATCATAATGATGGCAATCATTTAACCATGTCTCTTTCCCCTAAGTCTCATTTCTTTCTACCTATAAATGAGACTAATAACAGTTATTATTTCAATATATTTTTAAATAAAAGTTCACATGAAGCTGTGTTTTCCCAAGTTTCTGAGATGATGAGTCACACCCACGGGGCCTTTTCTTTTTTAAAAAAAAGACAGCATCCCAGATCATTCCCTGAAGATTATGATTCAATAAGTCTGGGACAAAGACCAGCAACTATATTTTTAGCAAGGATCCCAGGTGATATGCATCACTAGTAAAGTTTGGAAAATACTGACATATATATATTAGTATAGTTCCAGCTCAGGGTAAGTTTTCAAATGATGTTAACTGTTATTACTTATAATAACAGAGGTTGTAGAGGGAGAGAGTAGGTTAGGGTGAGAAGAGATATATGAGACTGAAGACAGAGACAAGGCCAAATCATGAAATGTTAAATGCATGCTGCATTACAGAATTGCTATTTATCTTGAAAGAGCAAGGAAAAGTCATTTAAAGGAATCAAGCAGTGAAATGCCTTGATCAGATATTCATTTTTTAAAGATCCATCTGGCTTCGTTGTAGAGGAAATTGTATGTGAGCAAAACTAAAACCCAAAAATTTACTTAGGAGATTACTGCAGGGAGCCATATGAAAAATGAAGAAGGATTGCACTAGAACACTGGGAAGGGGGGATACAGGGATACTTAGAAGTCCAGATCTAAAAGGCCTGACCCACAAAATATAAAGAGGGAGGGAGATAGCTAGAGTCTCTCTCAGGTTTCTCATTAGGAAAATGCTTTACACTCAGAGAAAGAAGTGACATCTGTCCACTTGGCAGTTGGATATATATGCACATAGATCTCTGGACAGAGATCTGGATTAGAAATCTACATTTGGAAAGTATAAAGATTGTAGTTGAAATCGTCACTTGCTTCCTTGGAGACATAGTGACTAAAGTCACAGCCATAATGGGTTGATGATAAACTAATGATATTGGCTTAGCTTATATAATCAGTTTTATGAAAAATATAGGCTTATATTCAAAATCATATAAACTTCTCACATATTGTATTTTTGTCTCCAGAAGACAATGTCCCAAGCCACCACTCCACAGCCTTCCTGTTTCTTTCTCTGCAGCAAATATTATTTCTGTCCTGGAAAGGAGATACAGAGAATTGGATGCAATTGCAACAATTTCTAAAGTGTTATATATGACATGACATATAATGGGCTACAGCAGCTGGTGCTAAATAAAGATGATTGGGTTTCCTGGATATAATTGTCTGAAGAATTGACTTACCCCCAAATTCATAACAGACCTGATGTAACTTGGATTAGAAAATGGCCTTGTTGGCGGAATAGATGCTACTGCCTTCCATTTCTCTGATTTGTCTTGGAGCATGTTAGCTGCTTGCTAGTTAATTGGAATAACTCCACAGTTCACCAGAATGACATGTCACTGATGGATCTGATCCTGATGGATCTCTATCTCTTCTTTTAGCCAACCATTAAAAGGCGAGCAAATGAATACTGGTAGAAGGAATTTATGCAAGAAAAGAAATTCTATAGAAAATCTAAGTAACACTGAGGATAATTTCTCTTCAGAAGTTTAGACTATGAAATGGGAGATGTCTTTTAGACAAAAGTATTTCTGTGTGTTAAACATCACCAGCGATACATTTGAAGCAAAAGTTCTTGCAATGAATATGTGATAGAGTTGGACGTGACAGCTTAGTGTATATCTGAATCTGTGCACATTTTTTCCCAGTTATCTGGAATACCCTTCTCCATTTACTGCCTTTTAGCTCAAAAACTCCTCTTTCTTCTTCAAAATTCAATTCGATTGGCCAACAGTATGGTAGAAAAGGAGGTTCTACACTCATATCCCCCCAAAGCAAAAATAATTTTGACAGCCACCAACAGAAAATGTGTTTTTAGAAGGAATTTTGAGAATCAGGCAGGAAGTGACAAAATCCCAGTGAAGCACAAGACTAAAAAGGCCTGTTTTGAGAAGGCAGATTTATACTCTGGTAGCAGACCCAGAATTAGCCCTACCTCCTGTGGTCTTAGATATAGCTCTGTTTGGCCTTCATCTTGCCACCAGCATCACCTGCTGTGGGACCAAGGGTGAGTCATTCCCCTTCTTCCCATGCCCTGGGTAATAGGCCTGTCAAATTTGGCTCCAGCTGAGGACCCTAAAATGACTTGTGACCTAGCTCTCTCTGCTCCCAGCCATATGGAAACATTCCTGCCTGCATAGTGACCCACTAGGAGACACATTTGTCCATATCCATGGAGGCCAATTTGCCTAGATCCTGAAAGAGCCCTGCAACTAAGCTCCAGCCCCTCTCAGCTGCAGGCTAAGGATCCACCATGAGATATGCCCATTTCATGCCCCTGGATTCTGCTTGCTGTCTCAGTCAGATCGCAGATCCTGAAGCAACTCTAGAAAACAGATCCCAGGATCCCAACAAGAAGCACCATGTACCATGTACCTGGAGGTAGACTTATAGACTACAGTCTCAACTATAAGCACAGAAGTATCCCTCTGACTCTCTTCTGGTCTTGCCTCCCCAAAACCCACCTAATAACATGGTGAGAGCCTTCCCAGGTACCTGATAGGAGACATAACTTTCTGTGAACCCAGCAGCAAATTTGCTGTCTATAGACATAACTATAGACCCCTGAAGTAGACCCCTGTCCCAGCTCCAACACTACTAACCCAGGTCCTGGAGGCAGTCTAGTACACCCAGGGGCCAGACAAGATTCACACTGGCTGAGCCTCAAATAACAGGCCTGCCAACCACAAGCTCCATCAGAGGTCATGTAACCTGCTATAGATTCAGTCAATTGTGATCCTAGAAGCAATTACATCAAGGCAGAGACCCAACTGAAAAAAGTGTTCACCTGCTAAAACTAGTCTATAAAGACCTGAAGAAGTGTTTACTTCTTTAAATGCATAGATACTAATTCAAGGTTACACATATCAAAGAAGGAGGCAAACACACCATCTCCAAAGGAAATTAATGGATTTCCTATAACTAACCCCAAAGAAATAGAGATCCCTGGGTTACTTGACAAATAATTTAAACTAATCAGTGTAAAGAAATTCAGTGAGATACAAGACAGCAAAAGAGATTAGATAACTAAACAACACAGAAAAGCAGCAGATTCCGACATGCAGAATAATTGCACACTTGAAAACAAGTCATTGACAATGAGCCAATGAGCAAAATGAAAAGAAAAAGTAAGGGGGAAAAAAGACAAGAAAGCATTCCTGACCTATCAGACATCATCAATCAAATGAACAAAGGAGGACAAGCAAGATCAATTCAAAGACTATATTTTTTGAGACACATTATAACCAATTTGACAAAAGGCAAAGATAAAGAAAATGTTGAATGCAGCAAGAAAAGAATGACTTATAGCATACAAAGGAGCCTCCATGAGGCTGGATTTCTAACAGAAACCTTACTGGCCAAGAGAGAGCAAGAGGACATATTCAAAGTGTAGGACGAAAAATGCCAACCAAGAATACTGTATTTGTCAAAACTGTCCTTTAGAAAGCAAGAAAGGATTTCCAGATAAGTAAGAGCCAAGGACATTTATCACCACTAGACCTAGAACAAATCCCAAAGAGATTTCTTCAAATAGAAGGGAAAGGACATAAAGTAACAACATAAAACATTAGAAAATATAAAACTCATTGGTAATGGCAAATATATAGTCAAATTCAGAATTTTCTAATTCTGTCTGTAATTGCAGTGTACACGTTGTGTGGTGGAGGGAAGCAAAAGTTCAGAATTTTTATATGTAATAGAAGTTATCAGTTTAAAATAGACTGCTACACCTGTAAGATATTTCAGACAAGTCTGATGGTAACCACAAAGAGAAAACCTCTAGAATCAAACATACCCCTACAAATAATCATCAAATCACAAAGGAAGACAACAAGAGATAAATAAAGGAACTAAGAAGGACAGACAGAAAACAATTTAACAATATGGTAATAGTGGTTGAATAGATTAATAAAAGCAGGATCCAACTGTATATGTTACCTATAAGAGAACCACTTCAGCTTTAAAAGCACAGAAGTGAAGTGAAGAAAGAGAAAGATATTCTGTGCAAGTGATAACCAAACTACAGCATGGTTGACTCTACTTCGACTAAAGGAAGACATTAAACTGTCTCTGTTAGCAGATGACATGATCTTTTACACAGAAAACCCTAAATGCTCCACTTAAAAATGGGTAAATCAATTCAACAACTTCAGTAAAGTTACAAGATACCAAGGAAACATAGGAGATAAAATAGCCTCTTCAGTGAATCAGATATGACAAGATTATGAAATAATTTGAATAGAAATTTTTTAAACTATGATTAATATGCTCTCATAGGTAGACAATATGCAAGTGGATATTGCAGATGGATAAAACAAGCATAAAAAAGTAAACTCATAGAAAAATAAAAAGAATGCTAGGGATTGAAACTACTAAAAGAGAAATTATGCATGCATGCCTTTGACAGGCTCATTAGTAGACCAGACATGATTGAAGAAAGAATTTCTGAGAGGACATGAAAATAGAAATTCCCAAAATGAAAATCAAAGGAAAAAAAAGACTACAAGAGAAAACAACAGAATATACAAGAACTGTGGGACAACTATAAAAGGTGTAATATAGACATTATAGAAACACCAGAAGGGGAAGAAAAGCAAACAGAGGTAATATTTGAAGTGATAATGACTAATTTACCTAAAACTAATGTTCGACACCAAACCACAGATCCAAAAAAGTCAGGGAACACAAAGTAGGCTAATGCCAAAATAAAGAACAAACATTTTTTAAAAAACACTAGGCATACCTATGTTCAAATTTCAGACAATTAAAGCTGTTTTTTTAGAAACCAGAGGAAAAATAGCTTATCTACAAAGAAGCAATGATAAGAATTATATTATACCTATCTTCAGACACCATACAGGAAATCAAAAAGATAGTGAAGTGAAATAATTAAAGTGTTGTGAAAAAAACATCTGCCACCCTAAAATTCTAGACCCTGAAAAGGAATTTTCAAAATTGAAAAAGAAGCAGAAATTTTCTCAAACAAAAACTGAATCTGTTGCCATTATATCTGCTTTGCATGAAATATTAAAAGAAGCTCAGAGAGAAACAAGTTGTTATGTGTCAGAAACTCAGACCGACATAAAGAAAAGAAGAGCACCAGAGAATGAATAAGTAAAGGTAAAAGAAAATGCCACATTACGTATAACTAAGTGGTTGCCTTCTCAAGTATTTGATTACATTAACTCATCAGTGTCTCTGATGAGAATCATCTTTCTATTTGTTTCTTTTAGTTGAAACATAAAATAATTTGATCAAATCATGAGACTCTTTGCTTTCATTTAATCTTAGTAGTAGCATACTGAGTGTTTTAACTCTTGAGTATTTTCTACATTAATAATGTTGATACAAGGATACAGTATAGCATGTCAACATCTGACTCCAGTTATTATTAAACCCCCAAATGATTTTGCTCTCTCTTTGATGGAATTTAAAGCTCAGGGGTTTGACATAAGGAGGTTCAAAAATACAAAATTATTATGTATTTGTGCATGTGTATCATGCATACTTTTCTAAATCAAAATCATAAATTAATCATATATTCAAAGTAACTGACATCACCTAAAAGAAAATTAAGAAATCATTCTTGCAAATTTACTATTAAGTACTGGAGGGAGGAAATACACACACACACACACACACACACACACACACACACACACTTTAATTCCATTATCTTGGTCATCCTCATAAAAAGATTGATTTACCATTGTCCCAGTAGAGGGGACAATTTTCCTTCTTGTTGACTAGAACACCATGTCTAAATGGGATGAGTTTGTGCCCATCTTTACTTCAGTACTGTCAGAGAACAAGGAGATAAATCAGTCTCACAATGTTTTAGTCAGCTTTTTCTCTGTTGCAACCAAAAGACCTGACAAGAACAATTAGAAGAGGAAACAATTAGAGGAGGAAAAGTTGGGGCTCACGGTTTCAGAGGTCTTAGTCCATAGATGGCCAACTTCATTTTCTGGGGCTCGAGGTGGGGCAGAACATCATAGTAGAAAAGTGTGGTGAAGGGAAACAACTCAAGACATGGCCCCAGGAAGGAGAGAGAGAGAGAGAGAGAGAGAGAGAGAGAGAGAGAGAGAACTCTGCACAACAAGGACAAAATGTATACCACAGAGACCATAACACAGAGACAATGGTTATTCTTTGTACTAGTTTTTATTATCCTTTTTTCCCCTACTGAATGAACCAACTATGTTGATGTTGCGTGCACAGAACCACAACAAATTCCTTTGATAATAATCACTGTGACAAATCTTAAGGGCAACTGTGACCACTTACTTCAAAGATAAGCAATATGAATGAGACCCTTGAGTACAGCTTGAACATATTAGACAGTGTCTTTTTAGAAGGTCCCACCCTCAATTCATCACCACAAACACCTATCTCCCAACTTTTTCCCCACCACCACTACACAATAACCTAAAGAAAGCACAATATGTTAACATTGTGAACTCACATGGAATTTCATGTCTGCTAAAACTGTATTTTTTTTTCTAATTCCAATTTAGTTTTAAAGGTTTGAAAAGGCAGATGAGGTTAGCAGAAGTTATAAAGGAAAACATTTCTTGCTTCAAACTGTATACTTGATATAGGAATTTAATTAAATATTTGAGTAGCATCAAAGGCCATTTCTTTTGGAGGGAGAGCCATTACTTTTTCATATTTTTATTATAGAATTTTTGCTTGATAATCACACAAAGTTGATATTTCAGAAATTGGACTCTGTTCTCCTTTCCAGAAATAAAGAAGACCTCCAACATAACTCCAATAAATACATAGATCTATAGAATGAAAAATTACCTTAACTATCATTTAATTTACTATTTCCCAAAGTATAATACGATATCATTAATTATAGATGAGATTATTTTAGAGCATCAATAATATACTCTAAGTTTTTTAATTGTTACATATTTTATAGTTGTAACTTCTAATTATGATGAATGGTGCTAGTTTACCCATGATGGAAATGACATAAGGTTGCTTTTCAAATTGAACTAAGTAACTATGAAAATAGTCTTAATATTACAGGTGGTACTAATTTGAAAAGTAGTATCCTATTGTCTGAAATTTGGAAGATGCTGATTATTTTATAAACAAGCAAACAAAATCACAATAAAAGAAATTAATTTTCATGGCCATATGTAGTGAATCATATAGCCAGAATTCAAACACAAATTTTGGCTTCCTATTGATTTCACTGTTCCTCTCTGCAAGGATTTCAGTCTCATGTGGAATTAGATTGGCTCCTTGCTTCTTCCAAGTGTTTGACTAATGGCATTAATTTGGCTGTGAAACAATCCCAGAATTGATTCAGCAAAAAAATGTGAAAGGGCATAGAGATCATTTGGAAGGTCTAACAATCACACTAATCTAAATCAATGCAAATGTTCTCAAATTACAGAGTGCATTGGAATCACCTTGGAAGTTTGTTTAAAATGCTGACCATGCCCCCAACCTGCCATCACTCATATTCAGTTGGTCTAGGTCTACAAATATGGATATTTAAATAGCATCCCAGGATTTGGGCTGTAAATAACCTGATCTTTAAGAAATTGCTCTGATCACTTGGTCTAAAGGAAGTGCTTCCTTTAAGCTAAAATGGCCTAATAAATATTTAATATATATGGTTTACCTGAACTTCTCTCACTTTCTTCAAACTAAGACTTCCTTATTTTCCTTTGGTTCACCAAAGAAGCCAAGAGAACTATCACAGAAAGGGTATCTTTATTCTATACACTTAGGGTTCAGTAACTAGATCCCTCTCTCAGTCCAAGTAAGTTGTATTTCTTCCTCAGCCTCTGGGCCTACCACATGCTCTCCTTAAAACTGAATTCTTCCTGGAAGCATTGACCACAACTATAATCAAAGGACTTTCTTTGTAAACCATTACCTGGACTTTTCTTTTTCCTTCTTGGGTGAACATATTGGTATTGGCATTGCTATAGTCACAATACACAGCACACGTGGGACCCAGAATACAATTAATGAACAGTTGCTAAATAAACAAGCATGACTGCATTTTGGTGAACAGATCTTTCTTTTTAGAAATGGTCTAAAATTGATATTTGGTAGGTAGAAAAAAGTGAATAAAATATACCTTTCCTTCTATCCTTGGAGAAAGTAGCATTTCCAATGGTCATCCTATAATGTGGCCAGGATGATAATGGTTATAAATGCTTATTATTGAAATTGTATGAGAAAACACAATGAATGCAAAAAAAAAGTGTTTTGGCTTATGATATAAGCAAAGTCTATGATATAAGCAAAGATCCTGAGCTAAGTTTTACATTGTCTGGAAGTCATATGGAAAATGTCACCCATCACTGATGTTCAGTAGACCCAAATATTGGCATTCACCAAAGACCTCACTGCCTCTTCAGACATCCCTAGCCTTGGCTGTTGAGGACTACCAAGCTTTCAGCAAGACAAATCTCAGCTAACAGAACTGCAGACAAATTACCCACTTGGACCTTCCCTGAAGGTGACCTGCCATACTCTACCCAGCCAGCATCCTCATACCCACCCACAAATGAAAAGTCTGTCCTCTTTAAAACCAGAGTGAAATGCCCATTCAATCTCTTTTTTTGTCATAGAATCTATTTTTATTGGTTGTTCAAAACATTACATAGCTCTTGACATATCATATTTCATACTTTAGACTCAAGTGGGTTGTGAACTCCCATTTTTACCCCGTATACAGATTGCAGAATCACATCGGTTACACATCCACATTTTTACATAATGCCATATTAGTAACTGTTGTATTCTGCTACCTTTCCTATACTCTACTATCCCCCCTCCCCTCCCCTCCCCTCTTCTCTCTCTATCCCATCTGCTGTAATTTAATTCTCTCCCTTGTTTTTTTTTTCCTTTCCCCTCACAACCTCTTATATGTAATTTTGTATAACCCTGAGGGTCTCCTTCCATTTCCATGCAATTTCCCTTTTTTCTCCTTTTCCCTCCCACCTCATGTCTCTGTTTAATGTTAATCTTTTCCTCTTGCTCTTCCTCCCTGCTCTGTTCTTAGCTGCTCTCATTTTATCAAAGAAGACATTTGGCATTTGTTTTTTAGGAATTGGCTAGCTTCACTTAGCATAATCTGCTCTAATGCCATCCATTTCCCTGCAAATTCCATGATTTTGTCATTTTTTAGTGCTGAGTAATAGTCCATTGTGTATAAATGCCATTTTTTTTTATCCATTCATCTATTGAAGGGCATCTGGGTTGGTTCCACATTCTAGCTATTGTGAATTGTGCTGCTATGAACATCGATGTGGCAGTATCCCTGTAGTACGCTCTTTTAAGGTCTTCAGGGAATAGTCGGAGAAGGGCAATAGCTGGGTCAAATGGTGGTTCCGTTCCCAGCTTTCCCAGGAATCTCCATACTGCTTTCCAAATTGGCTGCACCAATTTGCAGTCCCACCAATTCCAATGGCACATTTCACAGAAATAGAAAAGACAATCCTAAAACATGTGCTGCAAAAGTGCAATCAATGAGAGCAAAAATAAACAAGGGGACTATGTCAAACTAAAATATTCTGAATATCAAAGAAAAAACTCAGAAAAATGGAAGGCAAGCTACCTAATGGGAGAAAATGTCTGCAATCCAAATATGTGATAGAGTTAATCTCTGAAATACTTGAGGAACTCAGTCAACTAGAGAAAAAAATAAAATAAAATAATTTTAAAATGTGCAAAAGAATTTGAACAAATATTTTTTCAAAGAAGATAATTATGAGTAGTCAATATCACTAATTATCAGGAAAATGCAAATCAAAACCACAATGAGATATCACCTCACACTTGTTAACAAGCTGTTCTCAAAAAGACAAGAGATAACAAGTATTGGCAAAAGTGTAGAGAAAAGAAAATTCTTACATACTGCTGGTGGGACTATAAACTGGCACAGCCATTATGAAAAACATGGAGGTTCTTGCCTTGCATGCACAAAGCCCTGGGTACAATCCCCAGCACCACAAAAACAAACAAACAAACAAACAAAAACATGGAGAGCCACCAAAAGGGGATGGTTTCAGATCCAGGGGGAAAGCATAGGGAGAACTTGTACTAAAAAGAAAGAAGTGCCTTGAGAATAAGGGGATCATGTCAAAAGGATACCAGAGCCAACTTGAAGGGTGTTCACGGACCAAATGTGAGATCATTTGAGCATGACTATGGCAACAGATTGACTATAGTTAGCAGTTCCTGAGTTCATACCAAAATTAATAAAGAGAGGTGAATGGAAAGTGCCACCTTTTAGTTAGAATGCTAGCTAATAAGATGGGAAGAATAATATAATTAGAAAACTACCTTGACCATAAGAAGTGGTTCAAATAAAGATTATCAGCATATACTGAAACTATTTTACTATGGGTGAAAGTTTAAGAAACAGAATATTTACATAGCTTCAAAGTAACTCTTCATACACTATTTGTTACCTACTTGATAACTAATAAGTACAGAAATGCTTAAAAACTGAGAACTCTTGCAGATACCATATTAGTCAAGTAATAAAATTCAACACCTAAAACAGTGGCTTGAATACACCCTTTGTGCTTCCTTATATGAAGAACTAATAATAGCACAGCATAACTCTGCCTTTATAGCCTATGGCAGAAAATATCGGATCTAAATATGAGAAAATATCAGATAAATCTAAATATGAGAAAATATCAGATAACTCTGAGGAACACTCTACATAGTAACTTTCCTGTACTTGTCCAAAAGGTCAGAGTCATGAATAGCAAGGGAAAAAAAATAAAATCTTTCAAGTTGAAGAGGACCAAAGACACTTGACAACTAAATGCAATGGTGATCCTAGGTTAACTCTTAAGGAAAAGGAAAGGATGCCACTGTTTGTAAACAGCATTTTTTAATAAAGGTAAAATTTAAATATAGTCCAGTTTTGAATAGTAATATTTTATTAATGTTACTTGGTTCTGAGAGTTGTCTCATGGTTTTGGAACACAGGGTTCTTAAAGAATTTAGTTGTGAAAAGGCATTGTATCTTCAACTTATTCTCTAATGTTTCAAAAATAATAATATAATAATAAAAATATAAATTAAATATACCCATAATATATACACACATATACAGAGAAAGAAATTTAAAAGGTAAATATAGTAAAATGTTTACTTTTGGAGAATCTGAGTTAAGTTTGCGCAGAAGTTTAACCTATTCATGCAACTTTTTAGTAAATTTGAAAGATTAAATGAAGAAGAAAAGACTCTTAAAAATGGAGGTAACAAGAGCTATACTATAGATTTAAGATGTGTGAAGTGCTTGGTGCTAGAGTCTAGAAGATGCTTAGCAAATCATAGCAACTATACATTCTAAAGCTCTCATTACACATCCATGCACTGGTTCTAATGGGATTTTGAGGAAGTTTTCTGATGAGTTTTGCCTTTTCTTTAACTTATAGAGCTATTGTAACAGGTAAAAAAATAATTTCTTTATTGGAATGTTCCAAATTTTCCTAAATCAATACAAATGTTTGCCCATTCAACTTTTCCCAAGTATTTTAGTAAAAAGCAAAAATTCTGCTGATAGCCCCTTATGTTCATATAGTGAATATTTGCAAATTTTGTCTCACTGGATACTCACAATGACCCTGTGGGTAGTTAAAATCATTACTTGTGTTTCACAGATAAGAAACTGAGAGTGGAAAAAAAAATGTTAAATAATTTATAGCTAATAATTGGAGGGGCACAGTCCCATATTTTGTGATTTTTAAATCTAGTACTTCTTTTCTACTAAGAATTAATTTACCATATTATGCAGTGTTTAAAGAAACTTACATGATTTGTACAAATTGGGATGGCCATAAACTCTTGCTAAAACATGACTGCATATATGGTTAGGGAGGGCAATTAAAACAAAACATGGGAGACTGGGGTTGTAGCTCAGTGGTAGAACACTTGCCTAGCACATGTAAGGCACTGTGTTCAATCCTCAGCACCACATAAAAATAAATAAGATAAAGTCATTGTGCCTATCTAAAACTAAAAGTATTTTTTAGAAAACATGGAATATATAGAATTCAGACTAGCTACAAATGTAAAAGATTCAGTCTTTT
Source organism: Spermophilus citellus (assembly GCF_964194105.1). Classification (NCBI taxonomy): domain Eukaryota; kingdom Metazoa; phylum Chordata; class Mammalia; order Rodentia; family Sciuridae; genus Spermophilus; species Spermophilus citellus. The sequence continues at coordinate 220,061,563 of NC_138183.1, forward strand.
GTAACAAGCTAACTTTACTAAAGCACTTTAAAGACCTAAATAACGACAGAGATATACCATGATGCTGGATGGAAAGTTTAATGTTATAAAAATGTCCATTCTCTTCCAATTCATTCATAATAAAATAAAATTAGAACCATAATTCCAATTGGATCATTTGTGAACTATGAAAAGCTGATTCTGAAACTCATATAAAAGAGAAAAGGCACAGGAATAGCCAAGAACATTAAAACAAAGAAAAGGAAAACCAAGGGGTGTCTACACTACCAGATGTCAAAGCAAACCATGTCATAGTAGTGAGAACTACAGTGTTGGCATAGGAATAGAAAACTCTTCCATGATATAGAACAGAGTACAAAACCTATCTGTAATTTTATTTATGATAAAAGTGAAATTTCATATCAATGGGGAAAAGATGTTCTTTCCAATAAATAGCATTGAATAACTTCCATCTATTTTCAAAGCTATAAATTTAGATCCCGACCTAGTGTTATAAACAAAAGTAAATTCCAGATGAATTATGAACTTAGCTAAACACAAAAAATGTGAACATATACTAAGAACTACATGAGAATATTTTACAGTAACGGAATAGGAAAGACCTCCCTAGACTAAACACAAATAAATCTAAAAGACAAAAGGTTGAACTTCATAAAAATGTAAAACTTGCTGGGCGCACATGCCTGTAATCCCAGCATCTCTGGAGGCTGAGACAGGAGGATTGTGAGTTCAAAGCCAGCCTCAGCAAAAAGTGAGGTACTAAACAACTCAGTGAGACCCTGTCTCTAAATAAAATACAAAAAATAGAATGGGGATGTGGCTCAGTGATCATAGTGCCCCTGAATTCAATCCCCAGGATACCCACCAATAAAAAACAAATGTAAAATTTCTTCTCAACAAAAGCCAAAATAAAAACAAAAGATAAATGAAAAAAATTAACATGTAAATTGTTATTTAAAAAATATATAAAGAACTACAACTTTTAAATTAAAACCAAGAAAGAAATGGTTAAAAGACATGAATAGGCAACTACAGAGGAAGAAATGTGATCAGCCAAAAAATATCTGAGAAGATGCTCAATCTCACTGGTAATCAGGAAATTATAAATTAAAATAACAGTGAGATGTGTTTTTCCATCAGACTGGCAGAAATAAAAAGACTGATATCCAATAATGAGATAGAGGTGGGGAAAAGACTACTGTAACCCAGAAGAGTCAGAAAGACATGGCTGATGAGCTGAGTGGAAACAACTAGAAGTTCTAGATAAGGAAAATGAGAAAACCAACTTCTTCTGCTTTCCTAAAACAAGGCCAATATTTATACCCAATCCAGATGTTGTTGCTATTATTGAGTCTGAACATGGTAATTAGTGGGCTGAGACATTATTTTCTTAACTTGTGTGACTGGAGAAGGCATACAACCTAAATGTATTTTCATCTAGGTCAGGATAAGAACTAGTGCCCAGAAAAGATTCAGAGACACAGTGAAAAAAATATAAAATATCTTTACTATTACATCCATGAGTTGAGCTTATTAAACATCACATATTTTATTATGTATGCATATGTGCATACATGCATACACATAGACATACACACTCATACTTATGCACACTCAGTGTTGGTCCCCATACTGAAGAGCTGCACAACTACATATTCAACAGATTAAACTTGGGAAAAAAAAATATGTCTGTACTAAACTTGCTCAGACTTTTTTTCTTTTTATTATTTTCTAAACAATTATTACCCACTATTTACACAGCATTTACATTGTTGTAGGTATTATAAGTGTATGCATTTGTGTATGTTCTATACAAATACCACACCATTACATGTAGAGAATTTAAGGGTCCTGAACCCAAATTACCAGCAGATACCAAGGAACAACTGTATATATACAAAGTACTGGAAAGATAGAATTATATTGTTGCCACAAATTTGCTCCAGAAAATAATTACATTTTTATATATGCACAAAATGCCACAATGAAACCCTCAATTCTGTAAAAATAATATGCAACAATAAAAAGTACATATCAAGAATTTTTATAAAAAGTAGGCATGTGAGAATTATTATGTGGTACATCTCTTTTAATAATAGATCTTATGCATTATTCCTAAATAGCATCAACTTAATTCTATAGCATCCAAAAAAGATGTGCATAGGCATTGATGTACACCTGAAAAGAAGAATAATTCCGAGGCTACCAAAAACAAATCTTAGGCAGAAAAAAAAAATCTATCCTAATTTATGCCTTCATCTTGTCTCTGCTGAACCACTAGAGTCCATACAACTGATAGTACTCTATCAAGTTCTATACTCTTTCTTGCTGGCTATGTGGTCTTGGGCAAGTTACTTAGCTTTTCCAAGCCTAAACTTTATTTATAAGATAGGGTTAAAGTACTTCTATTTATCTCTAAGGATTGTTGTGAAGATTAAATATCATGTAAGAATCAGTATTGCTGTGTGTGGTGGCACATGCCTATATTCCCAGTGGCTCCGGAGGCTGAGGCAGTAGGACCATGAGTTCAAAGTCAGCCTCAGCAAAAAGTTAGGCACTAAGTAACTCAGTGAGACCCTGTCTCTAAATAAAATACAAATATGGCTGGGGATGTGGCTTAATAGGGGAGTGCAGCTGAGTTCAATCCCAGGTACCCCCCTGCAAAAAAAAAAAGAAAAAAATATTATTTGAAAAATTAATGCAATGTTAATATGATTAATATAAACATCTAATATAAATATATAATGCTAAATATTTAATGGATTAGTACAAATACTTAATATTTACAATCAATACATTATGATTAATGATTGATATATGGTACCTATGCTATTGTAAGAAATTCCTAATTTACCTCCTTACCACTAATCTAACCACTTGCTAGTCTCACTGTGACAAAGTTATTTTTTCCAAAATAAGAGTTTAGTCTTTCCTCTGGTCCTCTAAGGCTTAGCTTGTGTGTCATCTCTCCCACAAAGTCATCCTACTTCTTTTCACAATGTGACAGATAATCTTTTTCTGTATGTAAAATCCTCTGTTGCCCTTTGTATAATATTTATCTGTTATAGGTAATCTCCCTTACTTGATGGTGGTATATAAAATGAGAGACGCTAGCACATACAAAGCACTTCCAATATGAAAGGTAGTGTTCAGCAGTTCTAATTACTTTTTCTAGTTACTCCTTAACAGGTTAAGAAATAGATGCTAAATGTCTTGATCAAGAACATTGGGTGAGTAAGGTAGGAAGTCACTACATAAACCCAATCTTCATACTCCAAAGACCATATTTCAATGGCTATGTCTTGTACTTCTTGATATTCCCAGAACCTGCTATAGGATTTAGTAAATATTTGAGGAAAAAAATAAAAATATGATGTAGTCAAGTGTGTGTATCATTACATCAAAATAAACGTCACTATTACATATAACTATAATGCACTAGAAACAACTTTAAAACAGAAATTACTGCCAACAAAATTGGGAAGAGGAGAAACACAGCTCCCCTCTTTTTCAGAGAAAAGAATGATCCTCTAATAAACAATGACAAATACCGGAGAAAATACAGAAAGGAAAAAAAAAATCTACCTGTACTCCCTGGAGACTAAACAAAACAGTAAATTTTGAAAGGTTATCAAAACTTGGGTGAAGAAACTAAAAGGAGTTTTCAATGTCTACTCCCATAGCTTGAGGACAAACTGCAGTCATGACATGATAAAATGTATTAGGGTGGCTAATTCTCTGAGAGAAAGCCTTCCATCTTGGTCACCTAAGGAGCAGAACAATGGAGTCTGAGAAATCCAGTCACCAGAAAGTGAGGGGCTAACCTCAGATGGTAGAAATCTAAAGAAGAAGGGTTCCAGATGATGGGTAAGAATTCTAAAATACATGTGCTGGTTCCACTCAAAGATTCACATAAAACTAAAAGAACTCGTCTGAGATCTAAATTTTCACGACAGTTGAGACAGGCTTTCTAGTCTGAGCGTAGCCAAGTGAAGTGCCTGCTAATGAATACTCTTTAGAGAATTAAAACAGTATACAAATTCCCAACATATAAACACACAATGTGCAGGACATAATCCAAAATTACTCAAAAAATGAGGAACCAAGAACATGTGAGCCATTCTCATAGGAAAAGACAAATATCAGAAGTCAATCACCAAATGACCCCAATCTGGGGGTTATCAGACAATGACTTTAAAGAAGCTGTTATAATGCTCTATAAGATGAGAGAAAAAAAATGCTTTAATGCATCAGAAAAAAGGATAGACTTCTCAGCAACGAAACAAAATAAAGAATGAACCTAAACACCTGAAATGAAATTCATGGAAAAAGCTTAAAACCATAAATGGAAATATCAAAGGCAGTATTCAGTAAACTTAAAAATTAATCAATACATAAATTTCTTCCAATCTAAAGAAGAGTGAAAAATAATGCAGAAAGCCTCCAGTACTGGGAAAAATCTTGAAATCTCTAGAATATGCATTCTTTTAGTAAAAAAAAAAAAAAAAGAAAAGAGAGACTTGAGAAGGAAAAACTATTTAAAGAAAGAACAGCTGAAAACATCCAAATATGGTAAAGGAAATACACAGTGATTTCCACAGATTGAAGAACCTCAGGAAACACTAAGCAGTGAAAGTATGAAGAAAACCACATCTAGCATGTCATAGTCAAACTGATGAAACCAAACAAGAGAAAAAACTAAAGTCAACCAGAAAATAAGCATATAGTGGAAAAAAAGAACAAGGAACACAGCATAATTTGTTTGGTTAAAAGAAAGCTGTCATCCTGGAATTCTATGTCCTTTAAGAATGAAGGTGAAAAAGCTACTTTAGTATAAAATAAACTCAGGTATTCACAACCAGATCGACACTAAAAGATAAGCTTGCTAAAAGGGCATTTCTTTTTTCAGACTGAATGAATTTAATTGCAGAGATAAACACAGACCTTTAAGAAAGAATGAAAAGTGCCCCCAAAGAATCAACATTTGGTAAATTTTTAAAATGAATCTTAATGTTTTTTAAAATACACAAAAATACTTCATGCAAATATAGTAGTATATTCTTTTTTTATTGTTGGTTGTTCAAAACATTACATAGTTCTTGATATATCATATTTCACACTTTGATTCAAGTGGGTTATGAACTCCCATTTTTACCCCGTATACAGATTGCAGAATCACATCAGTTACACTTCCATTGATTTACATATTGACATACTCATGTCTGTTGTATTCTGCTGCCTTTCCTATCCTCTACTATCCCCCCTCCCCTCCCCTCCCCTCCCCTCTTCTCTCTCTACCCCCTCTACTGTAATTCATTCCTCCCCCTTGTATTATTTTTCCCTTTCCCCTCACTTCCTCTTGTATGTAATTTTGTATAACCCTGAGGGTCTCCTTCCATTTCCATGCAATTTCCCTTCTCTCTCCCTTTCCCTCCCACCTCTCATCCTTGTTTAATGTTGGTCTTCTTCTCGTGCTCTTCTTCCCTAGTCTGTTCTTAGTTACTCTCCTTATATCAAAGAAGACATTTGGCATTTGTTTTTTAGGGCTTGGCTAGCTTCACTTAGCATAATCTGCTCTAATGCCATCCATTTCCCTCCAAATTCTATGATTTTGTCATTTTTTAGTGCAGAGTAATACTCCATTGTGTATAAATGCCACATTTTTTTATCCATTCGTCTATTGAAGGGCATCTAGGTTGGTTCCACAGTCTTGCGATTGTGAATTGTGCTGCTATGAACATCGATGTAGCAGTGTCCCTGTAGCATGCTGTTTTTAGGTCTTTAGGGAATAGACCGAGAAGGGGAATAGCTGGGTCAAATGGTGGTTCCATTCCCAGCTTTCCAAGAAATCTCCATACTGCTTTCCAAATTGACTGCACCAATTTGCAGTCCCACCAACAATGTACAACAAAAGTTAACTCAAAATGGATCAAGGAGCTTGATATCAAATCAGAGACACGGCATCTGATAGAAGAAAAAGTTGGCTACGACCTACATACTGTGGGGTCGGGCTCCAAATTCCTCAATAGGACACCCATAGCACAAGAGTTAACATCTAGAATCAACAAATGGGACTTACTCAAACTAAAAAGTTTTTTCTCAGCAAAAGAAACAATAAGAGAGGTAAATAGGGAGCCTACATCATGGGAACAAATCTTTACTCCTCACACTTCAGATAGAGCCCTAATATCCAGAGTATATAAAGAACTCAAAAAATTAGACAATAAGATAACAAATAACCCAATCAACAAATGGGCCAAGGACCTGAACAGACACTTCTCAGAGGAGGACATACAATCAATCAACAAGTACATGGAAAAATGCTCACCATCTCTAGCAGTCAGAGAAATGCAAATCAAAACCACCCTAAGATACCATCTCACTCCAGTAAGATTGGCAGCCATTATGAAGTCAAACAATAACAAGTGCTGGCGAGGATATAGTAGTATATTCTTGCAATATATCTGCCATGTGATCCAGCCCCCCATCTCCTAGATGTTTACCCAAGAAATGTAAAAACATGTCTAATCAAAGACCTGCCCCAAAATGTTCTTTGCCCACAATATTAACAATAATAAAAACTGTTATTCCCTTTATTAACAATATTAAAAACTGGATGCATGTGGAGCCCCAGTCAACAGGTGGCTGGACAAAGGGTAGTATATTCTTACAATGAACTACTACTCTGCAATGAAAGAGAACAAATATCTGATACATGCAACTACATGGAGGAATATAAAAACACTTTACTGAGCAAAAGAAGCTACACATGAAGGGTACATATGGTGATTCTATTTATATAGAACCCTAGAAAAGGCAAACTGATCTACAATGTCAAAAGGGGTACCTAGAGCAGAGGCAAAGGGAAGACTGGACTGTGAAAAGGCCTGAGGACACATTTTAGGGTGGTGGGAATGTTCTATAACTTGACAATGGGACCCCTGGTGTCAAAATTTATCTGGGTCTGAAGTGCTTTAAATTACTGTAGGTATTGCATATAAAATATACTTCAATGAAGTTAATAAAAATTTTTCAACTAAAATAAAAGTAAGAAGAAATTAGTTGAGTCTAAGAGAGTATATATGAGAGAGGTGGTAAAAATGAAAATTACTGGGATAAATACAATGCTGTGGCTTACATGGGGCCTTAAGACCAAATAAAGTGTATTTGCGGAAGGCAAACTCTTACATTCCTCAAAAGATAATCTCACATTTGACTGCTACATACTTTTAGGTCAATGCTTTTCTTGCACTTCTAACCCATATTTGTCTACGAATAACTGCTGGCTCAGGATAAAATTCCTTGTACAAAAATATCTGGAAGTCAAAAAACTGTTGGAGATTTAATCACAAATTGCATCATAATTGTAGTTAATGTCGCCTCAATAAAATTATGTTGGATGAGTTAATTTGCCTAGCTGACAAAATGACTTGACTGAAAAGCACAGAGTACTGAGATTTTTAAAAATTAGCTATACCATCTCCTCTAGCAATTGTACTTCCTGTTTATTAATTTAAAAATAATGAAACCATCTCTGGAAGCACATTTACATGTTCAGCACATCTGTCCACCATTAGCTTTGAATCTAATGGAAAGATGAAAACAGCAAGCTGCTAACTTAGCAGGAAGATTTTGCTCTTTAATATTAATATTCTTTTACTCTCTGAAGTGCTCCAAGGTTTGATCCAACTACATAAATGAAAAAAGAATTTGGACTGAATATGAATTAAATTTTTATTAGAAAATTTTTGAACCATTTCTATCATTCAGTTTTATTAAAAATCCTCTCCTATTTCCTACTTTAGGAACACTAGAAGAGAAGGGTGTTTGGACTACTGTAGGGTAAGCTGTGCTTTCTAAAATAGAAGGAAGAAAATGAAAAAGAGAACAGGCTAGGGAAGGAGGCAGAGGAAGAGAAGGAAAGAGAAGAAAGAGTGAGTTTTAAATATTTCCTTCTTATAATTGTGTCTTCAGTAAGTCCCTCACTATAGAGTCAGAGTAAATGTAACTAGTATATGTCTTATGGGATTTATAAACTTATTTTGAAATAAAACATTAATAATAGGATCAAAATGGGGAGGTATTGTTGTGATTTATGTGATTTTTCAAGGCTACATAGAACTATCTGAACCTAAAATATAGAAAAGATACATTTGACTAGAGACTCCAAATTTAATAAAATAAAATAAGCATACAGAAACCCTGGTAAACAAGAAGTGACTTAGTAAATAGTTACATCCCCATCACAATATGCATCCTTCTTAGACCTTTTGGCTGGTCTTGTACAAAGTTAGAGTTTCCCTTAATGAAGGAATAGTGAACACCCCTTCAATTAAAGGAAGTCAAGGAAGGACTCCAGAGGAAAAGAAAAAGGTTCCAGCCTCCAGAGTTAATTCTCATACCTGTTTCTCAATATCACCTCCTAACTCAGTGAAGAGTTCCAACATTCATTCCATTGCCCAAACCCACAACCTGTGAGCAGCAATCTATCAATAAATGGGATGCCATCGAGTTCAAAAGCTTCTGCACAAAAAACGAAATGATTGAGAATGAAGGGAGAGCCTACAGGATGGAGAAAAATGTTGCCAGCTACTCCTCTGACAGGGAATTAATATCCAGAATATATTAAAAACTTGATGCCAAAAAAACAAATTGCCTACTTAATATATGAGCGAAAGAATTAAACAGAAACTTTAAAAAAAAAAAGAACTTCTCTCTCACTCTTGACAACAAAGCATTCACAGATCTCTTTGATCCTTTATATAAAATAGTGCTTGATCTGAATGCCCCACTGTCACTTTCCAAGTACTGGTTCCCATTATGACTCCCTAGACTAATGTAATACCCTTCCTCCAATCTTATGTGGCTGCCTCTGATCCACTCTTGCCTTGACAGCCAGAACAACTTCTAAAACGCAATTCTAGCTGATCCTTGGCCAATAATACCCATGCTGCCTACCATTGTTTTAAGTCTTTATGGTTAATACTGTGCTACCTGCTCAATATCAAGCATCATCCTGACAGCTGAGCCTTTCACTCCTCAAAATCATTCTCTTACTCAAAATTTATTACTTCTAGGATATAGTCCAAACTGCTTGGCAATGTAAAGAAGTAATCCTAAAATATTATTATTTTTTTATTATTTTAACTCCATTTCCTCTTAATGCCGGTTTTAAACTATGGCCAAGTTTTGCATTCACTTACTTTGCATTAGGGATTTTGCTTAGAGTAAATTAGAAACTGAAATGTTTTATAAATGTCTAAATCTTTTGGAGAAATTTAATTATATCAGACCACCTGGAAGATGAGGAGGATAGAGAAAATGATGGTGTTAAGAGAAATAAATTAAGGACATTGGGATAAAATAGAGACGTTCATGAACAACAGACTCCCATACCCCACAGCTCAACCATGAGCAGAAAGATGAAGAGACCTTAGAGAGCAAGGCAAATGGACTACCCAAGGAATCTAATTCCTACACACTCGCCTTCCCACCTTAGCAATGATTCCCATGGGTGACTACAAAACCAGATTTGCAAGAACAACAACAAAAACAAAAGTCAGAATAATGTGTTTCCGTGATAATCACTGTGACCAGATACCTCATCCCTACAGAGCCTTGAGAGCACAGAAATCTCCAAGAATAACAAGAAGGATGCCTTTCTCATAAGCTACTAAAGTGTTCGATCATGGCAATAGTTACTATTTATCAGTCCAGGAGCTGACAAACTTTTTTTATAAAGGGCCAGACAGTAAATATTTAGCCCTAAATTGTCACCAGTACAGTCTATCAGTGCCATTCAACTCTGCTGTCATAGCACAAAATAATCAAAGATAATGTGTAAATGAATGGATACCTCAGTGTTCCACAACTTTATTTATAAGGACAGCAGTGGGCCAGTTTGATCCAAAAGCCATAATTTGTCACCCCTAGCCTAGCACATTTAACAAAAGCTTAACTGAGGTCAAAGATCATGTTTCCTAAACTAGCAAAAATTTATGGGAATTTACCAACTCTGAAAGGCTAAGCATTAGGTTTATAATAAACCTAAATATGAGAAAATCGGTGCTTTAATATAGCTTGGATTCTAGTAAGCGTGAGACACAGTAAATAAAATCAATATCTGAGAAGAATCATTATTATCCACCAATGAGCAATGTTCTACTGCCCAGCACTGTATTTAGTACCCAGGAAGTACTGAATATATATTTGCTGAAAGAACCTGCCTGATACTTTAAAGTCTTTATCTAACCCTTGGCTTTCTTCTAAGTAGCCAGAGGACTAAGGTGCTGAGGCTTTCAGAAGGAAGCAGAGGCAAGCCCTAGAGTGATTGCCTCCAACACTCATCATTTAGTGGAGCCACAAGTAGCTCCTGCATCCAGCTCCCACCAGAGGATTGGGAAGGACCAGAGGCTGAAATACATCTTTAGTGTAAGTGATTCTGCCAGGACACTGTGCCCTCTGCTAAAATGACAGGGAATGAAATTCTCTTGTGGTAGGCTGAATGATGGCTCCACAAAACGTCCACCTCTTACCTCAGAAAATGGAAAGATCTACCATGTTCTTGGATAGGCATAATTAACATAGTCAAAATGGCTATACTACCAAAAGCAATATATACATTCAATGAAATCCCCATCAAAATACCAATGATGTTCTTCACAGAACTACAAAAAGTAAGTCCTAAAATTCATGTGGAAGAATAAAAATAAGAAGAAACCCAGAATAGCCAAAGCAATTCTGAACAAGAAAAGTGATGCAGGAGGCATCACAACATTCAATCTCAAATTACCCTACACAGATATAGCATCAAAAACAGCATGGTATTGGCATCAAAATAGACATAAAGACCAATAGAATAGAAGACACAAGAACAAATCCAATTTTTTATATCTATCTTGATACTTCACATAGGTGCCAAAAATATATGTGGAGAAAAGACAGCCTTTCTAATAAATGGTGCTGGGAAAACTGGATGTTCATATGTGGAAGAATGAATTTATATCCCTATCTTTCACCATGCACAATAACCAAATCAAAATGGATCAAAGACTTAGAAACCTTGCAACTGCTAAAGAAAACATAGGGTCACTCTATTATATAGGTAAAGGCACTGACTTCTGCAATAAAACCTCTAATGCCCCAAAACATAAAACCAAGGATCTATAAGTTGGATGCCATCAAATTAAAAAGCTTCTGCACAAAAAAAGGAAATGATTGAGAGTGAAGAGAGAGCTTTCAGAATGGGAGAGAAATTGTGTCAGCTACTCTTCTGATAGGGGATTAATAGCCAGAATATATTAAAAATTTGATGCCAAAAAAACAAATTTCCTACTTAATATATGAGCAAAAGAATTAAACAGAAACTTTTAAAAAGAAGAAACACTAGTGACCAAGAAATATATTTTTAAAAAATATGAAGAAATGTTCAACATCTCTAGCAATTGGGGAAATGTAAATCAACACTACACTAAAATTTTATTTCACAATTGTCAGAATGGCCCTTATCAAGAACACAAATAGTAATAAATCTGGCAAGGATGTGGGGAAGAAGGTACACTCTTACATTGTTGGTGGGATTGCAAAGGAGTACAACCACTCTGGAGAACAGTTTGGAGATTCTTCAGAAAACTAGGAATGGAACCACCCCATGACCCAGCTATCCATTTATCTATTGTATATACAGTGAAGTTTTACTCACCCATAATGAAGAATAAAATAATGGCATTTGCAAGTTAATGTACAGAAATGGAGAAAATCTCACTAAATGAAATAAGCCAGACCCAGAAAATCAAGGGTCAAATGTTTCCTCTCATATATGGATGCTAAGGCAAAACCAAGAAGTGGTTAGGGAGGGGATGGGAAAATATAAAGAAACAGGGAAGACCCGTGGAGCAGAAGAAGGAGGACAAGAGTGAGGGGGGAGAAAGAAAAGGGGGGAGATAAATGTAATTAATTTAACAAAATTATGTTATATTCATATATAAAGGTACCAAAGGGAATTTCACCTTTTTGTATATGTAGAAGAAAAGAAGTTTAGTAGAGGAGGGAGAATGGAGGGGAGGAAAAGTGTGTGTGGGGGGGATAGGACTTGGTATCAAATTCGTTGCATGTATCATTTTTCCAGAATGAACCCAATTACTATGTATAATTATGATGACTTAATTTTTTAAAAAGGGGGGAAAAGTTGTTTACCTCTTAATCCCCTGAATCTGTGAATGTGTTATTCTACATAGCAAAAAGGACTCTGCTTGGGGCTGGGATTGTGGCTCAGCGGTAGAGTGCTTGCCTCTCATGGGCGGGACTGGGGTTTGATCCTCAGCACCTCATAAAAATAAAGGCATTGTGTTGTGTCCATCTACACCTAAAAAAAATAAATATTAAAAAAAGACTCTGCAGTTGTGGTTAAATATTTTGAGACTGGGAGACTGTACTAGATTATCCAAGTAGGTCCAATGTAACCACAAAGGTCTTTATAATAGGGTTGCAGGAGGGTAAGAGTAGGAAGCAGAGGTAGAAGAAGAGGGAGAAGAAGTTAAAGGGATGATTTGAAGATACTAAAAGCATCCAGGAGTCAAGAGTTGTAAATGGTCTCTATAAACTAAAAAAGGTAAAGCATTTATTCTCCACTAGAACCTAAGGAAGGAACTGATACCCTGCTGACATTTTGATTTTTGCCTCTTAAGACTCATTTCAGACTTATGACCTCAAAATCTGTAAGATGATAAATTTGTGTAGCTTTAAGATATGAAACTTCATTACACTGGCAGTAGGAAATTAATATATTCCCTCACTCCTGATCTGGCACAGCTGAAGAGGCCTGCAGGGCCTTTAAATCTTGCTGTAAATGCCTTAGAAACCTTGCAACTGCTAGAAGAAAACATAGGGTCACTCTATCATATAAGTACAGGCACTGACTTCTGCAATAAAACCAGATTTGATGCTGCAGCCCCCTCCAAGAGACAGCCAGGCAGAGAGGTTACTGAAGACGGCCCAGGATTGTCCTCCAATCTGCTCTTTTCTTCTCTCTTAATGAACTTTCTCCAGCTGCTCTACCAAACCCAGCCAGGGTTCTGCAGGAATCTTCTACTCACTATCTCTGTATCTGGACTTGACTATCTCCTGGCCAGCAGGTCTTCCTGTGTTCTTGATGGGAAAGTGTTCCAAGGAATATAACTGACCACCCAGGACAGAGCAAACACACCTGTGTCAATTGTAAAATTTTAGATACAAGGAAGAGAACACTTAGAAGGTGATGATGGTGAGGTCTGTAGCTGAACAGGCCTCCTCATCAGGATCCAAAGAAGAGTCCCTATGGCTCTGCTTCTCTCTTCCTTAATCACTGAAATGACAGCTTTTTCTTTAGTGTAGGCATTAGCTTGCAGATCTACAGAAAGGAACTAGATGGCTTTCTAAGGAGCTATTTGCTGTGCCAAGATGTGTGAGTCACATACTCAGGACTAAGAGAAGGTTTTCCTTAATGGAATTAAGGTTCTTTCTACCACTGGACTCATAGCATTGAGACTTTCTGTGCCAGACTTCTTTCCACAAAATCTTGCGACGCCTCTATAATTTACAGGTCCAGCTAGGCTGGTAAGATCAAAATTGTCTTCAAATGAAGGAGAGACATAGAATCCCTACTACTCCCAGGTTCATATTCTTTTTAATTGGCTTTATTTATATAAACTTAAGCCTGTATCATTTTAGCTGGATTTATTCTTTAAAACTTTGATTCTTTTTGTGTTAACTCTTATAGTGTATTTGTAGTGCCTTGGTTTATTTCATCTCTTTATTGTTATTTATATTGCTTTATTGAGAGTTTGCTTGGAGATTCTAGCAGCAGAGCACAGCTACACTTATACCCTTGACTGAAGAAGGGCCCTCCTCTACTGGAAAAAATTTAGGTGGTCTTCTTCCAAGGAGCACACATCAGGTGGGATGCAGATGGAGTTAAGGGAGGAAGAAGACACCCACCTAGCAGCCAGATTAGCTGAATCAACTTGGTGATATTAACAGGGTGACAAATGTGGTAGCCAGTTCACCCTCACATTCTTTATATTGCTTTCTTACCTCTGTTCTTCCCAGGGCATGTTCAGGATTCAGATGTACTTGTTTGGTTCTATTTTTACTTTAATTTTTATTTTTTTCCAGTCAATTTCTTCATCTTATCTTTTCTAGTTATCTAAGTTATATAATTGGAAAGCATAAATCTTAATCTTCAGAAATACTCCAGAGTCTAAGCAAGAGAAGTCAAATATTTTCCCCAACAGGGACCTACCACTTTGTCTCTGGGCAATTTTTAGATGTCAGTAAAAATTGCTAGGGATGCAGCTCAATACTAGAGTGCATGCTTAGCGTGTGTGTAAGGCCGTGGGTTCAATCTCCATCTCAAAAAAATAATAATAAATTAAATAAATAAATAGCAGTCTGCTCTAGGTCTTGGAACTAAAACAAATACAATAGAATTTCTCTGAGCATTAGAGGCTAACATCCCCCTGTTGGTGGGAGAGATACCTTATTTGTATTAGAAAAAAGAGTAGTATCATATAATAGCCCTGTGCACTTACCCCACGGTTGCTCTTGGGGAGCTCAAAGTCAGCAAAAAGCACTTCTGAGGCTTACAGTCATGGAAGCCTTCTGGGAGGAGTCTATCCTACTACTACTTTACATAAACTGGCTTGCTGACCAACAGTTGAGGAGGGTTTTTTTCCTTATAATATAATGCAATTTTATTATATTGACCTCTATAACAGATCAACTTTAAAAACTATTTTTTGTTGTTGGTTTATTGTGATACCAGGGATTGAACTCAAGGGCACTCAACCACTGAGCCGCATCCCCAGTCCCAACTTTAAAAACTATTTTAAATCTATTTTTTTAGAGTTGCAATGCATCTATGTACATTAAATTTTAAAGCTCCTTTACACATAACAGGAATACTTAAAGATGAGCAGTATATTCTTGGAAAATATATCCAGTTCTAGTGCTATGTCACTGGTGCTTCAAAACCTTATTTTTTTTTACATAATCTTAGTTTTTATTTTTTCATAAAATTCTCTACAAGCTTCAAAATCAATATTTATAGTTAACAGATATGTTATTAATAACTATGCTTGACTGTTTTAGTAGACCATTATAATATTTAATTAGAGACTATTCTCTGTACAGGTGTTAAGTTTACCAGAAAACTCAAAGCAATTTCTGTTAAATGGAGGACTTTAACATTTTTTAATATTATTTGGTTAAATTCAGCCTAAATATGCCCAAATTCACCCTATATTTCCTCTATTTAAAATATCTTTATTTAATAAAACAATTTACAAAGCATCAATTATTAAAATAGTTTTCTCAATAATTTTCTTCATTGTGTCACCAAATTTAAATGCTACAAAATTATAGGTCTCTTTGTTTTCATTCTGTTCTGGAACAGAATACAAATATACCTAATTAACATTAGGAGCTCCATCAAAAGATTTGCTAAATCAGGGGCTAGGGATATAGCTTAGCTGGTAGCATGCTTACCTCTCATGCACAAGGCCCTGGGTTCAATCCCCAGCAGCACCAAAAAAAAAAGAAAAAAGAAGAAGAAGAAGAATCTTCCCTAAATCAAGGTATTCTTAACTTCCCATTTGGGGTATTGAGTCCTTGGCCAAGATTAAAAGTGCAAGTTTTAATCTCTCAGCACTGTAAAACCACCAAGAGCTGGGCTTCCCTCCTCAACTTCTTTAGATGCAGCTTTCACTCACCTTCTGCTCCTCTCTACCTGGCCATTTAGTATAGCAAATGCCAAGAGAAGAAAAGCAATCAGAATGCTTGCACTACCCAATAAGTTTCCCTTCGCTCTAGGGTCTTGGCACCTGAAGTCCTGACTGCCTTAATAGCAATCTGATTATTAAAACAGATTTGTCAAATTGCCGCAGTCTGGCTGGGCACAATTCAGGAGCCACTTGTCAAAAGAAACTAACTTTATTTTTAGAACCACACACACCAAACAAAACAGCTCCTCAAGAAAAACCCTCAGAGCCCAACTGCCACCACCGGCTTCCAACAAGCCTCTCCACCTCCCCCAATCCTCCTGCTCTTGAGGCGGATTGGCTGGGTCACGTGGGCAGAGCCAAAGAAGTCCCCCAATGAGCAGCTCCGTGGTCTGAAAGGGCAGGGAAACAGCCCAATGAACATCACCGCAGAGGAGCCAATCAGCTAGATGTTGCTGGGGCCGCTGTGAGCCAATCATCAGCCGGCAGCTGGAAGTTTGCTGGGGCCCCTTTGGCTGTGGCTCTCAACATCAAATGTTTCCAATTTTTTCTAGTGTTTTCTGTAGGAAGATTGGTCGGTTGTAAGTTAATCATCATAGTCTAGGACCTAAACCTAAGAAAAAAGCATGCATTACTGATAGGCAGAGACTGAAGGTTAGAGAAGTCTTAAGCACAGCTCTGGAGGCCAGGAAGTTCATGGTACTTGTTATGGTTTAGATATGAGGTATCCTCCAAAAGCACATATGTGAGACAACTAAAGAATGTTCAAAGACGAAATCATTAGATTATGAGAGTTGTAACCTAATTCATGGATTAATCCACTGGTGGATTAACTGGATGGGTTAATCCAGTTAATCCAGACAAGTTCAAAAACCATCCATAAGCAGATAGGGTATGGTTGGAGGAAGTAGGTCACTGAGGAAGTAGGCCTTTGGGATTTATACTTCATACTTGTGGAATAGCATAAAGCAGAGAGTGGAATTCTCTCTCTGCTTTCTTGTTCCCATGTCCTAAGTTGCTTCCCTCCATGCCCTTTCACCATGATGCTCAGCCTCATCTTGGACCCAGAGCTATGGAGTTGGCCAACCATGGACTTAACTTCTGGAGGTGTAATCCAAAATAGATTTTTTTTCTCCTCTACATTGTTCTTATCAGGTCTTTTGATCACAGTAACACAAAAGCTAACTCAAACGTTATTTATCCTTATACCTATAGGAAAGTAGATTCTAATCAGGCTTAAGTATGTGGGAAGGAGCACTGAGATCCCTTGATTAACTTTTCTCAGCTTCTATACCACACAAAGCCAGGGTTCTGCGGGACTATCTCCCCTTTCACTCCCCACTTCTGCATCCACCTTGAATTGCCCCAGGCCAGCTGGACTTCCTGTGTCCTTGATAAGAAACCACTGTTCTTGGATACCCTTCCCCTCTGCAGCTCAATACTCCCAAACAACCCAGAGAATGGGTCCAGGGAATATAACTGACCACCCAGAGCAGATCGAACACACTGGAAGCATCTAGACAGCATAGACAAGTTCAAAAACCAGACTGTTTTAGCTGAAGAAAATTTGGGGCAGGGCACAAAAAGTTTAAAATAGATTAGTTGGCAGCATGCAAGAGTAATCTCTCAATCCTCTCCTCACAAAAACTCTGAATATTGTCCCCACACAACAGATGAAGAATAGCATTTTGAGATGATAAAAATTCTTGCGTAGGGCTGAGTGTCTAGCTTAGTGGCAGAGCTTTTGCTTAGCATGCACAAGGCCTTGGGTTCATACCTATCACTACAAAAACAAACATGGCTAATTATCAGTAGCGGCTAAAATTAAAACTTGGACCACCGGACCCCAAATGGGTTTTCATTACCCCATAGTCACCTACATTGATGAAGACAACATGACTTTCAGGCACTAAAAAACAGATGATTCTACTGTCCTGTCTATTGAACAAGCATTACCCAACATCTACCCTGAGTCAGTGGATGGTAAAGAGAAAAAGAAGGTGACCTAGGACAGAACTCAAGGGAACACCAACATTTAGGGGCATGCAAGAAGCTAGGTGAGCATTAGAAGAATACAATGTCCTCAGCTGGATGAGCTTTGGAGGCGAAGTCAGTGGCCAGATGCAGAAGCCAGTGAATGAACCCTATCACTACTACCAGATCCTCCAGGATCTTGGACATATGTGGTATAGCAGGCATATATTTCCTTCTCACGCAGTGACTCAGTTTTCTTCTGCAGGAAATAATCTAAAGAAACAAAAAAATTACCCTCATGAGCTTAAAGCAGGAGTCTGTAAACACAGTCACATTCATTCTCTTATAATGACAGAGATTGGTAGTTACAACAGAGATAGGTTTAAGCTAGGCCCACAAAGCCCAAAACATGTATTACTATCAGATCTGTATAGGAAGAGTTTGCCAACCCCACCCAGACAAAAACATTGTAGGAGGAAATACATATTCCTTGGATGATACAATCTAACTAATCCACATGACTCCTAGCACTCTTTAGGACACAAATAAATGAGACTTTATATAAGTAAATAGGAGAAGGAAAAAGTGGAAAGGATATATGGGCAAGTTCTGACGGATAGATTCAAGGAAGAAGCTACAAGCAGCTAAGGATAAAGAATGGAGGGGGAGATATAGCTTAAGGTTTAGAAAGTTCCAAGTAACAAAATTCTATTCAACAACTCCGGAAGAGTTCACACGTACCTCACAGGCGCTAAGGAAAGGAAGTCACACCTTTCTCAAGAAGGGAGGAATCCTGACTTAGACCTTTAGAAACCGAAGTTGTACTACTACTCCTTCCAGGATGGCAGTCTTTTATTTAATCTTCTCCTTCTGTGTCTATTTCCCTCTTCTGTCTCCTCTGTTCTCCTTCTCCTCCTTCTAAATATACATCTCCTCCATATTCGTCTTCTTTTTATTCATGTCTCCCTCTCCTTCTCTCCTTCCCTCTCTCCTTACTGCTGGTCTCCTGTTTAACGAAAGCATAACAAGAAACCACAGTTCTGGCGCTATATAACTTCCTAACTCTCCACAACAACTGATACTTGTTTCTATAACTAATCCCAAGTCCTGGAAGAAAAAAAAAAATGCTTCAGTTTGGTGCAGGTGGTCCCTCATCATGCTTATCCTGGCTCTCCTGCCCTTTCTCTGCTTTGTTCTGTACCCCAGGGCCAGGCCCCACAGGAAGTGTTTCCCAAGCTCTCCTGACAGCTGCCTCTGGTGAGTCCAGCTAATGGAGATGGGAAAGCCAAGGAAACAGAAAGCTAGGTAATTTTCCCTTCCTGCTCTGTCTTGAGTGGCATCTCAAGTAGGGGATATATCTTCCCATGGTCCCATTTAGTGCTGTCAGGCCTTCTGTGTCTGGTAACCCCTGTTTCTGGCCTCAGGTAATTCTATCTACTCCCTTGGTCCCTTTCAGCCTGGGGGGTATAGTTATGACTTCTTGATATTGTGAATCTCTGGGTTGCCTGACTGCCCTCTTAGGCTTCACAGCCTAATCTATCCCGGTCAATCTCAACAGAGTCACCAATCAGCTGGGTTGGTACGAAAACATTGTCCTCTTTACAGTCTTTAGTGGGGTATGGAAGAGGAGACAAACTGACAAATGTTCTCTACTCTTGATGCAAGAGATGCAGAGATAAGGAAAGTCACACACTGGCAGGGATCCTAACCCAGCACTGAGGACACTAGAGAAAAAAAGTCTTTGTCCCCCATTTTCTTTCAGCCACCTTGACCTTGGTCAGTCTAGCAAGGCAGATTTAAGGCTACTCAGTGTCAAAGTTTCCCCAAGGCTAACATAAATGTAGAGCAATTATTCATCTGGTTGAACTAGAAAACAAATCATTCTTTGTCAAATGCAAAGTTGTTATTTTCTTAAGCACAGAAGAGAAACAGGCAAAGCCTGTGAATGGTGAGTGGACCTATATATCTCAAGTGTGAAACTTCATTTGGTGGAAATGTCAAATACTTGTGAGTGTATAGCTTATTAAGTCCATCTGTACCATGCTTCAATGAATGGAGTTTTATTTTCAGGGTAAATGCACACTTGTTTCTAATGATCCTCACAACACAAAATAAGGCCTGACTCAAGTACCACAACCATGGAATAATCAATATGAGTCAGAAAAACTCACCTCCACCTCCAGTTTTTGCAAGTTATTTTACTGTCCACTTAAGCTCTAAATCCCATACTGGGAGGATTACTTATATTTACAGTTCCCTTTCAAGGAACAAAGAACTCTTTTCAGGACAGGTAGCACTTAAGGCTCATGAAATGGAGGATAAGGACAAAGCTGGCCATTCCGACATTCAGAGGAAAAAATGTGTTGAAAAAATTAAAAACATTCCCATAGTTATCTAAGTATAATGAGTCATAGTGGACTGAGTGACCCATTTTTTGTGGCAATCTCTGAGTAAAAAAGTGGAGAATTGATGAAATACTTTAAAAGGGACTGTGCTCCACAACAACAACAACAACAACAACAAAAGATTACAGAGCTTTTTAATAGATTGTAGCTTCACCTGGTGCCCCCAATTCACGTTTTCAGCTGGATACAGATTTGAGTGACTGAGCCTCTAAGTGTGTTCTTTAGGCAGGGCCTCCATCTAGTGGTTCACCCTAGAAATTAAACTGCAGCCTTTACTAAACACTTTTTCCTTTCATAAACTTTATAAAAATATAAAAATAAAGCTTCCTGGGATAGCCTGACAGAGGGAAATCTCTCTCCCAAACCCTCAAATCCTGATTCTCCATTGCCAAGAGAAGCAAAATTCTTAACCACTAGATTTTGCCATACACTCTCCATTTATGGAAACCTAATATCCAGTGTGTTTCTTTGCACATAAAAGAAAAATGTGATTTCTAATCATCAAAAGGAACAAAGCTGTGTATGTGGTATGTGTTGGGTTGGGTTATGCTTTGGAAGAGCTTAGTTGTGGAATTAGAGAGGACAATGGCAATTGCTAAAGTTGAAGGCGTAAGATCCATATCAGGAAGAACAACGGAAGAACCAATGAAGGTTTGTTGGACAATGAGATAAAAGCAGATGCACAATCTTACAAGGGAGGAACAGTGTGGTGCCCCCAAAGGACCAGGAAGAACAATGTGGTCAAAATGAGACAAATATCAGATGGGATATATATATATATCATTTATGATCCTGAACAAGTGATCTCAGGAGAGTTCTGCTGCTGCCAGCATGCAGCCTTGAACAAGTTCTTCTCCATTTGAACAGTCTTTATCATTGTATCTTAAAGCCCCTTTGGACAAAGATCCCCCCCCCCAGGGACATTCTTCTTCTATTTACATGAAATTTCATACACAATCTTGATGGTTTAAGGGCATCCCCAAAGACCATTCCTGATCTCTAGATTCATTATTACATAGAAAATAGGCCTGTGACCATTCTTAGATTGGTGAAGCTTCCTCCATTCTTTAAGTTTCCCTTGCTTTTACTTTAAATGTCTTGCAGTGTCTTCTCTGTGCTCTCATACACTATTGGAAGGTGTTGATTCTGTTTTCTCCGTCATTGTTCATTTTCCCTTGTGTTTTCCATTACTCATTTGCATCCTTTTCTCTCCATCTACAATTTTTCATTTGACATGTTCCTTTTCAACCACACTAAGGACAAACAAATTATTTGCTCTTAGCAAACAAAATAAGGAAAATATTTATGCCCATAAAGAGAGAATCAAAAACTATGATACAGGACAGCAGATGAGTGATAGTGTATAGGAAGGGAATTATTTTAAAAAAAAATGTGATGATGTGAAAATAGAACAGAGATGCAGAGAGACACCAGATCAAGAAAGACAGTTTGATTTTAAGGACAGCAGCTTTCAGCTTTGGTGAAGTTACCGCACATGTTCAAGTATTAGAAATCTTGTTAGCATAGGTGAATTTGTGGCAGCATATTTTTTCCTCAAAGATGAACAAAACAAACTCATGTTAAAATGGGACTTGGCATTCCACCCATTGAAGGTGTGTCCCCTCCCCTTGAGTTTGAGTGGTCTGTGACTCATTCATGACCAATACATTGTAATAGAAATAAATTCCAAAACTAGGTTAGAAAGTTAGGGGACCCTCTGTCTTGCCCAAGTGAAGGCTTGCACTGGGAGCATTATTTACCTTATAAGCCCTGCTGTGAGGAAGCTGGCTAGTTCACACAAACAGGCCACACACAGAAGCCCTGCCTCTGCCTCTGCCTCCTGAGCTACAGGGATCACAGTCTTGTGCCACCCCCACTGATTCAGCTGCTAATAACTGATACAGCATAAAAGACCCAAGAACCGGGCCAGGCATGGTGGCACATGCCTATGATCCCTGTAGCTCAGGAGGCAGAGGCAGGAGAATTGCACATTCAAAGCCAGCCTCAGCAACTTAGTGAGATCCTGTGTCAAAATAAAATACAATAAAGGCTGGGCATGAGGCTCAACGGTTGAGAGAACCTGTGTTCAATCTCTGGTATTTTTTTAAAAAAAAAAAGAACCATCCAATTGAGCCTTATCCCATATCACTAATCCAGAAAACCCAGAGAAATGATGAAACAATCATTGCCATTATAAACCACTTAGCTTGGGGATAATTTGTTATAGAGCAATAGGTAATTGAAACATAATAAAAATTTTAAAACTAGTCTGAAATATTTAAAATGTAATCATCACTACAGATTCATTGTGTCTTGCATGGTCTATAAAAATATTCTCAATTTCTTCCTCGGATTCCCCATAGCAGGGCTCCCTTTCGAAGAAGCTCAAACTCCACGAAACACTCTTTCTTTGGTCCTGGTTGATGTCCTTTTCCCAGCAATATACACTGCCAACAATATCTCCCTGACCAACTCAGTGCAGTGCTTCATTTATCAAACACTGACTCAATAGCGGGACTATTTGGAATCCAAATCCAGTGGCTCACCCAGCACCCAGATATTGGTTTCCAGTACAATTCTCCAATGAAAGGAACCAGGGCCCCTTGGAAAAATGGCTGCTTCAGAGTGGGGAATGATGATCACAGGGCATCATTCAATGCCAGAAAGCAAGAAAGTGCTCAAAGAGCAAAAAATGGTCAAAGATACTCAGGAGTCAACCTGAAAGAGCTCCCATGGGTCAAAGCAGAGAAAATTTGAACAGCAAAATAATATTGTATCTGAGGATTATCCAAAGTACAAAAAGTTCATGATTCCCCCTTTTATAGACAAGTTAAATAATAACACAATGAATAACAATAATTGTTTTTATATATTATTGTGTTCTAAAGTGTTCAAAACACTTTGTCTATGTTATTTTAATTCTTATAGCACCCTATGAGGTATATACTATTTTTATCATCACTTTACAGCTGAGGAACACAAGGCTTGACATGTCAAAGCACAAATTAAAAAAAAAAAAGATACCATTTGTACAGCATGTTGAAGGTACTGGCAGGCGTAAGAAACCATCTGGGGGTCAGAGTGAGTGGGCACTGGCCACTTGGGGCCCTATTCAGTCACTCAAGAGTTGAAGGAGCTGGGTGTAGTGGGACACACCTGTAATCTCAACAGCTTGGGAGCCTGAGGCATGAGGATCACAAGTTCCTTTTGCCAGTCTCAGCAAAAGCAAGGCGCTAAGTAACTCAGTGAGACCCTGTGTCTAAATAAAATACAAAACAGGGCTGGGGATGTGGTTCAGTGGACAAATACTCCTGAGTTCAATCCCCAGTACCCCCCCCAAAAAAGAGTTGAAGGTAAAGGTATTAGTGAACTGTTTTAAAACACATTAAGAAGCTCTGATACCATTCCCTAAATGTTCCACAGCCTAGGCGAAATCTAGATTTATCTGGCACCAAAATTTGACCTCTCGAGTTCTCTACTCTAAAATCAAAATAGTAAATGCCAGAACTATGATAATATTAAGATTATACAATCATATTAAGATTCAATGTAGAGTATCAGAAGTTGTAGAATCTGTCAGTGCTCCGAAGAATATCGAGTTGGTAACTTATTAAGAGTAAAGTATCTGCCCAAGCAAGAGACCCAGGACCAACTTGCTCAATGGAGAGATACAAAGCCTCTCAAGCAGAACCCAGCCAATCCAAACTCTCTGTTCCAAGAATTTTAGCTTAGTTCCACTTCTAAGAAAATAAACACACGAGGGAACAAGGTGAATTCATTTTCCTTGAACTAAAACAACATCCAGAAGGTTTCTGGGGTCAGAACAAACTCAAAGTCCAGCATCCACCCCCCTCCCTCCTCACATGTTGTTACAATAAAGAATAATAACACTGAGAAAGAGCAGAAAACAGTACAGAGAGGAAATCAGGGGGTGGAATATTCACTACATAACACCTGCTATGTGCTAAGAACTGTGCAAGACACCATCCAGCACCATTTTATTGCTTTTCCTACATTTTCAGAAAAGTATCAGTAACCTCATTTTATGCATGAACCCAAGGTTCAGAGAGGCACAATAATTTACCTAAGGTCACCCAGTTAATAAATGATCAGAGAGTACTGGAGTCCAGTCATGACTGGCTCCAAAACCCAAGTGTGTCCTTGTAAAACCACAAACAAGGAAAGACACTTAAGGATGCAGGCAGATCCCAGAGCTCCAGTGAGGCCTATATCCTAAAGAGAGTGATCTAGAAAGCACCTCGTGGTTCAATGATGGAATGCAGGTCCCAAACTCCATGTTTATAAGAAGGGATCAATCCACAAAGAGAAACAGATGGCACATCCTTCCAAGTACAGTGTGTAAAACAGCAGAAAATAGCTCAGGAAGGATAATCAGAAATCAGTCATGAAGGCTGGGTTACAGAGGCAGACTTCCTGTCTTGGGGAGCAGAAAATGAGTTTCATCAATTTCTCATTCCTCGTGATTCCGTGGATCAGGAATTCAGGTATGGCTTAGATGAGAGGTCCTTCCGCTTCACATGGCATAGCTGGAGTTACCCATGTGACGACACCCACTGGTAGCTAGGTCTGGCTGAATGAGTCAAAAATGCTCTGCTCACCTGTGTAACTCCAGGCTCCTCTCTTTGGCTCCCTTTCTCTAGGTGCTCTTTCTTTAAGTCTAATTTAGGTGTCATCTCAGAACAGCAACGTCAGGATGGTCAGAACCTTTTTTGTTTGTTTATTTGTTTGGGGGGTTTTGTTTTTTCTTTAAACTAATTTTAGACTTAGGGGAAAAATTACAAAAATAGTACAGAGAGTTCCTGTATGCTCATTACCCAGAATTCCCTAACGTTAACATGTTAGACACCTTACTTCATCATCAATTCAAGAAATTAGCACAGTACAATACCATTAGGTAACTTAGATTTCCTACCAAATTTTAACTACGAATGATGTATTTCTCTCTCAAGGTCCTCTCCATGATCACACATTGTATTTAGTAGTTATTTCTCCTTAGTCTCCTCCAGTCTACAGCAGTCCAAGAACTTCCATAGTTTTCCATGGTCTTGACATTTTGACGGGTATTTATCTGTCATTTTTGTAGAACTTCTCTCAATTTGGTTCTGACATTTTGTCTTAACCAGAATGAGACTATGGTCTGACTGTTCACACGATGCGTGCCTTCTGAGAGAGGTGAGGTCAAAGCAAGGAATCCAGACAGCCCAAAGTCAAGACTCTCTCTCTCTCTCTCTCTCTCTCAATGTGAGAATGAGATCAACCTCCAGGAATAGGAGCAATCGATGGTGTCCATCTTGGAAGATTTTCTATCACCACTGGGTTTTCAAAATACTTTAAAACCCTCTTAACAAGATAACTAAGAAATCTGGAAACCAGCCACTGCCACACATATTATTATTATTATTGTTTTTTATAACTGTACCACTCTTGGTCCATGGTTTATTGATATCTTGGAATTTCAAAGAGGAATTTTTAAATCACTTCTTCCAGATTTCTATGGTAAATGCTTTAGTAATTGGAATTTTCAGGAATAGAATTATGAACTCAATTTTTTGGGGGGTTAAACTCAAGGCTTTTCAGAAAATACTTTTTAGCCCTTGATGTTGAAAATATTTCATAAACGCATTAGTCTACTTGCATGTCACATAGTTTATTTTATCCAGTAGGAAGAAAGCGTGCAGGAGTCCATAGTCATGGTTATTATTCACTGTAGTAGAATAAGGCATGGGGGTAACTGAAGAGACAAACTTCAAGGCTTGCTCTGAAAACAGTCATTGACAGTAGATTCCTGGTTTACAGTTCATTCTGTCCTGATTTCCCACTCTTGTGGACATAAAGTAAAAAGTTGTTAATGCCGGTGGTTGCTTTGTTTCTTGTCAGCTAAGGTTGTTTCTAGTCAAGCATGGTGCCTCATACTATTTTTTATTAACTTAAAGCATATTTTTGTTAAAATGATTCTTCTGAATGTAAAACAAATGTGCATATGCTTAAAAATTAAACAATGTATAACTTAAACTGGAAAAAAAACACCATCAAGAGATAACCACTGTCTAACATTTCAAAAAATACATATCCATATCACTATGTGTATAATTCCAGCCTTGCAAACTGATAAGGGGATCATGCCTTATTCACATATCCTATCTGATCACCCAGCAACATTTTTATGATCTCTGAGTGTCTTTTTTTTTTAATTTTTTTATTGGTTGTTCAAAACATTACATAGTTCTTGATATATCATATTTCACACTTTGATTCAAATGGGTTATGATCTCCCATTTTTACCCCGTATACAGATTGCAGAGTCACATCAGTTACACTTCCACTGATTTACATATTGCCATACTAGTGTCTGTTGTATTCTGCTGCCTTTCCTATCCTCTACTATCCCCCTCCCCTCCCCTCCCTTCCCCTCTTCTCTCTCTACCCCCTCTACTGTAATTCATTTCTCCCCCTTGTATTATTTTTCCCTTTCCCCTCACTTCCTCTTGTATATAATTTTGTATAACCCTGAGGGTCTCCTTCCATTTCCAAGCAATTTCCCTTCTCTCTCCCTGTCCCTCTCACCTCTCATCCCTGTTTAATGTTAGTCATCTTCTCATGCTCTTCTTCCCTATTCTGTTCTTAGTTACTCTCCTTATATCAAAGAGGACATTTGGCATTTGTTTTTTAGGGATTGGCTAGCTTCACTTAGCATAATCTGCTCTAATGCCATCCATTTCCCTCCAAATTCTATAATTTTGTCATTTTTTAATGCAGAGTAATACTCCATTGTGTATAAATGCCACATTTTTTTTATCCATTCGTCTATTGAAGGGCATCTAGGTTGCTTCCACAGTCTTGCTATTGTGAATTGTACACACATATTATTTTTAATTATATGAAGCTTGAAATAGCCCTTAAGGGCCAATAGTTCCTGCTCTGCCTACTTCAGGGAGCGTGACAGGCACCGAGTGTGATAGACAGCAATTCACTGAAGAAGAAGAAAACCGCCAGGAGAAGTATGGTTAGCCAATAGCTTCCAGCTGCCACATTTTAATGATCTGCTATTAACATTCATGCCAGGGCCATACCCCCTCCTCCCACCAGCACCACAGGTTGTTTCTTCCCAGCAGCTGAGCGCGGAACTAGAACCAAACCATTTGTGCATGTCACAGGATTCCTCTAATGAGCAGGCCTTACTCACGAGCTCCCTAATAGCCAAGCAGTTCCTACCCAATTCTCCTTTCTCCTCTTGTCTTTTCCTGAGTGTCAGACCTGCACTGGACTTGAAGGCTTTCCCTGCCTATTTCTGCTTCCTCTCCCCTTCATTTTTATGCATTTTGTTTTCTAAAGTTTCATTTTATTTTTACTATTTTTTTTCATTTGATGATTTTTTTTATTAGAGCTTTATAGTTATCATAGTACTTTACGTTCATCCTGACAAACTCATATATGCATGGAATTCAATTTAATTGGGCACATTTACAGAGTACAAAATGTTGACTTGATACATAGATACATTGAGAAATGATCAAATTAGACTAATTAGCATATCTATAACCCTAAGTATTTATCATATTTTAGTGAGAATTTTTTTTAAATCCTCCCTATTAGCAATTTTAAAATGTATAATGCATTATTATTGACGATAGTCATCATGCTACGCTATTCTACATCAAAATTATGACTCCTAACTTTAGTTTAGTACCCAGTGACCAACTTCTTTTCATCTCTCCCTTCCCTCTGCTTTCTCCAGCCTCTGGTAGTCACTTAACTTTTTTGGCTTTCACATGTAAGTAGATCATATGGTATTTATCTTCTGTGCTTGGCTTATTTCACCTAACATAATGACCTCTAGGTTCATCCATGTTGTCAAAAATGACAGAGTTTCCCATTTTTTAAATCAGAGTCATCTTCCATTCTGTAGATATAATACATTTTTTAATTCTTTCATCTGTTGCTAGACACTTGGGTTGTTTCTAAACCTGTATACTCATCACCTTGGCTATCATGAACAATGCTGCAATGAACACAGGAGGGCTGATACCCCTTCCGTATACTGATTTCAATTCCCTTGGGAATATAGCCAGAAGTGAAGTTGGCGGATCATATGATAATTAGTTTTTTGAAGAAGCTTCATACTATTTCCAAAATGACTGCACCAATTTACAATTCTACAAGGATTCCCTTTCCTCCATCTCCTCGGCAACACTTGCTATCTTTCATCTTTTTGATAATAGTCAATCTAACAGGTGTGGGGTGAAATCTCATTGTGGTTTTCATTTGCATTTCTCTGATGAATAGAGATGTTGGGCATTTTTTTCATATATCTTCCTCTTTATCTTTCATAGGCATTTCCCTCAATAAATCTCACACTTTTAATTTCATCTTAGCATTTGCAGCCAGGAGGACCTCACATGGTACACAAGGATACCTTGAGGATCAAATAAAATTATGGATATAAACATCTTTTGAAAACCATGGGGTGAGAAGTATTATTATTTAAAGAATGCAAGCACAAATTGTTTTGAGTAAGTAGCCTACTAAAACTCATCACGTTGCCACCCTGTTCATTAATTAATACAAATATCCTCAACTATACCCTGAAGTTTTTCTAAATGTTGTATCAAATAGTCTCCAACGTAACGTAAATTTGTATTGCATTGAAAGAGATTTCCATTAGAAAGAGACTTTAGTTCTTCAAGGGATAATGTTTAGTTACCTTGGATATCTAGAAGTCTTTTGTGTTTAATTCTCCCCATGGAATACCACATTTTCTAGGAATTTGGCGAAAGCAGGCTATTTAGATTAGAAATCTTGACCATGAAGTCCCCACCAAGAGCTCCTGAGATGATAAATTTCCTTCCGCCCCTTTTGATTGTAATAATCCACAAAGCAGGAATCCCCTACCTGGTGCCTCTTCTGTGTATCCACTAAATTTCTTCTAGCTGCCATCCAATCTATTCTACACTCAGCATCAAGGACCACCCTTCCTCTGTTAATTAGCTTAATTAGCACATTGAGGTAAAGTCAAAATGTTTTAAGATACTTGATCTGATGATAGGCTACCACTTGCCACCTCACCCTGACCCCTGCAATACACACACACACCCTGTCTGTTTCAGCTATCTTTCACAATCTTTGAGAGGCATATTTTTCTAGTATCACACCTTTGAGTCAAGACTCATCTGAAAATCAACGTAGAACAGATCATAGTTGCACCTAATTGTTTTGGCTTTACATGAACAAACATGAAAAACGCCAGCTTCAAAACTGCCAGAATGGGTGTTAGCTGGAAAGAAAATACTAGAAACAACTTTGGACCACCTTTTAACCCCTGGAATTGAATAGTTGTGGGGAGGTTGTGGGGGGACCTTAAGCAACATTACCCAAATGGGGATCAAGAGTAAGCTACTTCCACATGCTCACACAATGAGTTTAGGATCTCAGCCCCAGTGGTTTTTCATTCTTCCACTCATTATTTTAAGAAATGCTGAGTCTCTGATGCTCTCAACCATGTTGAGTGGAAATGCATGATGTCATTATCTCTGAATCAAAAAGTCCTTCAGAAGAATTTGACTCTAAAAGAGAAGTTTCAGTATACTGAAAGCAAATTACATATATGTTTATCTTGCTATGTTTATTTTGCTACATTTGATAGTGTGTTATATGATTTTTAAAAAGTATGTCCAATTCAGAATAAAATGCTCTTTCAGAAAGAATTAAACTCTAAATGATGAAAAAAAAAACAATTGTGCTATAGTTATAGACTGGCAGTAGCTTTTTTCTTCTTAGGTGTGTATGATATAAGGCAAATCTTAAAATCAATGGTGTCTCAAAGTAGAATAAACAAAGCAGAACCATTTCATTCTTTTGCTCTCTCTTAAGTCTGAACTTGCATGTGTTCTGCTCTCCTTCCATAGAACACATTTGTCTCTCCTCTTTGCCTGATTAACTCCCACCCACCGCTGGGTTTGGCTTAATTATCTCGCTTCTAAGCAGTGTTCCCTATCCCCTCACCCCCACCCTCAAACCATATGAGTGACTCCTGCTTTGTACTCCACAGCGCCCCATACTTCAGCTATCACAACAATTATCCTTTACTGTAACTGCCTGTTTAATTTTCTGTCTCCCCCACAGGCTGTAAACTCCTTAGAAACCAGGAACTTGTCTGTCTTGTTCACATCATGCCTGGCAAAGTTGGCAATCAGGAAATATTCACTTGTCAATGAATACATTAAATGAATATGGGTCTCTATTGCACAGCATATGGAAAAACTTGTGTGATTTTTGAATGGCAACCCAATAAGAATTTTTTTCTCATGGATGAGTAAACTGAGACCTAGACAGTAACAGATTAATTAGTGACAGAGTCCAAACTAAAATTTCTCAAGGTTTTAGGTAATAATGTTATGCCTGACATTTATTTAGCAACTACTAGGTAACTGCCACTGTTCTGACCTGGGTATGTAGACCATCTCAATTATCACAACTCTTTTAGGTGAATATTGTGAGTATCCCCATTTTATCAAAAGGAAAATTGAGGTACAAAAAGATATTAGAATTTCCTAAAGGAATAGATATAATAAATTGTGCAACTGGGATGTAAACCCAGGGAAACTCCAGAATTTTCACCCTTAACCACATTATGACAGATGCTGGTAAGTTAAGTCCAAATATTTAGCAATAGTAAATACTAGTAGTCACTAGCAAATCACTTCTTAAGAATGTGTTTTCAAGCTGATCCAAGACAAATAGCTTTATTTGTTGGATATTGATGCTAACAGAACCAGAAGTAAGACCAATACAGTTGAAACAATACCATAAGATTAAGAGACCTGGGTTCTATACAGTCCAGTCTTTGAGTAGGTACATAATCCTAGGTGAATCATTATACTTTCCTAGCCCTTCATTTCTTTACTAGTTTTTTTTTTTAAAAAAAAAAAAAAGAGGTCAGGTAATGCAAATGAACTCTTACAATCCTTTGATAGTGTCTGTCACTTTATCTCAAAGCAATTAACAGGTACACCAAGTGGGGAGAAATCATCTACGCCAAATATTGAATTTGAGGATGTAACTTAAACTCCAGTGTTTGTTCTACAAAATTCAAATAATGTTTGGCAAGGTGAAGGGCTCTTGATCCTCCACCTGAAAGCTAGCCTTTCAAATCCCAGCCATCGACTTTTTTTTCCTTTCCTTCTATTGACACTATTTGCCTTGGTGGGGAGAGGGAAGCCCAGACTTGTGTTGACAGAGTCTGACTGTTGGGGAAAAGTACATACCTGGAGGGTGATTGGTGTTTAACAAGAAATAAGGCATCAGTCTGCGCCTGACTCATTCCAAGCTTGGCCTCCCTCTGCCATTGCTTTGTTCCAACACTAGATCAGAGGCTCATGTGGAAACTTGCTGAAGTCAAATATCACAAAACTCCAGCCTAGCTATGCTGGGGAGAAAAAACAAGACTCTCGCCAGATGAGTGTTGGAGCCAAAGCTACTGAGAAGAGCTGGAGAATCAGACCAGGCCTCTTGGTAGTTATCAGCCCTAGCTCTGAACCCTAACCATTCCTCATTCTTCAGGGCTGCTGAGATTATTCTTATTTATGCAAACCTTTTAGAGAGTGCTTTTCTAATATGCAGTGGTACACATTCTCTTTTCTGCACCTGGTAGGAGGTGAAAGGTTATAAGTTATTCCCAAGCTGTGCCTGAAAAGCTATATTCCTGTTCCAAAAGCATTAAATATTTTCAGGCTTCATGATTGTAGTCAAACTACACAAAGCCATTCACTCAAATTAAACTCTTAAAGGTTAAGTTCCCTTGCCTATAGAACAAAAAAATAAAGCCCACACTTGAGGATTCGATAAGCTAGCAAGTACATGTGGCACAGTATGCTTAATAAGAGGGCACTCTTTCATGATTCCTTTCAAGAAGCTCACCTAAGGTCAGCCATTTTTTACACCTTCTACAACCAACCAAATTTGGGGAGGAAGTTCTCGTACAAAAAGACTTTCTGAAGATTGTCTTTCTAAGGCTTACAACAATTCTTCACAAAATTAGAATTTTAAAAGTATTAATAGATAGATGGATATGAGAGAAACAGATAAATTACATTGCCTATGAAGTATACATTCATTCAACAAACATTTAAGAACACCAGACTTTGAATAAGGTAATTATTGCTTCTTTTGGGGGGCATATGACCACTGAGCCACATCCCTAGCCCTATTTTGTGTTTTATTTAGAGACAGGGCCTCACTGAGTTGCTTGGCACCGTGCTTTTGCTAAGGCTGGCTTTGAACTTGAAATTCTCCTGCCTCAAACTCCCCGAGCATGTGCCAACGCTCCCAGTTTAATTGCTTCTTTCCAAAAGCACTGCTGGCTTGCATTTTTTTTTTCACAAACATTCATTCATTTTTATTCAGTGAAGAGTCAAGAATTTGTATTTTCCTCTTATAGGTGGTAGTGACAATCAAAAAGAGAAACATGGTGGGTGTTATAAAACCACAGTCCTCAATATCAAATAAACCTGGTTTGAGCCCTAGGTCTAATAACAGTAGCATCTCCTTGAGAAAATTAAATTTTTGTATCTCATTACCTTATCTGTGACATGGGAATAACATGCCAATCTAAATATACCAAACTAAGTAGTACCTAATAAGGTACTCATTATATATGCTGTCTAACATTCAGTGTAACTTTCTCAGTGAGTGATTATCAGGATCATTAGAGTTTTTAATTATTTTTCAAGGTCATATAGCTGAAATAACAGAATGGGGATTAACTTTTTGCTTGCTGACTTCCAATATTTTCTGCAAACAGTTTTCAAACATTTCAAAGCAACAAAATCTCTCCTTAAAGAAGCAATCACATAATATGGCACATCAGCATGTAACAAAGGAGAACTGCCCTTATTAGAATTGGGAAAGGGGGACTAAAAAGCCTTCTGTCCACTCTTCTTGGCTACAGATAAATGTGGCTCACACACCCCACTCCACTTACTACCAAGTCAGATGCGTGCAATTATCATTGCCTGCGATTCCCCAGGGACTAGAGATCACCAAGTTAAGAGGACAGCTGGGCAACAGTGCTTCCATGTGCCCTGTTGTTAGTGCCATATGTTCCCTCTCCTGTTTGTCTTCTCTTATTCCTTATTTCCCAGAAACCTATTGGGGCATTGACCAGCCACCTTTTCCTGATTCACAAACCCATTGACTTTATCAGTTCCAGACTCTTTTCTAGAACCTGGTTCACAGACGGTCACCTGACTTCTCATCCACTGCTGCCCATAGACAATTAAGTCTACCACTGCTTGCCCATGCCATGCAAAATACTCCAGCCCCTTCTTTGTTCCCTCTTATCTTTCAAGAGAGAAAATTATGAATACCATTGACAAAAATTCTAGATCATTTCTCACATTTTTTTCAGGGCTAGATCACTGTGGTTCAAAGGTCCAAAACCATCTGTGCCTTTATCTCCACCATATGGTTGGGAGTATACATAAGCCAACCATATCGTATTTACACATATGTGCCTCTGTACAGAAATGAGCTGGTCAGAGGCTCAAGTTCAAGGTTTTAAATTTTAAAACCCAACTGGATCTTTATTCTTGTCAGCACTTTTCTCAGAACTTTGTATTGAAGGTTATTGAGTGCTCACAGGTCTAATTAGATTCCCATTTAGCTTCCATTCCCTAACTATTTCCATCCAAAGATCAATAAGAAAGAGAATTTACTGATGAAGTAGATGTCTGTGGTCATTCCCTGGAGAACTAGGACCTGGAAGATAGGCCTATGCTCCTCCAGGTCCTGAGCTCAGAATTCTTTCCCTGCCTTTTCTCTATGAGATCCTACTGGCCCTCAAGGCTTGCCACAAATCCCTTCTCTACCTGAAGGTTTCCATGGTCCCTGTTGGCATGAGTTGTCACCTCTGGAACACATAGCATTTACTTTTTCATTCATTTGTGTCACTTATTTCATTCTGCCTCATGTTCCAAGAAGTTGTTTATAACAGATCAGT
The DNA here is from genome assembly GCF_964194105.1 of Spermophilus citellus. NCBI lineage: Eukaryota > Metazoa > Chordata > Mammalia > Rodentia > Sciuridae > Spermophilus > Spermophilus citellus. The sequence goes on from NC_138183.1 coordinate 220,095,711, forward strand.
CTTTCCCATGAGACGAGGGAAAACTCCAAAGCTAGGAGCCTACTTTATTTGTTTCTGACTTCCCACTACCCGCTTCACTCAGCCAGCCTCTATCATCATGCTTTGGAAATCATGGTGCATAATGTATGTATATGTATTGGTCAGCTTGAAGTGTTCAAAGGTATTAGAAATTCCAGGAACACTGGACATTGTCTGGGCCTTCTAAAGAATGAATGGAAAACACTTTGCCAGGAGCAGGAAGAAACTCATCAAAGCAGCATCATCTTTGGCCTGCCTGGGGCTGCACTTGTTTTCCTGTTTTTCTCTCATTTTTAATTACGATCAAGCTGCCCCTTTTTCTCCTACCGGAACACACTGTTAGTGAGCTTTGGGTGTTGGTCCAAATATTGACTCAGGAAGTGCTGCTCAGCAATTCTGAGCTTTGGTTCCAGGCATGCTGAGGGATTCCAACACCCTAAGCCAATATTGAGACTTCATTAAAAGTTCTTGCTTCTCCCAGAAGGCCTGGTGAGGCATAGGGGAGAAAGCACAAGGTGCAGAGACTAAAGATGCCACTCAAATTTTAGACTTGCCACTTGCTTCTTATTTGGATTTATGCAAGTTGCTTAACCTCTTTGAACCTCAGCTTATTCATCTCTAAACTAGCATCAGTAAGGTTTGAGTTCATGTGAAAAAGTAAGCCTGAAAATATTTTTTGAGTCTGAATTTTTGGAAAGTTAAGGTGCTATCTCATCAGGCAATTCTGTCTGCTAGAGAAACAAATGTGTTTCTTCCAGGAAGAGGAACTGCCAAAGCCCAGTTCGGGGTGAAGGATAAGTAAATACTACTAAAGGACATCTGGAAAGAAAAGGTCAGTTATTGTGTCCTCTAGGAACTCACCACAAACAAGTGATCAGTGACTGGGAAGTGTGTCGTTTTGTAAATAGGTTGCTGCTCTCTTCCCACTCTTCTCCAAGATTCATTGTCAGGTTTGCTTTAAGAGTAGAAACTCCAAGCAAAAAGGAGTCCTGCCTCTGGGCACCTCTGCAGAGACTGCCATGTTGCTGTTGGCTCCCCTGCCAAGGATATTCTGTCAAGTTCAATTATGGGAGCCCCAAACAATGAGCCTGTGTTACCATCCAGCATTTCTTCACTTGCCACATGCAAACAGGGCAGGAGAGCCAGCAGCCAGCAGCTGTGTTTACAACTTCCCAGCATCCTTATTAATTAATGAATTCGTTCTGGGCGTATTGCTCACTCTGAGTAAGCTTGGGATGACTACAGGTTATGCCGACAGGACAGCCAGGCAGCATCTGAGTGCTGTTCTTGATTGGGGGGAGTCCAGGGCATGTCCTGGGAATGTGAGAAAGGGTGGCTAAGAGAATATAAAGCAAGCGTTATGCACAAGGGAAAACTATTGCCTTCTCCCACTCTGTAAGCCCTAAACAAGTTTAAAGAGACTCTCAGTGTTAGTGTTCATGACTTTGAAGACATTGGCTCCCAAATTACGAATGTGCAACACATTTCAGATCAAATGCCAAAGGGGCCCTGAAGATATGATTTAAAATTATAACTACTTCCTCTGAAATGTCACTTATTCCATGAATTGTAAAATGACCCAGTAAGCCTGATCAGAATGATGTAAAGAAGTAGCTACCAGATCCCATGGCGATTCCATTGGAGAAAAGAATGCTCTCTTATTTTCTAATAAGTCCTACTTCATAATAGCCTCCATTCTCGGAAAGCCCTAAAATGGGAAACAGGGGAATTGAACTAGATAGAAAACAATCTCAGTATTTACGGTCTTATTCTCTGGAAACAAAACTGTCTGTTTGTGTAATGACAAATGGATTATATCCTCAAACCAGGCTGTTCTGTGTGACTGGAGTCCAACAAAAATAATGTAAAGGAAGAGAAGCATTATCAATATATTCATGAAGTCTTTTAAAGTTGCCATTATTTTAAAAGTCTTTGTGTGTGTGTGTGTGTGTGTGTGTGTGTTTTAATAAGACTATTCCTGTCTTCTGAGTGTAATTGTTCTATCAAGAGAAATAACCTTCTGCAATATGGAATGTTCACTAAGCACAATAGAACCCAAAGTTTTGCTTTCTACTTTGATTATATCACCAAACAGCTGTGTAACCTTGACTAATCCTTTTCTCCTTTAGTCCTCACTTTTCTCATCTGCAAAAGGGTAATAAGAATAACTGGCCTGGATTGGGGGATGTTGATTTCACAGGGATGATGGATGGGAATTTTTTACTTAAAATATAAAAGATGAAGATTATAATGAAAATTATATTCTAGGCCAGAGTTTTAAAGCTTCTGTTACTGCTTTCTTTCTTATAAGACTCCTTCTTGATAATACTCCTGTGGAACTCTTTGTTTCAAAACATATTTTTTAAAAGAACGTTTAATTTTGTCCCACTCTGTTTGGTAGATGGCAGCCAGTGTTTGAGAGTTTCATGGAAGTCTGATTTACAAAAGACAGAAAAGGAATACCAACCTTTAAAAAATGTTATTTAAAATAAGAAAAAGTAAAGAAAATGTTAGCCTAATAAAGGAATATGAATGAGCATTTTATGAAGTAGAGCAAATACCAAATAATAATAATTCAACGTGACACCAGATTGAGTGTCTGGAAAGAAAACTCGGGATCCAGTTCACACCTAAAGAGCACAGACACCCCTGAGGGATTATATTGACAGATTCCTAGCATAACTTAAAGTTGACATTTAAGTGAGTGAAATCACCATCTTCCTATGGAGCCACAGAATTTTACTAAATGGTATTTTCTTTATATCTGACAAAGAACAAAATACACAATTAAAAACCATTTATGAAAGGCATTTTGTCAAGTTAAAGAAGCCAGTCTCAAAAGACTACCCACTGTGTGCTTCTATTTATACGATATTATAAAAAACCTCAGCGATTGAGAATACATGGTGGTCAACAGGGGTAAAGATGGAGGAAGATGCGTCTATAGAGGGAGAGCAGGAGAAAGGGGTTTTGTTTTGCTTTGCTTTGTTTGTTTGTTTACTTGTTTGAGTTATTGAGCTGTTCTGCATCTTGATTGTGATGTGGCTCCCCACATCTATACACATGTTAAAAATTATGGAACTGTACACACAGAACTGTATTAATGTCTCAGGTTTGAGTTATTATAAAAATGGTCATTCAGTAGGTCTGAGATGGGGCCTGAATGTCTGCGTTTCTGTAAACTTGTCTTTGCTTCTGTAGCTACAGAGAACACGGAAGAATCTGTAAGCTTTGCAGAATTTCATTCATTTAGAGCAATTATGGTAAATATGTGGCATCATGCCAACTGCCTCTCTCCTGCATCCATAGCAGAGATCACTGATTGTTCAAACATGAGTTCCTCCTGAGCCCCAAAGTGGAATGCTTCAGAGGGCCACTGCTGCTTGGCAGAAATGGTTATGTGAGATGAAAACGTGAGCACTGCTGTTAGGCTCTTCATCAGCATTACAAAGAAATGCACTTAGAAAGAACACAGGCCTTGGAGTACTGTCTCAGAAAACTCTGTGTGTCCTAGAAAAATGGTACATAATTAATAACACATATATCTTACCTTCCAAAGATAAGTAAACTCGTCTTTCTGATTAGGCTGAAAATGACTTGAAGGCAGGGACATGTGTCTACTTCCATTAGTAACTCTCTTCTTGCCACTTTGAGCCTCAGTTTCTTCATCTACAGATAGACATAATTTTACTCTCTCATGAGGTTGTTGTGTGAATTTATAAGATAATAAATATGGCGCACTTTGAATAGTGTCCTGTGTAGAGTAAGACTCAGTATTTGGTTACAGTCATCATTATTTCCCCAATAATGACCAACATGGTCCCACCCGTAGTGGATGTTCAAAGCATACTGCTATAGGAAGCCAAGACACAGAGTGGAACAAGCACTGAATTGGGAACTGAAAAATGTAGGTCACAGAATCATTCCAGTCCCTCTACCTCTGAGTGCTTTCATTTCTTCTTAGGTATAAGAAAAAACTAAATAATTTTTGTGGTTAATTTCAGCTGAGACATTCTTAGATACAGACACCATGACATAAAACTACTGTGAAGCATCCCAAAATTTTAAAAAATCTGCATAGAATCCTGAATTGAAGATAGTAATCTATAAAGAATCCAGTTAAGAGCAAAAGAAAAAGGACATTTCCGACATCCAGTGTAAGTGAGAATTGAGTTCTCAACCACCATTTGAGTTACTGGTTTTCTGCCACTGGAGGGCGAACTGTGCTTGGTTGTAAAATCTAGGTTTTAACTCTTGCTCAATTTGAGTCAGTTGCTTTGGAATCAGAGAATCAGAAAAACCATATCCTTCATTTGTCAGGGTTGATAGCTGAAGAGGCAGAGTCCAGAAAGAGAAAAGTCTACTTAATCTGCCTGACGATATTTCTCTTCCTCCCTAGTATTAGCCCCCGTTAGAAGCTCATGCCACATTCTCTCTTCACTCATTTTGAGTCCATCTCTTCTCCTCACTCCTGGTTTCTTCAAGTTCCCTTGTCATTTTCACAAACCTCCAGCAGAAAGTAAAGACTGGTTCTTTTGAATGTGACCCTAGCATGCTAAATGGGCTTAGCTCACGGGCAGCCAACACCCATTTAGGGGACTCAGTTAGATCTGTTGAATTCTTGGTCTGGGATGTAGATGGTGAAAAGATATAAGAAATGGTATTTTCCAGTCAGACAATTTTCAGCAAAACCCTAGTTGTCCTTAACTTGGAGAAAAGGGAGTGATCAGTGGAAATGAACCATACTCTCTTCCTTTAAAGGGCTCCCAAACTAATTAGTATAACAAATATAGAATGAATGGGAGGGGATTCAGAGAATGAAACACTTTGAAGAAAAATATAGACTTATTCTCTCTTGCTACAAGTAATCAGTTGCCTGAAGTTCTATTGTTTAATTAGGAAGGTTTTTCCCAACATAGAAAGAATAAGTTTTGTAATCAATTATTCATATCTGCTATGAGCACACAATGGAGTAGGATATGTATATCTTTACCAACCCCGATTTCCACTCCACACCCTATATGTTTTTTTTTTTTTTTTCCCATTTGGGAAAGCCAAGGCACACATAAGGAGAGGAACCTAGTCAAGATCACCCACCTGAGAGATAAGAGGTGAGGTGTTTTTTTTTTGCATTTGTTTTACTTGGTTTTAGATGCTATAAAAATGGAATCATGCTGTTTGTACTCTTCTGAAATTTTATTTTTCACTAAAATTTTATTTCGAAACTTTTCAAAGTTTATTCACTTTATTACTATGCAGTAATCCATTGTGTGAATACACCACAATTTACGTATCCATTCTAGTGTTGGTAAATATACTTTAATCATTTCCCATTTTTAATTAAGAATAATTTTGCAACGAATTTTAATGTTTCAGTAAATACTAGAGCAGTGGTTCTCAACCCAGGGCAATTTTCCCACTTGGGAAACTTCTGACAATATCCAGACATGATTTGGGTCATCATCCTTAGGGCGCCACTGGAGAAGGGGAGCAAAGGGCTGTTACTGGCAAGGGGCTAGCAGGCAGTGTGCTGCCAGTCTACAATACACAGGAAGACTCTACATAGGCCAAAATTATTCAGCCAAACTGTCAAGAGTGCTGAGCTTATGAAACCATGCTCGAAAGCATAATCAGGTGAAAATGCTGAGTTATAAGCACATCCAGTTTCAAATTTATAAGATGAAGTCAAATTGCCAAGTTGATTGTACCAATTTCCACACTGCTCAGCATTTTGTCTCATTTTTACATTTTATCCACTTTTTAAATATCTTACCGGCTAATCCAACTAGAACAAAATGGGTAGACTATACTGCTGATGACCAATGATACTGAACTACTGTCATATGAATGTTGGCCATCTGTGTTTCCTCTTTTGTGAATTGCCTGTTCATGTCATTCCCTTATTTTTTTAACTCTTCACATCTGTAATTCCGTTAGTTTGTTGATGTAGTTCATATAAATTTTAGGGGTTACTTTTCTACTTTGTATATTAATCACAATTTCTTGTGTCATAAATATATTCTCCCTGATATTACTCTTATCTTTTTACGGGTACCTTTTGAAGAAGAGATTGTTAATTTTAATAGGAATGTGATTCAATTTATCTCTTCATTTTAAGTACTTTGTGACTCTTGTTTAATAAACCCCTTCAGACCTTGAAATCACATGGATCTTCTTCCATATTTTATTCTTAAAGTTTTAAGGTCTTTGCCTTTCACGTTTAATGCTACTGGGAATTGATATAAACTAATGCGACCTGGAATTGATATAAACTATGGCCTGAGGTAGAATGGAATCTTTCAAAGCTGTCCTGAAACAACTTCTCAAGGCCAATTGAAAGCTCTTTTTCTAGGACAGATAAGCCATGGGCTTTACTCAAGGACATCAGGGTAAAGAGAATCTGTGATCTCCTCTCCCAGCTCTGTCAGAGGGCTCACTAAATTGCAGGTTGTAAGAAATGAAAACACTGACCCCAGATCATCTCTCCAACCTTCTATAACCACTTAGTGCCTTGGCCGCTCTCTACACCCTGCCAACTCAGGAGCTCTCTCTCCAGTCTAGAAAATGAGCCCACGGGAAAGTACTAGAAACTTACCACTCCCAACCCAACAACTCCCACTTTCTTAAAGAACTACAGACAGAGAAGAAAGAATATTAGTGGTAAAACTCCAGGCATGGATAAGGGGAGTTGAGAAGGACTACCCAGACCCACTTAGAAAGAACAGGAAGCAGCTTGCTGTGTGTAAGAGGGGAGGCCCAGTTCATATAGGTCTTGTGGCTGTAAAGGAGAATGTGACAGATCAGCCTGGTTCCATTCCACTGTCCTCTGTGGCTCCCACAGCCCAGTTTTCAATAGCTGGTATGGTAGCCAGAACCAGTGGTGAATATAAGATCAATGGTGTGATTTGCTGGTAGCACAGCTTGAAATCAGCCATCATTCTATCATTCGCAGCACAGAATGGACAAACATCACAAATGCAGCCTTATCCCTCCTCCCAGAGCCTGCTGTTAAACATTTACCAGCGCACCACTGAAAACCCTCTAATCCTACCTATCCAGCACCTCCAATTGCCATGTTTGCTCAGATAATCTCTGTTCATGGGACTACCTCAAGTCCAAATGTGGTGTGTGTCTCCTTATTTAGCCTTAGATCCTTCAAGGCACAAATTGAAGTCATTTTTCCCCCTCAAATAGGTAGAATATAGCTCCCAAGCCTTATGTTTTCTTCTACTTACATAGAAGGAGTGGCCTTTCCATTCAATTCTGCCCTGGACCTTGCCTCCTTTATCTCTGGGACACTGTGACTAGCATACCTAGGAGCTTGGAATAATTAACTCTGAAGAGGAAGCGATTATCTGAGGGGTGCTTATCCTCCTCCCAGAATAATTCTGAACTGTATTGTAATAGGTGATATATGATATATTTTTTGCTTTTTCTTTTTCTTTTCTTTTTTTGGTTGGTTGTTTTGTTCATGCTATGTTTTATGGTTGTTTGCTTATTTTTAAGGTAATTTATTCAAACATCTGTATTTTGGTGAAAAGAACATCTGAGACAGATGTGATTCTCATCCTTAACCACTAACTCATTCTGCAGTCTTGAAACCCCTTTCTGTCTGTGTCTCAATTTCCTTAATTATCAAGTGAGAAGTTAGTTTAAATCAATGGTTTTGCCCTGATTTGGGACAGTAAAAAAACCCTTTTATAGAATGCCAACTTGTGCCCAATTCCAACAATTGAAAGAAAAATGGATAATGCTAGGGCTAAAGGAAAAGCTGAGTTAAGGGTTTGAAAAGGAAATCAAAAAAGTTTACTGAAAACACTGGGAATGTAACAAGATGTTTAAAAAAATGTATTTTCCAGAATTCTTTCTAGCAATAGAGCACATTACTGAAAGGAACAGTATTCATAATTATAAGCAAAGGAGATGAGCTCTGGATTTCTCCAGTACACATTAACAGCCAACATTGCTAAACTACTTTCTAAGTTGCATGAGGCCTATGACATAGAGTTTTCTTTGACTACACCAGTTTGCAAGTTTGAGGCCAGAGCAGAATCACTCATGAAAACAGAGGAGAGGCTAAACATTATGTCTAGGGCTTTCTTCCCCAAAGACATGGCCCTCTCTCATCTCTGAACGATGAATGAAAATGTAAAAATATTTTATTTTTCAAGAGATGTAACATTATGAGCCTATCTAAGATGCGCCAGACCTTGATCCAGCTCTGGTTGATTGGAGGCCATAAAGGTAGGTACTTTACCTCTTCAGTTCTCTATTTCCCTGACCACCCTTGATGTACTTCTTCTGATCCTTAGGGCTTCACACTACCCAGGTTGAAAAATACCAAGTTTCCCCAGATTCTCTATTGCAACTTCTTCTTAGCCTAAACCACCATAGTTTCTTTCTTGCCTGAACCACTATTGTAATGGCTTTGTAACGCATCTACCTGTTCAATCATTGTGCCTTTCAGCCTATTCTCCACATTTTCCTCAGTCTGTCTCTTTGAATCTTGATCACAATATTTTTTTTTTATTTAAACCCTCCAAGGGCTTCCTACTGCACTTGAAACAAAATCCAAGGCCCTTATTTATCAGTTCCCAAACCTCTAATTGATCTACCCTTTCCTATTTCTTCTAACAAATTATCTACCATTCTCTTCCCCTCTGTAAGTTCAACCACAAGGACTTTCTTTCCCTTTCTTAAACTTTCTGTGGTCTTTGGGTTGCAGTTTCCTGAGCCAGGTACATTACCCCAGATCTGTATGTGCCTGACTCCCTCGTATCTCAGTATAAAGGTCATCTTCTCATACAGGTCCTCCTTGATTAACAGTAAAATTCCACCAATCCCCACTCCCACAAGGCATTCTCTATCAAGCACTCTGTTTTATTTTCTCCCCATTCCTTATCACTAACTGAAGTTATACTATTCATTGCCGTTCACTTGTTTCTTGTCTGCATTTTCCTCTAAGAATTAAGTGTTATAAGGTCAGAGACCCTGTCTGTTTTGTTCTAATCTGTGTCTCCAGCATCTAGTACAATGCTTGGCACATGATAGATGCTCAATAAATATTTGTTGAGCAAATGAATGAATTTAATGTTGTTGATATAGTGCCTTGCTGTGAATGGAGGCACCAGGGCTCAATCATGATTATCAGGGATTTTCATATTTCTTATTGCTGTTATCCTCCCACTGAGAGGGTTCTTCTTGGTATTTATATTTCTATCCCCTGAAAGAAATGTTAATGGCACCCTGGACTAACTTTAAAAATTCAGAGAAACTCAATTTACCTTACACTGCAAATAAAACTCATTTGCCTTTTATTTTTCCCTTCCTTTGTAGAACACCAAAAGGATCTGAGATTTAATCAAAGACAATGATTTATTCTCCATAAGTGAAGCTCCTCTGCTCAGAGAGCTCCAGCATGTATTCTTTTCTCCACAACATATTCTCCCACTTCAGGGCTGCAAGCTTCTCTCTGTGTGACCTGTGCTCCTTCTACTTCTCAAACTATGCATGTGTGTCCCTAGCATTCTGCAGCAATTGCCAGAAATCTTTTAATCTTCTTTGGATATCAACTCCTGTTCTATTTTAGTCCTCGCTTCCCCCTCCCCCAATTTCAGAAGAAGCCTAAATTGAGCAAAGCAGGTTTGGTTTGTATATTTTCAAGTTCACCTAAAAGGAAATCTTGGTGCAAATCAGATTAGAAGATGATAATCTTCTTTCCTCACTCTAAAAGAAAACCCCAGTGCCTGGTTGTGACTCTAAGAGCAAGATCTGGCTTTTAAGCCTAATACAACCTTTAGTCCCCTGAAGATCTCTTTGTTGATCAGCTTTTAAAACACATTGTTAAAACTGAATGAATCTAACCTAACATTCCGATTTACATATACGAATATGCCACAGTGAATTTCACCATCATGTGTATCCACAGATGCTAATTTTTAAAAAAAATTAAAAAACTAGAAGTAAATAGCAGAAAGATCAGTAGATGGAAGGGAACAGTGGATGGGAAGAAAGGAGGAGAAGGGGAAGTACTGGGAACTGTATTAGAACAAATTATATTCCATACTTTTGTAATTATGTCAAAATGAATTCTATTGTCCTGTATAACTAAAAAGAAACCAAAAAATATTTTAAAAACACAAATGAACAAGAAAGAAAGTGCCATAAAACTTTGCTGTGATTATAAGGACAATATACTCTGCCCAATGCACATTGTCCTTGATTATGCAAAAAAAAGTTTCCTGAATTTTTTCTCTTCCTCAATTATGAAGCACTTTGATAAGAACATTGTGTTCTGTGTAAAAGGTCCATTAGGGAATCTTGACAGTCCCAACATTGCCCCAAGTCTCTCCCCACTACACTAATAACCTCGATAGGCTGGAAAGTACTTTGAAACAGCCCTTAACCTGGGTGTGGTGGCTCATACCTATAATCCCAGCAGCTCTGGAGGCTGAAGCAGGAGGATCATGAGTTCAAAGCCAGCCTCAGCAACTTAACAAGGCCCTAAGCAACTTGGCAAGAGACCCGTCTTAAAATAAAATACAAAGTGGGCTGGAGATGTGGCACAGAGGTTAAGTGTCCCTGGATTTGATCCCTGGTACCAAAACAAAAGCAAAACAAAAAACAAAGAATAAAACCCAGCCTCCTACACTAAAAACCTACATTAGACCCTTAATATTTGCCTAAATATGCCCTAAAACGTTTGCAATTCCTTAACTTTGAGACTATCCATGGCAGATAAATGTGTATTTAACCTTACAATGAAATCCTCGTCTTACTTCATCCCCCAAGTTTTAATGGACCACTCCCTTCTCTTTGAAATATTTTTCCTTTGGTTTCCATGTTGGTTGGTGGCTTTCACTTAGTTTGTTTTAATAGGCTCCACCTCATCCCCCATACTGATAAATATTGGAATCTTCAAAACATGACGCTGAGCACTTTTTCTTCTCACTGGACATTTTCGACCTGCAAAACCCAAAGGTGCTTCAAAGACCATCCATTTGCCAATGACTCTAATAATTATATCTCTATTCCAGATAGTTCATTTATCTTTTTTTTTAGATTTTTATTTATTTATTTATTTATTTATTTATTTATTTATTTATTTATTTATTTTAAGTTATACAAGACAGTAGAATGTATTTTGACATATCATACATACAATAAATAATAACTTCCCATTTTGGGGGTGATGATGAGCTACATGATGATGCTATGATGCTGAGCTACACTGATCATGTATTCATATAAGAATGTAAGAAAGTTATGGTTGATTCATCCTATTCTTTCCTGTTCCTATCTCCCCTCCCTTCCCTTCACTCCCTTTGTCTAATCCAGTGAACTTCTCTTCTTTCCTCCCCCTACCCCCACATATCAGAGAGAACACTCAGCCTTTGATTTGGGGGATTACCTTATTTCACTTAGCATGATAGTTTCCAGTTCCAGCCATTTGCTAGCAAATACCATAATTTCATTCTTCTGAATAAATAATGACTTGAGTAATATTCCATTGTGTATATGTACCACATTTTCTTTATTCATTCATCTGTTGAAGAGCACCTAGGTTGGTTCCATAGTTTATCTATTGTGAATTAAACTGCTATAAAAGTTGATATGGCCATGTCACTATAGTATGCTGATTTTAAGTCCTTTGAGTATATGCTGAGAAGTGGGGATAACTGGGTGAAATGGTGCTCATTCCAAGTTTTCTGAGGAATCTCCATACTGCTTTCTAGAGTGGTTGCACCATTTTGCAGTCCCACCAGCAACGTATGAGTGTATCTTTTCCCCCACATCCTTGCAAACATTTATTGCTATTTATATTCTTCACAATTACCATTCTGACTGGAGTGAGATGAAATCTCAGTGTAGTTTTAATTTTCATTTCTCTATTTGCTAGAGATATTGAACATTTTTTCATATATTTGTTGATCAATTGTATTTCCTCTGTGAAATTCAGCCAAGGGGTTATTTGTTTTTGTTGTTGTTATTGTTGTTTGTTTGTTTGTTTGTTTCTTGGTGTTAAGTTTTTTTTGAGTTCTTTATATATCCTGAGATTAGTGTTCTATCTGACATGCAGGTGGCAAACATTTTCTCCAATTCTGTGGGCCACCTCTTCATGTTTTTGATTACTTCCTTTTCTGTGAAGAAGCTTTTTGGTTTGATACCATCCCATTTATTGATTATTGATTTTACTTCTTGTTTGTCATTTTAGAAATCCTCATTGGTTTGTTCACACAGTTCAATTCATTTAGCCAAAGTACCTTATCCATATAGGTATGTGTATTTGTATATGCAGTTTTGTGCCATGGGCAAGCTATTTAAATTTATGACCCTGAGTTTCCTCATCTGAAATAGTCTTTGTGAAGCATTTGGTATAGAAAACCCTTAAGTTGATAGTCATTATTAGGAAAAAGGAAGATAAGATTCATAACTAAATCTCCCTCTTTATATTTTACCTACTTTCTCCACATTCAAGAAAATCTCACTTTGCTATTACTAACAGTCAAGATTTTAGGTTTGTGAGTACTGTATAAATCTCCTTTTCCCACTCACAACTTTGTTCTCTCCAAAATACGCATTCAGGGTTGGGCAGTGGTTAAGAAGTCACCTGGTCACGGTAGCGTACACCCAAAATCCCAGCTCAAAAGGCTGAGATAGAAGGACCACAGGTTCAAGGCCAAATTCAGCAATTTAGTGAAGCCCTAAGCAACTTGGTGAGAGCTTGTCTCAAAATAAAAAGGGCTGGGAATGTGGCTCAGGGCAAAGCATGCCTGGGTTCAATCCCTGGTACCAAAAGAAGAAGAAAACTACTCATTCTGCTATAAGACCATGCTTTGATGCCTTGCAAAAGTCCTCTTTTGGGACATAAATGCTTTTAAAACCACATGTTGTTATCTCAAGGCCTGGCTCCTGAGTTTTAGATAAGCAGGGACTTTTCATCAGTCTCCATTCTGCTCATGGTAAACATCACTTCTTGAGGGTGCTCTGTTTCTCTTACAGTGCTCCATACAAGTCAGGTATTCAATCAAAAGGCCCTGACACTGCCACAAAGAAGGATGGCTCTGGAAGGGATTTTCCACATTACATCAGATTTGAAGGTCAAAGGTCAACTTGGACAACTTAGACCCTCCATCAATAATTTCATCCAGGACAGAATCATCAATTCCCTTCATCTCAACCAAGACCTCTCTTCAGTATGTTGGAGACTGAGCTAATGCCCTTGGTTGATCCGACATTCTTTCCTTTACTAGGCTACCCTCAACACATCATGGGCCAGTAGGATTTAAGGAAAGTTGGGGAGTTTCCAGCTATACGTACAAAACAATTTCTTTACAGTATGAGAGATAAAAATCAGGGGAGAGGTAGGACTCTGTGAAAAAATTTATTGAGCATTTTTAAGGAGTCATGGTTAAGAGGTTCAAAAGTCTCAAGCAGGAGCCCAGGGGGAAAAAAATCACTTGGATATTCCTTGGTGTTCCATAATTAATTTAAGCAGCAAATCTGTGTAAACAAATCAGTCATAAAACAACAAAAGGTAAAGAATGACCCTTCCATTTTTAGCAACATGAAAGATTTATGCTCGCAGATTATGGTCCATTGACCAAACAACATAACCCTATCAGAAATTTTTTAATATAATGATTATGTCACTCCTGTCTTTATTGCTCATTTTAAAACAGCAGAGTTTATAAAACACCTGGTCAATATGTAAAATGCTGCAAACCAGTCAATAAAAACTCTGTACCAAAAGAATCTCGGGTAAATCTGGTTTCAGTTATTGGGGAGCAACAGGTGCACACATGTGAAATGAAACAAATGTAGTCTGTGACTTTGGAGGAATTGAAATCAGAGATATTTAGGGAAAACCATTTGTCATCTGCACAGCAAGACTGGTGCAACACATGCCACTTGGGATTCATTCTGTGTTGGTGACAACATGAGAGAGATGGGGAGTGTTACCAGGAGATTTCTGTCCTAACAAGATTACTGCTTCCCTGAGTCTTGGGTGTGTTCATGTGTTGTTTTAAATTGATCTAAGAAAAAGAAAAATGATCTTTTAAATGATTTTATTTGTTTAAAAAAAAAGAAAGAAAGAAAAAAGAAAAAAATTTACAGAGCTCTTCCATATCTCTTCTTGTTTCATCTCCTTTCCAAGACCTAGCTGAAGACCTGTTTGTGAACTGAAAGATCTAAAAAGCAAGTAAGGCTCCTGGTTTGGGATGGGCCCAATATGGCCACCTGTCATGGCTAGAGTTTTATGTCTCTTCAGTTACCTTCTACATGATCCCAAAGAAAGGAAAACAAAGTTACAAACAGAATTTAATGTTTTTATGAGGTTGCTATAAGTAACATTTTGTTTCTAATAGTTTATGCAGAGAGAGAGAAAATATTCTCAAAAAATATTCTGAAATAGAGCGAGGTTTACTCAGTGTTAGAGCTACTTGCCTAACATTTAGGAGGCCCTAGGTTCAAATGCCCAGCATCACAAAGAAAAACAATAATAAAGTCAAAAATGTTCTCAAATATTCTCAAAGTGTTTTTCTGAATACTGAAAATTTGCCTTTGCTTCAGAAGAGGAGTTGAAGAAACATGTTCAAATTTTCAATTTCCCTTATTTATTCCTTCACCTCTTCCCCTTTGATTTGTCCTTTATTTTGTAATAGCCAAATCTCTAAGTTGTTAGATTTTTAACTATAATATATTTTTTCAGAACTGTACTGTTAGTTCATCTTTATGCATAACATTTAATTTCTGAAAAATATGGTCACATTATTATCTATTTAATATTCTAAATAATAGTTTTTAATGCAAATAGGAAAATGTGAATCATTTTTTAAAAAGCTATTTTTTTTCCAAAATCAGTCTTCATTTTTTAACATTCCAGAGCAGAAAAGATGAAATATGCTATTAATTTTGCATTATGAGATGATTAGCATTACTGGTTAACTCGTTGTTTTATTCTTAACTCCCCAGTTTCCACATGAACCCTCACAATAAGGTAAATCTGTATCCTCAATTTTACCTTTAAGAATTAAATAATGGGGCTGGAGGTATAGCTTAGTTGGTAGAGTGCTTGCCTCGCATGCACAGGCCCTGAGTTCAATCCCCAACACCACAAAAAAAAAAAAAAAAAAAGAAGAAGAAGAAGAAAAAGTAAATAATGCAGACACAGGCAACCAAGTTTTATCTCAACCCTCTTTTCTTGCTTTCCAAAGGCAGCAGAAACAGATAATAAAAAGGAGAAGGCAACAGAAACCTTTCCAGAAAATCAATGTTCCCCCTTCAAAACCCCCATCTCTATCCACAGCCAAGAAAACAGCCAACTCTTTAAAAAAGAATTCAGAGGCTCCACACTCACTCTTCTTTCTCTGTTCCATTGCCCATCCTGCATTTAGCTCCAGCCACACCAGGCTGCTAGTGCTTCTCCAGACACACTCAGCCAATTCTCTCACCATTCAGTGGGCTTCTTGTGGACAATGGCTGGTCTTGTTAGCACAGTCATAACTGCAGGATATGTGAATTTAATCAACCTCAAATTGAAAATATTTAGAAAAAATATCACATCAGTACTGAACATACATAGAATTTTTTCTTTTCATTATTCCCTAAATATAACATGTAATCATGAAGCATTTACATTGCATTAGGCATTAGAATTAATTGAAAGTACACAGGATGATTACATGGTTACATGCAAATGCTGCACCATTTTGTGCAAGTAACTTGAGCTTATGCACATTTTAGTCTCCGAGTGGGTCCTGAAACCATACCTCCTGGATAAAAAATGGTGACTGCATTACTATTCTCACCAGCTTGCACAACACCTGACTCAAGCTCATATGAATGTTTACCAAAATGAAATTCCTATACAGTATTCAAAGTCTCCAAATTTGTTAGTTTTTCTACCTACTACCTATTAGAAAGTTAAGAACTCTCTGTGCCAGTTGAAGTATTGAGAAATGCCCACTCATGGAGAAAGTGTAAGTTAGTATGACTTTTCTAAAGAGGAACTTAAGCATATATTTTCAGAAGTGACCTGGAAGTTCCACTTCTGAAAACTCATCCTGGAGAAATAATCCTTATACAAATAAGCAGGTTTACCACAGCAATGTTTACAATATCAAATCATAAAAAAACAATCAAAATTCTCAACAACAGGGGACTCATTAAGAGATAATAACTCATCTGTCCAATGGAATGAGAGCATGTGCTCAATAAATGTGGAACCAGGAAAGGACAAGTGAAGAAGAAGTACTCACAGCCTTGGAAAGATGATGAGGTTATATTGAGAAGTAAAAACCTTAGTCTGCATAATATCCACCATTTTTTGAAACAAAAGAAATGTGTTTTATTAATAGAAAATATTCAAAAGAACATGTGATTACGTTTAATTACTTGAGTCACTATGAAATTTTAAAAAAGTAATAAGAAACTGTAAAGTCAGATAAACACTAGATTGTAATAGGAGCATATCAAACAGCCCTGGGCAAGCTTTCCTCCTCTGAGCAAAGCAATCAGGAAAAAGGCCAAGAGCCTCATGTGTCATAGTTTGCAAACCATTGAAAATTCTTGGCCATGTCAGTGGGCCAACCCAGGCACATGCTAGAAGACTTCCCACCATGTACAACTGAGATATCCCCATTGCATAAGCAATAATTGTCCTTATATCATCTAATGCATTTTTTTAGAGAACTGAAATTTTATTGCCTTTTTTTTTCAGAACTTTTCTGACTGCACCCATCTCACCACCCACATTCTCAGCTCATTTTATTCCATCAAAGGGAGAATCAACTGTTTTCTGATATCCTATCCCCCATTCTCATCTCAACAGAGTTAGTTTGAAACCCATTCATCAACCAGAAAAATCTCAACTGGAACATCTTAAAAACATACCAAGAAAGATAAACAGAAAACTTAATTACAATTTCTTGGACATTTCAACCCCCAGTGAGCTTTCAAAGTCCATTTTTGGTCGTTATTGGGTAGCTTCATTGATTCACTACTGACCAGTCACCCCATGGCTGAAAACAGAGCTATGGTCTTGAAGAATGAAGATGTTATCACTGAGAAGGTGAAGGGGCTGGAAGACAGCTGGTTGCTTTTACAGGGACTGATGTATCTGGAAGGAAAATCAGCCTGGCTTCTGAATATAAACAGGAATTAGTAAAGTAGAAGTAGAACAAATAAGCACAGTGATTGAGAGACCTTTCCCAAAGAGCAGGACCCTGTGAAAGAGCAGGGAAAACACTCTTAAGTCCTCCCTGAGTTTTCCAAAGACTCAGAGTCAGAAGGAGGGCGGGCTTTGGAGCTGACAAACCCAATTTAGAATACTGGTTCGGCCACCCATAATGGAATGTGCTAGGCAAGTTACAATATTCTCTGTAGATCTTTTTTTTTTCCCTGCTGGGAAAATGGGTGCAATAATGTCTACCTCCCAGAATCGTTAGGAATAATTAAAGCTAATACAGAAAGTTAAAATGCCCAGCCCACTGTGAACACTAAATAAATTACGATGTCATTATTTGAGGAAAGGAAAAGAAGTCAGGTGGGATGTAGGGAACATTTTTAAAGAAAAAAATTTCTCAATATTCTTTTAACTCCAGCAGAACAGCCAGCATCCAACAGACAGAATAGGAAGGGCCAGTTAAGCTCACACTGTCTTCACCCAGCTAGAGGTCAATGTTAATCCAATCTTTCTGGGGAAGAAAACAGGGTCCTATTTTTAGAGACTCTGTCTGCTTCTCTAGTCTCACGCTCTTTGTTGTCTTTTCTTACAATTTCCAGAATAGACTCACCATCATGGGTAAGTGTCCTCCACGTCCCCAGAAAATTTAATCAAACCCCCACTCGTAGCTGTGGTTTGAGGGATTTTGAGGCATAGATTTTTAAAATAAAGGAGGAGGGGATTGAAGAGAACAAGAATTACCAGTTAGAACTGGCATTCTTCACGGATGGTGCATTTGAGTTATTGGCGTTTAATCATAAACCCATCATTTGGAGATGCAAAACTCATTGATGTTCATGGGCTTGACAGTTTTCATCGGACCTACTCACTCCCTGACAAATGAGAGCTCACTTGCTTGAATGAGGCAAGCAGGGAACCAAGGATGTTTCCAGGACCCTCCCTCATTTCCCATCATCTTGCATACCAAGAAAAACTCTCTCTCTCTCTCTCTCTCTCTCTCTCTCTCTCTCTCTCTCTCTCTCAATCTCTCTCTTCCCTCTCCTCTCTCTCCCTCTCTTTCTCTCTCTCTTCACTTTCTTCTCTGACCCTCCGTCTCTATCTTTGTCCCTCTGTCCTCTCTATTATCTCTCTCTATTGTCTCTCTCTCTCTCCCTCACTCCCTCCCTCTCTCTCTCTCTCCCCCCTCTCTTACACACACACACACACACACACACACACACACACACACACACACACACAGCCACAGTTCCCCATGAGAATGATAAAAGCAATGGTTAAAGCAAAGTGACAAACAGCCTTCCTGAAGCAAAAGGCTCATTGGCCTGGAAGGAATCACAGACATCATGTCCCCTATCTGTCTGATAAGATTTCATCTAAAATCCTTCCCGGCTGAGTGGAGATCAGGCCAGTCCAAAGGATCACCAGAAAATCGATCTCCACACACTCGTTCATTCACTCACCGCAACGGATAATAATAGTAGAAGCCAATATTTTTTTAGCCCCTGCTATGCTTAAAATAAAACAGCACAGCAAAATAAAACCACTTGGACAAAGCAGGCAAGGTGCATAGAACTGAAGGCTTTCCATAGGAGGAAGACATCAAAGAAATAACTAGAAAGAAAAGTACATAATCCATTCTCTTGGAAGATGATGAAGAGGTTCAGAGAGCACTTTGAGTGTCCCACATGGAAACCCAACTGCACCCAAGGAAGACGCACATGTTCAAGAACTAAAGGAAGCCAGGGTGCTCAGAGCGGATAGTGCATGAATCTCGAAAGGTGGGTAGGGCTGACCACACGGGTCTTACAGAGCATATAGGACTTTAGCCTTGATCTTGGAAAAGTGGGGAACATATCCATGGAATAATATCTTAAAATAAGTCAGCACAGGATTCATGCATATCTGCTTCACCAGAACATAAGCCTCTAGGGTCTACGGCTGCAACTGAGCCTCTCTTAAAGCTAAATAGTGTCACCTGGAGATTACATTCTATATGCATCCCCATGCCAGACACCCTTTCTCAGAGGCCCTATTAGGCTACAACTATTTGAATCTGTCACATTTATTAAATCCTCCCCACCACCACTTTCACCCCAAGCTTGGTGCTTTGTTGTCAGCTGGGGAAAGGCAAGTAGTCAAATGAGACATGGATGAATAAGCAAATCCAAGGCAAAATAATATGGGTGCTACAAAGAGGTGCTGCAATGCAGTCATGAAAGGCAGTAGGGTTTGACAGAAAGAAACAGGACTTGGACCCTGGGTGAAGTGGTCACTGTGCCACTTACCAGCCTTGTAACCTTGGGAAGACACCTCTGTGGATCTGTAGTGTTGAGTGCTAGAAAGACTTTTGAGAAATTTATCTTGGATTTTTAAATTAATAACCAATTTAATAAAGTTAAAATCATTTTCTCCCTGGGTTTTAAATTTAGCTTACAAATCATACTCTTCTATCTATATCTAGAGCGAATTTTAACCATCCTTGTTAATCACTTTTAAAGGAATCTCGGCCAGTGTCTGGCTACATTGGCTACATTAAATTTTAAAATGCATTTATAAATTAAATTTTGTTTTAAGGACATTTACTGTCTGTTCAACAAACATATCCAAACACTTAATCTAATAAATTATGTTTATAAATATGATCAACATGAATTTCCAGTTAGAGCTTTGTCTTAGTAGTTTGTTAGTTACACATTATGTAGAGTAACACAAATACCATCTTAAGAGGTCAGGTTCTCTTAAGTGTTACAAATACATAGAAATACAAAATATGGCCTAATTCTTAGTACAAAAATATTTACATTATGGTTTTGATTATTTTAAACATTTGTATATATAATCTAATATTTAAAATTTATATCTTAAGAAATTTAAAATGTTTACCAAGGGGGGAAAAAAAGGACAATCACTGTTTACAGAAATGACCATGCAACGAATTATTTGATTGAGGCTTCCTGGGCGATGCTTTCTACAAAAACTAAGATAACTATTAAATCATCCAAAGAGATGTGGGAAGTTGTCGTCTCAGCATTCTTGGTGTTTCTAATTATCAAAGATTTTAATGACTTTGACGTGACACACCAAGCTCTCTTTTAGAAGTTACATAAACGATTCTGTAACTTCAAAAGGGGAATGCCACATCTTCGAATGTAAGTTATGTAAAACCCTTTATTGTTCTGTCTTCTTCCTAAAGTCTGAAACTACAGCCCAGCTTGATCTCTGAATTAGACTACATATTTTCTTTGGTTCCTAAGATCTCTGCATGTCTCTTCCATCGAAGTTTATAGATTTTGAATGTAATACAATCCGAAAATAGATGAATGTCTTTTCAGTGTAACTCTCAATAACTTTGGCCTTAATGGAACTCCACCTTGTTTGGCTACTGAATTTTGGATATCCAAAGTGACTTTAACTTGTAATCACAATTTATGAAGTCAATCTACATACAACCTCTTGTCTCTGAAGCCCTATATTTAGTGCCATAGAGTTGCTGAAAATTGAGAAAATGCACACAAAAGTCACTTGTGAGCCATAAAATACCATAAAAATAATGGGGCTGGGGTTGTGGCTCAGTGGTAGAGCACTTACTTGCCTGGCATGTGTGAGGCACTGGGTTCAATTCTCAGCACCACATATCAATAAATGAATAAAATAAAGGTCCAACAACAACTAAAAAATACATATATAAAAAAACAAATATTAGTGTCTGTCAGACAGTAAAGCACGGAATAGGCATTTAGATAGATAGATAGATAGATAGATAGATAGATAGATAGATAGATAGATAGACAGACAGTCATTAAAGAGAGAAGGATGCTATGATTTGAGTGTACTATGAGAACAAGTGAAAATTAGTGATTAGCTCTAGCTGGGCATACAAGGAAATAGTCACTGAATATGGAGGATTTGGATGAAACTTGACAAAGGTGTAGGATTTTAACTGACAGGCAGTAATGCTGGGGAAGCCAGCAAAAGTCCATTTGGAAATATTTACAGACGGCATTCAGCATAAAGCTAGCATTCACTTTCAGGAAAGGGTCAGGGTTTCTCATAGCATGCAATATTCTTCCACCCACCACCTTTCTGGCTCGCCTACACATCTCATTTCGTACATTTTTTTAAAAAAATATATATTTTTTTAGTTGTAGATGGACACAATCTCTTTATTTTATTTATTTATTTTTATGTGGTACTGAGGATCCATCCCAGTGCCTCATGCATGTGAGGCAAGAGCTCTGTCACTGAGCCCCCAACCCCAGCCCCTCATTTCCTACATGTTAATACAGTTTTATTTCCATGTCTTTACAGCCTAGGAATTCTACCAAGTAGAAAACTCTGACAGCAAGACTGCCATAGGTCAACAACTTACTAAGTGGAAGTATTTTGCATTCATTCATATCATAGGTGGTGTTAATAGGTCTAAGGAAGCTCAAGTGCCTACATTTACAAAAGAAGGCAAAAAAAATGGTTGCTTGGGAGCTCCGTGTACACTGGCAAGTACGGGATTCACTGCAAGCTTCTTTTTAGAGTGATCAGGTAAGGAGCTGCCATCATTCTGGGGGATCCCCTAAATTCCTCAACAGGAAAGTCATTTCTCTAGGGCTATCCAATTTCCTTAGAGAACAAGACTTCAATTGGTTTGCCTTGGGGATAGACACGAGCTGCCCTGAGTTCCAGTGCAAGGCGGAGACCACCTGTTCCAAAGAGACTTTCCATTAAAACCTTTCTTTTCCACACCACTTCTTAGGCCTGCTTCTTATCTACCTATTTGTATTTTTTTTCTTTTTTAAATAAAATTTTTTTGTAGTTGTAGCTGGACACAATACTTTTATTCTATGTATTTTTATGTGGTGCTGAGGAACGAACCCAAGGCCTTACATGTGCAAGGTGAGCGCTCTACTGCTGAGCCACCACCCCAGCCCTCTGTATTTTTTTCATTTCCTGATCTTTGCCCAGGTTCTGCATGAGCCCCCTCCTCAGCGGAGGGGTCTATGCTTTGGCTTCTTCCCTTGAATCTTGGTCTGTTTTATACCTTCCAGAAGCATGTTCTCATTCTGCCCAGAGATTGCCTGTCAGATGCTTTCCCCTCCCTCAACTCTTAGCTCAAATACCACCCGCTCAGGACAGTCTCCACATCTAAAGTAGGTCCATCCCCGACCCCCTACCCATCATCTTCTTCATATGGCATTTACCATGGTCATTTATATCTCGTCATTCATTTGGTTATCTTTATCCCCTCAGCAGAATTCAAGTTCCAGGAGAGTACAGATCTTGTCTGTCAAATTCTATATTGTGTCATCAGACATTAGGCATTTGGTAAACAGTGGGGCTTTCAATAAATATAGGTTGAATGCATAAAATCACCCATTTATTTATTTAACAACTATTTATCAGAAGTATATTAGGTGCCGGAAATTGATTGTGCCTATAAAGAATTTCAGTTACTTATGAAAAATACCATATGAATAAAGTAGGCCAAAGTGAAAAGTGTCTTCCTGCTCCTCTACCACTTCCTGCCTCCACTGCCTACACACACACACACACACACACACACACACAGCAGGCAGGCTCTGCCTTTGCTGCCTTATGGCTGGTCCAAAAAAACAAAGATGGAGTGACCCTGTGCCCATAGCCAACTGCAGTCCAGAGCAGAACCTGGCCTCCAGCCACACAATGGAAGCCGCAGGCTTCCTGGGCCCAGCCTCGTAAATATTCAGCTGTAATAAAAGCCATGGTCCAGTGAGCAATTAGAGAAAAAGACCCAGGTGTCACTGGAGAGGGAGGTTCTTATTTACAGGAACACATGGGGCCTGGCAAGGATGCAGCCCTCCTCCTTGGCCTTGACTTTATCACAGCAAACAGGCCTGACCCAGAGCTTTCCTCCAGACACTTGCAGCTGGCTGGAAAATGAGCATGATAGTAAACACATGTTTCTTCGCTTGTGACCTGACAAATCAGATTACCTGCCTCAGACACACGCAGGGGCTTTATGGTGAGGCAATTTGGAAATTAAGCTCTGAATGTACAAGTGGCTTATTGTTGTTGTTTGTTGGGGTCTAAAATTACTCAGAATGCCTCGCAGTCACGTGGAACAGAATGTCTCTTATTTTATTGTCCCCTTTTCCAAAGGAGCTAACACCAGCCTTGTTCTTGTCAAGGAGCCCAAACATTATCATTCAAAGGCTGTATTTACAAACGGAGTGGGGTGGCCATAAAACTGATGACCTTGCTGCTTCTGGAATCTCATAAAAAGTTTCCAAGCTGCTCCTCCCCAGAGCAAATAAGGGTGTTGCAGTTGCTGGTCCCCTGGCAGGGTTCCAGCTGGGGCTATTACATTCCTCCCTCATAAACTTTCCTCTGAGCTCCAAATACAGACTTGTCTGCTTGTCCGGGTGGTTAACATGGGAGGTGCTGCTGCATTTTGAGCATTTAAACCCAGAGGCAGGGTCTGTACAGAAGGAAAAACGGGGAGAGAGAAAAGACACAACCTTGATTGAGACGCTGTTATGTGCCAGGCTCTGTGCAAAAATTTTTCATCGATTTCTAATTCAAGCTCAGTGACTGATTCATGGGCTAGTTCTCAGTGGAGGCTTTAACCTACATTCCATGTATTGAAGGGTGGAAAGTATATGCCAGCTAAGTGCAGAATTTTTCTTGGAGCCACAGCAAACATTATTTATTAAGTGTGTGCGTGCTTGCATGCATGCATGTGTGTGTGTGTGTGTGTGTGTGTGTGGTGTGTGTGTGTGTGTGTGTGTGTGTGTGGTTTCCCAACAGCCTTGGCAATAGAGGTGACCAGGTGATACAGAGGAGGGTGATGAGAGGCAGTGGCACAAAAATATGGGTAGGGCTTCCAGGGATCTATTGTTTTACTGATAAAAAGAACCAGGCTTAGCTGGCAGGTGTCTTTTACCCTTTTCCCTCTTGACTCTTTGGATGCGGATGTGGAGCTTAGAAAGGCAGTACCTATCCTATGATCAAAAGGGTGAAAGGTGGTAAAACAGGAAGCATGTCACATGGAGGCCTCCTGGAGATGCTCCCTCAAGCCCGTTCTGTCTGAGACAGCCTTCTTGTTACCATGAAAACTAAGCCCCTTCTTTGTAGTAGAAAGAGACTAAGGGCACTGCCATGGTCCCCATCTACTGGTGGTGATGTCTTTGTATGCACCACTCCCTTTGAATACAGGTGGGCCCTGTGACTGGCTTTTAACAATAGAAATAGCAAAGGTGATGGAAGATCACAGCTGTGATGACATCATGCCATATAAGTCCTTATCTGAGATCAGAATTATCCTAGAAATTCTCCTTGCCAATGAGAAGGGAGGCTTCTAGGTGCTGAGAGTTGCCTTTGGGAGCTGAGGATGAGCCTGTAGTCAACAAGAAGCTGTGGTTGTCCATCTCACCGCTGCAAGGAGATACGTTCTGCCAACAACCTGCACCAGCCTGGAAGTGAATTCTTCCCCATCCAGGCCTCCAGATGACAATGCAGCCCTGCTGACACATTCATTGTGCTGAGCCTGTGAGACTCGGAGCAGAGGAATCCATTAAACCATGCTCAGACTCTTGATGCAGAGAAATCTTGACATAATCAATGCACAGTGCTTCAAGCCACTAAGTCTGGGGCAGTTTGCAATGAAGCAATAAAACACTAATATACTCCTTCACACTACTCTAGTCATCTTTCTGTTATGTGCAGCCAAAATGATACATAGTTGGTGGATACACAGGTGACCATCTAGGAAGACCTCAAAAAAACGTGTTGGGGGATGGGAATTGATGTCCAGAGCAGGTGAAAGAACAGGGATTGTTAGCTGTTGAAGAGGAAGTTGCTGGATTGGGTTTTTCTCCAAGTAAAAATGAGTATTTTTATTTGAAAGGCTTTTAGCTGCTTCCCAAAAAATATCATAGGCCATTAAAGAGTGGAATAGAGAATAATTTGTTAAATAACGGTTTGAGGTAAGTCTTTGACCTAAGGCAGTAGAGCAGACTATATATTCCTCTTTTTAAAATTTTAAGTTTTGCTAGATATAGTTTTTAATCTGAAAATAAAAATACCAGCTGGCATCTCTTTGCACCCTGTGCAAAGTACTGCATCAAGTCCTTCACTCTGATTGTCTCTTTAAACTCCTACAAGGCAGGAAGGATTATTACTCCCACATGATAGATGAGAAAACTGAGATTCCGAGAAGTTCAGTGCAGGCCAGTAGGGGGTAGAATTCAAATGCAGGTAGTCTGTCTCCTTTTCCTAGGTGTTTCAACACTATGTTGCTCATTCACTTATAAAAGATGGAAAATAGAAGAAAATAGTCATAAGAAAGGGGAGGAAACTCTTTCCCAGACTGCAAGCACCTAGAAACAACCAGAAATAACCTTTTGATACATTTCCCAGCAAGAGAAATTAAACTAAATATACAAATGTGTGTCTTGCACGTTTGTTCAGTTAACATACCATAAACATTTCTTGTGTTGTTCAAAGTTCCTGCAAGCACTGGCAGTCTCACAGTTCATTGTCTGGATGTACCATAATTTACTAAGTTCTTCCCCTAATACCAGACAATTTAAGATGCTTTCCATTTAGGACTATTATAAATAAAGCTGCACTTAGTGTCTTTGTGCATAAAATGCTCGGTTTGGTTTAGTTTTCCGCATTTCGAGTTTTCACCTTAGGACAGAATCCCCGAGGTGGTATGATTGAATCATAAAGGATCTGTACACTTAAGGGTACTGACACTCCATGCCTTGCTTGGCTGTAGTTCAAAGATGCCACCATGCGACTCTGGAGACAAAGAAGAAAGACCTTTATCTCGTGAACAGGAAAGAACTTTTCCATGAACATTCTTGTGGATTAGTCTCTTCCAAAGAGACATGAGGTGCTATTTACCTTTGAGAGCCAGATTTTTATTGTCGTGTGGAATATAGTGCTTCTTCCAGAGGTTATAAAAACCTAGTATTTGGTAAACTTCCTTCATGTTTATGTGTTATGAACTCTCATAGCCATAGCCTCAGCCCTTTTCATATGTTCCTAAATAAACCTGGGACCTGCACATTGCCTTCCTGAGTGAGTAGACCCATCCTGCTCACCTAGCCTGCTGGTTCTCATTGGTACCCACCACAAGCCCCATTTTTTTTCCCCTCAAGTGCTCAAAAGAACAAAAAAGTATTTAACCTCATAAACACAAAAATATGATATGTGTTTTTTAAGAGAAAAAATAACTTTGAAAATATTTTCATTATGATGGCTAAATGTCCCAGGAAAACCAGTTCCATTTTCTGCTGATCTGTTTTAAGTTAGGATAGTAGTCTAGATATTAAAATGAAAAGAGACTTTAGGACACTTGACAATAAAATAACTAGCATTTGCTGAACCCTGACTGGGTGCCGGGATCTCAGCTAAGTACTTCACAAGACTTGTCCCCATTTTATAAGTGGGGGAAATGGAAGGAGAGAGAAATAAGAAGTCATACAGCCTTTTGATTCTACCATTAAAATTGAAAGAGGGGGCTGGGGATATAGCTCAGTTGGTAGAGTGCCTGCCCCGCATGCACAAGGCCCTGGGTTCAATCCCCAGCACCAGAGGGGGAAAAAAAAAAAAAAAAACACTGAAAGAAATCTGAGGTTTTAAACTCTGCTCCAGAACTATAGAGACCATTGAGGGGCAAGGGCTATGCAATAAAAGAAAACCAGGGTGAAAAGCTGCTGTGCACTCACTTTTCTTCCTCTATAAAAGTAAGCAGAACAGTGGTGCTCCAATAATAGCCATGTTCTAACCCCCGGGGCCTGAGATGTGTTGTTAATTTACATGACAAAAGATATTTTGCAGATATGATTAAATTTTTTAGGGCACTGAGGTCCGGTGTGGTAGTGCATGTCCGTAATCCCCATGGCTCAGGAGACAGAGGCAGGAGGATCCAGAGTTCAAAACCAGCCTCAACAACTTAGGGAAGTCCTAAACAAGTCAGTGAGACCCTGTCTCTAAATGAAATTTTTAAAAGGTGAGGTGGGGGGCTAGGGATGTGGCTCAGTGGTAAATCATCTCTGGGTGGGGGGCTAGGGATGTGGCTCAGTGGTAAATCATCTCTGGGAATCAAAAAATAAAATAAAAGAACCCTGAGATGGGGAGATTACCCAGAATTATTCAAGTGAGTCCTATGTAATCACACAGGTCCTTAAAAGTGAGGAACACCCACCTCGTGGGCTGATGTGATCTCTAGTTCCAGCTACTTGGGAGGCTGAGACAGGAGGATTCTTTGAGTCTAGGCTTTTGGGGCCAGCCTGGGCAACACAGGAGACGGGTCTTATAAAAAGTGAAGAGAGCGCTTCCCAGCTATGGGCTGAGGAACATGTGATGATGGCAGAATGATTAGAGAGATGCACCTTTCCAACTTTGGAGATGGAGGGAAGGTCATGGGCCAAAGCGTGTAGCCTCTGGAAATTAAAAAAGACAAAGAAATGGATGATCCCATAGAGCCTCCAGCAAGGAATCTTGGTGAATCTTTCCTGCCAACACCTTGATTCTCACCCAGCAAGACTCATTTGTCCTCTAACCTACAAGACTATAATGTAATAAATCTGTGTTGTTTTAAGCCACTAAAATTGCAGTGGCTTGTTATTACAGCAATAGCAAACTAGTATACCCCTGCCTCAGTCCAAAGACCTCCACAATTATATGTCTGAGATTGTCCTTTAGTGTGATATTTCAACTGAGAAAGAACCAAAGGGGACTTTTCCTTTAAAAAAAAAAGTTGGAAACTATTTCTTCTATCTTTTTTTTTTCATTACTAAAGAAAAACATTTTTGCTCCAAGAGAGGATGTGTTTTCCCATCATCAAAGAGTGACAGGGCAACCTGCCTAGTGTTTTCTCCACTGTAGCCCATAGAGTGCCCAGAAATCTCCTCTGAGCCAGGTCTGTAACTCTGGGCTATGCCATGTGATCCAGCACAAAATATTTGACAGAAAATATTAGACTTGAAGGACTGAATGCAACCCGGGCTCACTGGTGTGTGTTGGGGGGGGGGGGATTCCAATAGACACTTCAGAGAAATTCGAGCTATTATATGCAGGATGGGAAAGATCACAGAGAGTCCTGGTGTCAAAGAGAGGTTTTCTAGAGCAAATGACATCTAGGCCTAAGGGTAGGTGAAAGTTGACCAGACATGGAAGAGAAAGAAGAATGTTTTGTGCAGTAAGAATAGCAATGCAAGGATATAAGAAAAAAAAAGAGATGACTTCCACACGTTGCGAATGGAGGGAAGGATGGGTTCAAATGAAAGGTGGTGGGGAAAGGTCAGACTGGAGAAGTAAGCTATGGTGGACACCAGGGGCCTGGCCAGCTAAGTTTAAAATTCACCCAAGTTTACCATCTGCAAATACCAATGACAATGAGAAGCCATGGGTGGTCTTCCTACACAAGGACAGAAGATGGACACAATATATATCAGTCGATTTTGAATTTATTATGGTAATTTATGTAGTCAAAATGTATACAAAATGCAGTGGGAAGCCAGGAGGAGAGACTGGTCCGCTCTGCTTGAAAGGGATGGGAAAGTTCACAGAGAGGGTAAGGTTGACCTGGCCCTTGAAGAATCAGCACAGCAAAGGGCATGTTAAATAATTCCATTTCCTCTGCAATCTTCTATTAGCCTACAGGAGAGTTTTTAGAATGGTCACATCCCTAAAGAGCTTCCCACCCTGAAAATCCTGCAAATTCACACCTCTACCCCTGGGTTTATATATTAGTGATATGTCATAGAACTATGCTGGATGCACTTCCTAAAGGTATGTGGTAGAGATCACCCCCTTGCTCCCCCAAACCTTTTCTTCCTTAACAACAGAGTATCAGTCTACTCAAGACGACAAGGTACATAGATCTGCAGGAGCTGAAGCATGCTTGGTCTAAGTCAGTCATGGCTGTTTCATTCACATATGCCAGACACACTGTCCCAGGCTTCCTTGCAGCTAATGATGTTCAAGTGACCCAGTTCTGATCAATAGTATTCTGATCAATTAGATGTAAGTCATCCAGGAAGGCTGTGTGCCTTCATTGACTAAATGATACTCATTCCAGGAAAGGGACATTTGCCACTCTACATCCACATACCCTGCCACCTTCCTACCTTTGAATTCTATTGTGGTGTCTGAAGATGCAGCAGGCGTTTTGTAGTCATAAGGCAATCAACCAAGGGAATCAATGACCTATATAAATACAGAGAATAGAAAAGTGCCTAAGGAGTCAATGATAGTTCTCACTTTTTTACCTGCAGATTTCCTGTTTTATAACATAACCATCATGATGGCTTAGGTCACTATTAGGTTTGGGGGTATTTATTTACTTGTGGCTAAATAAATCCTAAATTATATAGGTGTTTTCAAAAAGAGGACAATTTTCTTTCTCATCATAATTATGAAACCCAAAGACTATTAACTAGTCACAAAAAGATCCAAGATCACGTTCCCCCCAATTATGAAAGCCTAAAACTCTCTTCCTTCAATCTTCTCTTCCCAGTGATGATTTTTCCTTGTCTGGGAGGAAAGATTTGGTCCTCTGATTTCATGCCCCCAAACATCACCCATTGCTTCAATACCCTGTGCTTTGGGGCAGGCCCTTGATAATGGTGGTCCTGCTAGAGGGCCAGGCTGGTTAGGAAGGTTAAACTTGTCAAAAATCAGAGTCAGATATTTCTTGGCAACTGCAAAGGTAAGCTGTCACCAGCCCTGTCAACAGTCACAGCAGAAAGAGAGCTATTTATGCATCTAAGACCTTCATGAGTCACAGTCTAAACATTCTGCAAACCCTCCCCTGGCAAGTCGTACCCTGCCCTGGTCTCTGGGGAGAGTGCTTCCCACCCAGCACCACTTCAACACAACAGACTCTTGGCTTTTGGCTGTCTGATCTTTGGGCTGCACAAGTGGTCGTGTTATTAATGACTCTGAGTCACCACATAGGGCATTCCATCTGGAGTGTGTGTGTGTAAAGAGGAGAATGTTGGAGGCCTACTGTGTACCAGACAAAAAGTGGGCCTTCCTGGCCAATGCCTCTGCTTTAATGTACAACTTTTAAACTATAACCATTTCTTGCACGACACGGTCTCAAATCTCTCTCTCTGCCTCTTGGCCATCCCTTCTTTTAAGACCCTTTTGTTTGTCAGTGTCAATCAAGGCTCAGATAACTGACCCATAACCAAGTGGGTCTTCCCAGTGCTGAGAGTGAGGAAGGTACAAGAGCAGGGCTCTGATTTGTTTTAAATTTTGAATGTGAGTTCTCCACTGGCCATTTTCAACATTGTTTTAAATTTCTGCTCATTCCTAACACACACAGCAAAAGTCACTATCTCCTCTGGAGTAAGGAAATTCCTAAGCCTTTCTGGCACAATTCATCGAAAGCGGTACTCCTCACCAACTCCTCACAAGTGTGGACATAGTTTAGTTGCTACTTCTTTCAGGAAGTCTTCCCTGATTACATCAAATGGTGATCCTTTTATGAGTCCTATCACACCTGCTACTTCCTGAATGCTGGTAGTTCAGTCACCCCGATGAGATTGCAGGTCAATGAAAGGAGGGTCCATCTCTTGTCAGCAATGTCTACAGCATATAGTAGGCAGTTCTTTGAGTGAATGAGATAGAAGGAAGAGCTCGCCCTTTACGATCTTCTACAACTGGAAAGATCTCAAAAAAAAAAAAAAAAAAGCCTCAGGCCCCTAGAAAAAATGGGGACAGAACTGATCAAAGGATGTTTCTCATGTCCTATTATTCTGTGGCCTTGACAATAGCAATATCTTAAGGACATGGATCAAGTCTTACACTTGTCTATCCAATAACAGGGAATCTAACCATCCTACTTACCTCTAAGTGGCCTTGACAGCAGAGTTTGACATGTTCTTTTGAGATGACAACTCACAAGACCTTAAGTGAAATGTTGAAGAGGATATTGGGACAGACAGCCTTCCTCCACAGTGCTGGAATAAATGTCATAGAACATGGGTCGGTGAGTATTAAAAGGAAGACTTCTTGATGGGCAAGAGAAGATTGAGTCAAAAGAAGAGAGTTAAAGCCTTAAGTTTCTGTCCTAAAATGCCATTAGTTGTCCTTAAATGTCCTGTGTGTGAGAGACCCTGAATGGTGCTAATCTAGGATCATATAGCCTAACCCCAAGAAATCTGTGCCCTCTTGAAATCCTAACACTAGTTGGGGAAACCGTCCCCAGGGGCAGGTGACCAAAGTCCACAGATGGAGAGGAGGCACACCAGCCATGTGTAAGGACCTCCAAGCAAACAGGAGGCAAGAGCAAATTGTTACCACTTAGATCATCAGAGCCTTCCAGGACCCTGCCAGGGGAAAGTCAGACATGGATGTAGGAAGCTTAGGAGCCCAAAAACATGCTGAGAGAGAAAGCCAAGGTGTCAGGCATAAATGGTCCAGACCTCCTAATTTCTGGCTATTTGACCATCAATTAGTCATTCCCAAATTCTGAACCACAGCTGCTTCATTGAGAAGGTGAAAAAATAGGCCCCAATATTATAGGCTTGCTGTAAAGAGTAGAGGAGATCGTATGCTTACTGTTTATGAGCAATACAAGTCACAGTGTGTCTACAATACATGCAACAACTTTTTATCCCAAGCTAAGTAGGGACCAAGAACCAAAGTCAGTTTCCCTTCCTGTTAAATATTACCCTCTTACCTGAGTGTTTGCTACCAGTATGGTGTGGCCAGGGAATTCCAGATTCTGTCTGACTATCCTCCAAGACCTAAAATGCCACCTGACTTTAAATCACTTTGCACTCTCACACACCATGTATCTATACTCTTGCCCACAAATAGGTTATACATATCTACTACCTGGGGTATCTAGAACTTGGATCATGACCATCTCAGCATCTAATCTAGCTTTTAAGATTTTATGTACAATCCCAATCCCTCCTGACTTCACTGGACTTTGCATTTGGATTCTCAAATATATGACTCCAAACAGCCCCCATGGACCTCCTGAGTTTATCTGCTGATGTCCCTGGATTTAAGCTTCCTTCAGGAAGTCTTTGTCGGATCCTCAAATCCTCAACCGAGGCCACCAAACACCCCAAGTTCAGACACACAGCATGAAAAATGGCACCCGGGAAAGTGTCCGACAGCTAGTGGCCTCTTGTTTCACATTTACTTCCTCAGCTCATCACTTGAATGGGCTGGGACCCTAAGCTGTTCTAACATAGGTAACAGCCATCTGCCTTAGACCAAAGGACAAGAAAATTGCTCATTGCTAGTTGGCAAGTGCATGTGGAAATGAATTGTTAACACAGTCAACCACACTGACCTGAAAACCCTTTCAACATAAAATGCAGCCTATCAGAAGAACCCAGAGGATAAACATATCCCAATCCAGTTTCAGGATGTGATTTATCCCAAATAAACTAATTTTCTTAGGTTCATGATAAAAAGGGAGAAGCTTGTCCTATGTCAGACATTTTCTCATGTAAGCCACCCAACATCCTGTAACCTTCAAGGTCCCATTTTCGAAGTGAGTTGTGAAACTCAGCAGATTAGCAATTTGTCCCCACAGTTACACACTAAGTGGTCAGATGGATTCAAGTCCATCCCTGCCTCCAGGCCCAGAGTCTCTCTGCATTATCTACTCCAATAAGAACCATCAAAATGTCAAGCTGACCTTCTTGGGGACAGTTACCATAGACATAAGACATCGCCCTTGTAGCCATTCTCCCCTTTTCTCCCCACTGAAGGGTGCAGTGGTGCTGGCCAGCTACCAAGCAACTGAGATTTATTCTTTTGACAGCAAAAGGCAGCACAACACACTCATTAAATCTGCCTCCAAAGCCAGGCAGACTGTGTTCAAATCCTGGCTCCACCACTGACCAGGCTGAATGACCTTGGACAGGTGTTTAGATTTTCTATGCCTCAGCATCCTCATCTATAAAGTGGGGGAAATAAAAGTAATCCATCTCAGGTGTGGCTGTGAAGACTGACAGTGTTCATGAAGGGCTGACACATGTCAAGGCCTCCATAAGTTTTAGCTACCAATGTTACAAGTCGATTTGATAACAACTGGACAGGGGCTTTTTTTTCTGTCTCATTAAGCAGAGGGCACCGAGACAGAACAGTTAATATCTTGACCACCATCACACTGCTCTCCAGAGGCAAGGCCAGGATTAGAACAAAAGTCTCCCTACTCCTCATCCGGGGCTCCAGCCTCCAGCTCACTGATCCACGAGGCAGGAGAAGCAATTAAACTGTTGTTGCAACGCATAATCTCCTCTCCCTGAAGTTCACCCTGTCACATGAACCACAAAGAAGTCACCGCAAACATCCATTTATTTATAAACCCACAATGTTAACCTCTTCACTTAAAAGCCACTTGGAAACTTGCTGGTTAAAAGCATTTCAGATTCTGTCAGAGAAACAAGTCCACACTGACATCTTGTCTCCATATGCCTTTGAAAACCTGTTCAGAGTCCCCTAATCCCTCACCCAGGAACGTTCCTAGGCACTCCATTCTTCTAAGGCTTCCACTGCTGGGTGTGGGTACTCTCTGAAAGCTCTCTCCTTTGCAAAAATTCTCGTGCTTTGAGTCATGCCAAAACCAGAGGGAAAGGAATGCTGCCAACAGCTTCAACATTTACATAAGCTCTTAATCAACCCTCCAGTTCATTACAGTGGGACATATCAGTTTCACTGCTGTCCAGGCAAAGGAATGGGATCTCCCTCCGAGTCTGCTGTTTCGCCTTAGAGAATGTACAGGGACCTTTGAAAAGCATGCTCTCCAAGTCTTACTTAATTCTAAGAAACAGGTTCCAGCTTCTCCCTCTCTAGGAGTTTGATCGAGGGCTGTGCCTGGGTTGATCCATTCATTTAGCAAACGTTTATTGGCTTCTGATCATCACAATAAGTGCTGGGGGTCAAATAGCAAGTAAAAAAAAGATGTGACCCCTAACTTCACGGAGTTTATAGTCTAATGACTGACAGATAAAAAATCAAAATAAAGGGTGCTTTTGGCATGGTATAGAAGGGGGAAATAAGTTGGACGTTATCTGAGGTTGAGCAAAGCCTTGCCCTAGTAAATGATGATTCATCTGTGATCTGTAAGTTTGCAGGCAGAAACCTCTAGGCAGCGCGTTGTACAAACCAGGCTCAATGATGCACGGAGAAGACACCAGGGAGCCAATCACATCTTTATTGTAGAGCAACAGAAAACTGCAGAGCAGTTGGGGTCACAGTACCTAAGGGTATCATCTTCTAGGTTATTATAGAATGTTTTCCCTTGGATTATGTTTATGTCTCCTTAATCTCTTACCAGCTGTGTAATAGCTGTCATTTTTCCTAGCATTATGTCTTTTATGCTCTTTACTCTCCATATATCATCTCAGTCAATCCTCAACCAACCCTATAAAAAAATGTACCATCATTATACTCATTTTACAGATTAGAAGAGTGAAACTCAAAAAAGGCACATAGTTTTCCCAAGACTACACAGATGAGATGAGATTGGAATCCTCACATCTCTTATTCTAAAGTCCAAAAACTTTTTTATTTGTTCTAATTAGTTATACACAACAGCAGAGTATATTTTGATACATTGTACACAAATGAAGTACAAATTCTTATTCCTCTGGCTGTACAAAATGCAGAAGCTCACTGTTCATGCAATCATGCATGTACATAGGGTAATAACAATGTCCAACTCATTCCAACAACATCTTTCTTACCTCCACACCCTCTCCCCTCCCCTCATTTCCCTCTGTCCAATCCAAAGTTCCTCCATTCTTCCCTACCCTACACATACAATTATGGATAAGCATCCACTTATCAGAGACAACACTTGGCCTTTGGTTTTTGAGGATTGGCTTATTTTGATTAGCATTATATTCTCCAGCCTCCATCCATTTACCTGCAAATACCATAATTTCATTCTTCTTTAAGGCTGTGTAATATTCCACTGTGTATAGATACCATGTTTTCATTATCCTTTCATCTGTTGAAGGGCATATAGGTTGGTTCCACAGCTTAGCTATTGTGAATTGAGCTGCTATAAATATTGAAGTGGCAGTGTCACTGTAGTATGCTGTTTTTAAGTCCTTTGTGTATAAACCAAGGAGTGGGATATCTGGGTCAAATGGTGGTTCCATTCCAAGTTTTCTGAGGAATCTCCATACTGCTTTCCAGAGTGGCTGCACTAATTTGCAATCTCACCAGCAATGAATGAGTGTACTAGGTCCAAATTTTTAATAATTCAATGTTAAAAGCTTCCTGCTGGCAGGAGGGGACATTTCTGATTTTGTTTGAATAGCTAGTGCCCTGCCCATGGTGACTAGAGGTGTCTGTACCAGACTTGCTCACTTCTCCAAAACTCCTGTCCCCCCCACTCCCTACCTATTCATAGATGACACCTCTTAGGCACTTACTGAATACCAGGTAAGGTCCCAGCCCTTCACACGCATGAGCCCATTTGAATCTCTAACCAACCTATGAGGTAACTACTGTTACTTTCAGTCTTTCCATTTTATGAGAAAGAAACTGAATTATAGAAAGGTTTATGGTTTGGCTGAGGATGCAAAGTAATAAGTGGCCCAGCAAGGACAGAACCCGGGCAGGCTGGATGCACAGCTCAGACTTGACCACTAGAGGTGTTTTTTTGACCCAGCCACTTGGGCCGCTTTATATTTCTTGGAAAACATGCCTGCTTTTTCACCTCCAGCCTTCATGAATGCCAGTGTTTCTCCCTATGCATTCTCCCACCCCCATCACCCATCCTCATCCTCCAGGACCCTTGGAGAAGATCAACTGCCCATCCTAAGTGTGTCCCATCACCTGGCTTCCCCTCCCTGGCATTCTGCGTATAAATCACCAATTTCACGTGCTGGGTTGCTGCCTGCCTCTCACGATTGACTAGAAACTGCCAGGGCAGGGTCCAAGCTGCCCAGGCCCTATCTCCTCCATGGTTCCTGGAACTTGGCAGGGCTCAATCATTATGAAACGAGTAGATAATTCTATAAATAAATATTGAATAATTCTTTTTGGCACCCCAATGGGTTTGGCACATAGTAGGTCCCATTCAATGCTTCTAAATGAATAACTGAGAATTATTTTTTTCTTTGTGGTCCTTTTTTATTTCTCTCTGTTTTCAAAGCCCCAAGGAAAATGACAGAAAAACAAAGTTTAAGCAATGAATGATTTAAAGAAAGGGTAAAGAGCTGAGTATCCAGACTTTTCCTCCAACTTCAGTTGGGGGTGGGTGTAGAATAACCTGCTTGGACCTTCAGATCTCTGAGCGGTCTGAGTCATGGCCTCCTGCACGTGTCATCTGCCATCTGAAGCTGGGAGCCTACAGCAGCAGATCCACCCGGGGGCTCTGCTGAGTGTGCAGGAGGCCCTGAGACGGAGCACAGCGCGGAAGCTGGCTTGAGCTGTGATTGTTCCTGAGCCGCGGGGACAGTGGCTGCTCTGGGCACTTCAGGAAGTACTTGCTCCAAGAGGCCCTTCCAGCTATTGTTGCCAGGGCCAAGCATGCTGGGCTGGCACTGGGCAGGACAGGCTGCCCTCCCCAGGCCAAGGGTCTGTCCAGGGCACTGAGGGCAGGAAGGGGAAGGGGCCGGGTGGGGGTGAGGGGTGGCAAGGGGGATGTGAACCAGGAAGGAGTCTTGAGTTCAGTTTTCTCTTTTCTTCAGCTGTTAACGCCAGGAGCTGCCCGCCTCTGGGTTTATTTCTGTCTCCTCAGGCCATGCATCGCCCTGATGGATGGTAACTCAGATGCCGCTGAGGAGATCCCCGTCTGGGCCAGCAAGAATTTTCCAATGCTGTGAGAGGGACAGAGGTTTTGGAGTTCCAGCCCCTGGGCTTGAAGAGTGGCTTAGCCTCCATGTGTGCCCTTGGACACCTCTGAATCTGCTCTTCCTCTTCCTCTTCCATAAAAGAGGAATGATAACCAGCTTGAGAAGTTATGAGGATGAGATAAGCTAAGATTGATGAACCTGTCAGGTAGACAATGGCAGTGGGAAAATGCTGGCTTCCGCCCTCCTCCTGAGCAGCTGGACAAGGGAGGGGAGCCTGCGGGGAGGTGCTGGGGCAGCAGATGTCACATTTTCCAGTGTTCCTCCCCATCTCAGGCTGCATGGCCTGAGCACTGAGCCACTGCAGCCTGAATGCTCCTGACAGCTGCCTTGCTCCTCTGCGTGGCCTTGCCCATGACTCCTGGTTGAACCTAGAAAAGCCTCTGCTTTGCTCTAGTGAGAAAAAAAAAAATAACAAGAATGATGTAATACATGTCTTTCAAGGCCACCAGCCGTGGAGCAAGGCCAGGCTTCTAGATTGGCACCCCCAATCCAAGCCAAGCTTGCAAACCAATCCCCTCCTGTCCCTTGAATCTTGGAAACTTCAGTGACACTTCTTTACCTGGCTGCAGCTCTGTCACCCCTTTGGCTCTTAAATGAGGCCAAGCCCTGCCACCAAGGTGCAAAATCAGTCAGGAGGAGTAGAAGAGTTCTTAGATATTTGGTCCTTGCACACCAGCCATTAGTAATAATAATAAGCAATTGCTGAGCATAACTTGCCAGAGGCTGTTCTAAGCTCTTTACATGAACTCAATCTTCACAAACACAATCTGAGGGCAATACCATTCATATCCCCATTTTACCAAAGAGTTAACTGAATCTTAGAGAGTTTAGTCAATGACCAAGGTCACAGAATTGACGAATTGCAGGTAAGATTTAAGCCCATCTCTTATCTAGTGTCTTTGGTTTTCCCACAATGCAATAGGCCCTCGCACCAAAAGAAACTGGCAGCCTGGATTCTGTCCCAGAGACGCTGCAAAGTAGAACTTCCCATTCTAAACACACCTTTTAAAACCCCAAACCAAGTTCAAAGAGCAAAATAGGAATCTGAGTGTTCTTCAAAGGGAGAGAAGGCTAGATGTAGTCACCCTTCCCCTCCTGTGCACTACAGGTATTTTCCTGGACTCTTGTGTGTCCCTCTCTGGTCCTCATCTATAAAAGGATAAAATAAAATTAATTTGGCTTCAGATGAGCTCCCTTGCAATCCTGGCATTCCAAGGCCCTGTGAAGAAAATACCATTTATGGAGATTCTCCTCGGGTCCACAGACTGTGCTACATATTTCGTATAATCATGGCCAGCATTGGGGAAGCACTGACTCTTTGCCAGACTCTACTGTAAGTACTTCCCACCCTATATTATCTCATTTAATCCTCAAAGAGCACTCAGAGGAAGGTATTATTGTCCTCTTTCCATTATGTTTTGGATCTAAAATGTCCCCCTAAGGCCATGTGTTACAAGCTTGGTTACCGACCTGTGGCATTATTGGGAAGTGAGAGAAACTTTGTAAGGTGGGATCTTGTTGGAGGAGATGGGTCACTGACAGCATGTCCTTAAAGGACATGTCCCCAGCCTTTCTCCCCCAACACTACCTTTCTCTCTTTCTTTCTCTCTCTCTCTCTGCTTTCCAGCTACCGTGAGGTAAGCATCTCTGCTCCACCAAGTACTCTCCACCATGATGTTCTTCCTCCCTCAAAGTCACTCCCACATCGGGTCGAGTAACCATGAGCCAAAATAAATCTCTCCTCCTTTAAGTTGATTGTCTCTGGTATTTTGTCATAGCAAGGGAAAACTGACTAATACTCCCCCTCCCTCACAGCAATTGAAGGCTGAGAATGACAGTATGAGTCCATCCAAAATCATCCCGCCAGTAAGTGAGGTTTCTGGGGCTCGAATCCAGATTTGTCTAACTCCATAACCCAGGCTTTTAATCACCGTATCATTTACAGTGCCTCTTCAATGTCAGGCAAGGACCCACGCCAGGAGCAGGCCGTGTTGGTTTTTGTTTGCCCACTGGCCATCCATCTGCAGTTGCTTTTTTTCCATTCCAATAATCAATCACAGTGTGACTTAAATGGGTCAGGGAAAAGGAGTCCCCAGCTGCCAGGCATAGCTGTAGCAGCCCACTGCCCTTCCTGTTGGCCCCGCAACAAGATCAGCAAGAGTCCTACCTTTGAAAATAAACCGATCTGGTTGGGGGCAGCCTCCCGGCCTTATTTATTTAGTCATGGCTCCCCAAGGCTAAACTGCTGGCCTGGCAGCTCTGAGTATTTTCTCTGAACGGAGAAGCCAAACTCCAAGTGCTCAGGGTGAACAGGTTGGGAAATCTGAGAACGACACAGACATCAGGGAAAATTCCGTGAGTGGTTGCCTGCCGTGAAAGGACGATGTGGCCCTAAATCCACTCTCCCCAGGATAATTTGGAAGCTGTTCTTTTTCACCGACTCATCTCCCTTTCCAAACTAAGAAACCAGGAAATTTTAGGAGGCATCCCAGCCTGAAGGAGAGGGCTCTTCCAGGATGGCGAGTGGAAGGGGATATGCCCAAGGTATATTTGAATCTCAAGGGAGTGGGTCACAGAAGTCACTGACCAGGGTGCCAGGGCCAGTCTTGCTGGCTCAGGAACAGATCCTGCTAATCCTGGGGGCTGAACAGCCCCAGCTGACTGCAGATGGGGTCAGAGATGGAGTTCTTCCCAGTCGGGGAAAAGGTATCCAGCCTGATGGTCAGGGAGAGCTGTTGAAGCACAGTTCTTGGAAGAGCCTTCCAGAAGCAGGCAGTTTGAATTGAAAGAAACTTTCAATAAAAATACCTTTCTGTGAGGTCACTCACCTTGCGCGTTCACTCCCTGGAAACAATCTCTGCCATTCATTCAGAACCTTCTCAGGCTACCAACTGAATTTTTTAAAATAAATAAATAAATAAAAACAGTGATCTCTGAATCAAAACCACAAATATATCCACTTTAGAAAGCAGTGTGGGCATGTCAAGCATTCCATGGCTTGCCCACGGGCGGACTAGCCTTCACGCCTCAAGTTTTCTTTCAACTGTACCGCAACATATCTATCACTTGGTATGTGTTGACTGGCCTTCACTCGTACTGGTATGGTCTTATTTCTGGGCCCTCGGGGAATCTGGAGTGACAAGGGTCTGATTTCAAACCCCAGCTCAGCCATTTATTTCTTCAGTACCCTAAACAAATCACTGGTGTTTCCTGGGCCTTGACTTTCCCAACTACAAAATGGGACTGGTAGTAGTACTTACCTCAAGAAACTATTATAAGACTCAAAATGTGTATAGGAAACATTGGGCTCACAGCGAGGGCAGAAGAAACTTAATTCTCTCCCCACCACCCTTTCTTCTCACTTTGGACAAAGGAAATACTACAGTAATGAAAGACAAAAGAGAAAAAAAAATTTCTTGCCCAAATTTCATTTCACTTGCGATTTACTATAATTCCATCAGTTTTGAAGTCCTACCACCTATACCCAAAATACCCATCCACTGGCCCCTATACTAAGAAGATGTCTGTAAGTATTCCCCTCCCAGGGACTCTCAGGGTGGCTCCATTTTAAATGCACACAAGGGCAAGGATCTGAGTTGGGAAATCCCTGTACACAGTGTGCATGTAGCCTTCACCCAGATGCCTCTGTCCATTGCTATCTTAGTGACACCGGGGTCAGTAATGGTGACATCTTACTCCTGGATGCCACATCCTCTTTGGATGACCATTGCATTCTTTCTCAAAGAACATCCTATCTATTTCTGCCCAACTCCATCTCTTACCCCAAGAAAGACATTAATACCACAAAGAAAGATATCTTTTAGCAAACATAAGTGAGCATTCAGTCTCTGAAGTGAAGCAGCCTCAGTTTGAAATGTGGCTTCTTGAGAATTTATTAAAATCAGTCATTAAAATATTTAGCACTGAACCTGGAACATAGTAAATACATGGTATACAACTGTGTTTTTATGTCCTGGCCATTAAAGATTTATGCACCATTTACATTTGAAAAGGAAGCATATTTTTACAACCCCTCCACCAAAATAGAAGGAGGAGGAGGAGGAGGAGGAAGAGGAGGAGGAGGAGGAGGAGGAGGAAGAGGAGGAGGAGGAGGAAGAGGAGGAGGAAGAGGAGGAGGAAGGAAGGAAGGAAGGAAGGAAGGAAGGAAGGAAGGAAGGAAGGAAGGAAGGAAGGAAGGAAAGGAATGATAAATTTTAAAAAGGAAAAGTTTCTAACACTTTTTTAAAGAAAAGCACATGGGTCTCTTAGGTTCTTCTCTAGGAGCTGTATATAAATTCTTACTCAACCCTCATCAGACCCTGTAGACTAAATATTTCCCCACTGGAGGGGCAAAGAGAGTGACCATTTGAGAACAGACTACCTAAGTCTGAACTCTGATTTGGCCACTGAGCTACATGACCTGGGGCAGGTCATTTAACCTGGGCAAATTTCTTTGTCCAATAAAATGAGCACAATGGTAGTCAAAAGGATTAAATTAGTTAATATATACAAAGCAGTAAGAGTGTAATGCAAGCAGTAAAACTTGCATTACACTCTTAGGCAATTATTACCTTTTACAGAAGTTAAAACAGAGGTTCAAAGAGGTCAATTCATCTAAGCTTAGAGGCTGCCTGGTAAATGGCAGGAGCAGAATTTAATTCCAGGTCAATGTGATTCCAAAGGTTTATTACATTACTCTTTCTCACCTTCCTGGCTAAAATATATATGTGTGTGATGTGTGTGTGTGTGTGTGTGTATTAAAATATTTTATATATATAAAATATTTTATTATATATATTTATATTATTTTATATATATATATATATATATATATATATATATATATATATATATATATATATCTCCCAGGATTTCTTTTCTAGGCAGAAAATATGAAAGCAAAAAAAAGGGGGGAGTCTAGGCATGAGAGAGAGTAGTGGTATTTCTGCCAGAATTAAGAAACATAGAAAAAGAGAATGGGTTTTGGGGAAAAGGTAGTCAATTACATTATGGCATCAGAAGCCACCTCTGCAAATAAAACACTGTTTTAGGTCATATTGCTGCCTGTGAGTGTAGCTGGCATTCACACTAGCTTGAAAACCCTCTTTTGGGAGAGTTCCAGAGAGGCTGTTTAAGTTCTGTGAAGGGAGGGGAGGAGTCGGGGCAGCGTGTGTTTTGTGGAGCTGGTTTTCCTGTACACAGACCCTCCCTGGGGTCCAGCCCTCGGGGAGGCATCGTTCCAAAGTACTAAAGCAAATATGCTCGCACTTCTGCCAGGCGCAGTGCCTTCAGCTCACAGAACGCAAGACCCTGGAGCCCAGGAACAATGCAAACCTGAGAGGTAGCAGGCCTCGAGGCCCAGTGTGAGATATTTACTCAAAGACTTACTTGGGACCATCATGGGCTGTGGGATCAGCAGTGATTAATTTTTCTCTTTAGTGTTTGCTTGAGCAGTGAGCATATATTGCTTTGGTGATTAGAGATGAAGTTGGAACAACACAGTTGAACAACTGCTTGCGGTCATCTCTGGGGTGTGGGATGATGGGTGATTTGTGTGGCTGCTTTTTTTTCTTTGTGTGTTCTCTGTTTTACCACATCTCCTTTGAACATGTAATGCGTTAAGGTTTAAAAGAAAGAAGAACAAACATCATTAAAACCCAAACAAGAGTGATTTCACGTGAGCCTGAGCTTTGGCCTCTCTGGCTCCTGTTACGACATGTCGGAGACAGAATTAGGTAAAGTCCTCCCTCAGCGAAGCAGGAACAACCTTCCGGGAAGAGTAGCTGCTTTCCTGGGGTGTCATGCACAGGCAATTCATTCCCCCTAACAACACTAAACTGAGAATCGACAGCATTTTAAAAAATTATTGTTGCTGTTCAATTGACTGGCCGGATTATTTTTTACTGCATGAAAAAAAAAAAAAAAAAGAAGTGTTTCCACCTGATTCAAATTCATGTTGTGTCAATTAGTTCCATTCTTCAAACCAGGAAGGAAATGTTCATGTTCCCTGGAGAAATCTTTGAGGGCTATTGATTCAAATGTGTACATATATGAGCTTCTCGGGGGTATAATTTCTGCCAGGAACGAAGAGACTGGGCCAAAGTCAGTGCTTTTATTTTTGTGGGGTTTTTTTTCTTTTTTTGGTGGGGGTGGGGTGCAGTTGTGAAAATCAAGAAGAACAGTGTGACAATTAGAATCTAATGGTAAAATCCGGCACAAAAGGAGCCTAAAAAATGGCTCTTTGTACCCCTCTCCTTTTCCACATGAGAAAGCTAAAACCCAGAGAAGTTCTGTAATTTACCCATTTCACATAGTTACAGGAAAAGAGAAACAAGATTAGAAGTCAATTTTCCCAATTCGGGGCCTGGCCCACATTGAGTTCCATCCGCTTTGGCTTTGGGTGCAGGGAGGTATGTGTGTCTTATCCGGTTCATTACAAAGGCCTTGACATTTAAAGGATCAAACATTTGGGTGATGCCCTGGGAGTATGCCTTCAAAGATAGTTCTCTCAAAAGAGGTGGATCAAAGAAGGCCAGTGGCAAGAGGGGTCTGTATCGGTCACAGTGCTTTCAACGGCCCGCAGCAGAGGAGCTGACTCAGACTGGCACAAGTCATCAAGGGGATCTTGTTGAAAGTGCAGGGGTATGGCCACCTTCAGGGGACACTGTTCTCAGCATCTAAACTAAACCACCAATAATTCTGTTTCTACCACCTCCTTGCTCTGCCTCGGGTGATGTCGTCTTCCTTCCCCTCTAGCCTGGGCTCAGAAGCTCACAGGACAAATCATGTTCCTTTCCTGAACTCAATTCCCTGGCCTGGAAAAACAAGAGCCAGTAACTAAATGAAGCTTTGGAGCTCTCCCATCTCTGACCGTGTTTCTCACAATGTGTGGATGTGTGTGGATGGCTGGTGGGTTCTTTGTCTCACAAATTCAAAGAATGAAATCCACAGACACAGGGGCAAAAGCAAAGTAGCAGGATTGATTACAGTAATAGAAAGAAAGAAAGCAGAGTTCCCGAACAGTAAGGGGTCCCAAGAGAGGGTTGCCAAGGGGTATCTGTTGCATAGGGGTTTTCATGGGCTTGATCTGTCCCTATATAGGATAATATCTGTCCCTTTATAAGGCTTAAAAAGGGTGGGGGTGAGGATCTATTGACATAAGAGACAGTACTTTTTGTGGTTGGTCTTGTCTAGAGGTTATTAAGGAACTGTCCTTTGGGCTGGGAATAGCTAGAGTCAGAAGCTTGATTTCCCCATCTCTTTTCCTCCTTTCCTTCTCCACAACCCTTTTCCTAGCTGCCTATGGGTGGTCTTCTCTTTTCTGTCTTACTACAGCCATACAGAATGACCACCTAAGATGTGTACTCCAACTGCATTGCTACTCCTGGCCCAGCTTCACTAAATCACAGTCTCCTGGTAATATAGGAACCTGTGGTTGGAACAAGCAGACCCAGAAGGTCCTCGTGCTTAGTAAAGTTTGATAAGCATTTGTTCCCAAGGCAAGAGAGCCCTGAATGGGGGCAAACCACGCCTGCTGAGCCAAGTATTGCTGGAGAGTTAAGAATGGCTTTTAGGTTTTCAAAAGATTGTCCAGAAAAGCAAGACAAAACACAAAACACCAAGAAGA
Source organism: Spermophilus citellus (assembly GCF_964194105.1). Lineage (NCBI taxonomy): Eukaryota > Metazoa > Chordata > Mammalia > Rodentia > Sciuridae > Spermophilus > Spermophilus citellus. Next base: position 220,140,373 of record NC_138183.1, read on the forward strand.
CTGTGAAGCAGAGACCTTAAATGGCCTGCAAGGCCTCAAATACTTACTATCAGGTGGTGTTTTTTTTTTAACATCTATTTTTAAATTGTAGGTGGACACAATATCTTTATTTTATTTTTATGTGGTGCTGAGGATCGGACCCAGTGCCTCATGCGTGCTAGGCGTGCGCTCCACCACTTGAGCCACAACCCCACCCCTACTATCAGGTTCTTAGAAAAAAAAAAGTTTGCCAACCTCTTGCCTAGAATATTGAGGTGACTGGATGGTGAAAGAAAAGCAGAGGGTGGGGGCTGGGGTCGTGGCTCAGTGGTAGAGCATTCCCCTAGCACGTGCGAGGCCTTGGGTTGGATCCACAGCACCACATATAAATAAATAAAATAAAGATACGGTGTCCAATTACAACTAAAAAAATAATAATAAATACTTAAAAAAAAAAGAAGAAGAAGAAGAAAAGCAGAGGGTGAATCTGAACAATTTATAGGCCTGATGAGGCCAAGAATTCCTGGGAACAGGAGTTTTCAATGTTCTATCAGCTCCATGGAGAATCAAACAAACAAAAAAATAAAATGTATTCAGTCGTGGAATTTTGTTTAAAAGCCATTTTCCCCCCTAGGGACCTCCTGGGGTCTACCCAATATCTAAGGTTAGCATAGAAGCCAGCAGCAAGGCTGGAAAGATTCAGGAAGAATGGGTGGGGTTAGCACTATCTCTTTGCCCTGAAAGCCACCAGCCAGTTCTCATCGGTATCAAGAGCACTTTCAAGGACCAGCCTTTTGTGGCTCTTTTTTAAGCCTTCCCCCCAGCCACACTGGTCAGCTAAAGATAGGGTTCTCAGCAGGCCAAACTGGGCCCAAAGGGTAATTTCCCAGGCATTTGACAGGAAAAGATCACAGTCATTAACAGACTGTGAGTGAAAAAAAAAATCTATGGTAGAAGCAAGAGTGGGCAAGACTGGCTTTGGGAGTCCTGTTCCCCAGTTCTGACATTAGGCCTGCACTCTCTAAAAAGGTAACCACTACCTTCATGTGGTTATGTATATTGAAATTCATAAAATTAAGTAAAATTTAAAATTTAATATCTCCATCACAATAGACACCCTAGCTGTCACCAGTTAACTCACTACCTGCAGGACACCTGTGGCCATCACACCAAAATAAGCAGACACAAAATATTTCCACTAGCAGAGACAACTCTCCTAGACAGCACTGCTGCAGGCAACCGTCTGACCACCTGTTTGGACCCATCCTCTGTCTGTCTTCCCACCGTGCAGTGTCCTCATTATTTTAGACTCCAATGATTTGGGAACAATTTTCTCAATTGCAAATGGCCATAATAATTTATCTGTTGACATCATCAGGATCACAGAAGCTAGTGCAGATAAAACAATTAGCACAAAATGTGGTGCATAGAAATTGCTCAGTAAACAGCTCTTTCTGCTACTGTGCACAAAATCTCATAGCCTGTTGTTGCTAATACTCTCATCTTCCTCTAAACAAATGGTTCTCAAACTCTAGCATGCCTGAGAATCACCTGTAGGGTTGGTTATACTCCAGAAACCTGGGTCCTTCCTCCACATTTTGTGATTCAGTAGGTCTTGGGGTGGAGCTTAATAATCTGCATTTCTACAGGTTCCTAGGTCTTACAGATGAGGCAGTTTCAGGAGACACCTTTGAGAGCTGCTTCTCTGGGAGGCTATTCATAAGCCACCACTGTTTCCTTTGCAAATGTGTCCTTTCATGAACATACCATGTTAACTTATTCCCCCGGCCTCCAAATGAGCAATCTCTCTACTTTTGAGACCCCCCCCCACCCCTTTGCCAATTTTCCAACCCTAACTCAGACTGGTAAGACTAGCCAACAGCATCCTATGTTGGTGGTTCCTTTCTCTCTGCTGCCTCTGACACTTCACTTGTTGTTTGTTTGCTGTAGCATAACAGTCATTTGTTTCCCTGTCTGTGTTTCTCAATCGTAGGAGGTGTTCCACTGATGGTACCTGAGGCAATCTTTTGTGGTACATCAATAATTTTTGATGGTACAAAGAGAAACAAGCAACAGTAAACCACATGGCAAGGAAATTATTGTTTTCATTTCTCTCCAGACTCTACTGATTACATCGGGAGAAAACCTCAGTCACTAATGTGACTTTACTCCCTTACTCATAACCCACCAGCTCAGAGCCTGAGTCAGGTATCATCATCATCAGCAGCAGCAGCAGCAGCAGCAGCATCCAAACAGTGGTAGCTTAACTCTACATAGGGTTTTCTGGGTACCTGGCAGTGTTCTCAATGCTTTACATACATTTGCATACATTAATTCACTTAATTATGGTTGTGAGGACAATCCTATGAAGTAGACAGAATGAGTCATTATTCCCAATTTATAGATAGAGAAAAAGAGGCACAGAGAGGTTTTATAACTTACAGTCACGTGGTTGGGAAGAATCAGGATTCCAGCTGCGTTTGTCTACTTACTATTGCTGTAATATCTGAGTAAAGCAACTTAAAGTAGAAAAAGTTCATTTGGTTATATGGTTCCAGAGGTTTCAGTCCACGCTTGGCTGACTCCATTGCTATGGGCCTATGGCCAGGTAGAACAATATGGGAGGGAGCACATGGTAGAACAAAGCTGCTCACCTCAGAGTGGCCAGGAAGCAGGGAGAAAGAGAGGCTAGAGAAAAAAATATACCATTCAAGACCTTGTCCAAATTCTCCAATGAGGCCCTACCTGCTAAAGTTTCCACCACTTCCCAATAAGCCCATTAAGTTATGAACCCATAAAAGGATTAATCCATTTATAAGGTTAGAACCTTCACGATCCAATCATTTCCCAAAGCCTCCAGCTCTCAATTCTGCTGAATTAGGGTCGTCCATACTTTCCACACAGGAGCCTTTGGGGAACATTGCAGACTCAAACCATGACACCAACCTAGCAGAATATTCAGGGATGTGCTCTTCACCATGGTGACACTGAGCTAGTGTTGAACAACATGATTTTGTTTTCATGTGATTTATTTTTACCCTCATCTTATATTTTTGGTGTCTTAGTCCATTTGGTCTACTACTAAAAAAATTCTATAAACTCAATAGTTATAGAAAACAGGACTTTATTTCTCATAGTTCTGAAGGCTGAAAAGTCCAAGATCAAGGCATTAGCCGATTCAGTGCCTGGTGGAGGCCCAGCGCCGTTCATAAATGGCACCTTCTCACAGTATCCTCATGTGGTGGGAGAGACAAGCCAGCTTGTGAGGTCTCTTTTATCAGGTCATTAATCCCAATCATAAAGGCTCAACCCTTCTGGCCTAATCACCTCCCAAAGGTCCTAATTTCTAATGCCATCACATGAGGGTTAGGATTCCACATATGAATTTGATAGCGTGAGTTGAAGGGACACAAACATTTAAACCATAGCATGCTTTCTATGTAATTGGTAATAAAAAGTTTATTTTTCTTTTCTACCTTTTTTCATTTACCTGAATTAACGTATGGTTTTTAAAAAAAATGAAGAGAAATTAAGTACATGATAATTTCAGAGCTTGTTCTTGGACTTAATCGCATGAGGGAGATATGTACCTGACTGATGCTTAGAATATCTAATTTAAGTGGTCCAGAAGCTTCTCGAGGGCAGGTTCTTATTTGAGCCAGTCAGGCTCCAACTAGGGAACAGAGGACCTATGCAAAGTCTTAATTGGGAAGAGCGCAAGGAAGGCAGTATTTACAGAGCTGTGGGCAGGCAAGGCAAAGAAAGGGCCGAGATAGTGAATTGCTAGCAACTAGCTACAGAAGTAGTCTGTTACCATCAGTAAGGGACAAAAGGAAAAAAAATTATTTCACCAGATCATGAGGAGAGTTATGGCCAGCTGTTATAGCAGAACGGGGATCATTCAACAGAAGCTGCAGCCAGATCAAGCCAGCTACAGAAGGGGAGAGCCAGTCTGTTTCTGTTCCAGTCCTCCATTCTCCTTTCTCCCAGCACCTGCTATGGATGGAGTCCAACCGGAGGTCAGAAGGCAAAAGAGCCTGGGACGCCATCCATAAAGATCAGCCTCAAAGCAGCCCCAAGGAAAACAGGAATGGATCTGAAGTGGCCAGCAGAGAAAAACCAGCACAATAGCTAAGGCAGCACGGTACACAAGAGGGAGGGTGCTTCTAGTAAGGGCTCAGCACACATTTGTTCCTTGGAACTGAACTGAACCAAATGGAGAAATTGATTGCAAGAAAAAGGTGCTGCAAATAAAGACAACTGGACCCTGGCCCTCTAGGGTTTCACTTCCAGCTTATCTGAGCCAGTGAATCATCAGATTTCACTGCCCTCTTGGGATTTGAGTCACACATGTGCGGGAGGAGCTGTGTTGCTGGTGCATGTAAAGGGTTTCAAGCTGTAATTATATCCTCCACCTCCTCAGAGTGTCTAGACTAGATTGCAAGAGCTAAAAAAAAAAAAAAAAAAAAAAACTGCAGCAGCTTTCAGTGGCCCTTTGAACCAGTAAGAATTCCTTCTGGGGGCCCTTTTCTCAAGTCCACAGAAGAAAATCCCCAGAAACATCAGCAGCCCAGCAGCCTCTGCTCAAAGGATGAAGATAAAAAGGGAATGAAGGTACCTCCTTTAAAAGTCTCAATAGGAAAGAGTCCTATCAAGAACTGGCAGTCAAAACATGAAGGAATTCTGCTGGTGATCCCCAGGACAAGTTTTTATGTGACTTAGCATTAGCAATATTACTTTTGTTTATAGCACACATATTGTGTGCTGAACACTAGAGTAAGCACTATATATATATATATATATGTGTGTGTGTGTGTGTGTGTGTGTGTGTGTGTGTGTAGTAGCATTGAATCTCTACAATATCCCTATGAAGTATCAATAATCTTATTTTTAAAAAGAAAAATTATGCTTAGAAAAGTAAAGAGAACATAGTTTCAGCTATAGTTGATTAAACATTTGATATGTGCCTGGTACTATTTTAGGTGATTTTTGGGGGGGGGTGAGGGTACCAGGTATTGAACTCAGGGGCACTCGACCACTAAGCCACATCCCCAGCCCTATTTTGTATTTTATTTAGAGACAGTGTCTCACTGAGTTGCTTAGCGCCTTGCTTTTGCCGAGGCTGGCTTTGAACTCGTGATCCTCCTGTCTCAGCCTCCCGAGCCGCTGGGATTACAGGCATGCACCACTGCATCTGGCCATCTTAGGTGATTTTATTAGGGCTAGGTATCACAGAGATTCGTGAAGTGAAGCTCATGGGTCTCTCTGGGTGCCCAAGATCCTTACTGGGAACCCACAAAGTAAAAAGACTATTTATAGTAACACTAAGCCATCATTTGCCTTTCCTATTCTGTTTATATTAGGACTGATGGTCTGAAAGAAAAGTTGGAAAAAGCTGTCGGCACTATTGTAGGAAGCAAGATGGCACAAAAAGTACACCAGTGGTCATAGATTTCTTCAATGCCACCCCTTGGAGTAGAAAAAAGTGGCAGTTCACTTATGTACATCTTTGATGAAGAAGAATAATTACTAATTTTATTCCATCTCAACCCTTGAGCACACCTCTTTGTAAGATTCTGCATGAGGAAATCGGGAAGAACTCACAATGCACTTCTACACATGTCTAAGTGCCACGATTGTCTTGAGGAGAGACCCCTGCATGATTGTTGAGTTGCAATCAAACCAAAGTCTTCATAGATCACCATTGTACTTGACAGAACAAATGAGAAACCATAGCACCTAGATTTGGTGGTTGACAGATTTGATGGTGAGAATTAACTAAGTGAAACTGTTACTTCCAGAAAAACTACTGACAATGTCTCTTTTTTTGAGATTTTAAGTAAAAATTAGAAATTTGAAAAATATATTTGTCACTGTTAACTTGCTGACTTCCCAATACTTGAAGATTTTCTGAGCTGGATTGTTCAGTCCCATTGCCTAGAAAAGGGTGAAGGCAAGACCCGAGTTTGATCTCCAGCACGGAAAAACAAAACAAAACAAACAAACAAAAAAAAAAAACCCACAGAGACAAAAAAAAAATCTGTGACTTGTTGATAATATATAAAGAAATGTATCAACATTTGGAGGATCTGCACAATTCCATAAACCAGTATTTTCCAAATGTCCAATATGTCTTGTTACTAAATCATGCACATGTAAATGATGGCTTCAAAGCAAAAAATAGCCCATGGATTTTCAAATAACATAGTATAAATTTTCATTAGAATGATTTCAGATTCCACAATACAAATAACTTTTTAAAAGCTAGTGTGTAATTTCCAATATAGCATCAAGAAGTCTATAAAATATAGTTTCTTTTTTCCAACTACAGATATGAATGAAGCTAACTTGTTTTCTTAACTGCCACCAAAACAATATATGGCAACACATTACATTCCAAAGAGATTATGAGAAATCTGTCTTCTATTAAGTCACACATGAAAAAGATTTACAAAAATGTCACTTTTTTACTATGATTTTTTTAAAAACTCATAGTTATTTACGTGAAAACTGTTAATTATGTAAAATATAGTCAGCTCATTATTATTTTTAAATAAATTTAATAATAAGCTATTTAAAATTTTCTCAGTTATAATTTCTGGTATAATCATCATTAATTAACAGAGCCTATATTTTAAAATAGAAATCCTTGAGATCCTCAATAACATTTTAAGAGTATAAAAGGGTCTTAGAGCCAAAATCTTTGAGAGACACCATTGTGTCAGAACCTCAGCGGGACAATGAAATTCCAGAGCTAAGAGCGTTTCAGGGACCCAGAAAATATATAAGACTCAGGCAGAAAAATAGTTGCTGGCTCCAGAATTACAAAAGAAAACAATAAAAATTAAAATTAATAAATGTCTGATTAAATGTCTACAAAAAGGGCACCAAAATACCTACTTCATTAACTGTTCAAGTTTGTATTCATAGAGATTTCATTACATCTAATGCAGTTTATTGGATCAATTTTCTCAACTTTAATTTCTCACAAAATTCCTTAAAGTACACACAGTGATTGCCGGGAATTCCTAGCCAATCATAAACTAAATGAAAGTTACATAGAGCCAAATAATTTCTAAAACACAAACATCAAAATCCTTACAAAAATTTTAGAATGAATAAGTATATGTAATGTAGAATATGGGTACAGTTAGTATGCTTGATATGTTTTGTAGAGTTGAGCCTCCAAAAGTTGGAATATGTAGGGGACATGAAGGCCCAGCTTTAAGCACAGCATCTCATTTCCTTTAAATTATTCCCCTCTTGAGACACATCTTGGTGAAAGGAGATATCTTCACTAGGCTAGGAGATGTCTTCACCAGGCGAAGCATTTCCCCCACCTATGGCAGGACACAGGGGAAGAGAAACACATAATGAAAATACAATAAGTGGGTCAGAAGAGCAAGAAAAATCCTAAGAGAAAGAGAAGCCAGATGCTGTTCTTTGGGTCTCAACAATGGCACAGCTGGCCGGGCCTAGGTCTCCTAGACAGAGAGGTTAGCACAGTACTCAAACCCAGACTCTCAGTGTGATGCTTAAGCAAGGCAGGGCTGATAGCTTAGAAGAGCCCTGGGCATCCCAGGAGGAGAAGAAAAAATTTGAAAGCGAGGGCTGGGAGTGCCTTACAAAGGTGGCTGGCTTGAGGCAGACTCACCCAGCAGAGCTCCCACCTGTTCTGGTCAGCCCTTGCCCTGGATCCAAGTGCCCAGGCTTGCAGAGGCCTCTCTTGACTTCCTTGTTGAGGGAGGACAGATTCACTTTCATTTTCTGGAGCTGTCTAGTCTACTAAATAAATAAAACTAGAAAAATGGAAAAAACCAGAATTATAAAGCATGCAATGTATTTGAAACATTTAACAAATCAATGTTTTCAGAATGCCCACACATGCAAAACCACAATACAATAGCATTGCTCAATTGACAATATAATTTCAAGACATATGAAAAGCAAATAGTGCGTTGTGAATACACTGTGTACACAATGGCCCAACAAGGAGTCCAAACTGTAGAGCTCCATGGATGCTCCAGAAACTGGAGTGAATCTGCGCTCTCCTGACAGAGGAGATCTGATTTTGATGCAATAAAAGCTAGAGCAATGTGTGATTAATAATAATGGAAATTATTATTTCTTGAATATTTATCAAGAACTGATAACTTTACTTGTATCTTTTACTTAAAAAAATAAGGTGAATGCATTTATAGCAGAAACTATAGAAAAATCAGATGAGGAAGAAAGTAATTTACCTGTAACACTTCTGTAGTTCTGTTAGTGAAGCTCTGTGTCTCAATGTTATCATTTTAAGATAAGAACAAAAGTTCAAAAAAAGTATTTTATTGCCAAATTGCCTTCTTAAGACACCTCCTCTTTCTGATACCACCACCAGGTTGATTGCACCATTAGCTTTCATTCCTTGTATTGATACCAGCATGTTTTCATGCAAACGTCTGGCTTCTGAATCAAAGTAAAAGAGACTGACACTCCACTATGATTTTTGATTTTTGTAACACTTATTGAATTTGATGATATTTGGTGAATATCAAGTTGTTGTTTTAAAAAAATACTAGCTGATAGAAAAAAATGTACTTCTCTCCACTACAAATTCATGTTTTTCCTTTACCTTCCTAATTTATATAATATATGTAATTCCTGGAGATTTGCCATCTTCTCCAGGTCCACTCTATCACATTGAAGGAGGGATCAAACCAATCTATTTTCTTTGCTTTCTATCCAACTCCTGTTGAGTAAGGCTACTACTCCTTTCTCCTACACCCTCCCCAGAAGGCAAATATGCATCTCTTGGCAGCTGCTCCTTTTGAAAATGGTTCATGAGGCTGACACCTCTTCACATTGTTATTTCAGTTGATCCAGTCGTGAATAAGGCATCAGATGCTCTTTCTCTGAACATTTAACCTCTGATCACTGAAAACCCCTGATCATGTGGATGATATCTCTGGCAAGAATTCTTTCCCATCTGCTTCTAGTTCAGAGCTGGCCTTTGACAACCCTGCGTCTCACACCATGACTCTAAATGGGTGTGGAAACTGCTTGGGTCTCTAATAAGTTGAGTAGGTCCAAAGAGAGCTATTTACTATTCCTAGCAAGAATTAGGAGGGATTTTCTGTCTCACCATTGTGTAGATTTAAGCTTATCACCAATTTTTACAGAGCAAGTGTCTCTGGTTTGACATAAAAGAGGCTCTGTTATCAGGAACAAAGACCTTTTAAAATGATTTTGCTCCAAAGGAACAACAGTAGTATTAAAGATTGAAGCAGCTGGTGTTTCCATACTTCCTTTGAGGCTATCATAAAAAAGACGTGTCTTAACCTTACTATTTCTTCATCCACTCTTTTTAGTTGAAGCTATCACTATTTCCACTCTCCTGCTCTATGTTGGGTATTGAACCCAGGCGTGCTGAACAAATGCTTTTTATTTTGAGGCAGGGTCTCATTAAGTTGCTGATGCTGACCTCGAACTTGCGATCCTCCTGCATCAGCCTCCCATATAGCTGGGTTATAGGCATATGCCATCATGCCTGGTGTGCCTTGCTCAAAGCCATCAATTCTTGAATAGAAAACAATAGCTTCCTAATTCATATCCCTTCCTCCACTAGTGTTCCTTGCTGTCTTACCTCTACTTGCTTCCAGACGGATCTTTTGGAAATACAAATCTGAGAACCACCACTGCCCTTGCTCAACTAGCTACATTAGTTCTTTGTTGTTTATAGGAGAAAAGACAAGTTTCTTAACAAATATCCAAGGCTTTCCAGAACCCCCCTTACCCATCAGCCTCAATCCCACCCTTAACCATCTTACACTCTCCAGATCATTCTGTGCTCTCTGGCCTCCTAAGAAGCCATAGTGGCAAATTCTACAAGGACCAAGCCGATAACCAGTGTGAAAACTGGAGGAGATAAGACAATAGAAACTGATGGAGTCTAGAAACCAAATTCTCTCCGACCCTGTGGGACAAACCCACCATAGCATATTATAAATTTACCCTATGGTGACAATTGAAGACTCACCCTACCTTTCCACTCGTGCTACTCCAGGTGCTTGGAAGGGCCTCCTGTGCTCCTCCCCATTCCTACCTCTTCACTCAGGGCATTATTTATGTCACAGAGCTCAGTTCCAGAGATGTTTCCTTCAAAACTGTTTTTGTGGTAGTGAGAATGGATCAGGTGTCCTGTAGCTCTCACAGCTGCCTCCAGTCCCTCTGCAGCAGTGGCAATCACCCTGTTGCTTATCTGACGCTGTGCTTGCCTCACTCCTCCACTAGACCAGACTTCCCTGCTGAAAGTGAATGGCCTACTCCTCCCTGAGTAAGTGCACAGAACATGTGCTTACTGTGGACCTGTGTTCTGTATTTCCAGGACTCTTCTTCCCTTTTCCTGGAAGTAGCCACTGCTATCCTCCTTTTGGAATTGTCCTTCCTCTGCTCTTTGTGGTTCTAGGCAAAGCTGTGAACCAGACTACTCCACCTCCACCTAGAGGAGAGCATCTGACCCAAGATGAACCAATCAAATTATGTTATGCAGGAATGAGCAGAGTTCAAAAAGAGAATGAACTGTCATCTGGTGGTGCTCTCTAAAGGATTCTATTTTAAGGTTTTTATACAAGTGCTCTTTTGCTCTGTAACAAATAATCCCAAAATTTAGTGACATAAAATAATATCCACTTATTTATCTCAAAATTCTGAGGGTGCAAAATTTGGACTTTGTTAAGCAGGGCATTTCTCCTAGTCTTAGAGGGATTTACACTTAACATCTGTAATTGGCTGTAGGTGAACTGGAGGCTGGCTGGTCTAGAGTGGCCTCTGCTAGGATTTGCTGTTTTTCATGATGTCTCATCTTCCAAAATTCTAGCCTAAGATTATTTGCATGCAGCTGGGCAGGGTTCCCAGAAAGGGAGTAGAAACACACAAGGCCCGTTGAGGCCTAGGCTTGAACTTGGCCTGTCGTCATTTCCATTGCATTCCATTGATCAAAGCAAGCCACAGGATCATCCCAGGTTCAAAGAGGTGAGAAGTAGGCTTTTCTCCTTTATGAGAGGAGCTACTACAGTCCTGTCGCAAAGAGTGTGGACATCAAGGGGGTGGAAAAGCACAGTCAAGTCTGCAAACTATCACAGTTTGTTATTCAGTTGCCTTTTCATAATGCATTCCTTTGTAATTAAAAGTTAATCTAAGCTTCTATTATTTGCATTTTAAAAAACGTAATGTGAACCTGCTCGGGAACAAATGAATGAATGAATTGATAGATAAATAAGAACATGATCCAAAGAGTCAAACTTCATTCAGGGGAGAGGCAGGAAGGGAGTCAGATAGAAAGGTGACAGACGTCATCACGGGGTGAAGGAGGTGCAGAGCATGCTATATGCTGACTGCCTGTGAGCATCTCAGAAATTAGGATACCACTTCCCTTCTGGCTTCCTGACTCACCCTATGGTAACAGCCCCCAATAGCTTCAAATTGCTCTAAAAGCCAGACATGGAACAATAAGCCGATCAGTTGGAACTGCTCTCTTGTCACTAGTTAAATGGAATTTGAGACCTTAACTGGTGTTTATATTAGGTGACCATCCTCAGGTGGTATTAATGCAGCCAAATATGATAGTCCAAATTGGCTTAAATTCAAGACTTAACTTTTTAAGAAAAGATATTATAAGCAAGCAAAGGTCTTAAAGCTGAAGAAATTCTAAGATATGGTCCAGCATTTCCCAATTGTGGTACTTCTCACCCCCATTCCAACATCTTTCCAATGAAAGTCTCCATTCCCTAAGGGCTAATTCCCAGAAGAAAAAAGAAATTAAGATACATGATGAAATAAGACTAAAGTAGAAATGAATGATATCTAACATGCTTCATTTTAGAAGATAATTTACAACTTTGGAGAGAAAATTTCTTAACTCAGAAAAATCTTCTGTATGCAGAATCCTAGAAAATATGAAGGTGACATTTCTCGGGAATTACTGGCAATTTCATTTTGTGGAATCGGTGATGGTATATATATAATGAAAAATAGCGTATGATTATAAATATGACATTATATTTTTGTGATATTTAGAATTTTCATACCCTTGAAAAATATGGTTACCTTGGTTTCCAGAAAGTTCTAGATGCTAATCATTGTGATAAGTTCTAATAAAGAAATATTGATGAAAATGGAAACTTCTTAAAGTTTTTGCTATCTTAAACCCAACATGTGGGTTTTAGGCAGTACCCTCGAATAAAGCAGAGCTCCTTCAGTTCCATGAGCATTTCTCACCATCTGTAAACCACAAAGCCATCACTCATGGTGCTGAGATTCACATCTTTGTGGGTGAGACAAGAAGGAGCCATATCTGCTCTCACCAAGTCTCAGGCTTGGGCATGTGCCAGCATGGCCAGATAGGATCTCCAGGGCTGAGCAAGATGGTGTGATGTTCCCTATGTGGGAGGCCTCCCAGGGAGGAGAGTGGTGACCTCACTGGGAAAATGAAAACAGTTCAATCGAGAACACTTATCTTGGAAATGATCTGCCTGAATTTGAGGCCAGTGGAGGGATTGTATTTCCAACACCCTTTCAAAGAGAAAAGTTATTTTCTGTTAATCTTATATTGAAGAGAAATCCTACAGCACCACTTCTTGACTGAGAGGTCATGATTCAGAGAAAAAAGGATCTCAACTCCAGCTCTTTCTAAAGACACATCAAGGGAATCAGCCCTTAAAAGAACCAGTTATAAAACTTTTTTATTTCCCCCAAAATCAGAGCAGAGTGTACTCCTGGGAAGTACATTTCTGGGGAGGAACCAGCCACACAAATCACCTCAACCTTTGACCTCTGATATTTTCCTCCTGGCTTAGTTTCTTTTACTCTGCTTATGACTGAATACCCCAGAGCAGGTAATGTATAATGAACACAATCTATTTCTCAGGTTTCTGGAGTCTGGGAAGGTTTAAGGGTCTGACATCTGGTGACAGTATTTGCTGCACTAGTCCCAGAGCAGAAGACAAAGGGCAAGAGAGATTCGCATAAGGGGAACAAAGTTGAACCCAACTTTTTATTAGGGACCCACTCCCCAAATAATGGAATTAATCCATGCATGAGGGCAGAGCCCTCGTGATTTAATCACCTCTCAAATTTCCCACCTTGCAACACTATTTTCAACCATGAACTTTGGGAGACACATTCAAACCTTAGAACCTTCCCTTCTGGGATGTCTCTCGGGATTATTTCCAGTGCTGCCTGTAGCGTCAACATGTGCCTGACACTGCAGTCTAAATGAAGACAAAGAAACTAAGGTTAGACATTTCACAAGAGCCTAAGGTACAGAAACACAATTGGAAGATAAACCCAGAAAGTGTGGAAACAAACAGGTTTCCAATTCCTCCGTGATTGATCTTTGATTCTATTCTATCCTGAGCCTTATTCTTGCCTAAAGAGCAAAGAGTTGCTTTTCTTAGTCCCCAGCCCTTGGTTTTATATGTCTCCGGATTAGGAATATTAAATCTAGTGGTAAGCAGGCTGGTGGGAATGTGTTATTCCACCACCATTAATGCAACTTAATCACCTCTTCAAGTGATATTTATGGAAAATTAATGTAGCCAGACACATTATAGTGGGGAACATCAGAAAGCTATCATCTCTTCTCTGTTTCCTTTTAACAGGTTTGGCTGCAAGGCCAATTAGCAGAGGGATATAACTAGGAGGACCCTAGACAGTGTTGTTTGACCAAAAAAAGAAAAAAAGAAAAGAAAAGAAAGTAAAATGCCACCAGGAAAAAAAAGAAAAAAAAAGAAAGAAAGGAAAATAAAAATAAAAAAGAAAGCCAAAGTATTCTTAGACTTTATTTGAAGTCTTCTCTCTTCCCCTAAATTTCTCAGCTGTTGCAGGCTACAGATAGTTTTGCCTACAAATTAATCAACAGCATTTTGTCTTCCACAACAGACCCAAGGTCTATGTGTTTCACAAACATCTATGGAGATGACAAACTTTAAAAGTCTCCTAACTCCCTCTTTGTTTTCAGAGCTAGAAAACTCATTGACAAATTTGCCATGGACCTCCCACACACACACCACCATCATCTTGGTAGTTGTACAGGCTTTTCAGGTATCAATTTCTGAATTCTAACTTTACCCCTGGCTCTTTTCCATACTTCCTTTCCTCTCTTAATTCTCTTTTACCAAATTTTGTTCTATTCCCAATTAAGTTCTTTTTATTACAGCCTCCAATTCAATATCAGAAAAATTATCTAAAGCTTAAATTTACTGGATATTCTCCCAGTGCCGTGCTAGTCTTGGCAGTCTATTATCTGGGCTATTTTACACCTCTGTTGGGACAGAGGTTAGCTTAGATAATTTTGTACAGTAGAGTTGGAAAATTTTCATTCCCATGGAACAGATAATCTCATAATTATGGCTTATGGCCCCCTTGGACAGTAACCAGTTGGTATCTAACATAGCACTTTTATCCTAATATTGGATACCTACCTTCTCAAATGTTCTTTGGACGGGCTTCAGTATCTTACAATTCCCTTCAGTAATTAATGAGCTAAGTTTAATTTTGATACATCTTATACTTGTATGAATATAATGTATGGAAAAAATGAAACTTCTGGGAAATGTACCTTAATAGCAGATTCGAAAAATAAATGGGCAATATTACATAGTTGTAAAAAATCCATAAAACTTTTCTTCAGAGAGAATAAACCTGAATGTGTGCAGATTAAAAGTAAATCTTTTAGAAGTTAGAGATATCTCAACTGGAATGCAGAAGGTGACAAAATAATTAACTGTACTGCCAAAGCATGAAACAAGACTCCCTGAAGAAGGAAGGGGTGCAGGTAACCCAAGTAACTTTGGAAATGAGCAGAGTCTGAAAGACTAAAGGAAAATGGAACTTACATAGTGCTGGATTCTAATTAACAAAGTTGTTATCCACGGGGGCATGGGTTGGCAATTCTACAACCATTGTACATGTAAACCAGGACTCACAATTAAGTAAAGGAATGGCAGAGAGTAGGATCCAGGTTTCTTACTTTTGGACACAACCTACAAATAACTAAGAAGAAGGGGTCTGAATTAGAATTAGACATGGGGTATTAATTCATATCAGGCTTAATATAAATATAGATGGTTCCATATAGAAATATTAATAAATATATGGGTTAGCATACACATGTGTACTATTTCCTCACCCAGTTTAAAGAGACTAGAAGCAACAACACCCTAGTAGCAATGAGAAACCTTGCACCCAGATCCTAGTTCCTAACACTAATCTCCAATTAAAAGAGCCAGGGTTTCTTACAAAAATGACTGGTTTTAGAATTGGGGCAGAAATTATACAAACTAAGTCTTATAGTTCCAGAAAACCGATGAAATAAATAATACAAAATGATAGGGCTGTGTAAAAGGGACACAGGAGCCAAGTGAACTCACAAAACTGGAAAAACTTGAGCAACAAAATAAGTAAAGTACTATTGGATTATCACCCAAAGTATAAAATAAATATATAAATGATAAAATAAACAAATAAATGAAAGAAAATAAGACAAATAATGTATGCAAAAGAATTCTAAATAATGCATATAGATGCTCTGCCTTCAAGGAGGTGGAACATTACTCCCTACTCCTTAAATAATATTCTTAGATATATAACAGTATGGAAAGGGTGGGGAAGTGGCAAGGAACTTTACAGTGGAGGCCAGGGTAAGATGTCAATATCTAAGGACATAAATTGTGTTGATAATATGCACCCTTTATTTGACATGGTAAGAATAGCACTTAGCATCTGTATTCTTCCTACCAAAAAAATCATAACCCCAATCTAATCATAAGAAAAATATCAGACAAAAATACCATCTGACAGAAGGAGACGTAGCAACTAAAAGTGTATTGCATTTGGTTTGTAGCCTGAATGGGATCCCAGAACAGAATAAGGATACTGGATTAAAACTAAGAAAATCTTTATAGATAACAGAATTCAATTAATAATAATGTATAAATATTGATTCACTAATTATGATAAATATAATAATATAAGATGTTAATAATAAGGAAAGATGGGTGTGTGGTGTGAGAAACTGTGTTCTATCTTTATGATTTTTGTAAAACTTCTTTAAAATACTAAAACCACTATAAAACAAAACATTTAAGTAAATCAATAGATGCATTAAAATAATCAAGTAGAGATACATTCTACACAGTGTCTGTCATTGCCACGAAAAACAAAGTAACACTCAGAAACTGTCCCAGATCTGAGAATTAAGGAAACATGACGGCTTAACACCATGTGATAATCTGGATTGAACCATGGGACCAAAAAGACACTAGTAGAAAAAGTGGTGAAATACAAATGAAGTCTGTGGTTTAGTTGATAATATTGTACCAATATCTGTTTCTTAATTCTGACAAATATTCCATGATTTTTTAAGGTGTTAGGGAAAGGTGGGTGAAGGTATGTGAGAACCCTCTTGCTAGCTTTCCAACTTTTCTGCAAATCTGCAATTATTTGGAAGTTAAAAGTTTCAAAACATAATTTTGGCTAGGTACTATATGGTTCCAACTATATGACATTCTGAAAAAGGCAAAACTAAAGTGTAATTTTAAAAATCTGGGAACAGCAGAGAACAGGGAAGGATGAATGAACAGAGCACAGACATTTTTAGAGGAGTGAAAATATTCTGTATGATAGTGTAATGATGGATATGTGCCATTATATATTGGTCCAAACCCACAGAATGTATACTACCAAGACTGAACTCTAAGGTACACCATGAACTTTGGGTCGTTATGATGAGTCTATGTAGGGTACCTCTCTGGAGGGGTATAATGATAACAGAGGAGATTCTGCATGCATAGGACCCATGAGTATATTGGAAATCTGTGTGCTTTCCTTTCAATTTTGCTGTGAACCTAAAACTGCTGTACAAAATGAAATCTATTTTAAAAGTGACATTTTAAAAGATAGATCAACCCAAGGAATAGCAGACATGTATGCACTAAAAGTATAACACTGCCATTTGCCCAGTGGAAATATGAAATTGCCATCATGGAAATGAATGGGTTATTAAGGAAGAAATGACCACTAAGAACTTAAAGAAGACTGCACAAGTCATAGTGATTCCCCAGTGGAAATGGAAAGGTATAAGAATTCCGACAATAAATAATACATTAGCAATTTTTCTGTGTGCACTTCCAGTAAAAGCTCAGAGAATTCTGCTTTTCTTTGAACTCTTAGTGGCCAAATATACCCTCCTAACATTCTCAACAAAAGTGATCTATGTGACCTATTCCAGGCATTGGGTGTCAGAGATAGGAACTTAACCATTGAGATCTCCTTCCTACATGGTCCAGTCATCTGCTCCCTCTATATGCAGGAGGCCTGGGAGCTATTCCCTCATGAGCATAACAAGTTTTATATCCTGGACATTAAGAAGGCCAGTCTCTACTGTGTAGCCATAAATAGCAGAGATTCTGCAGAGGAGGGAAGAGCTTCTGATCCTTGCTGGGCTGAGCTACTCCTCCAGGCTTTTCCCAAGGTAGCTAGAAAGAGATTTCCTGGAATTATTTATGCGGATCCCAGGAGGTCAGCCAGAGTTCTCAGTCCTGATAGTCATTCATTCCTCCTCTAATAACAATGCCATATGCCATTTCAAAAGTGCTACTCACACATACTGAAGACCTGTGCCAACTACAAAGGGAGGTGATGAAGAATAGGGAGTAGATTCAGAAAAAATTAATGATGATGATGATGATGATGATGATGGGATAATATGCATTTCTAACAGGTCAAGCCCTATGCTGCATGCACTCACTCATTTAATCCTTAGAATAACAAAATGAGGTTGATTTTATTTATCTCCACTTTACATGTGAGGAATCGACTTCTCACTTCAGCAGGCTGAAAATCATAAAGCTTGTCTAAGGTCAAACAGAAACATAAAAATGATCAGGAACATGGATTTTGAAATCCAGCAGACCTAGAATCAAAGACTTATTCTGTCTCAAATTAGCTAGGTACCCTTGGACAACTAGTTTCCCCTCTTTATCAAGTGGTCGATAAAATTAGCATGACTTTATTGAGTGTCTTGGTCCATTAATAATGTCTGCCATGAGTGTGGGGATGAGAGCTTCCTTGCATGTTGCCCAGAACCTGCCAGCATGTGCTCAGTGTCTTACAGGTATGAACTCATTGTATTCTCACAACACAACATGAAATAAGGACTTATTTTCTCCATTTACCTGATGAGGAAACAGAAGTTCAGAAAAACTTAACCCACTTCTTGAATGTTCCAGCCACAGTTTGAGCTCATTTCTGACTGTCCTCCTGCCCTGAGTCTTACCCACTCTGCTCCACCCACTCAACATTACAGAAATTACAAAATGAGTTCAATACTTTCCAGATAATATTTTTTTTTTCATTTCAATGAGGCCCGATCCAAAAGATTGTCTTAAATTATGCAGATTTCAGGCTGAGGAGTTCCCAGCTGGATTAAAGGGGGCTTTTCATCACTGATAGTGGGATTGCTGGTAGCAGGCACCTTGGACAGCAGAGAGCCTTCCGTGTAGGAGGCTAGGATACATTTGGGGGGCAAAGGAAGTGTGGAGAGAGATGGGAGAAAAGAAGGAAGGCACCAGAAGCCCGAAGGCCTAGGAAAGAGGTTCTTTGGGATTTGGAAACAAACCTACAATTTACCCAATTAACCTGCCGTTGGCCCAGCCCCTATCAAGAAGGCAATGCCTTCTGAACCTCAGAGAAATTTAGAGCAAGGACAAGAAGGCTAAATAGATTCCAGCGCCAGAATCAACACGGATTATTGGTAGTAGCTGCCAGAAGACAGAGTTGTATTAAGAAGAATCATGATTCTTCTGCCCAAGTTTGGCTGGGGGTGGGGGCGGGGGATTCTTGGCCCTTTAGTAATGTCTACCACAGTTAAGGAATAGGAGGAATCACACACATAACCAGAATTTGTCACTCCTGCTCAGGGAATGTCACAACCTGAACATATTCTGTGGGATAAGTTAACTGGATTCAGATTGAACTATGGAGCCAAAATGTCCCAATGGCACCCTGCTTCCGCCTCCCTCAAAAACAAGGGCAAAACACCATTGACAGCAAAAAAGGACCTAATTTGAATTTCTTTGGTTTTAATTATTTTGAAAAGAGAAGCAGGCCACCAATGCCAAGACCCTTTAAGAAGAACTAAAAACCAAAGAGACTTGGGCCAGCTGGAGGGGGCGGAGGGGTACTTCCAGCCAATTAGCCTTCCTTTGTGACATGGCCACCCTTTATCCCACCCTCCGGAAGCCTTAATAACACTCGTGTCAACAGGACCTCAGAAGAGGGGAAAAAGCGGTGAGCCAAACCTCAAGAGTGAAAAAGGAGAAAAAATGCAAAATGTGGAATTTCAGCCCCAAACTGGACCCCTGACTGGCTTAACTGCTGTCATTATTTTTTATAGATCCCTCACTGGGCTTCCCTAACCACCAGAAATGAAGCCTCAGAGTTCTAGGGGCCTGGTCTTCCCTCTGCACTTCCTCGCCCAACAGGCCAGTCCACCATCTCAAAGCTTATAGTCTTCTGCCTCCAACTTCCCCAAGTGGGTTAAACTTTCCATGGCTAGACTATTAAAGGGAAAGCAAGCCTACTGTTTCCTTTAATGAGCAGCTTTTATAGGGTGCCAAATGCCCTTTAAGGATCCCAGAAGCCCAAAGCAGTCTCCTGGGTTCCAGAAACCTCAGCCTAACTCAGAGGCAGCAGGAGGCAGAGACATAGACCCAGAACCAGTCAAATTAGTCTTCAGGGAATCTGCTTGATTCAGGCTGTCGAGAGAGCTATGAGGTACTGGCTTTACCATTAATACTGATCCCCAGGCTCTGCTAGGTCCTTGCAGGGATAGACTCCATCTCTCCAGGGCTGTGGCCCCAGAGAAGGTAGAGCAGGAAACCTCTACCACCTTCTTCTAAACAAGGTGGAATCTATTCAATGGAAAGTCATGTTGTTCTGTTGAGCACCCAAATTGACTTAGATATGTGAAAATGGATAAGAGACAGAGTTTGAAACCAGGGGAAAAGAGAATGGCTCCACCTAATAGAATTATTAAAATGTGGAGTTTGAGGAACCATCCAGGACACAAGGTGAAAGTGATCCAGAGAGGAGAGAACCTGAAGTTAGGGTAAAGCCTTCAATGCAGTGTCTTGAAGCTGTGGGCTCTAGAAACAGGGGTGCCTGATGCTCAAGTTCAAGTTCTCTGCTTTTTTGCAAGTATTCTTCTACCTCCCAACAATATCTCAGATTTTCAATACAATCTTGTGTGTGTGTGTGTGTGTGTGTGTGTGTGTGTGTGTGTGTGGAGAGAGAGAGAGAGAGAGAGAGAGAGAGAGAGAGAGAGAGAGAGTGAGAGAGAGAGAGAGAGAGAGAGAGAGAGAGAGAGAGAGAAAGAGAAAGAACCCAAATGAACTTTATTTGCCTAGGGCTCAAGAAAAAGGCAAATTCAGAAAAGACCTGAGTTTCACTTCTGGGTCAGTCTGAAAAACAAAATAGTGTGTTCTGGCAAATGCAGATTGCAGGGGTTAGGGACCAGGATGACACTGGGTTCAACCCTTAAGAATTGATCCAATCTCCTAGTGACTTTCCCACTTCATTATAAATGGAAAGTGAATTGAATCTGAAATTGAATTTTAAGGGAATTGATCCAATCTCCTTCTCCCTTTCACCTTTTCTGTATGTTGTAGACAAATTAGGACATTACTAAAACAGTAAAGAGTACAAATTTAGAATTTAAACAATATGGGTCTGAATTCCAGATCCATTTTACTGGCTGTGTATTTCTAAACCTGAGTTTCCCGATGTTTATTCAATGAGAATAAACAACATATTTCATTTAATGGTCATTCCCTGTAAAGGATGAGTGAGATCCTCCAGGTGATATGTCTGATTGGCATGTAGTGGCACTCCCTGAGTGGTGTTTGCTTTTGTTCCTGTTAGTGGTGACCATGATGGCGGTGGCCACTCTGACAATGACAATGCCTAATCGCAGAGCACCTAAGGTTAGGGAAAAGGAAGAAGGGCTGGTCAAACAGAGTTTGAGACAGAAGGAAATAAATTCTGCAACTCTTCTCTACTGATCTTCATTGGCCTAAGCAGTGAGCTTGTCACTGAGATGTGAAGATTGTTTCTAATCATGATTTGCCTATGTGTTCTAACACAAGCACCATTTCACATTGGCCAAGTTTACTTGAACTATGGAAATGAAGGCATTTGGTGAATTGAGTTTCTACAAAGAGTAAAGTGAATGATGAACCCTGTCTAAAACGTTATCACATCAAAGGTGCTGAGCATGGCTTTAAACTCCTGTGTCACCCAATTCTCTTTCGTTCCAGGTACATGCTTTTTCTTCTACATATATATTTCATGTATATTTTTCTTCCATTTATTCTTTTCAAATTTGAATGCAGTTAATTTCTACCTTTTTACCCTCAGTGTACCTTTCTGGATGAAACACCAATCCTGGTACCTGTGGCCCATCTCCTTCTGACATAACTGCTTTGTGCTTCCTCCTCTAGTCCGTTTACCTTAGCAGAGACTTGAATGGAATTCAGCATGCACACGTTCCCAGGTTATCTTTGTCTAGGGTCCATCATTTTGTTTTTAGTCTGAAAAATAATACCTCCCCCAAGCTATAGGAACCAAAAGGAATTTATTTCCTTCAAAGAAGTTTCAGGAGATCCTGTCTTGCTGGCTTAGACAAATCCAGCTTGCTGACATGCATTGTCTCCTTGTCTCCCCTCACACTACAGCCAGGTTTTTAAAAGAGGGTTTAACATGAAACTGAGATGTTCCAGTTTCACTTTTTTCCATCTCACCCTCAGTACAAAAGCCCTACCTTGGAAAATGAGAGTGCAAATTGTTTAGTTAATCATGGGATTTCAGATCTTTCCAGGGGGCTATAAGGAAAATGAAAACAAGAATCAGGGCTTAAAGACAACTCTGGATACTAAAAGGGAAAGGCCCTTGAGGCCAAAGGAAAAAACAATTGGCTTTAAAAAAATAAATAAAATATGAGTGACAAGCTCTTTTGAGAAGGGAAAAAAAAAGTAGCATATTTCATGGCATGATTGGCACGACATTGATAAATGTTCTTTTTACTGTCTAAAGCCATTTCTAGGAGATTAGTTTCTTTAAAAACAAACCTTCTCAATACTCCATCATCACTAGAGTATTTCAGCATGTTTTTGCTAGCTATTAATCTTACTATTTGTTCTCTCCCTTGAAACTAGGTGGGAAACCTCATTTTACACAATGATGTGGGGAAAAAAAAGGCTTTCAAATCAGATCTGGTTTTGGAATCACAACTCTGTTATCCAAACTTTATTATGTTTTATTTTCCCCATATGTAAAATAAGAAAATGCCTACACGTGGAGTTATTTTAAGGATTAAATGAGAAACCATATTTATGATAGTAGCTAACACTTGTTATATGGAAAGTGCTTTAGATATGTTGATTTATTTAATCCCCCTATAATCAATCCCATGTGGCCCATGCTATTATCAACTTCCTTTTGCAGATTAAAAAAAATAGACACAAAATAATCAACTTGTTCAAGTTTAAACACCAACTGTCAGAGAGTGCAATGGAATGAAAGCCCCCCAAAATCATATCTCAAAATCTTAACCCTTAAGGTGGCAGAATGGGGAAATGAGACCTTTGGAAGGTGATCAGCTCTTGATGGTACACCCCTCAAGAGATGGAAGAGCGATTCCTCACCTCTCCCACCACATCAGGATACAGCAAGACAGTGCTCTAAAGGCAGTGGACCCCCACCAGGCACTGAATCTGCCAGCACCTTGATTTTGGACTTCCTAGGTTTCATACCAGTAAAAAACAAATTTCTGCTATTCATAAGCTGTCCACTTTAAGGTGTATTTATTACAGCAGCTCAAACAAACTAAGACATGGAGGCAGTCATGTTCAAAGGGGAAATTGAAAATGTTAATAAAAGTGGGAACAGAATTAAGGAAACAGGGATAGAAAGAGATCCAGGGACTACACACTAGAGTCTTTATCACCTTTTAGCCATCAGGGACAATGGGAAAGACTGAAACCAAGTGATAGCTGTACATATGGGGATGGTGGTTAGGTAGAGAAACCTTCTACTGCTCAGACCACAGCTCAACAGGAAAAGAGAAAAATCAAAATCCTAATTCCTCTCCCACCCTATAATCTGCTGCCAGTACTTCCCATTTATCAGACTCAACTAGAAGTCAGAAGTCAAGGGAGCCCAGCTGACAGTGCATATATTTAGAGGTCAATATCAGAGAGCACAAAGTGAAGCTGAGAACAGACCAGAAAGGGGTCATGGAGAAAACCTAAAAGATGGTAGAGAGGATTCAAACGCAGACTTTTGACCACTAGCTCCACTGTCTCTTGAAGGTAAATGAGGTGCTGACTTTTCTCCTTCACATCTGCAAAGCCCAGAGGTCTCAACTCCTTGTCTACCTTGAAAGCTAACCAACCACCCTCTCACTGAAAGTCATGACTTTCAGCAGGAGAATTCAGGACACAAGAAGTACACTCAGGCCACCTAAAAGAGATTTATTCCCAAGCAGCTCCTCCTGTTTCTAGCCACTGAATGCCCGTTCCTCCCCTCCCCTTACCCTCCACATTCAGAAGTTCTGGGATTTTGTATCATCTCCTTTTTCTCCACTTTCTTTTCCTTTTCTTTCTTCTTCTTGTTTTTTTTTTGTTTGTTTGTTTGGTTGGTTGGTTTTTGTTTTTTTGTTTTGTTTTGTTTTTATAATCCTGGGGGTTAAAATCGGAGCCTCATACATGCCAGGCAAGTACTCCACCACTGAGCTCCATCCCCAATGTCGCAATAGCGACATAGTCTACCTTGCTAAATTGCCCAGGTTTACATTGAACATGTAATCCTCCTGCCTCAGTTTCCTGAGTAGATGAGATTACAGGAGTGCAGCACCACACCTGGCCCTTGCAATGGAACCTAGGGCTTCCTACATGCTGGGCAAGCACTCTAACACTGAGCTACATTCCCAGTCTTTATATATTTTTTATTTTGAGGTCTCGCTAAATTGCTTAGGCTGGCCTTGAATTTTCAATGCTTCTGTCTCAGCCTTCCAAGTAGTTGGGACTATAGCTGTGCACCACTGCACTCAGCTCCCACTTTCTTTTTCTTTTTCTTTTTCTTTTTTTTTTTTTTTGGGTGGTGCTGGGGACTGAACCCAGGGCCTTGTTCATGCAAGACAAGTACATTACCAACTGAGCTATATTCTCAGCCCTCAACCCCCCACTTTCAATACAAAGAATGTTCTTTATTTCTAACCCTGGGCCTGACCTGACCTGCCACTCCCAGGCCCCAGAGGCTTCCTTTCACATAAGAATGGATGTAAGAAAGGAAAATTTCAGCAAAGGGTATCTCTCTCCAGATAGAATTCTCACATCATCTACCTAGAAAACGCACATTCTCTATCAATGCCTATCTGTACATGGCATAGTATTTACATGAAAGAGAGCTCATGAAATAGACAATGCATTATTACTGTTATTAGTATTGTTAGTGTTAATTATTATCAATATTATTAGTATTATTATTACTATTATTAGTATCCTTGTCACTTTGTCAAGCTTAGAATCACTGTGAAGAATTATGAAATTCCAAAAGAGCAAATCCCAGGCAAGAGAACATGCTTCTATGGGAACATCCAAAGTGCTCCCTGGAAACAGCACAGCCACCTCTGACACCATAAAGCATTTCAGCTCAGCCTCCTCAACACAGCTTTTGCCAACATTCCTTGGACTGCTCTTCTCCAGGATCACTCTCCTAGGCACCTTCGACCACAAGGAGATTTTTTTTCTTTTCTTTTTGACAAGTTACAGATGTTCTTCCTTTCCTGAGAAACACCCCAATGCATATTATTTTTCATAATGCTGAGTCTCATGCCATGAAAATTGTATTCCTGGCTTTGGCTTAGCATGATATAAGAAACTTGAATAACCATGACCAATGCAGGGATAATCTCTTGTTTTTTAAGTTTTAAACAGACATTTTTGACATTGCCCATAAGTCTCTGACTCTTTCAAACATTTGTCTAAACTGAAATTCATTTTCCTGTCCAAATATATAGCAAGTTCAACTTTATTCCCATTACTTCACCTTCCTTTGCCTCTATAATCTATCAAATGTATTACACAAAGAAGACATCCAAGGCAACAGGGACCTGATTGCAGACCTTTAATTCTTGATCAATTAAGTTATTTTTATTGTATATATTTAAAGTATATACAATGTTTTGGTATATATCTACACAGTGAAATGATTACTACAGTCAAGCGAATAACATATCCATGACCTTACACAGTTACCATTCTCTCTTCTTATTTTATTAAATAGCCGTTCACAATTTTCTTGCTTTAACTGGTAAACTTTGCATAAGTGGGCATGACAACAGAAAAAGGGAATGAAGATAACATCACAGAGGTGAGGTGTCATGAAATTAGTGGCCAAGCCTCACTGTGGAAATATAGACATTGCTTTCCATTTGCAAATTTTCAGTGAGTAACTTTGGGGTAATCCATGGCTCTGTCCAATTGTCCCCTCACCACTGTCATCCAAATTTGAGCTCCCACTATGTCACCCTGAACTATCTCTTATACTGAGACCTCTTAAGTGTGACCTGCCCTTACTATGCCTCCACTCAGTGCTCCACAGAACTCCTCCTGCTCTGCTGCTTGGAATATGTGGATTGCTCAGTCACTCTGCCTCATGCACAAACCTGGCAAGGAAAGGGAGCTAGCACTCCAGTAGGGGTGACCTTGGACCAATGGGTGACAGGAATTGAACAATTCAGAGTTATCTTTCCTACCTGACCTCTTAGAGAATCTCCAGATGGCTATAGAATTTATCATCATCTTCTACATCTTGCCTCTTTTCTTATCTGACATTTCTTAGTTGATCTCCACTTCTGTTCTTTTGATCAACTTCCCCAAACGTACTACCTACCACAAGCCCTCATTTCCATCTTGGATTTGTAGAGGAACCCAGGCTGTCACTGCCTTCTCATTTTCCCCTGCTATCCTTTTTAATCTTCTATAGACTGTTCTACAGAGTCGATCTTCTAAAATATAAACTACACTATGTCATCCCCTTGTTCAAAAACTTCTAACAACTTTCATTACACTCATTAAAAATCCAGGCCCTTTCAATAGCTCCCAGGGCTCAGCCAATCTGTCCACCGGTCCTCTCTGACCCTGTTTTAATTTCCTACATATCATGTACCACCACAAGACATTATCTTGTGTATTTGTTCATCTGTTTGTGGACCATGGTTGGAAAGCATTCTCCATGAGAGCAGAGACTCATCCATGTTAGGTACCATCATATCCCCAGTGCTGAACTCAGAGCCTGACCTTAGGTAGGCATCAAGAAATACAGGTTGAATGGGGCACATGATTTTCATTATGCACATGCCAGAACCAACATTATATCAGACAAGAGGAAAGAAAATCTTGTTGTCAGCTTCTTTGTTTGAGTGGCTTTATGATATGTTTATCCAACAATGGGTGATAAATGTGATAAAAATGGCTAAAAAGTCTGTGCCAATAATGGTCTTGGGGAGGATAGAAAAACAAAAGCCATTCCTCTTGATCAAAAGCTAGATGTAATCAAGGCTAGATTTGCCCAGGGATATTTAGCTTTATGACTCTAGACTTAAAGCTATGAAAACACCAGTATTATTGAAATGTCTGCAGGCAAAATTACTATATTATTGTGAGTAAGTGGTCCAGCCCCAATCCTCTATTTTCTCTTTGAAATAATTATTTTTAGAGTGATTTATATAAAGAGGCTCCTCAAGAATGCAATGATAACAACTATAGGACAGTTCACACCCCTGCCCAATGAATGAGCTACATCTCATCTAAAAAGAAACTTTTTCCTTTGCATACAAAGGAAAGAGCACACCATGGCAAAGTACTCAGAAATCACAGCTTTTTTTTTTTTTTAAACAGGGCTTTATTTTTAAAAGGAGGTAGAGGACTTTGAAAAATATCCCTGTTAAGGCCATGATTATTAAATAAGAATGGTCAACAACTCCAAAGGGTCATTGGGCATATATTTGGCAGCCACCAGGGTGGCCAGCCCCCAGGTGTAGCCCCAGATCTGTCACTGACCAGCTATGTGAGCCCAAATCAGCTCAATCTTTATGTTAAACTCTCTTGAGGGCCAGGGCTGACTCGTTCATGTTTATCTTTAACATCCACCACTGCTTGGAACAAAGGAAATGCCTGGTCACAAGCACTGAATGAGTAGGTTGGCAGGACTAGGAGAGGTAAAATTTGTACTCTAAAAAAGTTAGTGCAACTTTTAGCAAGAATCATGATAAAGTATTTCATAATTCTTTTTGAAAATACCATTTGTAAGCACCTTGTTTGCCTTCCCTGGCTAGATTACCTTCTGGTTTCAGTGGCCAAAATGATTCTTGTTAGGGTGTTTTGATTATTATTTGAAATTAGAAATGAATCTCATTCAGTAATTTTATATATATTTGTAATGAATTGGATGGACATTGTGATGTGATTTGGGTCTGACGTCCCCTTGAAAACTAAAGACAGTTTGATGACAATTCATAGAAAAAGAAGTGGGTGTTGAATTGGGAGATGTAAACAAATAACTGTAGACAAGTTACTTGCTCTTTCTGAGCTTCAGAATTTACATTTGTGAGTTGCAGGCTTTGGGAGGTGGGTGATCTCTTCCCAAACAGTGACTATCATAAGCACCAGGATGTTTTGGGAGACATCAGGGGATGTGTCCATTTGGTTTGTCTGGAGGTCTTAGAGGAAGCAAGGAAAGAGGTTATACATCTATAAGCTATTTCCATATATACAAAATGTCCCCAAATTTAATGTCTTAAAATAACAATATATTGTTATATTTCCCAGTCTGTGAGTGGATTGGTGTGGTTGGGTGGCTCACTTGCTCCAGGTAGTGGATCTGAGGTCACTCAAATGCTGCATTCACCTGTGAGCTCAGTTGAGGTAGGAATGTCCAAGTTGGCTCTCATCCTTCTGGGTCTTTCCACATGATCTTGCTTCACTCAGCAATCTATCTTGAGCCCCTTTTAGTAAGGATCCAAGATTCCAAGAGGAACCTTTTCCAAGAGGACATAAGTGCTTATTAAAACTCTGACTGCATCACATCATTATGTTCCCTTCGGCTAAAGCAAGTCCCTTGGCCAAGTTCAGAATCAAGAGAGGGGATGAGGACTACACAGGGGCATAAACACCAGGGAGTATGGCCCCTAGTAAAAGCAAGAAGTGCCAAATAGGCACAGTACTTTGCAGAGTATGATGTTTCCACAAAGTTTGATCATCATCTCCCAAGGAAAGAAACTGCTTCCTAGTTCCCCAGATTCTGCCAGGCCGTTGGAGGTTGTTCCAACTGGGTACAACAACTTCTTGAACTCATTAGCATCTCCACCTCCCCAGAAACACACCCATGACATAAATGAAAATTTCATCATTCCAGGAGTTATCTGGCATTCTTCACACATGAAATTTTTGCCACCATGTATCAGATTCACTGCAATAAACTTGTGGACCAACAAGGGAAGCTACATGTCTGAAGGGCTAAAAGAAGACTTAAACAATGAGATTTTAATTCAGCCTCTGGGAAGTTACAACAGCGAACATTTATTTAGTCCCTACAATGTATCCAGAACTGTACTAAGCAAATAGAATACAAGTATAACAAAACTTCAATACATCAAACTATGACCAAAGAAGTCTTAATTTTTGGCATTACATACTAGTAACAGGAACAGCAATTATTACTGGGATTGCTGCTACTATTGGGACTATTTTACTTATGAAAAAACTGTATTGTGTATTTTATATGTACTAATGCATTTAAGCTCACAGCAATCCTATAAGGAAAATGCTAGCATAGCCATTTTATAAATGAGCAACTAAGCAACTTTTTAAGATCACTCAAGAAATTAGAGGCAAAGGTAGAATTCAAATGTGTCATAATTTGTCCAGCCAACAAATATTTACTGAAGGCTTTCTATGTGCTAGATTCTGAATTTTAATTTTATATTTTCACCTACTCCATGTTCAACAGCAGCTTCTCAAACACACACTTAGAGGAGTTCCAAAGAGAGTGGATGATAGATGCTGAGATTCAGGGATGACCACAGTGAAGTGAGTTTCTACCCTTAATCAAAAGGTGAGTCTCTGGGATCCACCATCACAAAGCACCAGCCTTTGCCTTGTGAAAAGTTACACATGGCCTACTCTCCTCTATGAACACTCAACTCTTGACCTTCCTGACTTGGGGCTCCTGCTGTCCCTGCTATTGTTGCCAATTATGTGGTTAGGTCCTGCCACGACTTGACTTTCTTTGGCTTTACTGACATCTTCTTGCATCATCACTTTCACCATCACATTGATTAACTTCAACAACTCCAGCATTGTTGATGACTATAGGTCAGGTCTTGGGGATAAAGACTGAGAGAGATGCCTAAGGATCCTATATTCAGTTAAGTTTTGGAAATGAGAAACCTTGTCCAGAATTCTGAATCTGTAAGCATTTCAAACACTCTTCACAATATTCTCCTGACTTTATTATGGAGTTATAAATGAACAATCAGTTATCTTGGATAGAGTATAAAAACGTCAGATTAGTCTTGAGTGTATATTCACAGTAAGATGCAACAGCCCTAAGGCCTTCAAGCACTCTCCCTAAATGAGATTTTCTTGAGATTTGGCCCTTGCAGTAGACTAGCTGGGTGGCCTGTCCCTAATAAACATCAGTGGGAGCTGGACAGCTGCCTAGGAGTGGGAAGTGAGGACTGAGATGAATAATTGAATGAAAAAATAGGGGAAGAGTATTAAGTTCTTCTCCACATGGGATCCCCATGAGAAGGGATGCATTTCTAAGATGGAGTAAGTGGCTGTTTGTTGGTTTCATTTGAAGAAGACAAACAGACCCTTCTTCCTGGTCTTCCTACAAAAATTCTTGCAAAGCCCTATTACTGTGAATTAAATGTCCACTAATGAGCCACTCCTCATAATTCAGGAGTTTAAAAAGTTTGAAAATACACACACACACACACACACACACACACACACACTCTAAGGCATTGACACCCAGAAACTTACCAAATGTCATCCTGATATATGTCTTTTTTAATGGGGCTTTCCTAGATGATTGAGCAATGAGTGATATCTTCCTTCTTCTTTATATTTTTTTCTGAAATTTATCAACTTTTATGATGATCGATATCACTTTTAGGCCCAGTGCAGTGGCACATGTCTGTAATCCCAGTGGCTCAGGAGGCTGAGACAGGAAGATCACAAGTTCAAGGCCAGCCTCAGCAACTTAGTGAGGCCCTATGAAACTTAGTGAGACACTGTCTCAAAATAAAAAACTAAAAGGGCTGGTTTTGTGACTCAGTGGTAAAGTGACCATGGGTTAAATCTCCAGTATTTTATATATAGATAGATAGATAGAGAGATAGAGAGATCTATATCTATCTATATATCTATATCTCTCTCTCAATCTCTCTCTCTCTCTCTCTCTCTCTCTCTCTCTCTATATATATATATATATATATATATATATATATATATATATATATATATATATCAGGGTCTCTTAGTGCATATATAAATATATATGCTTTAGAGTATGAGGAAATGGAAATTAGGGTAGGTTAAGCTTTGCAGAATGTCGTGAGAGTTAAAGAGAAGGTAAAGTTAAAAGTTGTAGTGGAGACACCATGAAAACAAGCAAGGTACCCGAGGACAAAAAAAAAAAAAAAAAGGTAAAGGCACAAGGAAGTTTTTTAAAAAAATAAATAAATAAACAACTTTACAGATTTCACATTTATTTCCCCTAAGAATAATCTTCAGAGAAAAATAGTGCTATTGAAAGAAAGGAAGCATAAACCTGGAAATGGGATCTAAGTATAATTTTAAGTCCTCTGAGAGATTGAGATAGAAGAGGGTTGGGGCTGGGAGAGTCACTCAGTACTAGAGTGCTTGTCTAGCATGTACAAGGCCCTGGGTTTGATCCTCAGCATCACCAAGTAAATGGGGAAAGCAGACAGAAGGAATTGATTCTGCAAATCCCAAAATGATTGTATGTCTCCTACTACCTACAAAGCATCTCTTGATCCCTATTTTTTTGAGAAAACAAAGTTTCTTAAAAAAATGTACTGATTTTTACCAGAAGAATATAAGTATTCTTTTTCTCTTTTGGTGCTGGGGATAGCAAGAATTCTTATAATCATATGGTTTTCATTATAAATGTGAAAAACATATTTCGAAAATGGAGAAGAAAATTTGCTCATAATTTGGCATTGTACTTTTTTTTTTCATGCAATTGGCATAAGGGGATTTATTGATTCAGCATGCTGAGGTTCCAGGCTCACTCAGGAAGATAGAGCAGCCCAGAGCCCAGAGCAGTGGTCAAACAGAACTTAAGTACACTTTTTGGGGAGGGCGGGGGGGGGGGGGCTTTGCATACATCAGAACAAATCTCCATGAGGCGCGGGAAAATTGAACAACAACTCTGAGACATGATTAGTACATTCATTGGCCAGAACAGGCTGGGCAGGGGTGATTGGTCACTCCTAAGCGGGGTACACATTCAAACTGATTGGTTTGGGCCCTGTGACAAACTGCACAGGGCCCTAGGCTAAATGGCCAGTAGGGCATTGTCTTAACTATCTCAGGAATTTCAGGTTCTGGGTGTAGCAGAGGAACTTAACAATACCTAGTCTTTTACATTTTAACTCAGGCTTTGCGGCTTAGAAACAGCTTAGAAATTTTCCTTTTACATTCCCCACTCCTTTTTCTGACTACTTTTAATCTTAAAAGTAATGAATCATAATTATTGAAGGGTATTACATGAGTTGTTTTGCGTTCCCTGGAATCATTTTCAGCATGGCCTCCATTTTAGATTTCACTCAATATTAGACCCCGATTTATCTAACTACACTGACTACCTAACTGTAAATCTGGCTTCATTCCCCCCTCTAATTTGGGAACTCCTTACTGCTGTGAGGAAGGGGGACGAAGAGAATCTTTCTGGCTTCTTCAGGCTGAAAAGGGACAGCGTGGGGGCAAGCAGTTTGGAGTCCCCCTTTAATAATCGGGTCTATCGAGTGATCCATGGCATTGTACTTTTTCCATACATAGCAGAATCAGTACATTGCTGAATAGTCTTCATGATCACCATTTCAATGTACCATAATTTGCAATTTTTGTTTTTAAAATATTGAGTACATAAAGTAAAACATCCACTTGAAAATGTCATCTAGACAACTCCAAAAAACTTTGTTTTCTGGTTGAAGCATTCAACTCTTTGCTCTCTAGTCAATGTGAGGGTCTCTGTAATTTTTACTATGGGCTCATTCTATCATCAATTTCTGAAGAAAGGAGTCCTTCCAGCTTTCTAGGGGCATCCAACATATTTGTGAATTGAATGAGAGCATTCATTTGCATGTTTATCAAATTTATAAATGACCCACAAGATGGGATGCATAACCATTATGGTAGATGACAGATTATGAAAATCAAAAGAATTCAATAGCCTGCAAGAACAATAGGATGAATCAAACAGTATCTCATTTTAGATGGTAAGAGCTGAGAGAACTGGGATGTTTAGACTCAAGAAAAGAAACCTTAGAAAGGACAAGATAATACTCTGCAGATATCTGAGGGGTGTTCGTTTTGAAAAGCAAATTCCCAAGAGAACTGTAATAAGAAATAACCATGACCGTAACCTTTAAATGAAAAACTTACTTCATAAAAATGAAGCTGTCAGAGTATTTGCCTAGCATCAGCAAGGCCCTGGACTCAAGCCCCATCACACACATTCACACACCAAAAAAAAAAAAGATTGTATGTTACAAAGTAAACCATCAAAGGGACTGGAATAAAGGTTAGGAAGAGCAACCGCCACATACAGATGGTTAGGAAAATCTTTTCAGAGAGGTGACACTTTAACTGAGACCTAAAGGATGAAGGGGACCAGGTTATGTAAATAATAATGGAGTGTTCCATACAAATCTCTGAGGCCAAAAACAAACAAACAAAAAAGAACATATATGTGTCCTAAAATCTAAAAGAAGGTGAGTGGTACTGGAGCAGTGTGTGTGTGTGTGTGTGTGTGTGTGTGTGTGTGTGTGTGTGTGTGAACAGATTGTGAGAGAGAAAGAGTGACAGAGAAAGGGGCAGAAAGTTGAGCCTTGCAGGCACAGTAAGGAGTGTGGATTTTAATCCAAAGGCAACAATAAGCTATAAAAGCTTAGGCAGCAGCTTAGACTTGACGGTTATTGCAGAAAGATCACTCTGGCTTTAGCAGTAGAGAATGGCTGAGAGAGAGACTGACACAGAAGCAGAAAGACCAGACAGGAAACAATTCAGTGGTCCAGGTTAGAGAAGATGGCAGTTTGAGCCAGATGGTAGCAGTAGAGATAGAAAGAGATCAGATCCAGGATGGAATCCTGGGAGGGAGTGTGTTCCAAGTGCCCGGCAGAGTTCAGTTAGGGCTGGGAAAATCACTCCTCAACAGGACCTATAGGGGGTTCCAATCTCTTAAAGCCCTTTCTGATTTCATGACTCTTGGAGACAGGGAAGAGATTCTAGAAAAGACATTGGTGTGAACAAAACCCCTCGTGGGTTTGAGGCATTATTCCCATTGATTCACAAGCACAAGCCCTACTTTTTCTGAAAATTTCAGCAATGAAAGACACTAGGTTGGACCAAATTCCTCCAAAGAGTTAATTACTGGCCCGTCCCCAGGAGGACTGGACTAAAACAGGAGCATGTGGAAGGCATCAAGCTTACAACGTGAACATGAGCAGCACTAATGGGAGCAGTCCACTGCCAGGCACCGTCCCCATAATGCTACAAATTAGCCAGAGCCTCAGGAATCTTGGTTCTGCAGCTGCTGAACAGATGTGTTCTCAGCTCTAGGATGGAAGCAGAGAAAGGAGGTCTGAGCATAAAGAAGGTCCCAATCAGACAAGGCATCCTAGTGTTTAAGAAGATGGCCACCATTCCTGTCTCTACAGTATAACCAGAAAGATCTTTTCAAAATGAAAATGTGATCACATCCTGATTCTTCTCCCCCACCTTGAACCCTGCAGTGGCTTAGCATTGTTTTTAGGATGAAGACCCAAATCTCTGGGGTCAGGGAGGAGGTTCTGTAAGCAAAGTGAGCATATGTCCTGGTTTGCTCAGGAGAGCTCAAGTGTATGTCTATGTTGGTAGCTATTGATAGCCCCTCATTTTACTCTCACAAGTGTCCAAGTTTAGACAATAAATTTTGTGGTTGCCTTACCTATAGAGTCCCACGTGGTCTTTCAGTTGCTGATCACTCCAACCTTATCTCCTACCATGCTCTGAGCTGCAGCCCTCTAAAGCTTCTCCTGGTTCCTCCAAATCTCCACCATCCTCCTGCT
Source organism: Spermophilus citellus (assembly GCF_964194105.1). Taxonomy (NCBI): domain Eukaryota; kingdom Metazoa; phylum Chordata; class Mammalia; order Rodentia; family Sciuridae; genus Spermophilus; species Spermophilus citellus. The sequence goes on from NC_138183.1 coordinate 220,174,817, forward strand.
ATGGGGGACTTGACCTAAGTTACCCTCTCTAGCTGCAAAGCGCTTACACAGCCCCCACTTTCGCCTCCATTATGCCTCCTTCAGGCCCTCCTCTCAGGAGCTCTCCCTTAGGCTCTCCCTTAGCTCCAAGGATGTTCCTCTCCTCCACAGTATGTGTCTTAGTAGGTTCTGAGATTTTTTGTTTGCGTTTTGTCTTCACATGTATTTAAGTGATTCTTTGATTAATGTTGAATTATCCTTCACATTTGAATGAAGGCAGTGACTATGTCTTCTTTACCATGGAAAGTTGGATTACCAAAAAAAATTTGACTTAATGAATGAACAAATTAATGATGGAAAATAAATAACTGATTAATGACTGGCTACTCCTGATTGAGAAAACAACCCTACATATTAGTGAATTAAAGAAATGGTGGGAGGTGACCTGATAGAGATCTTTATATGTTTATTTATAACATACATAAAATATATTTGTATTGTAGTCTTGAAGTAAGTATTGATTTCCATAATGGTTACCCCTTAAAACTGGGCTCTTGTCCCAAACACAGGATAAGAATTTAGTGTTGATACCAGGCCAGAAAGGGTTGGTCATGTCAAAAATAAGGTGAAACTTTAAAGAGAACAGATATTCCTCTTATCTCCTAAACGAAGCAAGTCTAAACACTCTCTGAGCCCTGGCAGGAAATATGGAAGAAAGAGGCAAGTTTTAATGTGACCACTTTGAAAGATAAAGTTTCTCTGGTTGTTAAAAATATGTGAGGAAAATCAACCTCCAGTAACAAATTCCTCTGACTGGTAATCCCACATCCCAGCTGGGTGGTGTTTTCCCCTTGTAAAGTGCTTTTCCAAAATTGATCAGAGACAATCTTTTCCAACAACCGAAACACGAATTCTAAGAGACTTTGCTATTTTCATTTTGGAGAACAAGGCTAATGGGGTTGAGGAGGTAGAGAAGTAGAATCTGAGCTCACATAGAATCATGGGTCATGAAGCCTTTAGAGAAATCTAACACCATCCAGGACTAAGGATGACAGAAAAAATAAATGCCAGCTCTCCAAGCCAGCCCCAAAACAGGTTCTGTTTGAGTAGACACCTCTCCAAGAGCCCACCTGTTTGTGCTCCCTCACCCCAAATTTGCCAGGGCTGCCCCAGGATTGACAAACAATGTCTGGCTCTGCAATTCCCTTGGAACTACCAAAATATTCACTTTGTGTCTTCCAGGTGGGACAAGAAAATAAAAAAATATTTCCTGAGCTCCATCTTAAATATGCAAGGGCCAAGTATAAGGAGCCACAGAGCCTATGGCTTGGGATCATGTGATCTGCTTCATAGCCTTCAAACATAGTAGGAAGGATAGAGAATGAACATGCTGGGGGCTCTGGTAAGGTTGTACCTCAAGGGGTCCTTACTTTTCCACTTTTAACCGTCTTGTGTTGAACTTAATTTCAATTTCAGAATATTAGTGCAATTCATTGGTCTAAAAAGATTTGCCTCCTTGTTAGCACTCGTATTTGGGGGGGGGAGGGGATGGTGGAGATTAAACTCAGGGGCACTTGACCAATAACCCACACCCTGAGACCTATTTTGTATTTTATTTAGAGACAGGGTCTCACTGAGTTGCTTAGCACCTCACTTCTGCTGAGGCTGGTTGTGAACTTGTGATCCTCCTGCCTTAGCCTCCCCAGCCACTGGGATTACAGGCAGGCACCACTGCGCTCAGCTCCGTGCTAGTACTGTAATTGGCTTTCTACTTCCAGCTTAGAACACAAGTCATTTCACCTGATTGGAGCACTATCAAGGGTGTTGAAAATTCAGTCTGATTGTGGCTGGAGGCAGCATGACCAGAAAGACAACCAAGACTGAGAAGTCAGAGATCAGACCAAGATTGTAGGGCCTGATCTTAGAACCAGCACCAATCTTGGAATTACTCAAAACATGCCAGGTTTCTTACATATTCTGGAAATTAATCCTTGTTGGATGACTAGTTTGCAAATATTTGTAGAGAAAGGGGAACTCTTAAAACATTGTTGGTGAGAATGTAAATTGGTTTAGTCATTATGGAAAACAATATGGGCTCCTTAAAAAACTACAAGTAGAATTACCATATGACCTATTAGTCCTAGCAATACCCTCTGGATATATATATTCCAGGGAAGTGAAAACAGTATGTTAAAGAGACATCTGATCTTGCGTGTTTATTGTAGCACAATTCACAATAGCCAAAGTATGGTATAAACTACATGTCAATCATTAGATAAGTGGACAATGTATATGTGTGTGTGTATATATATTACATTATATATGGACAAAGAAATATATATAAATATATAGAGATATATATAATGGGTAAAGAATATATATACATATATATATATATATATATATATATATATATATATATATATATATATATATAATGGAACATTACTTAGCCATTAAAAAATAATGAAATTCTGTCATTTGTAACCATATTGGCTTTATGTTAAGTGAAACAAGTCAGAAACAGAAAGACAAATACATCATATCCTCACTTATATGTGAAAGCTAAAATATTGATCTCAGAGAAGTAGAGAATAGCATAGTGGTTATCAGAAGCTGAGAAGGGTGTGGAGGAGGGAGAAATGATGAGAGGGTGGGTTAAATGTTATAGAGGAGCAGTTGTAAAGGAGTAGTAGTTTCTAATCTTCACTAGCATAATAGAATAACTGGAGTTGACAATTAATTTAATATTTCAAAATAGTTAGAAGAGAGGACTTGAATGTTTCCAATACAAAGAACTAATGAATGTCTTCATTGACAGATATGCCCATGACCAGGTTCTGATCACACATTTTATATATATATATATATTTTTAATTGTACATATTCATGAGATGTATTACATTACAATTAAAATAAATATATTAAAATCCCTGTTGATCAAAATGTTCCCAGATATCTAGTATCAGGGCCATGGATTGTGCAGGAATCTCTTTCCCAGTTCTGGACAGTGGCATCGTATAAAGGCAAGTGATATTTATTGCTCCAGCTTGTGGATTCATTTTTGTTCCATCTCTAAAAAAGACCAGCATCTCCCATGGCATTGATCAAACTCAGGACCGACACAAGTTATTATCCATACTGAGACGGTTTTGAAAGTGAAATTGACACTGTTAATCATTTTTCTGGGAAATGGATATTAACCTATTTCCTGTCTTAGGAAATACTAGACTGGGTCACCCTTCTTTGTAACAGATATATTCCCAGTTGATGACCTCCAGCTCATTCTGTGTTTCCCAGGGAAGGAAAACAAGCAGAAAGATGCCCCTGTCTGAGCCAACTGAAACTGACATGTCCTCAGGCTGGCGTCTGGCAACATGCAACTGGTTCTGAAACCACACACCACATCACCTACTATTATTTGATAAACAAGAAGAGACCTGATATTTATCAAGACAGCCAGACATTTGCCTCCGTGACTCAACGTCTTAGGGAAAGCCACCACCTCCCTATCTAGTTATCCAAACCCCACTTCTCCACCCCTCACTGCATCTATTTTCTAAAGGAGTGGAAAGGCTTCTATAACCATGCTGAAGGGAAGTATCTGTAGATACAGGGGCTTAAAGATTTAATGACAGATTTTCAAAGGATTGTTTTTAAGATGATCAATGCTTTAGTGGTGCTTCTCACACTTGACTGTCCATAAGAATCGTGCAGGATCTTGTTAACATGCAAATTGTGTTTCAGGAGGTCTGGGGCAGGGCTTGTGCTTCTCTCTTCTAACAAGCTCCCATGATGATCAATGGGCCACCTTTCAAGTAGAACTAGGTCTCAAGCATTTAGTTGAAAAGCTAATGATAGTTTAGATAACTAGGGTGCTAATGAAATGAGGGAAATTATGCTGGCTGACTCCGCTCTCCAAAGACAAGGTGGTGGGAGGAAAAAGAATAGAGGGGGAGAATATAGAGGAAAGAGATCAAAAGAAAAGTGGGAAGGGAAAGAAAACAATAAAGGGAAGAGGAGGAAAGCCAAGAGAGAAGAAGGAGGAGAAAATAAAAATACACTAATTAGGGATTGAAGAAAATAAATAAGGGTCAAGTGGTTTCTCTGGCTCAGTGGGACAAGCCAGTTCCATCATCATTGCCATTAGCACAGGAAGAAGGTATTTCCATTTCTAAAAGTCCATTGCAAAACAAAAACACAAAAACTCAAGTTCCTTCATTTTTACAATTGTTGACCAAACACTTAGACCCATAAAATGCCATGAAGGTCTATAAAGATTATTGAGTCTTCTGTTCCAGTGACTTTCAAACTTTTTGCCCATATTTCACTTGAGAAATACACTTTATACTGTCACTCCATATGCACACACACTCTCTCCTCAAATGTACAAAAAGATATTTCCAGTTAAATTCAGTGTCATACTCTAACCTACTCATTTTTCAATCCATCAAACTACAGTTCCAACAAGTGCAGGCTGGAGGCTGGTTGGTACCCAGATAACCTCCACTCCTACCCACTCCACCACTATTTGAAAACACAAATGCCATAAATGAACTTAAAGACAAGGTATCAAACAATTTGGATTATGTTGAGGGGTAAGATTTTTTAAAATATTGATAGTTTCCCTGTCTTATTTTATGCTTCATCATCTCCAGCCCCCACCATCCAAGCAATCAAGATATCCATGTTTGTTGTCTTTGAGAAGGGATGAGACTGTGCAGAAAAGTAGAAATCATTTCTGGGTACTTCCCTAACTCTGATTTCCAAAGGCCCAAACCATTAAGGGAATATATAGAGTTTAACCACAAAGGTTAACTGTGTTGGAAGACAGACATCTCAACCCCCAGGTGAGGGTGAAGTGAGGAGATGGGAGACAAGAAGGAGTGAATGGCAGGAGGGGTACAGAGGGTTCCTGAGGGAAGAGTCCCGCGCCTTCTTTCCTATATAGGATCTCAAGGAAACACCTGAACCCAGAGACTACAAGGAATACCCCCCAAAGAGAATAGCAACAGGGTGCAAGATGTGTGCAGACAGGTGGGTCCCTTCTAGCCTTGCCCTATGACCCAGAGAAGTATGTAAGAGGTGGCAAATAGCTCTGAACCTAAGGGCAAGGCAGATAGGAAGAGAGGATGTCTCTGCAACAGTCAAGGTACATGGAAAACCAGGCAAGGCCCAGATGGCTCCAGATGAAGGTCCCAGTGACTTGGCTAGTTGTAAGCTCACTCAGAATTTAGACACAATGTTGAAGAAAGTGAGGGATACCCACAGCAGCTCAGATTTAGTTTCTAACCCACAAACAAATCAATAATCCAGAAAACATTAAGTTAACATGTAACCGCGCTCGCCTGGCATGCGTTCAATCCTCAGCACCACATACAAACAAAGATGTTGTGTCCGCAGAAAACTTAAAAATAAATAAATAAATATTTAAAAAATTATCTCTCTCTCTTAAAAAAAATATGCGAAAGTTAACAGGTATCCACCAAGAAAGTGTTATTTCCCCCTACTTTGGGGGGGACACAAACATTCATTCCATTAGCAGTACTTAACAAATCATCCCCAAACCTAGTGCTTCGAGGCACTTATTACTAACGCTGTCGGTTCTGTGGTCTGAGATCTGCCCGTGGTTCTCATTTGGAGTCTCCCGTGCAGTTGCAGTGCTGTGTCAGCTGGATGTCCAAATGGTTCATTCATATGCCAACAGCTGACTGTCAGCTGGAACCTCAGCTGGGACTGTCAACTGGATTGCTTACATGTAGCTTCTTCAGTGACCGAGGTTTTGCACAGTGTAGCAGACATGGCAATTATGGCACTTGTATTCCAAGGTAAAGTGGCCCCAGAGCAAGTGTTCCAGAGGGCCCAGGTGACATTTCCTGTATTAGATGCAGATCCTTGATGAGATTCAGACTCTTGTTTTTTGTTTGTCTTTGTTTTGCTTTTGCTTTTTCAATACCGGTGATGAAGCTCAGGGCTTCACATATGCTAGGCAATCAATCTACCACTGAGGTACATCCCTAGCCCTTTTAATTTTCTTTTGAGACAGAGTCTGATCAACTTGTCCAGGCTGACCTTGAATTTGTGATTTCCCTGCTTCAGCCTCTCAAATTGCTTGGATTACATTTATGCGTCACTATGCCCAACTTGGCATCCTCTTTGGCTGATATTGTTTTATGACGTCAGAAAGATTTCCATTTCAAAAAAAAAATGGAAATAAATAGCCCTTAAGGATTAACAAAAATTTCATTTACTCCAAAACCAGGATAGGTAACTAGAGTACAAAAATAAATATTTGATATGCTCAAATGCTTGCTTTTTCTTTTCTTTCCCCTTTATTTTTCCTTCTCTTTTCTTCCTCCACTCTCTCCCTTTCTTTTTCCTAGAATATAAGAAAATATCTTTAGCTTTTTTAAAGTGCTTTTTTACAAGCACTCTAATAAAACAAAAGCACTACATTCTTGTTCAGAAGTTTCCTGAGCTAAGGAGTAGGTACCCATTGCAGTAGCATGATCAGACTCCTGCAGGAAGGTCAGATTGTATCTCAATGATGACTCAAACCCCCTAGGAAGCAAAGCAGCAAGAAGGCCAGAACCAGGGATTTGAAGTCTGACAGACCCCGAGTGGGTTCCTGTGCCATTCACCTGTTAAGGTTCCAATCAGAGGGTTGCTCCTCAGGCTTTAATGGGAAAACTGAACTCCTGTGAAGGCTGTTAGTCTGCAGAGTCTGATTCTGTAGTTTGGGGGTGAAGCCTGAGAATCTGCATTCTGACAGGCTCCCAGGTGATAACCAATGCCGCTGGACTATGAACCATACCTGGAGAGCGAGCCTCTAACATGCACAGGGGCCACTGTTTCTAGTCTTTAAAAAGTCAATCCTCTGTAAGTTTTTCCTTTATGGAATGTGTTCTCCCGATTCAGTCATCAGTACATCGAGTGACACTGTCACTGCCTTACTGATCCTTTTGAGTTGAAAATGTTTCCCGGTAACTTTATAATAAATGGCATCAGTGACTTCCTTGGCCACAGGGTATTTATGGTAACTCACTCTAAGTAATGCTGTGTGTGAAAAAAGAGACCTGGCACTACCCAATGCAAAGAGCAGGCAGCACGAGTGTTTGGAAGCCCACCAAGAAGCAATATTCTTGTCTCTGTCCAAGAGAAGCCAAGCTTTTACCACAGAGCAGAAGCCTGGGTGGCCTTTTGGGTTTCTAGTCTGCATCAGAGGCGAAAAAAAAAATTATGATAATTAGCCCCCACAACATGCTTTCAAGGGAGGAATTATTAGACCCATGTTATAGGTGGAGAAACTAGAGACATGGGGAAGTTATTTTGCTCATCCAAGGCCACCCAAGGTGCCAGGAATGAAAATGAGGTTAAGAACCAAAAATATGGGGCAATCTGTCCCCAGCCTTGAGACATTTTCTATGAGGAATGTGTGTGTATACACTAGTAGAAAAGTCTGTATTAAAAATGAAGGGTAGAAAAGCACAGAAGAGCTCTCAGTAAACTATTTTGTTATTGATTTTACTTTGCTGCAATTTTTGAACTTACTCATTTAACGTAAGTCCTTTTCACAGGTCTTATTTCTTTTTTTTTTTTTTTGCCGGGGGAGGGGTACTGGGAATTGAACTCAGGGGCACTCAACCACTGAGCCACACCCCAGCCCTATTTTGTATTTTATTTAGAGACAGGGTCTCACTGAGTTGCTTAGTGCCTTGCTGTTGCTTAGGTTGGCTTTGAAATCAAAATACTTCTGTCTCAGCCTCCCAAACTGCTGGGATTACAGGCATGTGCCACCGCACCGGCTAGGACTTATTTCTTGAGTGCCTTTTATTGTTATGTATAGACACATTATTTAACTTCCTTGTGCCTCAGTTTCCTCACCTACAGGAACTTCAGCAGAGGCCAGTGTGTGGCAGCATTATAGAAGCATTAGTTGTTATTTTCCTAGCAGACAGGGCAAACCATCTCTCAATCATGACCCAAATTTGTACTTGGCAGGAGCCACAAGTTTTCTGTGATACTGAGTGGTGCTGAACTCAAGAGTAGGCTTAAAAAGTGATTTCCTGTCTGAATCCCAAAATTCTCTGAACCGCAACTCCCTTCCCAAGTTTCTTACTGTGTAGGCATACCCCTCTAACTTTTCCAGAATGAATATTCATCCTTAAATACATGAGGTGCCTAGCTCTAGGAATATTTTCTGATTATCATGATTTCCTCATATTTTGTCATCTTCAAAATGACTACATAAACATCATCTCATGTAAACCTTACAGCAAGCCATTAGATGAAGAATGCAGAATACTTTTGAGATGGGGTCTCGCTATGTTGCCCAGGCTGGCCTGGAACTCCTTCACTGGCTCAAGTGATTCTCTAGCCTCAGCCTCCCTTGTAGTGGGCCTACAGGCATGTGACACAGTGCCACACTTGAAGGCAGAATCTATTATATGAATGGAGAAACTGAGATCCTCTGAAATAAAGTAATTCCCTTGAGGTCATACTGATGAATAATAATAGTTACTACTACTAACATTTTAAAAGACTTAGTATGAGTCATGAAATGGTTGATAATCTACCATTTTTAATCTATCAAAAAAAAGTAATTTCATATCGTTCAACCAAAATGCTAAGTGTATGTCATTTAATCTTCATATCAATCCATCCATTTTATCAGGGGGGACAAAGGCTCAGAATTGAAGACATGTGCCCATGGTCAATCAGTGGAGCCAAGATTCAAGTCCAGGCTCATGTGACTCCAAAATCCACACATGTAGCAACTCTAGATTACATGGTCTTTCTATCATATGGCCAGAGTTTGTTTAGCTACCTGATTCCCTGATTGTTGATGCAACATTTTTAGTATTAAAATTATGGAATTTTTACACTCCCTTGACATAGTAACCACCTAAGGAAGAACAGATTATCCCCATATTAAATATGAAAAAGTTAAGGCCAGGAAAGGTTTAATGACTTGATCCATGTCACATAGCTAGTAAGTGTTGGAGTTGTGATTCAAACCAGGTCTGTACACCTTCAGTTTGGGCTCTTGACCATTACACCACTATCCTCAAATCTCCTGGGAATCTCTTAAAACTTTCAAAGCTTTCTCAAACCAAATCACAATCACTCATAGAGGAACACAGAAATGGGGAGTTTCTCAAACTCTGCAGGTAATCCCACGTGCAAAGGAGCTTAGGAACAATGGTTCTCACTACATCCCTTCACACTCCAACCTACTACCTCTTCTACCACTTCCCACTTACGATGTCTGGCCTAAGGTCTCTGCTGAAGGTTAAACCCCAAAGTAGTTACCCTAATCATGTTTTATGCAGTGAATTCTTATTTCCCAGACATGAATTCTGCAGAAAACTCACAGCAGCAAGCAAACTAAGCCACAGCAGTAGGACAATCACAGTATCTTCCAATTGAGAACAGTCAGCTATAAGTGAGGCTGATATGGAAAACATCTTATCAAAGGAGACCCTCAGCTCTCCCAGGTGTGGGCCTTAGTAGGTCACCTTAGTAGGTAGCCCAGCGGAGTCTAGCTGTGGAGAAGGCAGAAGGCTCTAGCCAGCCTTGCTGAGTGGGGTGGACTTGATTACCATTCACATTGACCATGTCAGGGTCAGAACTGTGCTACTTAAGGTAAGCAGGGAGGTGCGTATTCCCTCCAACTGTGTCCAGGCACCCACCAGCTTGGAATACTTTTTCATCTTTATAGACTTTACTTATTTTTGAAAATATGTTTCTTTGATTCCTGCAAGCCAAACCCATGGAAAAATAACGGAAACCAAATGCCAGGGAAATGGAGCCAAGGCAAACACGTTGAGCCCTGAAATAACAGGAGATAGTGTGGTCACGCCTGACCTTCTGAACTGTGCTATGGGTTGAAGCAAAAACAGCTCTCCCTGCCGCTTAAGGGGTGCACGGTAATAGTTTATTTATAATGTGGAAGAGTTTGGGTTTAGAGAGATTGCCTTGTAAAACTGTAGGGACTCAGCCCAAGGGCCAGAAATAATATCATTTTGAGGTATGTTTTCGAAAAAAAAAAATGAGCACCCTTCACCTCTGTGATCTACATAAACCCAGAATCATCTGATCTTTATCTGTTAAATGATGAATATCTAAGACCTCTAGAGTTCCTACAAATGTTTCTTTTCTAATCACATCATATTTCAGAGCCGTCTCATGTTAAGAGGTCCACAGTCTGCAACATGTAAACACAGAAGGGCCCAGATAAAAAAGTAAAATGATGACCCAGGGTCAAAAGGGAGTATGGAACAGGCTCCTGGTTTTCAAACTAACCACTTCGACCCCCAGCAATGTGGCAGACCCCCTGGGGTTTGCCAGCACTTAAATTCCTATGAGACATCAGTAGCTGCATTCTTGGACACACAAAGCAAGCCACCAAGAGGAATTTGTTTCATGTTAACATTACCAAGAAAAGACCACAAGCTACAAAGTTCACACAAACGAAGACTGGTTCCCATAGAAGAGATGCTTGTATTAAGATAACTGCCAACTTGTTCTAAGAATGAAATTCTCATTTTCATGTTGTGTTTTTCAGATAACAACCTTTTCCTTTAATTGCATTATTTAATGCATACCTAGAAGACGTTCTTTTTCTTTCTGAAAGAGAAAAAAACACACCATAAAATTAGTTTTGTTGTAGTTATTGAGGGGGAAAGTACTCTACATATGAAATAATAGCATAAGCCTAGTAGATTTACTATGGGTTGCAGCACAGTAAAGCTTAGCCATCTTTCATGTATAAACATATGTAGTTCTTGCAAACAGTAATTGCCATTATTATCCAGAGATTTTATTTTTTTAATGGAGTTATATTTATCAATCTTTTTGTCTACGCTTTCTTTGGTTTAAGAACTTTTTTTTAACTCCTCCAAATAATTAAAATCTCTGGTAGTATGTTTTTCCTGCCAGGTTTACATATTCAATTTTCAAACTAAGGTTTATAATTTATTTGGAACTTACTTTGGATTGGTATGTGAGGTCACGGTCTAATGTATGTTTTTCCAATGGATAACCAACTTTTCTAGTATCGCTTGTTCCCAAGACCACCATCCTTTCCAGAGCGGTTGTGTCACACCTATCATCTGTCATGTTTGGTTATCATGTGGATTATCTTCTGGGTTTTGTTCTGTCTATTCTGGTCCTAACACCCACAATCTTAATTATGAGAGTTTTATAGTAACTTCATATTTAGTAGGACAATTCCAACACCCAACTTCTCTTTTTTTTTTAATAAATCTATACCTTTTCATAGCAATTTTAGGTTCATCTGGTTAAGTTCCATGAAAACTATTGAGAATTTTTTGTAGGTAACTGGAGGAATCGATATCTTCTTAATAACAAGTCACAACATCATTGAACATGGTATATTCCTCCATTTCTTTATCCTTTCTTTTGTAATTAATTCATTTAGAAATGATTTTTATAAAGGTCTAGTACATTATTTCATACGTATTCCTAAATGCATTGATTTTTATGCTTATCTGATGGTATGTGTTTAAATTTTATTTTATTTTTCCAGTTGTTGAATTTTGTTCATTAATAATTTTTCCAGAAATCTTGCTGAACTTTATTAGTCCTAATAAATCATCTTTGGTTTTCTATGGACATAATTATATTGCCTGTGAATGAAAAATGATAGGTTTGTCTTCTTAAATTATCTTATGTTTTCTTTTTCCCATTGACAGAAGGAATCTTTGTTTTGTTCTTGATTTTAAAGAAAAAAGTTTTAACATCATATCCTTTAAAATGTTTGTAGTAGGTTTTCAATAGATATAATATCTTTCTATTCCTGTTTCGCTCAGAGTTTGCTCAAAAAAACTTTAATCATAAGTAGTTACTGAGTTGGATCACATGCTGTTGAGAAAATTCCATGGCTTTTCTTTAATAGTTTTAATGTCCAACCATCTTTACTTTCTTATGTTAAATCAAAATTTAATACATTTATTAATTTTCTAATCTTTGGTTTACTTATGCATGTGTAACAAGTAAGGTTGGTTTGTAATCTTTCTTTCTGAGTTGGAGAATATTCCTTTATTTTCTATCCTTCAGTAAAGTTTGCACCAGCATGATATTAGCTGTTCCTTGAATGTTCAGCCAAATTCATCTGGGCCCGGGTTGGAGGAAGGGGTGAGGGTAAGTTTTTAATGGTTGTTTCCTTTTTTGTAATTGATTAGAGTTCTATTCTTGTTTCTGTTACTTCCTTTATTTTAATCATTTAGTTGTAGATGAACACAATACCTTTATTTTACTTATTTATTTTTATGTGGTGCTGAGAATCGAACCCAGTGCCTCACAGGTGCTAGGCAAGCGCTCTACCACTGAGCCATGTCCCCTACCTTCTATTACTTCTTGAGATAGTTTTGATAAGTCACATTTTGCTGTGACATTGATCATTTCTGCTTTTTTCAAATATATTGCCATACCATCTGTATGGCACCATAGCTATAACCCCTTTTTCATATGTTATATGATTTGAGATTACTGACGCTTCTTTCAGAAATTTGGCTACACATTTGTCTATCTTATTCATTTCTTCAAAGAATAAATTCCAGTGGACACTGTTTGTGCTGCATTCAGCTTCTCTGGGGCCCTCGTACTCTTCTTGCAAATTCAGGGTAGTTTTGCTTCCAATCAACAGCACGTAAAACTCAGCTTCGGAGGACTGACCTCAGGCTACTGGAGCCACTTTGCCCACCTATGCAGATAACTGACATCTGTGGGAATATGGAAGTCCCTGAGTGGAATGTGTCTCATGTGTACCTCTTATTTCAGAAATCCACTGTAGAATAAGGATCAAACTGTTATCTGTGGGACCTGGTCTGGAAGGGCATCCTTGCTGGGCTTCTTTTGCCCTGACCACCTTTGACTATCCCCTTCCATGCTTCTCCAGGGAACATTTTCTTATTGAGTACTTACTCATTTTCATCTCAGAGTCTCACTCTGAGAAACCCAACAAAATAGCAGGTTTATTTCTTATTTTTATTCTCTATATTGTGTTTTGTTTTCTATTACTGTTTTATTAATGCATCTCTTTATTATTTTTCCCACTCTTGGGGGAGATATTTTCTTGAATGAGATAGTTAGCTTCTTACTTTTCTGTCTCTTTTTCCTAATATAATCATTTAACAGCATAATTATTTTAAAATACAAGCTGTGACATGTTAAATTTTCATTATTTTAAATGTAAATATTTCCTCATTTTCACAACATTTTTTCTTTATGATAATCATTAGTGCTGGTCACTAACATGTCCAGCGTTTTTTACTCATGTCTCTATCATCCTAAAGTCAGCCATGGGAATGGATGTGTTTGAGCCAATAGAACATGAGTGGAATATGATATGTAGGACAGAAAACGTAAGAGCCACATGCCATCTCTTCACCACTGCAACTGGTAATATGCCAGAAGGCCTTATCCACCAGTGTAGGGCCCAAAAGGAAGAAAACATGGGATGGATTTCCAAATGACTTAGACTGGAATTATACTATGAATGGAAAATAAACCTTCATTGCTTTAAGATGGCCAAGATATTTCAGGCCTATATGTTATTGCAGCATAACTTATCCTGACAGTTGTACTGACCAAATAATGTTTAGAAGTATCTTTCCTTTTTAATCTTTAAGTGTAGAGAGTAATTTCAAGCATTTTTTTTCAAGTTCACATTTATTGGAGTGTAGTCAGGGAATATATTCTATATGTTACTGAGTGTTTGGTATCTGATGAGATTTCCTTTGTATTATGACAAGCAATTAGTTTTTTTATTCCATATGTGTAAACTAGATTAAGCTATTTAACTGATTAATTCAAACTTTCATATCCTTATTACCTTTTTAAATTTGTTCTAATTAGTTATACATGACAGTAGAATGCATTTTGACACATCATACATAAATGGACATGTAGATCAGTGGTACAGAATAGAAGACACAGAGACAAACCCACATAAATACAGTTATCTCATATTAGACAAAGACACCAAAAACATACATTGAAGAAAAGATAGCCTCTTCAACAAATGGTGCTGGGAAAACTGGAAATCCATCTGTAGCAAAATGAAATTAAACCCTTAACTCTCACCCTGCACAAAAATCAACTCAAAGTGGATCAAAGACTTAGGCACTAAAACAGAGACCCTGTGCCTAATAGAAGAAAAAGTAGGCCCAAATCTCCACCATGTTGGCTTAGGAACTGACTTCTTAACAAGACTGCTTATTAACTTTTTATGTTTTAATCTATATTTGCAAAGAGAGTTTTTTAAAACCCACTATGTATATATTTTTAAATTTCTCTTTATAGTCCAATTGATTCCTGTTTTAAATATATTTGAAGTCACAATATTAAGTACATGCTAGTGGCAAATTGCTTATAGTAAATGGCCTTCATTATCCCTGAGAATACATTTTTTATCTTAAACTCTATTGGGTCAGAGTGGTTACTTCTGTAAGGTGCTCCAAAGTTATCACTCCCTGGGCTATCACTGGCCTAAAGTAAATTTTTAATATTAATTTCTCAGCTCAGGAGTTGTAGTAGCTACTGGTTCCAGGGCCATGCACATGATTTAAAATCAAGTTCCAAAAATATGTAAGATACAACTAACTTCCTTTTCATTTCATTTTCATGGATGGTAGATTTTCTTTCTAGTCACCTTTCAGTGGAGGCCTAACCTGCTGACAGTTTCAACTTATGAAGGGATCTTAGTTTCAACTCTTCCCCTCAGGGCGGTCCACAGCCTCACCTCCCACCCCTACTCCTAGCTAGAGCATAAGCTCAGCTCACTTTCTTTCTCCTTTGGTTTTCAAAGCCTCCTCCGTCTCCTTCCTCTCTTTCTCCTTTTCCTTCTCCTCCTTTTCTCTGCTCCTGAGGATTGTATTAGTACTTTTAAAAAGGAGTTTCACAGTAAGAGGATTTTACATTATCTGGTCCCAGCATCCCTGAAAGTTGTCTTAATTATATTTTTATAACTGCACGTCACTAATGCTTTTGTCTTTCTGAGCAAAAAGATCAGCAGGGTGAAAGCAGGATTTTGATAGGAAGTAGGAAGCAGATAAGGGCACTATGTTCTTGTTCTTGGGAAGATATTTTTTAGTCTGCCTACTCTAACTAAGATGATAATCACCATTACACACACACACACACACACACATACACACACACACACACACACACTTAGTTTTATTTTGTCCTTATTTCTCTATTTATCTTCTTCAGGGAGAGAAAACTCAGGGAGCTTAGAAGGTTAATCATAAATGATATGATAATAATAACAGCATTGTGATAAGAGTTGGCATTTATTAACGTTTAAATAAGCCAGGGCCTGAGCAAAGATCTTTGCACATATTCTTTCATTGAAGCCTAAAGACCCTGTGAGTTTCTGGATCTGACAAATGCTAAGCAACTTACTCAGGTTCATACACCTAGGAAGTGGCAGAGATCCAACCTCTGTCAACTGAAGCCAGAGCCTGCACTGGCCTGTACTCTCTCTTGAATATTCCAGTTTAAATATTTAGGTTCTCATCCTTTACTTACCACCCCAATGTCTCCATCCCCACATATAAGATCCACTTAGTTGTTTACTCTCTTCTCTTGTTACAAAGCAGAGGGATATTATGTAAATACAAATTTCTGGAGGCTAACTCCTGACTTTGCTGCAGAGCCCAGCTCAAAGGACACCTCCCCCAGGAGGCTTTCCCGGATGCCTGCAGGCTGGTTAGGTGTTGCTTCTCATGGCTCCTAGAAGTGCACTATGCCACAATTACTTAATTCTATGAATCTCTCCTTGTCTTTGAGCTACATCTGAGGGTGGATTCAGTCTGTCTCTTGTTCTTCTCAGTTGTTTCAGTCAGCTTTGTGCTGCCATGACCAAAAGACCTGACAAAAACAACGAAGAGGAGGAAATGTTTATTTTGGCTTACAGTTTCAGAGGTCTCAGTTCTTAGATGGCCAGCTCCGTTGCTCTTCCACCATAGAGTGTCATGGTGGAAGGGCATGGAGGAGGAAAGCAGCTCAGAACCTGGCTAACAGGAAAGGGGTGGTGGGGTGTGCATGCTCTGCTCACTAGGGCAAAATTTAAAAACCCAAACACCCCCCACCCCATGATCCACCTCCTGCATCCACTCCCCACCCACTTACATTTACCACCCAGTTAATCTTCATTACTGGATTAATACACAGATTAGATTACGCCTCTTATAACTTACTATGTTTACCTCTAGACTTTCTTGTATTGTCTTACACGTGAGCTTTTGGTAGACACCTCATATCTAAACCACAGTATTTGAGTCCCAAACATGTAGTACAAATCCTGATACATGGGGGGCCTGTGTCACACTTTTTTTTTCTTTTTGGTACTGAGTATTGAACCCAGAGACACTATCACTGAGCCACTTCCCCAGACTTTTTTATTTTTTTTATTTTGAGACAGGGCCTCATGTTGCCCAGGTTGGCCTCCAACTTATAATCCTCCTGCCTTGGCCTCCCAAATTGCTGGGATTACATGTGTCTGCACCCAGCTCACATGGTTAACCTTTGATGAATAAATGAATGTATGAGTCAATAAATTAATAAATATTATCTTTCATGGATAATAGAGAAAAACTAAATTTATTTCCAAGAATAGAGATGTTTCTTTATTAGTCTTAAAACATACTAATTTATTCTACTTGTGATCTGAAAATATGCAACAAATCTCTCTAGAGATTCATATTTTTCTGATAATGTGCCTGTTTCAAAATTGCTAAAGTGTCACAGAACAAGAACAAATACACCTAGGGCCCTGCAACCTTATTCAGCTCACATATTCCTAGGCCTGAGGAGATCTCTCGATATTGAGTGCAGTCTAACTCTGTGCTTTTCCTCTAGGCATAAGGAACATTCTGTTTGCCTTGTGCTCAAGCACTATGCTCTCCCGTTGTGACAGCGGGACAAGATGTTGCTTCCTCTGTGGGTGGCCACTCTGGGAAACCCTGTAAATTAATTGCAAACTGATGCATTTATTCCCAAAGCAGTAATTTGGGTGTCTTTTCATTCCCTCTGTTCCCAAAGGATATTTTCATTGGGAATGTCCATTTTAAAAAAAAGTGTAACAAATCTAGGCACAGGTACAAATCCACGTACTAGGGCTATGCTAGAAGGAGACTTCATTTCTCCTACATTAAAGGTGATGGACCAGCTTGCTTTCTCAGAAATAGCACAGAGATGTCTCAGTCACCTGGCTCCTATTAAACCGTGCCATGTTCATGGGCCAAAATGTTGCTGGATCTGTTCCCCTCTTGAAAAAAAAGAAAAACCACATATACTCAGGGACACAG
Organism: Spermophilus citellus; assembly: GCF_964194105.1. Lineage (NCBI taxonomy): Eukaryota > Metazoa > Chordata > Mammalia > Rodentia > Sciuridae > Spermophilus > Spermophilus citellus. The sequence continues at coordinate 220,192,135 of NC_138183.1, forward strand.
TTCTTTTTAATTAGCCCCAGATGGGATTTGTTAGTATGCCTCCTCCCATTCCATAATAAATCCTTATAATTAAATAACAGATACTTGTTATTCTTGTGCATGCAGAAGCCAGAAGCAGCTTTTCTCGGCATAGAAAAGTGGGGAATTGGAGAGCTGAGAGGAAAGAGAGCAGCCAGGTGGTCGGGTTTTATACTTAGAGGAAATTGGGAGGCTGTGTGCAAGGTGGACACAGCAATGCCCATCTGGGGAGTCTTCCTGATCCTAGATGTCTACTCTGCTGGTTGATGGGAGAAAAGAAGGCTATGTAGGCTTCAGTTATACCCACTTACCTCACTTTGAACCCTGTCTCTCCAACGAAGTAGTTATGTGATGCTAAACCAATTATCCAACCTCTCTGAACTTCAGTTTGCTCATCTGTAAAATAAGAAGAATTCTTCCTACATCACAGGATTGTTATGTTGAATTAGAAATCTGTTAAGCCCTAGGCATGGTACCTGGAACATAATACATAGATATAATAATCACATGTAATCAGAGTGATTATTACTGTTATTAACAGAGAACAGTATTAGTACTATATAATGAGGGAGATGTGTGATGTGAAGTTGTGTTAAGGGACCCACAGACCAAAGCAGTTTTCTTATCCATGATCTTATCATGATGCCTATCCTCTCCCACCCCCCACTATAAAACCATTACCTAAGGGCCATCTGGAAACACGTATTTAACAGAATTTTAAAATAATGGTGCAGAGGTAGGCAGATAAAACAAGGGCTATCCATACATTATGAAAGATTTACTAAGGAGACCAGAACCTATTAGCAGCCATGGTCACATTGGATAAAACCAGCTGCTGAGAGAACTCTATTATCCAAACTTGAATGAGGTAAGAGGCAATGTATGGCCCGAGGCATAGAGATATACTGCACAGGGTAGCCTGAAGGGTAAGATCATCCATGGCTTAGCACAGGAAGGGTACAGAGATTTAAATGGGGGATAGAAAAAGGAGGAATAAAGACCAACTTGGCCAGTTTTAAATTTTTTCATTAGTTAAGAACTAAAGAAAGAAAAGAAATATTTTAGAAATTGGAGCTATTACTAAAATTGCTATTGAATAATCTGGTTGTGTGAAAAATTCATGAGTAATCATGAATCCTTATCCTGCATTTTGCTTAAGGATTAAGTAGGAAAGAAATGCAGGAAATCGTAAACCCCTGTAATCAAGCAGGGTAGTCTTTATGAGCAGTGACTGCCCTACTTCATCTTGGCTCATAGAATTTCTGGCAATGCAGCTTTGAACCTGGCATCAAGTTTATTCTTCAAGTCAGGAGTTAAAGGCTTACTCTGCTGCAGGAGGCAATGCCACAACACAGAGAACCCCATGTCCTGGGCTTGAATAAGTCATTTACCCAACAGTGTGTACTGTCTATAGTCTATTTGAGACAAGGGAATTGCCTCCCATGAATAAAACTGGGCTAGTTGACACAACACCAGAGAGACAACTCCAACTCAGTATTAGGAAAGACACCCTAACACTCAAAGCTGTTCTATGAGAAAATATATAAGTACAAAATCCAAATCACCAAATGTATGTCAAGCAAAGGCAACTTACAGAAACACAAATACTAAAGAGGAAATGTGACTCATTGAGTTTAAAGTTCACTTTCAATTTTTCAGTCCTATAAAGGAGAACATGTAACCTTCACCTACAACGAACTTAAAGTTTAACCAAGAAAACAAACTGTGGACATAATGACGGATCCAAAGCTACAGAAAATGAGCCAAATCAATGGTCTAAAAACAGTACAGAAATTCCAAAAGGCAGCTGACCTAAAAATATTTGATAAAAACCTGAAATTTCTCCACACTTAAAGAAGTTTCACTCTTTTGCAAAAGCAATTGGATTGGGTTCCTGGAGGTGAGAAGAAAGATTAAATAAATCTGGAGCCAAAATATGGGGGATGGGGTGTGAAGTTCGGTGGTAGAGAGCTTGCCTTGTATGCATGAGGCCTTAGGTTCAATAACCAGTACTGGGGGAAAAAAAAAAGGCAGGGTGGGAGGAGAAAAAGAAGAAGAAAAATTGGCACACAGACTCTCATGCAGTCCCCATAATGTTCCTGCTTAAATGTAATACAGAGCATAATGCTTGCCAACAATAAATAACCATGAATAAACAGTTGCTTGGCAATTTCACGAGAAAAACCAGATCTGTTTAATTCTGTTCTCTGTATGTCTGTGCTCTAGAGATCTAGTCTCAATATTTTGATTTGAAATACATTAGAATTCATTTGCAATAACTTAGAATTCAAAGACACGGCTTACCAATTAATTATTAATTCAAAAGACACAATCTGTGACCTCATGATTTTCCAAGGGCTTTGAAATCATTACTTATTCATTCTTCATTTCTGAGAGTGTTAGAGGATCAGATCAGAAAAGGAATTCTTCATCCAACTAACATTATGCATCAGCCTGAATTGGGAAATAGAGATACATTACGTAGGGCCTGCCACTCAGTGTAGTCTAAAGACCAGCTGCAACGGGCATCATCTGGGAGAGCCTCAGCAATGCAGAATCTCAGCTCCTCCATCTCCAACCTCACTCCCAGACCTACTGAATCAGAATCTGCATTTTAACTAGATCCCCAGTGATCCCTGTGCATATTCAAATTTGAGAAGTTCAAAACTAAGCAACAGTGACTCTGTTGCCCACCTTCAAACCTTCACCACCTGAAAGCCTTTAAGAAGCAGCAGCAGTTTCTGGAGGGGGGGGGGAGAAGAGAAAATTACTCAGATTGTAATCATTCATGGAATCACTGATTAAGGTGTTTGTCTTAATCAGTGTCCTGTTTGTCCTGTTGCTAACATGGTACAGCCATGTTTAACATGGGCTGGCAGAGCCTTCTGCTGTTGTGACCCAAATCAGCTGATTAGTCTCAGTTAGTTACTAAACTTTGGGGGAATGGAGAGGAGAGCCTTAGACCCAAGTCTGGGTAAGGAAAAGCAGCTGTTTCTCATAAACTGCAATGAACAAGCCTAGGAGGGCTTCAGCATTGGTAACCTGAAAACTCCTGCCTTTCTGTCAACAGAGAGAAATCCCTTCCTGCTGTGGTGATGTTGGAGATACCAAAAGCTGCAGTGGAAGCCCAAGCCTGAATTTAGCCACGAAGGGGAACTTTAGGGGCATCCAGGTTTGAGGAATATACCAAACAAAGTATTTCCTAGAAAACTTTCTCAATTCAAAAAGACCATTGATTGCAGGAAATGACATGGATTTCACAACAGCTTTTCAGGAGGAGTGGCCAATGCTTCTTTAAATGCAATGCAGATATATCCCTATATTCCAAAAAGTTAAATAAAGTGAGGGCAAGGTTTGTGGGAGTATATCTTAAAATCAGGAAAACTTGGTAGATTAATGCTTTGACAATTTCACTGGCCAGTTTGCTAATGTATATTAGCAATTTAGTTTTTACATGGCTTCCTGCAAATGCGTGTTAAAAAAAAATGATGTTCATTGTTTTCTGCAGATACTCGTTTGACTACAGGACTGAAACACAACCCTAAGAGCTATATGGAAGAGAAACATCAAGGCTCCAATTTTTCCTAATAAACTTGGGTCGAAAATTGGATAAATGTTAAGAATTTGTGAGCCTACAGAACTTTGCCTTTCATGATGTAGGTCCTGAGTCTAGGCACCGAATGTTCCACACTTAAAGAAGAAAGCCCAACAAGACCATGGGTTTGTATGTGAAACAGGATGTTGTTCTGAATCAGAGAGAGAAACCAAAACCCAAGTGCTACCAATACTGTTCTCAAAATACACAATGAATCCATAACATTCTGATTGCCTGACATACAAATTCAGAACATTTCACCCTGTTATACCACCTCCTTGGGACCATTCTGGCGTCCCTGGTATTAAGTCACAATTCCTTTCACTCTAACCCTAGCATGAGAAAAGCACACCAGTTAAAAACTTCAGACAGCACCATTAGGAAACCCAAAGCCAACATTAGATAATGTTCTTCTCCATCCTGCCTGGGTACAAAAATCTTCAAACAACATTTCCATGGGTCAGATTTTATAATGAATTATTTTTGCTACAAGAAAAGTAGTTTCTTCCTAGGAAGCCCTTATGGATAGTTGAGTTTTCTCCTCCCCCTGCACTCCCCCCGGCACGTTAAAATTGATTTAACATAAACATTAAGATCTCCTATGAACCAAATTTACCATAGAGAAAATTATAAAGAGGAATCCTGTGGGTTAATTAGTGGAAAAATCTGCCACAAGGAACTGTGATCATATTTTCTTTTTTTTATATGTTTATATAAATTTTAAAAATTCTAAATGGGTATTTATAAAATGCAATTTTTTAAAGAAGTAATTCTTTTTTATTTATTTCTTACATACATGACAATAGTGGAATCCATTGCACTCATAATTATCCATTCACAGCACAGCTTTTCGTAACTCTGTATATAAAGTATGTTCATGCCAAATTATGCCATTATACATGAGCGCTCTTTTTTTGCATTACAATTCTTAATACACCTTTATACCACAATTTGTCATATCTCTGTTTGTATATAAGGTGTGTTGACACTAAATTCACATCTTCATACATGTATTTTGTATAATGATGACCATCACCTTCTTTCATTGAGGCCTCAAGCTTTCAAGAATAGACATCTTTGACTTCTCTTTCCCCTGAGTCCTAAAGCTCCCTCTAGTGGCCAAGAATATACATCAAGTACAGGTATGGAGAGCACACATGTTCTAAAGCCTCTTGTTTTTAGGTAACACCTTGTTTCTACAGCATTTGCACATAGATCTGACTTTTTAATACAAAAACTTTATGAACTATGGTTTCCTCCCATTTCAAAGTTAAATATACTGAGGCTGAGATGAGGCCGAGTCTTGTACAAGGTCATGTAGTTGGTGACAAGAAACTAGGGCTGGAGACTAGACTTGGTGACCCACACCCAGGAAGGTGTTCTGCAGTACTGTCTCATGTCCTACAGTAAGTATGCAAAGCTGTACATGAATACTCTCATTGATGCTACTACTCTTTTCACCTTCATAGAAGCACTTTCAAGATGAGAATTATGAAGCCATATTTAGCAAATGTTTCCATACAATATTAAGGAAATTCATGCACTACCTTAAAAGATAGCTACTGACTGCCCTACCCACACCCTGCCACCAGGACACATCAACATTTACTAGATACAATCTTCACACGCCAAGAACCCAAAGAAGATGAACTTTGAAGTTCTTTACTCTTTCCCTTAATTACAATGTTTTCCATGCCTATATAGTTATTCCTTCAGCCCATTATCCAGAGTATTTAAAAGGATTAAACAAATTAGTATATATTTGCTAACATTTAAGAAAAAGCTAGTGGATATTGCCACCAAGGAATTCTAGCATTCCCACAGGCATGCCTAGGATTAGTGGCAAACTGGGATGTTTCTAGGAAAGTAGCAATTTGGAAGCTTTTTTTTTTTTTTTCAAATGTAAGAGCACACCACAGTCTAACTGGCTGGCTCAGTGAAATGCCTAAAGAAGCAACATAGTGAATACAGAAGAGGTTTTCTCAGTGAACAAAAGCCAGTACTGTCTCTAAATTCTTACCTCTTTTCATTCTGGCATTTCCAATGGCTTTGGAAAAGCCACAATGAACAGCCATGGCTTACTAATTCACATAAGCCTCTTTCACGACAGTTCCATGAGGATTGGGACCACATCTACATTGTTCAGTCACATTTCAAACACCCAACACTGCCTCTGGCAGTAGTGTACATTCCAAATGTTTAAAGAATGTGCCAATGGTCCTTATTGAGCCAGCCCCTCTGGGAACCTGCTCTTCCCTGTCCCCAAATAATCAGTGGCCTCTGGTTACCTGGGACATTTTCCTCCAGTCCTCCACAGGCAAACTCGGGATCTGGATACTTGGCCAACCTGATGAAAAGCCCTGTTCTCTATTCTGAGACCCATTCCTGAAGTCTCGGTTAGGTGCCAAACACACATAAGCAATCATAAAAGCTTCCTGCCTTAAACCTCCCAGGAAGTGTATCATAGTGCAAAAGGGATATTTTTAAGTGTGTAAAAATGCCAGACTCTGATGACTAAAAGAACATTTCAGCATCAAGACAGAATGCTGAGGGTTCTCCAGAGCTAGGAGGAGAGCCATTTTGAATTACTTAACACCCATTTTACTCAGTTTGCCTTTCTGTGTCTGAGCTTTGATCAGATCACTTCCCTCAGGCTTCTGACAGACACTGCCCACCTAGTGAAATGTCACCTCAGAAATGTCTTCTCCAGCTCCCACCTGTTTCTATAGCGGAGCTCACACCTTTATGACTGTGCTGACATGATCATGATTATTTATGTCTTTTCCCCCTACTTCCGCATATTGCAGTAAGTCCAATAAGAGAAGTCGAAGATGCTGAATTTAAAAATGACCTATAGTGGCACATGCTACTCAGGAGGCTGAGGCAGGAGGACCACCTGAGCCCAAGAGTTCAAACAGCATAGTAAGACTTCATCTCAAAAAGAAGAAAGGAAAGGGGAGGGGAGGGGAGGAGAAGAGAGGGGAGGAAAAAAGAAAGTATCAACCATGAGGTTTAAGCCATGATACCATTATAAGATGAACACTGTCTTAGGTTGAAAATACATTAACTACACCTACCAACATCATAGCTTCACAAACCAGTCTACCATAGTGGCTGACTATGAGAGAGCATCGTACATATATTGCTAGCTTGGGAAAAGATCAAAATTCAAAATATGGATGCTCATTATTTTCTCACCATCATAAAGTCAAACAATCTAAGTCAAACTATAATAAGTCAGGACCCTTTATATGCCTCTCACTCTTCAGTTTATTTTTCTCTTCTTAATTCTGGCCAAAAGCCATACTTTTTCTTGATTTCGTCAAATCCAGTTTTTTTTCAGCAGTTACCGCCATCAACATCCTTATGAAGCATAGAGGTTTCTCCATGAACTAGGAGAGTCTGAGCTATAAGACAGCTGGGGTTCAAATACCATTCACCAGACCTTACACCCAACGTGCTCCTCTTCCCTAGTCATCCTGTTAGATATCTTATTTAAATCAAATTTTTCCAAAGATTAGGTGCTTGGTTACCATCTTCATGATTTTTGCTACAGCTAAGTAGCAACTGAGTTAATATTTACTGAATATATTTCTTTACATTAACTCAGTTTTAAAAAATATTTTTTGTAGTTGTACATGGACAGCATGCCTTTATTTGGTTTATTTTTATGTGGTGCTGAGGATCAAACCCAGAACCTCATGCATGCAAAGCAAGTGCTCTGTCACTGAACTACAACCCCAGCCCTAAAGTAACTCAGTTTTTTTAAAAATATCACTTTCGTAAATAATATTCATAAAATATTAAGTTGGAGATGTTATTTTTTCCCAATATGTACTAAATACAAAACTATTAAAATGAAAAAATGCATTGAAATAAACTCATAACTTAAAATTTTTGAAAACAACTCTTGTCTACATGGCCATGAAAATCACCCCCAAGTAACATCCATAGCATAATAGCCTCACTTTGCGAAATACTCTTCTAAGCCTCAATACCCTCTTCATGCCTTCTAACCACTCCTTCATTCTCAGCAGACTACCTCACTTCCACCTGACTTGGATTCCCTCAACTTGCACCTCACCAAATCTCCCATCCCACAAACACACCTCAGAGCATTCCTTCACATGTTCCCAAACTTGTGTCTTCCCCTTCTGCTCTGAGGTGGAGTAGCCCTTCTTTTTGTCCAAGAAATGTAATTCCCTTGTATTCTGCAGCCTATTCCAAGGTATTGCCCTAAGGATCCTACTCTACAAATTAACTTCCCTCTTGCTTGTATTTATCTTAATTTGAATTGTGAAATATATAATGAAAAACATATCAACATATCTGTCAAATTAAATAATAAGAAAAATATAAGAGCATGTATGTCCATCACCTTATAAAACACTCTTGATATCTTCATTTACTTTTGCTTAGTCTTAAATTTTATGTAAATTGAATAATATTGATTATATTTTGGAATTTGTTTCTTTTTCTCAATATTGTGCTTTACAGTTTATTTCATTTTAGTGTTTAGCAAGTTTACTTCTGTTGAGTATTTCATGACTAATTCACAATTGTTCCTTCATTTTCATTTATGTAGACCATTTCATTACATGATTAATCCACAATTTATCATGTTACTGCTGTTGGATATTTGAGCTGTTTTGAGCTTTTTGTTATTAAAAGCAAAACTATAATGGACATTCTTGTAATTGTGTCCTGGTGCATATGAGCATTTCTCTTGGGAGGTGGCTTTCAAAAATTGTTGAATACAACTCACAATAAAAAATACATTTTATACTGTAATGACACAGCCACATCAATGTTCATAACAGCTCAATTCACAATAGATAAATTGTGGAACCAACCTAGATGCCCTTCAACAGATGGATGGATAAAGAAACTGTAGTATATATACACAATGGAATTTTACTCAGCATTAAAAGAGGCATTTGCAGGTCAATGAATGGAGTTGGAGAATATTATGCTAAGCAAAGTAAACCAATCCCAAAAAACCAAAAGCCATATGTTCTCTCTGATTAATGTATGCTGATCCATAATGGGAGCAGGATGTGGGGAGAATGGAGGAACTCTGATTGGGCAAAGGGAGGGAAAGAAGGGGATGGAGCATGAGGCAGGAAAGATGGTGGAATGAGATGAATATCATTACCCTAGGTATATGTATGAATGCACATGAGGCATGACTCTACATCGTGTATAACCAGAGAAATGAAAAATTGTGCTCCATTTGTAGAGACTGAATCAAAATGCATTCTGCTATCATGTATTAGAACAAATAAAAAAAAGAAATACATTTTATATGTAACAACAAATCCCATTAATACGTACAACTGTAATGCATCAATTTTAAAAATGTGGGAAAAAATTCCCACTTAAAACTAAAAAACAAAACAAAACCAAAAAATTAGCCAGACATGGTGACACACACCTGTAGTAACCCCAATGAGTTGGGAGCTGAGGCCGGAAGATCGCAAGTTCAAAGCCTGCAGGGGCAACTAAGTAATGCCCTAAACAGTTTAGCAAGACCCTGTCTCAAAAAATAAAAAATGAAAAGGGCTGGGAATTTAGTTCATTGGTAAAGTGCCCCTGGGTTCAATCCCTGATACCAAAAAAAAAAAAAGAAAAGAAAAAATATATACATTTTAAACACAACCCAAAAAGATTAATAAAGCAATAAAAAACTTACTATTAGCAACCCAAAAGATTAACAAAATAATGCACATACTTATTAACAATTCATTATGATATTTTCTGTTTCTATTCTATTCAACTGAGGCCTTTCAATATTCTGTTCTAGTTCTTTTTTTTTTTTTTAATTGCTGGTTCACTCACCTAACCTGATTTTAAAAACTTTTTTTACATACCCAGGATAGTGATATTGCTGGTCTGCAAAACACTTTCATGTTTTAGCTTTCCTAGGTAATGACAAACTGTTCCAATGGCAAACTCTAAATCTATATTCCCACCAACAGAAAATGTAAGGTACATTGTTCCAGAGACATGGTAACTTGATGACAAATGAACTTTTAAATTTCTTTCCTATTGGTTGGTATTCCATTTTTCATTGTGGTTTTAATTTGCACTTCTCTGACTACTAATGAGGTGGAGCATTTGCTGTGTTATGGGCCGTTTGTGTTTCCTTTTCCGAGAAATGCCTGTTCATATATTTTGACCACTTTTCTATATCTTATATATTTATAAAAGTCCTTAATATTTTCTGACTGCTAAAGAGAATCATTGGCTAAGTTATAAATGGGGATTACTGAAGGGACACCTCTTTGTGATTCCCTCTTCCATCTATCTTCCATCCTGCAACATGGACATGATGACCAGAGCTTCAACATCTGTACTGGAACAAGAGATGACTTTGGGGTTGAAAGTTATGCACCAAAAGGATAAGGCATGAAGACAGGAGCATAGGCCCTTACTGACCCTTGGAGCCAAATCAGCCCGAACTATTGCCTTCTGGACTCTTCAGGAATGAGAAGTGAAACCTCAGTGTTTTAACTCTCTTTTTCTGAAGAAGAGGGGAAATATTGGAAACAAGAAGTCCAGGCCCAACTAGCACATCTCCCAGTTCTGAAACCTCAGTCATCCTAGACTCTTTACTCTTTCCTGATCCCAACACCAAACAAATACTGCTGAATTTGACTCCTAAATGTCTCTCAAATTTTCCCTTATCTCTAATTTCATGCTTCCTGAATTTAAATTTCCAGCTTTATTTCTTGCTTAGAGTAACTTAGTAGCTGCCGAAGTGAGTTTTCTAAAAATAGGCTTTTCTTTTCTCCTTAAAACTCCAATCTCACCACCTATGGAATACAGTCTATGTATCTTAGTACTGCATCCTTGGCAATTCACAACCAGATACCTATTTTCTTTGCTTTCCTTTGCACACAACACACAACACACATACACACAGAGGTGTATATATGTGTGTATATGTATATACACTTGTGTATACACACACATACACATATACACACACATCCAAAGTGGTTTCACGCCCACATGCCTTCACACAAATTGCTTGCTCTTTTGTTTATCTGTGTGAATCTTGTCATTTAAATTCCAATTCATGTTATTAGCTCATCCAGCTAGTTTGCCTTGATGCCTTTCATCCCTCCCCTACGTTTCTTCCTAAAACCATGTGGTGAATAAGTGAAAATACATTTTAAGGAAATTAATAAGTGAAGCATGATAATTCAAATGACTCTCAAGAAAGAATATTCCTGTAAAACTGAAGAGCTGTTTGATAGTGTTTAAAGAAATTTGACATGGGGGTGGGGAGAAATCACCAGAAAGAAAATTTAAAAATTAGAACCCCACCCCCAAACAGTGGTAAGGATGAATTATGTGAGCTATGCATAACCTTGCTAAGGATTTAGCAAGGTGCCTGAAACATAGTAAATATCCCACTAATTTTAGCTATCACAATAATCACTACTATTAATTTGTGTAATTATATTATGAAACACCACAAAAGCTTGTGAAGGTTACAGAACTCCTTGAGTGGTAGGAGGAAACCCGAGACAGCCTTAAGACAACGTGCTGCAAGGAAGTTCATTTCTTTTTTTTTTTCAAATTTTTTTTTATTGGTTGTTCACAACATTACAAAGCTCTTGACATATCATATTTCATACATTAGATTGAAGTGGGTTATGAACCCCCAATTTTACCCCAAATGCAGATTGCAGAATCACGTCGGTTACACATCCACAATTTTACATAATGCCCTATTAGTAATTGTTGTATTCTGCTACCTTTCCTATCCCCTACTATCCCCCCTCCCCTCCCCTCCCATCTTCTCTCTCTACCCCATCTACTGTAATTCATTTCTCTCCTTGTTTATTTTCCCATTCCCCTCACAACCTCTTATATGTAATTTTGTATAGCAATGAGGTTCTCCCTTCATTTCCATGCAATTTCCCTTTTCTCTCCCTTTCCCTCCCATCTCATGTCTCCATTTAATGTTAATCTTTTCTTCCTGCTCTTCCTCCCTGCTCTGTTCATAGTTGCTCTCATTATATCAAAGAAGACATTTGGTATTTGTTTTTTAGGGATTGGCTAGCTTCACTAAGCATAATCTGCTCTAGTGCCATCCATTTCCCTGCAAATTCTATGATTTTGTCATTTTTTATTGCTGCATAGTACTCCATTGTGTATAGATGCCACATTTTTTTTTATCCATTCATCTATTGAAGGGCATCTGGGTTGGTTCCACAGTCTAGCTATTGTGAATTGTGCTGCTATGAACATCGATGTGGCAGTATCCCTGTAGCATGCTCTTTTAAGGTCTAAGGAAGTTCATTTCACAAGTGTGAAAAAAAGGGGATTTCCTTCCTAAAAGTGAGATAACCATATGGCTTTCCTAGGTAGCAGATGTTGCTTGAGAGTGGAAGGCAGCCATTCATTTGCATGAGACCATTTGACTGTTGAAATTGGAGCCATGAGCTATGTGACCTTCCTTGTTTACCTGGATAAGGAGCCAAAACTCTGAAACTATTTCAAGAACTCAAACCCTACAAGTAGAGCTTGGATGTTTATATACACTTTGCATGAATATATGTATAAGCAAGGCAACATCTTAGCAGGATATGGTAGGAGTGTGCGTGGGAACTGGAACAACAAACACATTGTCTAGATTTTTCTTTGTTATGAGAGATTAAAGGACTGATCGTAGCTTCACACATACTGTGTGTTTGTGCAGTAATTATGTTTTACAACTCGTTTTGGTTTCTTCATTAATGCCAAAGATTCTTTTTTCGAATGTGATAAACCTTTTTGGCTCCAACATACTGGTTCCAAAAATTCCTTGGCCTCTTTGTGCTTAATGGTAGAGTTTTAAAAGCCTACTTTTGTGTATCTGTGTGTGGGGGAGTCATAGGTAGGGCTGAGGACAAAGGAGAGGAAAAGAGAAAGTGGATCTTAGAGGACTGGCTATATTTTTAAAGTAAACCCACATGGCAATCATTTATCATCAGAAAAGATAGTAAAACATGCAAAAGAAAAACAGACCTAATACATAATTTTAGGATTCTAAATTCATTTAGATGACAACAAAACCTGATTACACACAAACATGTGGATACATATCCAGAAATAATTGTGTATTATACCTCATACTTTGCTGAGATATGTCCATTTGACTTGTTCCATTGATAAAAAGTAGCAGTAGCTATTTGAATGTATCACTGCAACAAGGTTAAAATCAAATGGGCCAAAAATTAGTTTATTCCTTTCTGATTTCACTCTGATGCATAGTTTAGATGACCCCAAATAGGCCCTATGAACCCACATATATTTTGTATCCTTATCCTTTTCCAATATTTATTTGTAAAGGTATCATGAGAAAAGGAAAGAATTATGAAAGATTGTCATTCTGTATAATACATGTAATATATATCTAATATGATATATATATCTAATAACATATATCTAATTTATGTACTATGTTAGGTATTTTGAAACCCAGTTTTGCTATTAACTAGTAAGTTAGCTTCTCTATGCAAATGTTTTCTTCTTGGTAAAAATACAGATAATAAGGATATCTGAAAAATATGGTTATTGTAAAAATTTACATTAAATTCTTAGAACAATGCTTGATGCATAGTAAATAATAAGTATCCAGAACTATTATTATTTTCTATTATTTAAATTAATCCTCAAAACCACTATTTGAAGCTGACATTTTCATTTTACAGATGAGGACATTGAGATTTAGAGTATAAGGACTGTGCTTACTTATTGAGCAAATAAGGGTCAGAGTCAGACTTGGTACCCATTTCTGCATACTTTGAAGCTCATGCTCCCTATTCCATTGCATTGTCTCCCCAGTCTGATAGATTTCATTCTTACTTTGGACAGGGAGTCTTTATTTCTGAGCTTCTATCTCCTCATCTATAAAACAGAGATAGCAGTGCCTACCTCCCAAGGCCATTAGAGAAAGCACTCACTATATTATTATTATTCTGAGGTTTGTCCTAATGGCATTCCTTTGTAGAACTTAGGGCTATTTTAAGACTGTCTATACAAATTTAAAAAAAAAATGGTTACACAGTCAAGTGATGACCAATTTTAACCTCATCTTTCACCCAGTGACATGATCATTATGCTAAAGGTCCTTTTAATGTGTTTAACATTTCATTTCTAAATTTTTCTTTGAACCTTTCTTGGAAGAATCTTAACATCTTTATGTAAAAATAACAGACTCAAACCACCTGAAATAACAAAAGTAGGGATTTTTTAAAGGAGATCTGTTTGTTCTGGAATACCATGAAAGAAGTCAGCTAATTCAGCAGATTACTAGCTTCAAAGTAGTTCAACTTGACCAACTTGGAAGCCAAGACAGTATTCATAGTCAGCATACAAATGTGAATTTAACGACTGGCCTGACAAGTGAGTTGTAAAAGTTGAATGTAAGAGAAAAGAATAAAGTGGGGGCCAGAAAGAGAGTGACTGCTTCGTTCTTAATAGGAGTCCCGTTTATGAATGCTAACTTGTTATTTCAACAGTTATAATTAATACTTTATGAAACCCAGTCAGGCTCAAGTTGTTACTCCCAGTAGGACTCCTCCCTTCACCCCAAATATGACTTCGCCTTCCATGTCTCAAATGGCTAAGAATTTCAAATGACATTCTAAAACCCAAAAGACTGAACAGGGCATTCTATAAAAATAGTTCTTGTTAAAACTGGCAAAATTCTACACCCTTAAGAGAATTTAAGCATCCAGTCTTTCACCAAAGGATTGCTTATCATACATGGCATCATCAGCTCTTGATTATAAACACTAGCAGAGGCAACCAGTGGCCCAGATAATCCAAAAATCATTTATTCAATTTTGGAATGTGTTTTCATATTTGCATTTGATCTTGGGTGTTATCTGGAGTTTTTGGAATTGGAAATTGAAACAAAATAATGAGGTCACACTTATTTAAAGTTCATATTTTCTACCTTGAACTTGTCCTCAGCTCTTTCGGTTTCATCAAAAGTTGAGACTTCATATGCTAGTCCACCAACCTAAATAGACACTTTCCTTTTTCAGCCTGCAACCTTTGTGGCTTACATCTGCCATTAAGTGAGGGAGAAAATTGCTATTGGGGGTGGAAGAATCTTCTTTACTAGTGCCTGCCAGCAGGGCCACACAATGTCAAAATATGAACAAACGGATTTTGGATGATCTGTAGTGGATTACTCCCTCTGCACCCTCAGTTTCTTTTCCATACAAGCAGGTCATGGTGAGGGTTAAATGAGATAGTATGACAAAGCACTCAGCCTAGGGCTTGGCTTGTATTTAATTTTGTATATTTGCTTGATTACACAAGCTAGAGGTTGAAAGAAATGCTCCCTCTGCCAAGTCACATGGTGAATTATTTTATATAAGAATTAAATATTATCCCATAAGATAAATATTTTTAACATCTTTGCAGAATAAAGAAAAAACATCAGTGCTCTACCACCCAATGACAACCTATATAAAGTAACATGTTGAAGAAGTGCAAAATAACACAAGGTCAAGAGCAAGGAAAACAAGTACATGAGGATAAAACAGCCAGAAAACTCTTGATTTTTCTAACCAAAAGCCCTTCTTCAATTGTCTGCAACTTATCGTCTTATATTATGGCAAGTTATAACAACCTGGTTTCATTTCAATTACTTACTACCAGCAATCAATGTACTATGGCACTTTTGATTCATGATAATTTCATTATACTGCCGGATTACTTATTAATGGTTTGCTTAACTCCTAGTACACTTAAGTCTGCAATACCTGAATCAATGCCTTGAAAAGCCTATTCAACCCATTGCAGAACTTTTTTATAATAGCAACAAATAATATAGAGTATTTTTTAACTTTAGTAAACACTAACTCAGAAGATATTAGGCAGTAATTGTTTTTCAATTACACCTTCAGCTTTGGAAGAGAAAGTAATATTTTGTTATCTACTCTCTATGTTCTTAGGAGTAACTTACATGTTAATCATATACAACTGCTTTTCAGTGGTTTTATTGTTTCATCTCAGTAATTCTAAGCTTAGGTGGGATTTGTCAAATGTATAGGATTTTAACTCTACATCATTAAAACTATATAACATCAGTGAAGTTCATTTGTAGACTAATAAAGATATTAACTTCCCAAACATCAAACTGAAATTATTATTCATTAATAATTTATACTGTTTATTTTCCCCTGTACAACTTAAGTTGAAATTCTAATGTACTTGAATCATTCCAAATTAAGGTATAATTTCTTCAACAATCCCAGTGATTCTCAAAATTTAGAATACATAAAGGCTCCACTCCAGTTTTTTAAAATACAGATTTCTGGGCTAAACCAATAATACAGATTCTTGTATTAGAGTATAAATTCAAAGTTGAAATTCAAGATCTCACATTTTTAAACAATGCCAAGGCAATACAGATGCGATGAGTTGAAAGAAAGATTTTTAGAATCATCAATGTACACGAATACTTTTGATTAGATTTGAAAAATAATTTAGTTGCCTTAACATAACAGTTTGTTTTTCCAATTTACTGTTTATTGATCCTAATTGTGAGTATTATACTAGAAAAATAAAGACTTTAAAACTTGTTCAACTTTTTAAAACTGAGAAATTAGGCACAACGTAAAGGGCCATATTTTGGTTTGGTGAGTCACTAATTCAAATATTTGCACATATTCTATTTTTCTGAACTAAAACATTTAAAAAATAAACAAAAAAGTTGATTCTGTTCAGTAGGCCTTTACAATCTAATAAGGGAGGTAAGATACAACCATACAGAAGTTAAGTTGTGTTACTTAGAGTAAATGATTAAAAGGTAAGTAATGAGAAATCAGAGGGGTTACTAGGAGTATGGGGGCAGAGAGGGGGAGGTAAGGCAGACCTTAAGACCAGGTTACAAAAAAGCTGGAGGAGTCATTATGTATTTGAGTGATTATACTTTTGGACTGCCAGAAAGACATGACATCTCAGCAATGCATATTTTGTCTCAGAATCCAGAGATGCCAACTATAATCAAACCCAGACATATATACATTCACTGATTAGTATAAAGGGGACAAAGCTTTATCTCTAGTTTTAGATCTGAAACTGTACAACTTTTTAAATTCAAAAATTTAAACAAAGCTCATCTGTTCTCAGTATTTATCAGAAAATTACCACTTCTAGGGAGGAAAAAAACAAATCTATTGTAGAGTTAAAATAAAGTTACAGTAAATTTAAGTAAAAACTTTTATTAAGTTTTATACTGAACAAAATTGCAGGAATTGAAGGGAAGCAGTTATGCCCATTCCCATTATGTAGGTGTGTTGGTCAGCTTTTCATCCCCAAGATCAAAATACCTGACAAGAACAACTTGGAGGAGGAAAGATTTTGGCTCATGGTTTCTGAGGTTCAGCCCACAGCTCCAAGGCAGAAACATCAGGTGGAGAGTATATTGGAGAAAAACTGCTCAGCTCAAGGAGGTGGCGGGAGTGGAGAAGTGCGGGAGGAGGAAGAGATCAGTGCCAGATAGTTTTTTAATCTTTTTTTTTTTTCTTTTTGCTTAAAAAACCCTTCCCTGAACCTGGCTGCATGGGGGATCATGCTTTTACCACAAAAGCTTTTGGGGTACATTCCAGATCCAAACCATAACAGCAGACCAGATAATGTAAATGTATACGCTTAAAGGGGCAGGATGATAAAGCAATTATCACTGCCTGGATGGGAGGCAACAGGCAGTGTTGAGAACTGTGTGTCTGTGTTTGTGTGGGGGGCTGGGGATGGAACCTCTGGCCTTGTGCACATTAGGCCAGCACTCTACCACTGAACTATATCACCAGCCCTGTTTTTTAAAATAGAAGATACCATGACATAAACAATAGGCTGGTTTTTTCCCCCACTGACACCATGAAATTATAGTTTCTTTTCATGCATTTAATGTGAAATCATGCATTGTTCTCTATGAATAATATTCTATTGGAAATATTTCAAACACTAGTTCTGTTTGGCAAAAGCATTATGCTGGATGAAACATAGTCACCCATGCACATTCACAACCTGTGTGAGCCTTGATAAATTATTCAGTTTGATTTAGTTCTATTTAAGACCTAAAAATAAAGCTCTTTCTTTAAATAAATTCCATTTATATCTATGTGTAAATGGTCTTCTACCAAATAACAACTTATCATATTAAAATAAAAGAATACCAAAATATCCAGTATTTACTAGAATCAACAAAGCCTAACTTCTAAATTTATGGATTTTGAGGCAGCACTTTTTAACTTTTTATATGAAAATAAATTTGGTCTTACAACAGCTGAGCACATACTATTATTAAGAGTTTCCTTGCACTTTCACCCATATTCCTCTTAGTTATAACCATGGTGCATTAACACATAACCATGTATAAACATTTATATAACCAAGGCACATTTATCAAAACTAAGAAACTAACGTGGCACAACACTGTTAACTCAACTACAGACTTCATTTGAATTTCTGCAGTCTTTCCATGGATGGCCTTTTTCTACTCCAGGACCCAGCCCAGGATACTACACTGCCTTTAGTTTTCCTCCTAAGTCTCCTTTGATCTGCCATGGTTTCTTAGACTTACTTCTGGATTCTTTGTACTATCTAGATGAAACATTGTTTCCCAAAGTTATTTAGGTTAAGTCCTTTCTTCCATGCCCCTTCCAGAGAGGTTATTTTTGTAATATAGTTAGATCCATTTGTTAGTCTGCTTTCCATCCTGGTTAATTTTTAAAATTTGCATGCAAGAAAAAGTACTTTTGGGGTATAAAGTTCTATGTGTTTTGAAAAATGCAGAGTCATGTAATTCAACAGCATGGCACCAGACTAGCCCATCACCCACAAGCCCCCTTATACAATGGGGCAGGATTTTTATGTAAACACTTTATCTCTTTAAAAATCAAATATAAAATTGACTATAATAATTATTTCTAGACTAATATTCTTTCACATTCACTACATTTAGTTTTTTTCACAAAATATCATATTCCACTTAAAGGAATCTCCATTTATCAAATTCTAAAATTCTCTCTTGAAGAGATATCAAGACTTAATCACTAATGACACATATAGATCAAATAAACACACTTCGAATCCCAAAACAATTTCCCAACACATCTGATTTCACTCTAAAACTAGTTATTGCAAAAATATTTTTATGCTAATTCAGAGAAAATAAAATCAGAAAATACATGATAAAACAACTTCATAATATAAATCACAAAGATAATATTTTTTATTGTCCAGTTCTTTGAATTTCCCACATCACTGCTCTTTCCTTGAGCTAAGATTGACAAAAGTTGACCATGACTCTGCTCTCCTTTCCTTTAAAAATTTAAACAACTATTTTTCTATTTCTGGAAGCCAGAATGTTTCATTGCTTTCCTAAATTCTTTAATTCAAAAAGGGAATAAATGAAGATGAGTCATTTAAAAGAAGGGGTGTCAAAAGTCAGACATGGATGAGGTAAATTATTTGCTGGTTAAAATTCTAAAGGAGACCTCTTAGGAAGCCAAGGCTTGTAGAACCACAGTTGCTAGATGCCTAAGTTAGTGACTTGGTTTGTCAATAGGTAGAAATCCAGAAAATGCTCAATTGGCTGGCTGGAAAGACTAGCAGGCACCAAGGGATACTTCTTCTCAGTCCATTGCTCCTTAGAAGGGTAAGGCAAAAGAGGATTTCTCCTAAGGCCTCCATGAGTTTAAACCTACTAAGGGTTGAACAGAGATAATAGATCTTAATCCTCAAGCATATCACCTGTCCTCAGAATCCAAGCATTGTTTGTGATCTGATGGTGGAACCATGCTTGTAATGTGGAAGTCCATTTAAAAGCTTGAGTGGGGATGGTTTAGGGGTAGTGGTAGAGTAAACCATGAGAAATTATAAGTGAAATTGCATATGTATGTGTACCCAGGTGCATTTTCCTAAGGATAGTCATTAGATTTCATGAGATTTTCAAAAGGTTGTGTGTCTCAAAAAGGCCAAGAACTACTTGGGTTTAGATTATGGCATAAATTTATCCAGTTTGATTTCTGGAGATGTTGGTTCCTGCTCTGTGGATGCTGTTTCCCAGAGTAGGTGTCGCCAGAGAGAAACTTCACAAGACCCCTTGTCACCTGGAATTCTAGTTCCATCACACCTCTGCTTCTTAAAACACTCCTTTTTCTGGTTTTTATACATTATGCTGGCTTTCCTTCTACAAATCTTTTGTCTTCTTAACTCCTTAATCTCTGCTTTTAGAAGGCAGATGTTGCCCTAATGTTCTTCCTATAAATACTTTATTTTTGGAGTTTCACCTACCTTTTTTTTATTAAGTTCTCCAGGATATAGTGTAATTTCATATTTTTAAAACATGTTGCAATGTTTCCATTTGGATAGATGGCACCCTCCCAAAATTCAGCAAGTATAAACACACTTTTGTGATTGAACAAAACAAATTACTTTTGTTTTAGGTCTGTCCAACCTAAAACAGCTAATCTCATAGAAGTTGATAGTAGGATGGTGGTTACCAGAGGCCAGGGAGAGTAGGGGAGAGGAAAGGATGGGGAAAGTTTCAGATATTAAGTGCCATTTGATAAGAGAAAGATATTCTCATGTGCTATTGTATAGTAGTGTGACTATACAATAATGTACTATACATTTTAAAAAGCTAGAAGATTTAAATGTTTTCACCATAAAGGAATAGTAAATGTTTGAAGAATAGATATGTTTACCTCCATTTGAACATGACACAAGAGTATATGTGTGTGTGTGTGTGTGTGTGTGTGTGTATGAAAACATCACATGGTACCCCATAAATATATATGGTTTTATATAGCAGTTATAATTTATTTTAAAATATATGAAATTCTTTTCAATATTGACGTATTTTGATGTTAGCTTCTGTTAAGAATAATTCTCTGAATTTCTTGAGGTCAAAAGACTAAATGAAATAAAAGTATTATAAAATTTTCAAATCTAGAGGACACAGGTAAAAATTATAGACCTATTAAAACAATTAATTATAGTATAACACAGCAAGCTTAGTAAGAAAAATACATAGGAACCTTGATAAGAGTCCTAACCCAGCAGAGTAAGGAGTCAGAGAAATCTCCAAAGAGATAATCCCCACATTGAGAGATTTGCTGATTGCTTTCAAAACTTCAAGCTTTTTGTTGTTGTTGTTTGTTTGTTTTTAAGAGAGAACACTGGAATGGGCTGGGTTGTGGCTCAGTGATAGAGCACTAGCCTAGCATGTGTGAGACCTTGGGTTCAATTCTCAGCACCACATATAAATAAAATAAAAGGTCCATTTACAACTGAGAGAGAGAGAGAGAGAGAGAGAGAGAGAGAGAGAGAGAGAGAGAGAGAGAGAGGGAGGGGAGAGAGCACTAGAGAAGCTGAAAAGGTGAGGCATTCTAAAAAGACAGGAGAGAACTAAGCATAGGCACACAATTTAGGAATAATTGGTCTCTTCTGGAAATTTTCAGAAGTTTGGAGTAAGAGAAGTTAAAGTAACAAAAAGACCTTGGTGAAAGATGAGATTAGAGAAACAGGGCTACTTCATAAAGTGGCTTTGTATTCCATATTAAGGGTCAAGCCCTTTGGTAGAAGAATATGTCTCAGAATGGAGAAAAGGGGACAGGGAAAAAAAGAAATGGTGGAGAGAACAAAGAGTTTCTTTCCCAAGATTCTAAACACTATACCAAGGGGTATACATCCAAGTAGGCTGAAAATCACCATGTACAATACTCATAGAAGGACCTGCCTGTGTTATACTGGTAAATGTTGTGGAGCCAGGAGGTAAAAAAGGATTGAAGATGTTGGAAAAGATAGAGGCAGAAGCGTTTGACATGGTCATGTTTGTATTGCTGGAAGATCACCAGGTTGCTGTGGGGAGGATAACTATGAGGGGTGATTAGAAGCACAGTGACTGAACAGGAAGTAATTCAAGTGACCTCTGACTAATGTCATAGTAGTGAGCATGGAGAGAAGTCATATTTGAAAAATTTTAAGACAGTGGTTTCTAAACTTGTCTACACATACTACTCAAACTGGCATTCAAAAATCTTAACATTCTGATTCCAACTTACTTTTCTAGTCCTACTTTCTATTCATACCCAGTATGACACCAATTTTTTTGGTTAATTTCCCAAATATATTTTATACTTCCTTATCCTCTGAGCCCTGAATACTCTACCTATACCCTGCAAGCCTACCATGTGCCTTTTTCTGCCAAGCCAAAATCTACCATCTTTCAAAATCTAGGCCTGGTGCCTGAGGGCTTCCTTGGCCACTCTTTAAGAAAGTAATGTCTTGGGGTTGGGGTTGTGGCTCAGCGATAAAAGCCCTCACCTAGCTGGGTTTGATTCTCAGCACCACATAAAAATAAATAAATAAAGGTATTGTGTCTAACTACAACTATAAATAAATAAATAAATAAATAAATAAAGTCTTTACTTTTTGAAACCATATAGTACTGCAACATTAAAGCCCTTCAGTATCTAGCATTCCAAAAGATGTTCTTAAGTACATTCCTCTCAGGAATCTGGAGAGAAAAACTGTACAACTTTTTTTGTCGCACTTTCATGGCTGGAAAGAAAAAGAAGAGAAAAAGGAAGCCTGGCAGTGACATTAAAGGTTGGGGGCATGGTGGCTGGAGTCGTCTGTCCTGATAGGGTGAAGTATTTATCAGTGATATCACTTAGAATTGCCAGCACATGGTGATAATAAAAAGACCAGAATACTTTAGTCAGCTTTATTATTTTCAAATTCTCTACACAGAAATTGCCCCTTTAATTCCTGATCCCAGTGTGGACCCAGCCTCAGTTTGCAATCATAAGTACTTTTGAAATACTGTCAAGTATCTCAATAATTTTGTGAACCAATAGCTGAGAAAATATTAATTACACAGAACATAAGACTGTAACATAGGCTATGGGAATTAATAAAAGTGTAGTGGCCATGGAAATGGGAGTCTCATATCTACTGCAGAAGCATAACTGTCCAAAGGCCCCAAATGACGTGCGGTGAATCCACTACTGTATTTTATCTGAGGCCACCCTGCCAGTGGCCTACTTCTAGCTTGTGGTTCAGCACAGAAGGGATTCTAAAGCAGGCCCATAACTGCAAGTGGACACCTCTGCAATTTTGGTTGGAAAACTCATCAGACTGGTGGAACTTTTCTTAGAACTGCACTGTAATAAGACTCTTCCTACCCAAATGTAATCCTTCTCTTCTCTCCTCCACAGGGGCCAGACTTGCATCATGGTCTCTTGGCGTTCACTGGCTTCATTCCCATTTCCCCCAGGCGATGACCCAAATAACCTCTTGCATGATTAATATTATTTTAGTGTCTGTTTCTTAGAGGATTGAAT
Source organism: Spermophilus citellus (assembly GCF_964194105.1). Taxonomy (NCBI): domain Eukaryota; kingdom Metazoa; phylum Chordata; class Mammalia; order Rodentia; family Sciuridae; genus Spermophilus; species Spermophilus citellus. The sequence continues at coordinate 220,215,118 of NC_138183.1, forward strand.
CAGACTTAATAAAGTAATAACTTTTGAGAAATTTTTCTAATTCATTCTTATGAAATGTGAGAAATAATTTTCCATCATTTACACCAAAGACAACTTACATGAGTTTCCAAGAAACATATTAACCAAGCATCAAATTTAATGGGGTAAAACAACCTATCCAGAGAAAACCAAAATGTGCCTGAATTCCCTCATGGAATTCAAATGGAAGAGTTCTACAAAAAAAAAAAAAAACAAAGAAACTGGTTATACTAAATGTTCTATCTACATCATTAAAAGATGGTCAATCCTTAAAGCATCACCTATTTTTCAGATAGATATCTGATCATGCAACTTCCAAAGACCCAATGTTTTACAAAACAACAGCAAAATGATACTAGAATTGAGTGAAGAAAATGTCAGTGTAATACAATGGCGAATTCTCTGTAACTATACAAAATATTGGGAAAACTGTACATGGGTATAGTCTGGTGAGCATTTTATTAGAGATACTTTCTCTTATTCACCTTTTAGATTTACCTGTGTGGGCACTTTGCATCTCAGCCTATACCAAGGGAGGAAAGCCTTTGGCTGAGGGAGTGGGAGCTACAGAAAGGTAGGTGTTAGGTGGTTGTTTTGGTAAATTTATTCAAACTAAGAAGGGCATATACTACTTCCATTATTAATAAGTATAGTCAAATGACATAATAAGCAATTCCATGTGCCAAATATTGTATTAGGTACTTTACATGATTAATCTTTGCATCCACCTATGGACTAAGCTTTATTGGGCCCATTTTTTTAGAAGAATTAACTGAGGCTTAAAGGGGTTAAGACTTGTCTAAGTCCCCACAAAACATGTACTCAAACTCCGGTGAGTCGCTACTGCTCTCCTAGGTCCTGCTACCTCCCAGCAGGAGCTGGGCATGGCCCATCGGAAGATTCCCTGAAGGAAGCTGTTTTTATTTCACATACCCTTCTACAAAGGAAATGATTCTGCTCTCACTGTCCTGCACCCTAAAATTACAAAAATTAATCACTCAGAATAATAAAGTGTTAGCATACAAAAGAGGTTTTGAGATCAACCAGGATAGGGTCTTTATTGAACAGATAAAACTGGTGAGCATTTTACTAAGAGACACTTTCTCTGATTCACCTTTTAGATTTATCTGTGTGAGCACTTTGCATCTCAGCCTACACCAAGGGAGGAAAGACTTTTGCTGAGGGAGTGGGAGCTGTAGACCGGTAGGTGTTTGAGTTGGTTGTTTTGGTAAATTTATTCAAACTAAGAAAACATTCCGCTCCCACACCACCCTGTGTTGCCACTAAAAAGGAACAATGAGAGATTCCATCTCCCTCTGGCCCTCAGGTGTTTCCCGGGGCTGTAAAAGGTAGGCTGGAGAGGCTTCTCCTTTTTCTAAGTTCTGTGCTGATTCTATCAGCTAGAAGAACATGAAGGCGAAAAGGGAAACAAGGTGGGTGGAAGGGCTCTGCAGTTTCTAGGAAAAAAAAGGGTAGTGTTCCTTGCCAACTTTTGCCCCTGCACATACAGCACAGCTTTCTTATGGTTGACAGATAAGTGAATGTATTCTCAGTTTTAAGAGGAAATCCATGACACTGCTGTCCTTTCTGAAAAATATTTTCTCTCAGGCAGACTGCCATTATTAACAGTAGGTAGGTAAAGTAGCTTTGGGGGGGCCAGTTTTTCTCAAGCCAACATTTGATTTAATTTAGGATATTAATGGGCAATAGTAAGAACACAAATATTGTTTTCTGTTTGAATAAAGAAAATTTAGTTTTTAGTTATAAAATGTAATTGGTGTAAACTACTCCATACTTTTGTTATTCACCTGGGCCATGGGTATCATAATAAGCAAGTCGATGAGAGTGTAAACACTGAATTGCCAATTCACTGACAATTTGTTTTTCAAATAAATAGCCCATTTTTGTCACCTCAGACTTTGAGGTCACAGAAATATACTATTTATATTTACAAAATATACTATTTTTAACATCAAAAGCCTCAAAGTATATTTTCCCATGAAATGCTTAAGATTTTCTTTACAAATGACTAAGAATTTTCAAATTTCCTTTCTAATTTTGTATTAATGTGTCAATGTGTGCAAACTCTCTGAAAATCCCTTTGTTGTTCAAAAGCTAACATATCATCTCTGGTTGTTCTTTGAAAGAAAAAAAGGTTATATGTGGAAATACACCTGAGTTCTGAATCTATTCCTAATTCTTCAAAGTTCTGTTTAGTTGGGTGGCTCATCCTGAGTCTGTTTAATCACTCTGAGGGCCACCTCCTCATAGGGCGAGTATAAGATTAATTGTTGTTATCTCTGCTGGCATGTAATAAGCTCTTACAGTTTTCAGATTAGGACAGTTTTGTTCACCCAGAATCCAGCACCATGCTAGGGATTCAGTAAATAGTAGAAGTTCTCACTCACTCATTCTCCCTGAACCTTAGCTTTACTTGATGCTACAGAATACCTTCTGCTCACCCTTTCTGAAAGTACCCACTCTCATTATAGGAGAACTCTCTTCATGTCCTCCTCCCACCACTTTTGGTGCTCTTCAATGGCTTCTTTCCCTCTGCCTTACCTCTATACTCCTTCCTCACATTCCATCCTAGTCCGACGTCTTCTTGCCAGCACAAAGTGGACGCTTGATAGTTACATGTTGAGTGAATAAATGAAATAATGTCATGCTTCAGACTCCTTGGGATATGCTTCAATAATTATGTTAATCTGATTAGGTCTAAATATCTATCACTAAGTGAAATTTCTCAACTCTGGCAACAAATCTCTATGTCTACAAGCGTATCTATAGCAATATGTTCAAAATGAAACTTAAGAAAGTCCAATTAAACATAGCAGATTAATCACACACAAGTATATCCTTTCTGTCCCATTCCTTAGGATGATAGCTAAGAAATTTCCTGAAGGAAAAATATACAAATTTACAAGGACAAAGAGAACAGAAGAGAATACAGTGGTTAACTAAAAATTCCAACAAACTTTTGTAAGAAAGCAGATAGAGGTGAAATGTCTGAATTAGAAGTCAGTATGAATGCAGTATTTTTTTTCTCATCTTTAAAGACATTACAATAGTTGATTTTTTTTCTTCTTTTTAATTAGTTGTTTCCACTGGATGCCTTTTTCCTTGTTTTTCTCATTAACCATCTAAAGTTTTCTAAGCATTGATTACTAAAGGAAAGAAGATAGGAAAAGGAGGAGGAAGAGGAGAAGGAGGAGAAGAACAACTAATTCGGCCTATAGAACTAAGGAGAGCACAGTTTATGCACTGGCAAGACTGAAACCCTGATAAACTGACAGTACATAATGTATAATGAACTCTGAGACACAGAACCACAGTTTATTATATGTTATGGACTGTCAGTTTATCTTATCCCAGGCCCTGGAACCAGGCTTATGTCCCCCTAGAAAATTAGAAGCTGCTTCTCTAAGAAACTTGACAGCCTCAGGGGGAATGACTTGTAACACTTTGGAGGTACCACAAACAACAAAAATATCCACCACTGACAAGTCCTACCTATGCCCACACGGCTTCTATTCAGCTCTTTAATGACCTGTTCCTAAATACCAACAGGGATTCATATTGTGAATATAAAGTCAGACAGAGATTAATAAACAATTGAGGGAAACTTCTGAATATGATAAAATGAAAGGTAAAAAGGTCTCCAGAGCAAACAGAGCCAATTAAAATAGAAGAAAAATTGTAATTAATGTCTTTAGAAATGAGAAGATGTTGTATCCATAAATAAGTATAGGATGCTATGAAAAAGGAATAAACAAAAGAACGCTTGGAATTTAAACATAAGGTACCATAAAGTTATCTAAGGGCTGGGGATGTGGCTCAAGCGGTAGCGCGTTTGCCTGGCATGCATGCGGCCCAGGTTCGATCCTCAGCATCACATACAAACAAAGATGTTGTATCCACCGAAAAACTAAGAAATAAATATTTTTTAAAAACTCTCTCTCTCTCTCTCTCCCTCCCTCCCTCCCTCCCTCCTCTCTAAAAAAAAAGTTATCTAAGAAATTGAAGATAATATTAAAGAAATCTCTCAGAAAATAGTCCCCTCACTAGGTAGAGAGTCATGGTTGTAGGAGTAAGATAGAAGAAAAGCAACATTTAAAGTACAGAATTAAATCAGAAAGACCGACAACTGCCAAACAGGATTCCATGGGGGAAATGAACAAAAAATATTATAGGAGAAAATTACCAAAGAAAAAATATATACTATCCTCCTGAGAGAAGCATTAAGAGATACTGAGAAATGAAACAAAATACTGTTTTCCTAACAAAAAAAAAGGTTAGTGATATTTGACTTAAAAAAAAAATGCTGGGCACGGTGGTGCACACCTGTAATCCCAGCAGCTGAGGAGGCTCAGACAGGAGAATCAAGAGTTCAAAGCCAGCTTCAGCAACACCGAGGCTCTAAGCAACTCAGTGAGACCCTGTCTCTAAATAAAATACAAAATAGGGGTAGGGATGTGGCTCATTGGCCGAGTGCCCCTGAGTTCAGTCCCTAGTACTCTCCCCGAAAAAGACCTTCAGTTTCCTCCCCCCAAATCTGTCCTTCATTTCCGTATTCTCTTTCTCTGACAATATTATTACCAGTTATCTTACCAATTTGTTCTAAAACAGCTCTGCAAGTTCTGCTTCTGATGGATCTTTCAAACATCTCCCTCCAACCCTATTAGCCTTGTCTGATCCTCACTCACCTCTCCCTGAAATAGTTTCACAGTCTTATTACTGGTGGCTCTGCCTTTGGTCTCTACCCATCCAAACCATCCCACTACAGGCATGCTTTTGCAAGTTGTTCATGCCTGTAGTAACCTCCTGAAAATACTATTTTCCCTCTGAAACTTTGAGGCTTGATACTGGTAGACAGGTGTCTTCCCCACCTACCTTGTTTCCAATATTATTTCTAAACAACTTCATCCCCCCTTCTTCCTTCAAAACTGCCAGATATTCTGAAGATTATTTCATCTGACCATACTAGCCCATACTGTTCCTCTTGACTGTCATTTGGCTAAGACATGACCTCGATTCACTGAAATTCTAGTACCTAGCTGTCTTCCTCTTTTCCACTACTTGTGCCACATTTTCGGCAATTTTAGTACCCATCTTTAAAAATAATCCTCTTCCTCATACTGTGGCCTCCCAAATTCTTAATTTTTCTCATATCTCTTTCTTTCTCTCTCTCTCCATATATATATATTTTTTTTTTTAATTTTTTTTCTATCTGGACCACCCACTGCCATGGTTCTACTTTGGATACAGTCACTGCCACTCTCTACCACAAGCTCCTACCTCTCCAGCCTCCTTCCAGTTCACCCAACCTTTGTGACATCTTAACAAACACTTTTCTATTAAAGATCTCCTCCTCTTTTTCACCCCTCTTTACCCATCCTTTGTGAAACATCATGTTCCAGAACTATAATCACTCCCTGAAAACTCTTTAACTGCTTTGTTCCTCTTTCTCTCCATCCAACTGTCTATTTATCTAATTCTGAATAAACCTTACTCTGGGTCTAAATCCCATAGCTAAACTCTTCTCCAGAAATGGAGAAAAACATGATAGAACAATGCTAATTGGTTTTACCCTATGACCAAAAATATCAAATGGAAAGCACCATTGCCAATTGGCTCTTCTGATATCTCTAAAAATTCTGTTCTTCCCTCTCCAAAATGTTTATTTCTCTATTACCTTTTCCTCCAACTTATAATAACCTATTCAATTTTTCTGCAGATGATCTTGCCTTTCCTTCATACCTCACAGAGAAGCAAGAAACCATAAGACAAGAATTACCTACATCAACTTCCTATAATTCTCTCAATCCAGCTACATTTGAATCTATGAACAATGTGCTCTCTATTAAAATAGAAGAAATTTCCTTACTTCTATATAGGCCACCATTTTTGCTATTTAAGAACTGCATTTCTCAAATCATCCCTAATCTCTCCTAAATCTTCAAGTCGCCTTTCAACTATAGCATTACCATCAACAGAAACACACTTAATATCACCCATCTAATACAAAACAAACAAAGTGACCTTGACCTTACATTCCCTTCCAGCTCATATCCCATTTAGCTTCTCCTTTCACTATAAAACTTTTGGAAAAAGTGGCTTTAACTTATGGGCTCTGCTTTCTTACCTCCGATTCTCTATGAAGTCTATTTCATTATAGTTTCATTCCAGTTTTTCTTCATATTTATTATATAGGAAAGGAAACAAATCTGATTGTAAAGCTTGAACCTTAATCTCTTGGGCTCTGATCCATATTCTGTGATTTACTCTCAATAAATGCAATATAACTTCTCTGTATCTCAGTTTCCTCAAGTATAAAATGAAAATAATGAAAGTAACTATCTCATAAGATTGTTGTGAGGATTAAATAGCACATATGAAAGCATAAGAATACCAGGACTGTAGAAATAATTCAATACATGTTCACTATTGTGTTCAACAAGAACCTTCCTTCATCTTACCAAATCCAATAATGAAAGCTCTTCCTTGTCTTAGTTCTCAAGAGGCAGTAGAGAGAGTTCACAACTCATTTCTATTCATGGCTCCTGTGATATCACACTCTATTGGGTTTCTTCTACTCTACTGGCTGCTGATTCAGGATTTGATGACTGTTTAACGTCTAAAAATTGGAATATTCAGCCCACCCTTCTTACTATCTAAACTCTTCCTAGGTATTCTGATCAAGTTTCATGTTTTTAAATACCATCTATGTGCTGATGTTGCTCAAATTATAACTCCAATCCTGGCTTTCTTCTGAGCATCAGACAAATATATTTAACTACCATCTCCACTAGGATATTTAGTTGGTACTGAAAACCTAACAAATCAAGAACTGAATTCTTAAAGACCTCCCTCTTTCTTCATCTCAGCCCATAAATCTGCTCTATAAATCTTTCTATTTCTGTTATAATTATCATTATTTATATAGCTATCAGGCCAAATAACTAGAAGTCATATCTGATTTTTCCTCCTTCTTAATCTTCCAAATAATAGCAGCCCTGTTTGCTCCATCTCAAAAATATAACTCAAATACATCTCTATTTCTTATTACTGCTGCCATCTTAATCCAAGTTATCATGATCTCTTTGCTAGATGATAAAAAATGTTCTAAACATTTCCCTCCTCCCATTCTCCCCTCCCCCCAATTAAGTAATTTTCTTCAGAGCAGCCAGTGTAATCTCAAAGAATAAACCAGACCTTATCAATTTCCTGTTTAAAATCTTCAGAGGCAATTACAATTAAATCCAGGCACAGTGGTGGACAGCTATAATTCCAGCAACAAGGGAGGCTGAGGCAGGAGATCACAAGTTTGAGGCTAGCCTCTGCAATTTAGTGAGGCCCTAAGTAACTTAGTGAGACAATGTCTCAAAATAAAAAAATAAAAAGGGCTGTGGATGTGTCTTAGTAGTACAGCACCTGTAGGTTCAATCCCTAGTACTAAAAAAAGAGAAAGAATAAAATTCAAACTACTGATATCTATTGAACTCAGGATATACACTAAAATGATTAATGACTGAATGAAAAGTCTTGCTAGAATAGTTATAGTTAACAGTTAATCTCAGCTGTGAAATAGAATGTTTATTAGATATCACAACTACATGTGAAACCCTCAGAAATTCAGATATACATCTCTCTCTCTCTCTCTCTCTCACACACACACACACACACACATACACACACAGAGTTATATAAAGCCAAAATTGCTTTTATAGAGAAAATGCACTTACATTTTTTAACAGAAAAATATTGCTACCCTGAAAAATTCTACATTTTCTCTATAAAGGCAAATTTACTCAAATAGAACGATTATCTGGACGTTTCACTATTTCAGGAGTTCTAAGAAATATGGTCAAGGGTCACAAGGGCCAGAAACATAGCTCAGCATAGCTCAGTGAGTGTGAGGCTCTAAGTTCAATCCTTAGTACTGCATAAAAACAAACAAACAAACAAACTAAACCTAAATCTCACCAACATTTTGACTAAACAAACCCTACTGATTGCTAACAAATTGTTCTATGCTTAGAAGTGCATTTTTCTAAAGTTGTGATTATATGAATACACTTTAAAAATTCTGTTGTCCTTGCATTGTCTAACATACTACCTGATCACCAGAAACTTGGCCAGTGACTAATCTGACAAAAATATGGAATATATTCTAAATAGAAATCACTTTAAAATGAATAAATTTTCATTTCTTTCTCAGGCCCTAAAAAAGATAACAGGCTTTTCCTAAAAAGCATATTTAATAAAATTTAATACAAATTGTGTGCTATTTTAGTAAGCATTTCAACTTTTATCCTTAAAATGTGTTTATTAATAAGATCTGTGATTTCAACCTCAGCAACATAAAACTTAACAATTAACATTTCAATATTAAAAAATAATGTAATGACAATCCTAATTTCAAAGCTAACAAAGAAGTACAATTAATGTGTAAGTATTTTTACAAAATAAAGCACAATATTACTAAGGTCTCAAGATTATGACACATCAATCTAAGATGCAGAGCATAAAACAATGTATTTAGATTTTCCTTTGAAAGTCCCAATTCTTATTTCTGTAACAAAATAAACTTTTACTCAGTTATTTTTAAAATATCTAAATGGGAAAAGTACACTAAAAGCCATCAACAAAGACTGTTTTTTATTATTCTTGGTTTCTAACCCATTTAGAAAACCATGCAGTTTAGAAATGCATATTTGGACAAATTAATCTTAATGTTATGTTCTTGAACATAAACATCAGCAAACAATATAGAGTATGAAATAATACAGGAAAAATTTTTGGTTTTATGGGTATTACAGTGTGGTTTTAATACAAGCTAAACAAGCACAATTTTTAGATTTATCATGCAAAACCATATGCCAAGATCAATCTTAAAAGAAAAACCAAAACATAAAAAATACTTTTCTCAATTAATCCTTCAGACTCCATATAAAATACAAAAATTAGTATGACAATAATCACATCAAGTACTAACTTGCTGATTGAGAGGTAAAAAATCTTTTTGATTTCAAAATTAAATAGCTTCAGGTAAAAGCATAGTATTTTCCACATATACTATCTTTCCATTTTGCACAGAGTTCCAAGGCAAAGATTGCTTCTGGCTTTATGAATTACCAGAGATGACCTGTGTGGCTGACTTATCACAGGTCTTTTATTCTTCTTTCCTGATAGATCCTTAGCTTCTTTGGGAGGTGGCATATGAATTGGTTTCCATGGAATTGGATTACAAAAGGCGGGTTCTGGATAGGAAGTTCCATTGTAAAAACCTACAATCATTGAAAAATCAGAACAAAACAAAACAACTAAACTTCTTGAGAACAATTACTTATTTTAAAATTCCTAGAAAATGTTAGACTGTCAAAAAGGCGAATTATCACTGACACACCAAGCTAATCTGAATACTTTTAAAAAACTAACACTTTCAAATATAGTAATGTAGTAAAAGATAATTCTGAGAAGCCAAACAATATTGTTAAAACATATACAAAAAATAATGTTGAAAACCCAAATAATATTGTTAAAATCTATGCAAATAATAATACCTGCAAAGGTTTTACTATGGAATTAATTTCAGAACCATAAAATTGAATAAAACCTTCATTTCTTAACTCTGTCTAGGAAATGACTTATTTGTGAACCAGTTTCCCCTTGTCAGAGACTAAAATTTACAGAAAAATTTATTTTGCTTATACAGCTAAAGTGAATCAAGATTTTTGTTTAGAACCAGGGAATTTTGATTTATTGTTATTCAAGTTAATAAGATTTCACAGAATCAGTGTAATTTTATTACTAATTAAAGAGCATCTTTTGATGAACATACTGTTTAAAAATTGTGATGCCTGACAATAATAACTATGTGAAGGAAGAACATTCTGTAAATTATCTTCAAATCCTTTGGTCATTATAGGCACACAAATTCCTTTATTTCATAATTTATAAAAATGATAGGATAAAGAATAAAGACTTAAGGGAAGTACAGCATGCAGACAAATATGTTGCTTATTAGAATGAAGGGAAGGGATGGGGATAGGAAAAGAAAAAAGTGAAATGAATTCAAAATAATTTTCATATAAATGTATATAAATACACCATCATGTACATCCATAAGAATGGGGTTCTAATTAGAATAAGATATGTCCCATATTTATGTAGTTATATCAAAATGAATTCTACTGTCATGTATAACTAAAGAGAACCAGTAAAATAAAAAAGATAAACTCATTTAAAAAGCAAAGTAATTTAATAAAATAGTCCATTGTTTTAGCAATTAATTTCTAGTCAACATGTATATTCCCACCTAAAGTCTTAGCTTTACTATTTAATCATTAGGTAAAAATCACTTCTTATTAACCTTTTTTTAAGCAAGAAAGAAAGAGAGGGAGGGAGGGTGGCAGGGAGGGAGGGTGGCAGGGAGGAAGGTGGGGGTAGGAGGAGGAGGAGAAGGAGGAGGAGGAGAAGGAGGAGGAAGAAGCCATCCTCAGTAGCTAAAATGGATTAATGGATATAATGAATGACCTCTACAACATATAAGAGAGGCCTAATCCTGACAGCAGGAATGTGTCTTTCAGACCCTGGCAGCCCACTTTGACTGCATAATATGTCAACACATACTTCACCAAGGTGGTCAAAACAAAGTCTGGAATATGTCCCATTGTGTGAACAAAACAGAATGGGAGTATTTTTAATAATAAATCATTTAAACAAGTGAAGGCAGCTGTCATCAAGGTATGAGCTTTCAACATAAAGCACAAAGAAAAACATGCAATGCCATTTATCATCAGACCAAGCCTAAAGGCCAATTGGTTCTGTTTGGTCATGTGCTATCTATATCCCACCCTGTAAAAAGAATGTGCCAAAGACACTGGAAGCTCTGCCTTAGAGAAGGTTAGAAAAAGGGTAGGCAAGATGAACCCTTAAACACATCCTGAGTAAGGCTTTTTCATCCAAGAATGTAAGAGCACTACCAGGGATGCTAGCAATTGAACCCAGGACTGTATGCATGCTAAGGACATGCTCTGTGACTGAACTACAACTCCATTCCTGAGAATTTAACTTATTTCCTAATGTTAGAAATCATTGCTTAAAAGTATAAGTTGCAGTTTTACAACCATTACCTTTATATATTATTTATGGAGAATGAATAAATTCCTACCAACATAGTATAATTTTCTAAAAGACAGTAATTTGAAATAAAAATAAATTTTATAAGTTTCTATTTCTGTGAAAAAGAAACAAAATGTATAAAATTTGCTTCTGCAAACCATACTTATGTAAGCCACATAACATAAAAACTAACCTGTAAGTTTTCCATTGGCATAACCATAGCTCTTTACAGCTGGACGAGGTTTACTTTTTGCATTTTCCAACCATTCCTTAAACTTTTTATCTGCTATTTCCTTTTTCTCTTGTAATTCGACTTGCCGTTGTTTTTCTTTTTCCTTAAAATGACAAGACCAAAGCATTTCCAAGGATATTCTATAACTAAACATTCCATTCAAATTCTACTGAGTCTTTTCTCCCAGTTGCTTCCTCTCTCAATGGCTTACTGGCCACAATATTGAATTATATTTCTATAATTTGAGAGTAAAATTGAACATGATCAGGGATGTGATATTAATGTGTCTTCCTCTAAACAATAAGATATCAAACCCAAGAAAAAAGAAAGCAATCCGCCTTCTTTTTAAACTAATATATTATACAGTAATATGACTAGATAAAAGTATATTGAAAAATATTTAAAACAACTAACAACAATTTTGAATATGACTGAAAAAATATATAGGCTTATTGAAATTACTCAATGTACGGAAACCAAAAATATATATTCATTTTGAAGCTTAAAGACAACATAATATAAGTAAGGATAGTTTCATATCTTTATGCTATGATACGGTCAATTCTCTAATCATATACTTTTTTCTAAAATATAGTTGGCACCTATGAACACCAAAAACATATATTCTAACTGGCTACTTTAATAAAAATACCTTTTCTTTCTTCTTCTTCTCACATTCTTCAGCAATTTTTTTCTTTAACCATTCTTGATATTTTTCTTTTGCTTTTTCTTGCAAATGTTCTTTCTCTAGTTCTTTTGCTGCTTTCTCCTCCATTTCTTTATTCATTTTTTGTTCTCTTTCTTTCCTTTTCTTAAATAAAAATAGGAATTTTAATTGAAATACCTGTAATTATTCTCACATAAGAAAGGATTATTATATGCAATAATTTTCTAAACTTCTATTATTCTTAAAATAAGTGGTGTAACAGTGGTTGGCACAATGTGGTTTATGAGAATATATTACATACTGCAATTACCTGTTCAATGTCAATAACAGGTATTACTGCTTGGCTGTAAGTTTCATTAGGAAACTGACAAAGATCTTGCTCACCAACGTATACCTGCAACTGGGATAGTGCTGAGTAAACAATAGGTGCTCAATAAATATTCTTTAAATAAATTAGTGAATAAATATTACTATCTGTTAGACTTCTGAATCCTAGTATTTTTAATGGATGTTTACCCTCATGTATATAAACATTTCCTAGATAGATAACTTGTCAATACAAATACTTAGATAAGCATTCACCATAAGTGAGTTATAGAGTTCAAATAAATAATGCCTGCTGAAGATTGCATATAAGGACATAATTGGGCAAATCTTTAGGTATACTGTTTTATATAGATCAGAGGCTTGCAAACAAGGCTAAATGTCAAATTCGGCCCACAGGCCACCTGTATTTGTAAACAACATTTTATGTAAGTATGGCCAACTCATTTTGCTTATATATTTGCATATGGTTTCTTTTACTCTACAAGAGCAAAGTTGAATAGTTGCAACAGAGACTGCATGGGCAGAAAACCTGAGATATTTAAGATCTGGCCCTTTTCAGAAAAAGAAAAATTAATTTTTTACATAGACTATAACTCAATGCTTTTCTTCTCCTTACTCAAATGATAACCTACCAACTGTAGTTAAATTCTAAATAAATAATAGCATGGATAGTTCTCTTTATCAAAGTTTTAGAAATTAATCTGAAAGGTATAAAAGGAATATGGAATACAAATATATATAATGTCAGTTTTCATGGAGCAAAGAAAGATGATCCAAAAAGAGAAATTCCTTCCCTGAAAGTATCTTGTAAAATACTGTAATATAAATTAACACCCAATTTTTACATACAATATATGTCCTGTTCAGTGCTGTGCAGCACAAGCAAGTCTTGAAAATCAGGGCTTGCACCATTCCTCAAGTTGATATATTTCTTTCTTGCTGTGCAACCAATAGTTGTGAAAGGGAATCTTTTCATAACAAAACCTCAATACCACTGGAACAATAACGGATTTTAATTACTCCTCACTGGAAGAAAATCTACAAACTGAAAATGGTCTTGGAATATATCTCTCTTAATCTGTGTGATTTATGACTCTCCTGCCTAACCTCACCAACAAGAAATCATCTAGTCCCTATAATGTTTTCAATGACAGAAACTAACCCTTCATTGGTATCTATACCTCACACTATTCTATGTACTTTATTATATATATGGACCATCAGTTAATTCTTACAATCCCAGTATGAGGTAGGTACTATTATCATCCTATTTACAAAGGAGGAAAGGAAGGCATAAGAGGGTAATTTGCCTAAGATCACACAGTAAATAGTAGATCAATAAAGATCACAAAGACTTCTAAATGGAAGAATGCTAAAAATAATGTTATGCCAAAAAATTTAAACCAAAGTGAAATGTCAAAACTCCTTAAAACATACTACTTCTCAAAATTAATTCAAGAAGAAATAGTAGCTGGATAACCATTTATTATAAAACAATTCAAAATTTAAAAATTTACCACAAAGTACTCTAGCTTCTGATAGCTTCATTGGTAGTTTGCAATATACATTTAAGGAAGAAATAATACCAAATGACTACACAAATTAATTTTATGTTACAAGATAATATCAGAAACAAGGCAAGATAACTGCTCTATAGCCCAAAATGTGAAATAATTAGAAATATATGTAACAAATGATGCATAATACCATCATTAAGAACCAAATAAAACTGATGAGAAATAAGACAAATAAATGGAAAGAAAAAACATATTCATAGATTTTAAATTTGATATTACTAAGAGCCATTTTCTCCAAAATGATCTACAGATTTAACAAAATCTCAATAGTGCCAGGCACTATTCAAGCAGGCATAATTAACACACTTGAAAAGCAGATGCTGAATTACATATAGAAAGATGCAAAGGAACTAAAATAAGTTTGGAAAAGAAAACAAAAGTTGATTTATATTATCTATTTTTTAAAAACTATAAGTTCAAGAATTATAGAGCTGTAGTAACAAGTCAGTACTGCTGACACAGGATATAAATCAATAGAAGAGAATAGAATTCAGAAATAGATCTGTGTGTGTGTGTGTGTGTGTGTGTGTGTGTGTGTGTGTGTGTGGTCAACTGATTTTAAACAAAGTGCCAAGGATTATCTATTCAATTAACAGTGGAACAATTGAATATATATATGCAAATGAATGAACCCCAACCTTTAACTCAACCAGACATTAAAATGAACTCAAAATAAACATACACGTAAAGCTGAAGTTAAAAAACTTCTAGAAGAAAACAATGAATAATTTATACTCTTGAACTACACAATGTTTCTTAAATAAAGACATACAAACCATAACCATAAAAGAAAAAAACTGAAATATGGAATATCGTGAAAATTTAAAACTTGTGTTCTTTAAGCTGGACACAGAGGTTCATGCCTATAATCCCAGTGAATAGGGAGGCCTCACACAATTTAGCAAGATAGTGTCTCAAAAAAAAAAAAAAAAAAAAGGATAGGGATGTATCTAAGTGGTAAAGTCTACATGGTTTAAATCCTCAGGGAAGGAAGGAAGGAAAGAAGATCATTCTGCTCTTTAAAATATAGTATTCAGAAAAATTAAATGGACCATGAGTGATGGCACACACCTGTAATCCCAATGACTCAGCAGACTGAGGCGGGAAGATCTCAAATTCAAATTCAAAGTCAGCCTCAGCAACTTAGCAAGGCCCTCCTAAGCCACTTAGCAAGACCCTGTCTCAAAACAAAAATTAAAAAACTGGCTGGAGATGTGACTCAGTAGTTAAACATCCCTGGAGTTAGTCCCTGGCACCAAAAAAAAAAAAAAAAAAAAAAAAGGAAAAAAAATTAAATGGGAGGAAATATTTGCAGTGCATTTATCTGACATTGGACTTGTGGTCTGAATATATAAAGAATTCTAGGATTGGAGATTACTCATCGGTAGGTGTTAGACTAGGTGAGTAAGGCCCTGAGTTCAATCCCCAGCACCACATTAGAAAAAGTGAAGAGAAATGTACAAAATTCACCCAGTGTCACATGTACCTATATTCCCAGCTACTTGGGAGGCTCAGACAAGAGGATCACCTGACAAGCCCAGGAATTTGAGGCCAACCGGGGTAACACAGTGATATCACTAAGATCCCCATCTCAAAATAAATAAATAAATAAATAAAAATAAAGAAAAGAAAGAATAATTCCTACATGTCTTTTGGCGGGGAGAGGAGGCTTGTTGAGGACTGAACCCAGAGCCTGCTTAGCTTGCTCTCTGTCGCTAAGTTTTACTCAACCGTGAATTCTTACAAATTATTATATCTTAATAAGAAGTCATATAACCCCTTCAAAAAATGGGCAACAGACTTAAATCGACACAAAACAAATCCAAAAGAAGCTAACAACAAATGTAGCTCAGTTGTAGAGCGCTTGCCTACCATGGTCAATAAGTATAATAAACTGAATTGTGTCCCTTCAACTCCTATGTTGAAGCCTAACTCCCAAGTGTGAGGAGATAAGACCTTCCAAGGGTAAATCAAACTTAAATGAGGTCCTAATCCAATAAGACTGATGTCCTTATAAAAAGAGGAAAATACACCAAAGATGTGTGCACAGAGAAAAAGCCAGAAGACAAGCCATCTGCAGGCCAGAGGCCTAAAGAGAATCCAAATCTACAGACACCTTCATCTTGATTTCCAGTCTCTTGGGATGTGAGATAATTTTCTGTTGTTTAAACCATCCAAGTCTGTGGTATTTGGTTATGCATCCCTGAAAGACTAATACAATGAGCTTATAAAAAGATGAGAAACAGCATTAGATCTCAGGGAAATAAAAATTAAAACAATGGCATATACTATACACACACTGGAAGAACTAAAATGAAAGACTGACAATATAAGGTTTGCCAAAGATGTAAAATATTTGGAACTTTCATACAATAGTCATGGGAATATAAATTGGTATAAGCACCTTAGAAAATACTTTGGCAATTTCTCATAAACACATTCTTACCACATAGCCCAGCAATTCAGCTCCTAAACATCTACCCAAAACAAATGAAAACAAATGTCCACAAAAGACTTGTATATAAATGGTCATAGAATTTTATTCATAATATCTCCTAATGGAAAACAATCCACTGACCATCAACTAGTGAATGGATAAACAATTTGTGCTATTCCATGGGAGACTACTCATCAATAAAAATGAATTAACTATATATGAAATATCAGGATATATTTAAAAACAAAAGAAGTCCAACACATTCTTTCATTCTGCTTTTAAGGAAGTATAGAAAGTAGAATCTTATATAGAGAATAGAAAGATTTCCAGGATATTTGGAGCTGGGGCTGGCTATGGGAAGGGAATGGGGGTTGGATGCGAAGGGAACTTTCCGGAGTGATGAAAACGTTCTTGTGGTGCTTATTAATTATACAGGTACGTACATCTGTCAAACTCATAAACTTAAAATAGGTGTATTTTATTGCACAGCAGGCAGTCAGAATATTCTGTCACTGCTACTGAGAGAGCAGTCAGCCATTAAGTGGCTTCGGATTTTCTAGCACACTGGTTCTATATCACAGAGGAGAATAATTAATCTTCCTTTTCTAAAATGGTGCCCTGAAAGAACCTTTGTTTCTTACAAGTAAAAGAAATGAACAACTGGCTACTTAAAGTTTTTGACTTTCTATTTTAATTCCTCTAATAGGGCCTACTTGGCACATAGAAAAAGTTAAGTAAACATTTGTTGAAAGCATGAATGATACACTGATAACAGTGTTATCAATTATATACCTTGTTGATTTGAATTAAGCCTTTCAATAAAATATCAGTGTGTTTTGAGAATTAAAAACAATTTTATTTTTAAATAACTTTTTAAAACACTGAAAGTAGAGGCCTTTTTCAAAATTTGTATTAATGTGCAAAAAAATTAATCTGGAAAATAAATTAGCATAGCAACACAAATATTAAGTGTACTCAATGAGATAAGCCATTTGTTTTAAAAGGATTTCACAATTTACAGTCATATTAGAAGAAAGCAATCTTGCTAATGTATACATAAATTCTTTTGTCTGATTTTTTGATAAAACACAGTGAAAATGACTTAGAGAAAATAGCAGCCCAAGATACAACTAAAATGAAGCTGGAGGCAGCAGAGGACCACACACCATGAATGTAAACAGAAAGCTAGATGCCAGACAGGAAGAGAAGAACCAGGAGAGCAGTCTTTACAAATACAGGTAAATGTAACTAAGGCTGAATAAGAAATCTGATAGTTTTTAAGAAAAAAAAAAAAAAGGAGGGAACAATTATTCTTTAACATGCACAAGAGGGGCTGGGGATGTGGCTCAAGCGGTAGCGTGCTCGCCTGGCATGCATGCGGCCCGGGTTCGATCCTCAGCACCACATACCAACAAAGATGTTGTGTCCGCAGAGAACTAAAAAATAAATATTAAAAAATTCTCTCTCTCTCTCTTTCTCTCCTCTCTCACTCTCTCTTTAAAAAAAAAGAAAAAAAAAAGAAAAAAAATAACATGCACAAGAATGCTGCAGAATAGGTAAATTAATTTTTCAGGGTTCATCTCTGAATCATTTTCTACCTTATGGAATCTTGCTTTCAATAATTAGTGATTTATGTCAAGGCAAACCACTTACTCCAAAAGAATTTTTTCCTCAAAAATAATTGGATTAGGTCTACTACCACTAACTAAAACAGTGAATATATATCATATATCCCTCAGCAGTATCTTATATTCTTAGAAAAACAACAATTATGTTTGATTGGCATGGTAAAATTAGCTTAATGAAGTTAGAAGATAAGAGAAGCTTCTAGAGGAGAGAGCACACCATACATGGAGAACTATTTTCATATAAACTTCAAAAAGGTGTCAACCAAAATTTTGTAATGGTCATATAGACTTATTTTGATTGTGACATTTATTCAAAGTACTCTTTTGGGGATGAAGTAAACAAACACAATCCATAGTAATTGATTTCTAAACAAACACAATCCAAGTAAGGATCAAATACTTTTATGGTTATAATATACACACACATACACACAGACACCTCTCTAACCAATTTCCTTCTTCTAATGCCTGGATGATGAAGGTTATGTTATCTTCGACTTACTGAAATTATTTGATACTCATAATATCACTTGGCAGCAGATTCAACAATAGGTAAGGACAAAAACTATAATTAAAAATTTAAAACTTTGTCCTATAATTTGAGCATTTATCTAAATTCACAGTTAGATTTTAATAATAAAATCAGTATCATTCTAAACATAAAATCACAATAAAAAACAAAGTGATAGCAGAGTAATTTTTTTTTAAATGGGGGTTGGGGGGCAGTATTAGGGATTCCACTCAAGCCCTCGTGCATGCTAGATAAGCAGCCTATCACAGAGCTACACCCTCCCCTAGACCTCTTTTCATTTCATTTTCATTTCATTCAGAAAATTGCCCAGACTGGCCTCAACTTTGTGATTCTCCCATCTCAGCTTCTGAAGTAGTTAGAGTCAACAGGCATGTGCCACCATGCCCAGCTATTTTAAAATTTCTAATGTATCAGGCTGGGGTTGTGGCTCAGTGGCGGAGCACTTGCCTTGTACATGTGAGGCACTGGGTTCAATCCTCAGCACCATATAAAAATAAATAAACAAAATAAAGACCTCTTTAAAAAAAATTTCTAATGTGTGATCCAACATAAGAATGTATTAAAATTGAAAGTAGGGATATGAAGGATAGCTCAATGGTTGCATGCTAGCCTAACATGCTTAAGGCCATGGGTTCAATTAGCACCACAAATTAAAAAATAATAATAATAACAACAACAACAACAACAATAAGAAAGGAAGAATAGGAATATAGCTCAGTGGTAAAACCCAGCATGAGTGAAACACTAGTTTTGATCCCCAGCACTGCAAAAAAGAAAAAGAAAAAAGAAAATTCCTTCACTCATTCAGTTAAGAAATGCTTACTATATACAAAGAATTATAAACCTTGTAATGGATAAAAAATAATATAAAAAAGAATTATTGTTCTTAAAGATCTTAAAATTACAAGGAAAGCAAAGGGATGTACATACTACAAAACAGCCATTTTTTTCTTTTTTATAAAACATACACAAAATACAAAGCATCATATGATAAAGTGCTATAAAAGTTAATATAAATTGAACAAAGATTCACAGGAAAGAACCTCTAACATGTGAACAGCCAATCTGCATGTAGGAAATAATCTGAGTTAGATGACAAATGGAAAAGTAGAACAGAGGATATGATGAGATTCCATCCTGATAAAATACCATATGTAAAAATTAGGAAATGAAAAATAGTAAGAAGATAAGTATTCTCAAAATTTCTCAAGAATACATACTCTTGAGGCCTGGGCAGTACAGCCGAAAGCTCAAGATTTCTAGGAAATTTATTTATATGTTAAAAATAATGTAAAAAAATTTAGTGCTCTCTTAGTATATGCAAGGCCCTGGGTTTGATCATTAACACTTTGAAAAATAAAATAAAAATAAAACTTACAGTCTACTTCTTTATATACCTATGTTTGCTTTACTATAAAAATATAACATTTTCCTCTCAAAAAATTTCCAGTAAAACTAATACTCCAAGAAGATGGGGAGCGGCTGTGATTATCTTGTGTGTGCTCCCTAAATAATCCTAGTAAAAAGAATCAGCATAGAATATGCATAGAATAAAGAGAAAACAGATGGTAGACATGGCTGAAATGCTACTTTGGCTTAGGGAATAGAGTGGAGGCTCTTTAACCAGTCAGTCTAGAGTTGTTAAAATCTCAGTCAGAAGACAGTACAGGTGTGGAACATGAAAAAAATTTTTTAGACTTAAAGAATGACAGTCAGATCTATTCAGCAAAGATTAATCTGGCAGAGACATACAAGAAGGGTTTATTCATTTAACAAATATTCCTGGGTACCTCTAATGTGTGGTAATGGATAAGCTGTTGGAGAACTGAAAAAAAGAAGAAAATTCCTGATCTTATAAAGAACTTATATCCTAGTATGGAGAAGTAAACAATAAAGTTGAAGGAAGTAATGAGACCATTCAGAAAATAAAAGAGAAGCAGCAATTATATATAGTAAAGGAAGGGATGTTTTGGAGCAACAGAATTCTATTGTTCTTAAGTGACTGAAGACACAGTAGAAGTAATAGAAATAAAGGAATAATAGGAAAGAGTCTATGAAGAGAAATGGGGCAAAGGTATTTTTTTTTTAGGTGTACACATTTGGAGTTGCCTGCTGATCTAATGGATAAAAATCCAAGACTCAAAAAATTCAAGTCTAAAGATTCAGACTTGGTGGGGCTGGCATTGTAGCTCAGTGGTAGAGCGCTTGCCTAGCACATGTGAGGTGCTGGGTTCCATCTTCAGCACCACATAAAAATAAATAAATACAATAAAGGTATTGTGTCCATATACAACTAAAAAAAATATTTAAAAAAATATTTAGAATTGCTGAATGCAGGCAGACACTAGTAGAGGTCACAGGGACAGAAAAGAACAAAATTAGAGGGCATCCAGGCTCTGTAGTGCATGCCTTTAATCCCAGTGACTCAAGGGGACTAAGGCAGGAGGATGGCAAGTTAGAGGCAGTCTCAGCAACTTAGTGAGACCCTGTTTCAAAACAAAATAAAAAGGGCAGAGATGCAGTTCAGTGCCTAGGCTCAATCCTTAGTACCCAAAACAAAAGAAGAGTAAAGGGCAAAGGGCAGAAGACAGAGACTTGATAAATATTCATGAGGGTAGGGGTAAAAAACAAAAGCAAAACCCCAAAGAAGAAAGAACCTAAGAGAAATATAAGAAAAACCTAGCTAAGGACTAATTGGAAGAAAGACTTTGAAAAGAGATGTCAGGATATGTGTATGCATTTTTTTCCTTTTTACCTGTTCATTCTTTTTCTGAATCCATTCCTTGTGCTTTTCTTCAGCAATTATTTTTCTTTTTTCACGTTCTTCCATTTTTTTTCTTTTTTCTAGTTGTTGATTTAATTCCTGTGGATTTCATTTAAACAAAAGGCAATGTTTAATGGAAGTACCCAAATCACATATTTTAAAAAAGGCTGAGCTTAACCAAATTAAACAAGAATATAGTTTCCATTATAGAATATATACCACTACTGATAATAACTTACTTAAGTAACTAGTCTACAAAGAAAGAAAGCATTGGTAAAAAGTATAAGTCATTTTTTAGAAATGCAAATAATTGCTTGGCAGCAAAACACTAGTTTCTTAGACTAAACTTCAGCTAAATTACCCTCATTGAAATCAACTTTCCCACACATAAATTTTGGCACCACTGTAAGCTATTGGCAGTAGCTCAAGAGAATTGCAACTTTTTTTTTACAGTTATAAAAAGCTTCAAGATTCTTGCTGAAGATAAAGAATAGGAATTAAGTAATCCCTAAATTAAAATTTTAATTCAGAGTTACACCAAAGAAGAAATGTAAAGAAGGTATTCAGTTTTCCATAGAGAAAAAAAGAATCAGAGTTTTCTTCACAGATTTTATAGCTGCTGAGATATAAAACAAAACCACATTCATACCCCAGATTATTTAACTGCCTTGCTGTCACCAGAATCTACACGTCTGGGCATTTCCTCAGGAGAAAGAATGTGGAAGGTATGGCCAAATAAAACTACAAGTTGAATGCCACCACTGTCACTCATCAGCTAAATTATGGCATTAGTTGAGAAAGCTGTTCAAACTAGACTTCTCTAGGACTCTACAATCATAATTACTGGTTAGTTTTCTTCCTTCCTTAGATACTAATAATCAGACACATTTATGAATCTTCCATTGGTCCCCCTTTCTCCTTCCCATCTTTCCTTTCTCCCCAAACACTTACCTCAATGGGCAATTTTCCAACTCTCAGGTTAATTCCAGGATCTTAAATGAAGATAAAACTTTACACCAAGAACATATTTTTTTGTACTTTAGAATAACTATTCAAAAGATACTTGTTTACTTCTGATCTTAAAATTCCACTGCAAAGAAAATAGTTGCCCTATCTCGCTTAGAAAATCTTCAAACTTTGAAACACCATATCCCACAAAACAAATATCCACCTTGATAGGATTCTTCACTACCTCATAGCTATTACTCCTTCATTACTCACTCAATACACTTTAATTGAGTGCCTGCCTGCTATTGATCTAACAAGAACTGTGCGTGTACACACACACACACACACAAACACACACACACACACACACACACACACACACACACACACAGAAAGATGAAATCCTAGAAGTCTCTCATCTAATCCTTCTCTGTATACCAAAGAATAAAGTGCTACACTCTGAGTTATTGGGTATAAAAACAGGAGTTTGGAGAAAAGAACGAAAAGGGAAGACAAAGAGAAATGGTTTGAACCAGGATAGTCAGAAATGAGCAGTTTCTTAAAATAGTGAGAGAAGATGACTTTAAAAGAAGTGAAAGATGTGGGTGGGGATGATAATTAATTTAAAGTGTGGTACTAATTTCCTCTTTAGATAGAAAGAGGTTTTTTGAAGACAGAGTAAATTGAACACTATGATGAAGAATACAAGTCAAAAGGGATGATTTAGAGCTCTTATTAAGACTGAAGGCTGAGTTTGAAATGATCAGTACTATTCTGAGGGAGATTGACTAGAAGGTTACTACAATATACTCTATAAGGGGAAGACAGTCTGGACTTGTGCCAGAAAACAAGTAAAAGGAGAAACACACAGAGTGTGTGTGGGTGTGCAGATACACATGTGTGTATGTATGTGTATATACATGTGTATAAATATACATATAGTAAAAGGCTAGATATAAATCTGACAACTATACATTTGAAATTTTCCAAACTAGTTCTAAATTTTCTTTTAAAGAAAAGTTTAAATGTATGATTAAGCATAATTGATTATATTTATATACTTTTTAAGAGTCTTCCGGTAACTCAAAAGGAGGAAAATTAAGATGTTGCATTACTATTTTATGAATGCCAAATTTTAGTTAATGTTGATATAGGGGATAATAAAGAAAAGATCCAAAAGTACCTAGAAAATGCTACCACTGACCTGAATAGTACTGTATTCTTAGAATGTCTAAGTATTTGCCTACCCAGAATATACATCACATTCTCAGACACCACCCTCTCTTCCAAGGCTAGCTCCTCTTAGAATTTCCCATGCTGAATGGCTCCATCTGTTCACCACCGAGGCAGGCCTCCTCCAGGATACAGCAGGAGTCTTCTTTCCAAAAGCCCCTTCGTGGTCTTCTGGTACACCACTGAATTTCAACAGGATTATAGCTATTTTCCCATAGAGTAAACATTTGGTTATGGAAAACCAAACTCCAAAGAGGGTCCTAAAC
This sequence comes from Spermophilus citellus, assembly GCF_964194105.1. Classification (NCBI taxonomy): domain Eukaryota; kingdom Metazoa; phylum Chordata; class Mammalia; order Rodentia; family Sciuridae; genus Spermophilus; species Spermophilus citellus. The sequence goes on from NC_138183.1 coordinate 220,238,874, forward strand.
ATGCATCATTATTTCAATACATTTGCCATTTTCAAATAATATTTTACTATTGAAGGTAACAAAAACAAAAACAAAAAACAAACTGACAATTTTGAGTTTCACCAACTCTATATCCTACCCTATTCCTTCCTTAAGGGCTGATAAATAGCTGAAGATTAAATGGTGAAGTTAAAAAAAAAAAAACAGGAAAAATGTACCTGGACTAGTCACAAAATAAATAATTTTTATAATTTTGAACAGATTATATTAAGTCAAATGTTAAAAATTAAAATTAGCCAAAGACCACAGAGAACTTAGAAGAATTAAAGAATTATTTTAAATAATAAAAATGTAAATATATTTAATAACCTACAAAACCAATGTGCTAGCTTGCATAATGTCAATGTTAATTTTCAGTGTTTACCATGTTTATCATTTCAACAATATTACAAATGTATAACATTTTTAATAGGGTAACTGTAAAGGGTTAAAACAATTTTTTAATTCAATCTCACAGAGATGTCTAAAACAAATTTAAATGTCTGTTACTGAAATAAAATTTATGAATGAAATGAGCTTTTTAATGATTCAACTATCCTTTAAGTTTTCCTTTAAGTGGGGCACAGTGCACTTGCCAGTAATCCCAGCAGCTCTTGAGGCTAAGGCAGGAGGATTACTAGTTCAAAGCAATCAGCAACTTAGTGAGGCCCCCAGTAATTTAGTGAGACCATGTTTCTAAATAAACTACAAAAAAGGACTGGAGATATGACTCAGTGGTTAAGTGCCATTGCGTGGTACTGAAAAAAAAAAATTTTTCCTTTAAATGTTAAAGGAAGAAAATAAGAAAGCAAGAATAAGTTCAAAAGCAAATACTAAGTCTGATCTATTTATTTCTAAAATATTTTTTGATATCGTGGAAAAAGCACATAAATTGGAAATCTAAAGAACTTAATACCAGTTCCAGCTCTGCCACTAACCAAACCCTTGGCAAAGTTACTTCTCTGGCCTTCATGCTTCTTAGCTTTAATAGGGATCTGAAATGAACCATTCCTTATGGTCAAAAATCTGTGCTTTTAATGACATGGTTTATAAGCAAATTAGGGAATAGAGTAAATAAGGACAGAAAAATAAGGGAAAGCATGACTTAGGAAATAAATAGAAAGGCATGAAAATCCAAATAGATTTTGGCTGAAGTTTATAATGATAAGCCATCTTCTAATTCTGCATTGTTTTCTACCAATATCATCAGTCCCCCAACACGAAATGTCTCTTGTATATCCTGCAAAGCAAACTGATCCTACTTCCAATGGAAGTACCTCCAATTTACACTTTCTGGATGACAGAAGTTAAACATTATTTCTGCAGAAAGCTATGATAGTTTTCAGCAGTATTCTTTAAAAGAAAAAAAAATAACGTTTTCACTCAAAAGAAATAAAATATAAAGACCATAACAGCTCAAAATAAGCTAACAAAGCATTGAGTAGATGACCCATATGTTATGATTGATAGGTACAATTCCTTGGCGTGACTGATAGGCAAGATTCATTCAAAAATATCTTAAATTGGTTCAAAGTTAAGTAATGAAGTAGTCATAAGAAATGTCAAATTACTCAAAACATGAAAAGGCTTTAATCCATACAAATAATTATACCCTTCTATATGCTTAATGGTTGTGGTAAGGACTTTATATTTATTATTTTAATCTGTTCTTGAAACAAATCTTCAGAGTAGTTATTATATACTTTCATATGCAATAACTAACTCGTATTGAGTTCTTTCTATATAGTAGGCCATATCCTGATATTCATTTAGACCTCATAATAACACTAAGAGGTAAATATTATTCTCCCCCTTTCACTGATAAAGTGACTCTCCTTACAAGTGACTTCTATAGTAGCTAGAAAAAAACGCAAATGAACTCTGCTTTACCACTAACTTACTCTACCAGTGTTTTCCAAGTTGTGAGTCTAAAATCAATTTAAGATTATAATTGACTTTCATAAAAAAGAATACCATGTTTTGAATAAATTAAGATACTTTTTCAAATATATATGTATATTTACATCTATGCATAGGTTTATATTTATGTACAACATGAAAAAATAGATTTCTCACTGTGAACAAATATTTTTCAAAAACACTACACAAGGACTGATGAACAGTGGTAGAACCCTTGCCTAGCATATGCAGGGCTCTGGGTTTGATCCCTAGCACTCCAAGAAAAAAAGAAGCAGGAAAAATAAAAGCCACACTAAACATTGGAACTAGTAATGTTAAAAGAATTAGTAATGTTAAAATCTAAAGTTGAGGTAAAGGGAAGAGTCTGGGATCTCAAAAATAAACATTAATTCTGAAAACAAATTAAAAAAAAAAAAAACCTTTTCCAAAGGCTATGACTAGCAGTGATAGAAATGCCAATACCAATAAAAAACAAAATCGGCTATCTTTATACTTTGTTTCATTTAATCCTCACAAAAATCCTATGACAGGTACTATTTTTCCCACCTTGTCCAGATGGGGAAACTGAAGTATAAAAGTCTAAATAACTTGGCTAAGATACCCAGCAAGTAAAAAGACTAGAACTAGAGCTTTTATTAAGCCTGGCTGAAACTAAACCACAAAGTCTTTTTCAAGCCCTGTGCTTGCTAAGAGGAAATAAGTACTACTCTCACAGTGTATATTTCCAGGAATAAATTTGTATTCTAGAATACGAAGTATCATGTAAAAGGGAAATGCCAGAATATACTAATTTATACAATCATTTGAATCATTCCAAGTCTCCTGAACAGATGATTGCCTACCTGGTAGAAACCCATCACAAAAATAACAACTAGTTTCAAAAGCAATATGAAAAATTTCAAGGAAGATCATAAAGGGCAAAGAAAGTACAAAGCTTTAGTCCCCATGATTTTTTATAATACCATGGTTACTAACAGACTAGAATAAACTAAAACATCCAACCATAGTGTACCAGTTTACTATATTTTAATATATATTAATACATTTTAAATATACTTTGATAATAAGCAATCTTTTTCTTTTCTTTCTTTCTTTTTTTTTTTTTTTTTTTTTTTTTTTTTTGTGGTGCTGGGGATTGAACCCAGAGCATTATGCATGTGAGGCAAGCACTCTACCAAATGAGCTATATCCCCAGCCAATAATAAGCAATCATTTTAAAGTGATGTTGAAAAATATTTAATGAGGGCTGGGGTATAGCTCAGTGGTAGCGTGTTTTCCTAGCAAGCACAAAGCCTTGGGTTAGATCCCCAATGCCACTCCAAAAAATAAAAAATAAAATGACATGGAAATATATTAATAATATAACAGGCAAAAAAAACAGATTGAAAAAGATTGAAACTATTTCATTAAAAACAAGAAGTATCTTTCACCATTTCTGTGATGAAAAGAAATCAGAGAGTGAGTCTGGATAGGGAGCTTAGGAGATAGCAAGTTATACAAATCTATTTACTTGCTAGGGCACATGCTCTTTGATAGGTAGAATAGGTTCCTGTCTTTATTTCAATTTTTCTCTTCTTTCTTAAAACTTTTCCTGAGTATATAGTTGAATTTACCTAAGTTAAGTGCAAAATTCTATTGTATGTCTCTCTAGATATACATTTGTACATATAATCAGCCCTCTGTATCCATGGGTTCTGCAACCATGGATTTAATCAAGCACAGATTGAAAATATGCCAAAAAAAAAAAAAATACTGTGCCTATACTGAGCAGGGACACATTGTTTTCTTGTCATTATGCTGTGAGCAATACAGTATAATAACTACTTAGGTAGTGTTCACATTGTATTAGGTGATATAAGTAATCTAGAAAAGATTAAAAGTAGATGGGGAGATATATACGTTAAATGCCTTTATATAGAAAGACTTGAGCATTGAGTATTTTGCAATCCAAGAAAGTCCTGGAACTAAACCTCTTGGATACTTAGGATGACTGTTTTTATTTTTTAAAAATTTACATAGAAGAAAGTCTAGAAGGCTATATTCCATAATATTAACAAAGATTATTATTAGGTGGTGAAATTAAAAGAGATTTTCATTTTCTTAATTATATTTAGCTATATTTTCTGAATGTTCTTCTAATGAACATACTGCTTCTATAATTAGATTTATTAAAATTGATATAGTAAACAAATACAAACAAACGCACACATATTGTTTTCAGGAACAATAAGATTAACATTTTAATTTACAACAGCAACTCTACTCTGTGAGCTCAGAATCAAATAGAAAAAATACTGTCTAGTTGTACCTCTAGAGCTTTCTGTTGCAGCCGGTCACGTTCTTCTTTTTCTTTGCCAACAAACCACACCTCCCATGGTGTCAGGCTGCTTTCTCCTAAGTGCACTTGTTTCTGTTCTTCTTGGTTATCTTCTGATTCAACTTTACTGCTATGAAAGAAAGGATACTGTAGAACTTATACACGAAATACTTCTCTTACTAGTCAAAAATCATTTAACTATACAATGAAAACAAAATCTAACATCATATTTTCAATACTATTATTTTAAAAACATGAATCAATTATATAAAGCAAAAATATGCAAAATCAGGAAAAGGAAATCTAATTTTGAATTACTTTACTCATTTAGTTAAGCCACTCCCTTCAAAAACCAAATTATTTAAAAACCCAATGGAATAACTTGAGCCCAACCTATGTGCCTCAAGGTCACTTGAGGAAATTATTTATTTCTGAAATTTTATTTTTTTATTCCTAAAAATTCTATCTATACAAGTAATCACTAATTACTACTAGTATACACAATCTTTTGTAGGTGTGTGTGTGGTACCAGGGGTTGAACCCAGGGCCTTGGACATGCCCCTGAACTATATCTCCAGCCCCACTACCACATACACACATATACACATAACTTTAATCAGATCCTGGGGCAGACCTTTCCCTTTCCCTCCCTTATATAGCATAGAAAAAAAAAGTAATGTGTACATATATACCGAGAGAATGATGAAAAACAAATAATTTAATAATTAGGAATTCTGGGTAAAGGATGAACAGAAGTTTTTTATATTCTTTTTTCTTTAGATTTGAAATTGTTTTGAAGTAGAAAGCTATAGAAAAAATATACCCTTCTCTTTTTCAGTGCTGGGAATTGAAGCCAGAGCCTCATGCATCTTAAGTATACTCTATACCAACTGAGCTACACCCACAACTGCTGTGGCCTTCTCTCCTTCAACATTTAATATTTTGTTTGACGACCTTTTGCCAGTTCTAAGAGTATATATCTCCAATCTGGTTATCTCTTATTGTCCTCATCTCCACTTTGTACCTTCTGTCAGTCTGACTCTTCCGGGTATACAGAAAATTAACCATATGAGTAAATAAAGAACAGAAGGACTTGGCTGGATAAATAAGCCTCACAAAACTTATGGAAAACTTAACAATCAGCACTCATGGATAGTAAGATTGTTCAGTACCCAACAAAGCTCCAGGGGCAAGTTTATTATATAGACTCAGGTGTGTGTATCTTCAACGTTGTTCCTTCTAACAAACAGTTGCCTCACAACTGCTTTGTACCACGTTTTCTACCTCATAGATTCAGTTTCCCTAATTTTTTTTGGGGGGGGAGGTTATGTTTTTTAATCATCCATTCATGTCTTTACAGAACTTGTATTCTAAGTGGAAAAGAGACATTGTTAATATAGTATTTCTTAGGCACATCTTTCCTTTTCAGTCTTGCATTATGATCTCATCTGTTCTCAGCTTCAACTATCACTATATGCTGGTGATATCTGGATCAGCTATTCTGGGCCAGATCTCTATCTTAAGTTCCAGACTTATTTCCAACCATTTGATAGACAGCTCCATGATATTGAACTCAGTCAGTTGAAAAAACAAATGTAAGCATTTTCCAGCATCCACCCCCCTCTTTCTTCCCCACTAAGAAAAAGTTTACTCCTCTTATAATCCTAAGTGAATGTTACTACCATCCACCCAGTTACCTAATCCAGAAATCCAGATCTGACTCCACCCGCTCCCCACCTCCATGTCTGACTCCCCCTACCCTCATGCCCATATAATCACTAGTCATGTCAATTCTACATCCTTCAATTTTCTCAAGTAATTCTCTTCTCCAACCTTTCAATCACTCCAAACATAAACAGTCTCTAGCCTTCCCTTTTAAATCATTCTCTAAACCTGTTGCCAGATTTGCCCCTCAATGCATCCTTTTATCATGTAACTTCTCATCTCAAAGTTCTTCAGGGGCCCATTTGCACACAGGATGAAATCCAAACTCCTGACATCCATAAATTGACTCCTGTCTTTCTTTTCATAAATGGGTGATCCAGACTCTACATTTCAGTCATGTTGAACTTCTGTGGGTTGGTAAATACATTATGGTGTTGTGCTCTGCAGCTTTTGCTTAAAACTGAAATGCCTTTCCTCTACCTCCACATATGGCCAGATTAAGAGCTGACTTTTGTGAGTAAAACAGCCTGGGGATAATATCTGTATCTGCTTCTTCCTAGCTTGTGCACATATTTAAATTTCTTTAAAAAAGAGATCTCATCTGTAAAATGGAGATGACAGTAGTAGCTGCATGAAGAAGCTAAAGCACTTAGTATAGTTCTGGGTCCTCAGAAAGTACATGGTATGCCATTTATTATAATTATTACTATAACTAACTGCTATTCTTCCTTCAAGATTTTATTCTGATACTCTATTGTCTGGGAAACTTTCTAAAAACTTCTGGATTAACTGCCTTGGGTTTCTTGTCACTGGTCTCCCTCTGCCACAGGTCATGAGTTCCTTAAAGAAAAGAACATGAATAAATAAATAAATAAATAAGAGCATGGCTGGTTGTGATAGCTTAGACCTGTAATCCCAGCAATGTAGGAGGCTGAGACAGGAGGATTATAAGTTTGAGGCCAGCCTGGAAAAATTAAAAGGTTTAGGACTGTAGATTAGTAGGCTGTAGATTAAAGCACCTTGGATTCAATCCCCAGTACTGGAAAAAAGAAAGGAAAGAAGAAAACCAAATATGTCTTGACTGAGGGTCTAGATTATGAAACACTGTCGAAAGAAGAAATTAGTCAAATCAGTTTTTTTTTTTTTTTAGATAACACTTAATACTTCCTGCCTTAACATTTTTAGCAAACATGTTCCAAATGTATAGCATATAAACTACAGGTATACCCATAATAAAGAAAGGCTTCATAATTAGCTATTTTATGACAAGAAACTTATTAAGGCACAACTTTCCTAACTGTAATTATATGAAAGTCAGAAAAGAACTAAATAGATAAGCAGTAGGCCCAAAGCATATTATAAAAGACTCCAGAAAAAATACTTTTCATTATCTTTTCTTGAGGTCATCTTTGATCATCTTCTCAATCCCAGCCAATACACTTGAAGGTCAATCCATCTTTTAAGCATAAGTCTATTTGTACTGAAAATTATCTTGAGGGATTGGGGTGTGGCTGAGTGGCATAATGCTTGCCTGGCATGTATGAGGCCCAGCACACACACAAATCTGAGCACATAGAGAGATATGTGCAGCCAATGCCTGAGTCTATCTCAAAGAAGCCTTATTCTACTGGTATGCCACAATCAGATGTAGCTGGTAAGGGACAGAGAGAGACATAAAATCCCAGAGCTCTTGGTTTCTCTTTACAGAGGATGCTGATAGCCCAAAACAATGGCTGGGCTATGACTCAGGCTGCCTTCCCTCATCTCATCCCATACAAGCTATCCAGAACAACAACTAAAGGAACACAGTAATCTTCTAAAGGAAAAGAAGTGCTAGTTTTTCTGAACCATTTGAGAATAATCATGGTATCTAACTATTCTCCAGGAAGGAGAAACAGGAATTCATTCAACACACATTTACTGAGTACCTAATAAGAATCTGACACTTGCCACACACAAGACCTAACAAATTGTCTTTCTAGACCCACATCCTCAGTATTCTTTTGACTCTTGGGGAATGAAATGTGCTTAGGCAGCCTTAGCCCTATTAGCTCATTCAGGCTTTGGGTGAGACATAGATAGGTCTGGCTCCTCCCTTGGCAGGTTCCGTTTGATTAGCATTTTGGCTTGAGGAAGCTAATGCAGGGTCTCAGTAGTTGAGCTGCAGTTTTTCATGGCATTTATTCCTCAGGCAGATAAACTATGTCCACATTGTTTAGTCCTGTTAATTATGCTCAGAAGGTATTTCACACATCTTTAAAATTCATTTTAAAAATATCTAATACCAACTAAGTCCTAAAGAGTCCCGACAAAGCATAGATGAAAATGGTCTCCTAAAACCCTAACTCTTACCACTGAGTCTATGGGGTTAATACGAGATGGCCTCTTTCTTGTTTTTTCAAGCAGCCTGAACAGCCTGCGTGGTTACTCTTCCTGGTTTCCATTCCCACCAACATACCTCTCATCTTTAAAAGAATAACTTTTGTAACCATGTATGGGTCATTTCATATGGTTCCACATTCCATTCATTCATTCCTTATATAGAGAGGGGCCATCTTGTCACTTACACATAAAGTATGGGTTCTCTGGTCTGCATTTTTTAGGTCTCCTGTATTGTTCCTTATATAGTTTGATGATCAGAAACTTGTAAATTGGCTTCTGAAGATGACATTTACCCCCAAATAGACCTACAATATTACATATTCCTGCAGTGATAGGCCTTTTGCTTCTATTTCTATACATCCCAAAATAGTCATGCTGTATAAGAGGGAACCCTGATCAGTTTACCTCACTACTAGGCCCAGGTCTGCTAATAAGTTGGTGTATGCCTTTGAGTCAGTCTTTTTATTTGTGTTCTGTGATACAGTTTTATCACCTGTAAAATGAGTGGACCGAGATGGGCTTTAATTTAATAAAATCTCGTATATTTTATTTATGGTCCCCAGTACCTAAACTAATATGTGACAAAACATAGATGTTTGCTGACTGAATCACTGTAGAAATAAACATTATGATGGTTTTTAATAATCCCTTTGCTTCAAATATTCTTTGATACAACAATAACTATTCCACTGAAAGTTCGTCCTCAGATCAGACCAACCCTGCCTCTGCATGCTGTCGTGGACTAATCTCTGTGCTTCAGCTCTTTACACTATTACAATCTACTACATAAAACACATTTTGGAACTAAGATTATGGACAAGAGTTCTTCAGTTCACCGTCTGGATTTCTGAGGATTCGTAAAACTCCTGAAATAGAAGCAGTTTTGTGTGTTCGAGACTATATACGGGCCATTTTTAAAGGAAACTGAGATAGCAGCAATTAAAGGGCTAAGAATCAGAAAACACGTCATCTTTAAGAAATGGCCCAGGACTCTCTGCAGAAAGGGCTGCACTTAAGGATGCAGGCGCCTGCTCAGCCTCTAAGGTGGAAGACAGGAGATTGTTTTGGTTTGCTGAAGGTACTTGGAAGGGTCCAAGGAACCTTGGGACCGGTTGTATCGGTCGGGCAGCCTCAGGTTTACCTGGCGCGCCCCGGTAACTCCGTTCCTCTCAGGCTCAACACCTCGGCCTCTACGTCATGGGTATCTTCGTCCACATCTTCCTCATCCTCTCCGTCACCATGTTCATCGTCAAACGAGAATCTCTGGTGGCCGAGGGGAGACAACAATGACATGGTGGAATTGCTGCAGCTCTGAGGCGGCGGCGACGAACAGATAGACGTCGCCACCGCCCCCAGCCTCTGCCCCCGGGGACCCGTCATGAGGACGGAGAAGGAGGCCGCGGAGGGCTGAGACTCGGAACTACAGTCCGCGGAGAACAGGATGCCGGGAGGGGAAGAAGCAACACTCCACCGCCCCACAGCCCGCATCTGGCCCGCCAAGTTCAAACCGGCAGAGCTGCAGCGAGGACGTGCTCTCCCAGCAGGCCCCGCGCGCGCAGGGCCCGGCCAATCCGGGCCGGCCCCGATGCCGCGTTGCCATGGCGACGCGAGGAGGACGCGAGGGCTTTGTCCGGGCCTGTAGAGCGTGGCTTCCTCTCCGTCTGCCCTTCTTCCTGTGTCTGGAAGGTGCCTGTTGCTTGTGAACTTGTTCAACTCTGTGTCTCTTCCAGCTCACACCTTCGGAGGCCTGGCCTTTTTTTGAGGTGTTGTTGCAGACCATTTGGTATTTGAAATAACGTTATTACTGATTAAAGCAACTCCTTTTAAAGGGAAAGAGGCAGAATTAAGGACTAACGTCCATCCCTCGCCCCCACCCCAACACGCACACACATAAGGTCAGGATTATACACACCAATCTTGATTTCCTTGAACAGGTCATGTTTTTTTGAGGGCGGGGTAACTAACTTTACAAGTGTATCCAAGAAAGCGGGTTTAGGTGGCCTGGGGATGTAGCTCAGTGGTAAAGTGCTTGCCTAGTATGCATGAGGCCCTGGGTTCCATCCCTGCTACCAAAAAATAATGCAGGTTTAGGACCATCTTTTAGTGTTTTGATACATCTTGTTTGCCTGGCGTCTTAAAGGCAACTAGTCTGTCTCCACCTGTGAATTGTTTTTACTTTTTTAAGCCTCTATTATGTGCTAAGCCTCTAACCTTTGCTAAGCACTGGGGTAAATGATACTGTTACTCTAAATTCCTCATCTTTTGGTGGCGACAAATATAATTAAAATATGCTGTGATGTGTATTTTATGAGGAAAGAATATTTTGTGCGAACTCAGGGATTGGAGACGGGGATAAAAGTAGCAAGAAAGATGACAGACATTATAAACCTGGATGCTTTATTTATACTGACAAAACTGCATACACTGGTGTAAATTTAGCTCTGTCCAGTTCATAATTTGTATAACTGGTAGAAGTATCATGTGAAAACGGACAGTGGCTAAAAATAGCACATAAAGTTGTTACTGATCAAAGAGTAATACAGAATCCTTGATGAAGTTTAGATCTACAAAATTTGACACAGGACAATGAGATATGATAAAATATAACAATCAAAGACAATTCTGGAAGCAGAAGTTATAATAAAATATGATATGCCAGCTAGGGGCATAGAGCATGTGAGACCCTGAGTTTGATTCCCCTACCACAAAAAAATAAATATGCATGCTTAAAACTTCTTAAATGGAATATTTTTAAATTTTAGTAACAACAGTGAAATGAAGAAAATCAGAGCAATCCAAATGAGTAATAAATTGATCAAGGAATAAAACTTATTTAGTAGAGTTTTTTTTTTTATTCTCTATCCCAATAATTCAATATTGGCATGTCTGGCTAAAACCTTTCATTAGAACATTTTTAGAATCAGTAATATCAAAAGACCCTAAACTGTTTTAGGACTTCACAAGGAAGAAAGCTTTAGAAGCAATTTCCCAATAGACATAACCTAATGCAAGCATAGTGGAAAACTCACAGATTTTATCTATGAAAGAAAAATAATTTTAATCAATAGCTTTTCTCTTAATAAATTTCCATAAATAAGCTGTTGACCTTTCTGATCCTAATTTACTCCTCTATAATATTAAGGAAATAATCTATCTCACAGTCATATTATCTAATTAATCCTCAAAATTTCTAGTTCAGGATCTGACAGATGTAAGAGTAAATTGTATCACTTGAATGCCAAAGCTTTTCCACTGTAACTTTTTGGTATGGGAATCTAAGATGTTATATACTTCCCTTCCTCCTTTAGATGTTTTATTTTTTTAAAAAAATGCTTTATAAAAGAAAGCCCTTTCCTTCATGCTTCAGGATCATCATTATGACAATTATATTATGTGTTAACAATACTGGAGACCCAAAGACTATGGGGCAGTTCCATGCTGTGGGTACACGTATTTGAAAGTAGTCAAGTCCTGTGGTCTCTTATACTGCCTTTACATTATTGGGGCCAAGAAGTCATAAAGAAGGGTATAAAAAGCATTAAAAGATTTTTTCCCATAAGTTTTAGGATATTACTTAGTAATGTCTTTTCTTTCTACTCATTTATTTTCACTTTCATGGTATATTTGAGATTTTTTTTTTTTTTTTTTTTTTGCTGGTTCTATAACCTGTAAGTGTGTAAGAATGACTTTTCCTTACAAATTCCTGTATGACATTGTTACAAAAATCATGCCATTTTTAGTTAGCTTTAAAAATAATTATTCCTAGACATTTACAGATGAAACAATATGTCTGGATTGCTTCAAAATAATCTAAGAGGCAGAAGGATTGAGGGGGCTAGTGAATAAGGTGAAGATGAAACAGGGTTTACTGTGTGTTGTGGTTTTGGGTGGTGGGCATGGGAAGGGGAGAGGGAGAGGGGTACCTAAACCATTCTTTTTGTTGTGAAAATTTCAAACACATATGAAGTTTAAAACAGGAAGAGGCATACACATTTATTAACACATACAAACACATAAAATATGTCCAAAATTAAGAGGAACTAAGTTTTGATTGGGATCTAATTTGCTGTGATTCAGGGATTCACTTAAATTTCATTAAACCCTTTGTTTTCTCATTTGTCCAAAGAGAACTTGGAGATTGTGATACTACGTTTCTAGGCAACTGACTACAATTAATATCATGTAGATATTTTTAATCACTTGCTTTTAAATAAAGATTGAATTGGTGGTATTCACTTACATTTCACAATGTTTTCCAGGATATAGTTCAGATTTAAGACAGGATAAAAGTTTTAAGTTTCAGCCAAGTGTTCTTATTTACAGATAACTATCAAAAAATATTTTCTAATGGTTACTTCCAACATTTTTTCTAATACTGTCTTTTCTATTTAAAACTTTTTAAATTTGACTCCATAATAGTAACTAAATACATTAACATACTTAGTTACAAATTAAGGCAAAATAGACTGCTTTCTAGAAACTTTAATAATTCAAAACATAGAGTACAATATTGTATTTCATACAATATATAGCACAGTTTACCACAGATTTTATATATCTGCTATTCTATTTTTAAATGAATGAAAAGTTTTCAATAACTTGAATTTCGAGAAAACAAGTTTAATTAAGATTCTTACCAAGTTATGATTTAATATTTATCAGATGTGTAAATATACAAACCATGATAGCAATTTTTAAAACTTGTAAATAGTTGGCCTTACAAATTACAACACACTGTAAATAAATCCCTCCCACATTTTATACAAACTACATGATTTTGATATACAAAGATTCTGTTTTTACACTGACAATGTACAACCGAGACTATTTACAATGAAAAAAGTATATAAACCACAATTTAACATTCTGCTACTGGCAGCCACTATAGGAGGTAGCTTTAATTAAACGAAATGAACAGAAGCCATGTTTCCCAACTTGTGTTCTAAAAATAATTTACATAAGATAAAAATTCATTATATGCACAGTATGTACAGTTTAATTATTAAACTGCAATCTAGCTTAATTTTTTTTAGTATATCCAGGATAATAATATGGCAGTGGGTTTGCTATTTAGTACATTGTTCAAAAAACATATCGAGCAATTATAACTTTAAGACTCCACAAAAAAACATGGCAGAAGACCCTAGATGAGAATCAGGTAAAATTTTTAATTTTCAAAGACATAGGACTAAGCCTTATCCTTTTCCCCTCCTTAATGATATGTCTGTCTAGTCTAACCAGAGCTCAGCATATGAGCTATTGAATAGGTTTTTTTGTAAGTCATGGTATGGGAAAATTTTATAGAAGCTTCCAAGTAATAACATAAGGTTAGGAGAATCCAGTTCACTAAGAAATAAATTTAAGTGCTTTGTGTCATAATTATTTTCAGCTTCCTCCAATTATAAAAAAAAATGACCCCAGTTTACTTTCTTTATAATCCAAACTATAGATGACATACCAACAAAACTGGAAAATATCAGTAGAACCAATGATATTAAGAAGCATTTATTAATGGGAACATTACATGGAGCCATCAAATCCCTTAGGTACTATTAAAATCTCATTAGTAAGTAGTGTAGCCAAATCTACTTAAACTCACACATCAATTAGCCATTTATTTTGTACTAGTAGTATAATTGCAAAACAGTGAAAATCATGGTGAGCGAAACAAAGCAATGTAAAATGACCCCAAACAAATGCACTGATTTTTTTTTTATTCTAACAGCTGTTAATATGGTTTTTAAAACATCTTCAGGTTTATATAGATTTATAAAGCAACTGAACGAAATTTATGATTCTCATGTAAAAGTGGAAATAGAAAACAATACACCTATGTGTACTCTCACAGTTCTAGTTGGGAGACAATCCCTTTTTTGGCCCTGTAGTAAGTTGTCCTGAGATTAATGATCAAATATTAGGTAAAATTAGCAAGACTTTTTTGTCAGTTATATAAAGTCACATTTTGAACTACCTTTTTAAAAAATATTAACAGCTGTCCTTTATTTTGTGCTTAATTCAGAAATAGGTATAAATTTGCTCCTTATGGATCTGAAAAATCTAAAAGTTATATTGCTATACCACACCCAAAATCCTTTTCAAGTTCTGTTTCAAACAGACCACACATTCCTTGGACATTGCATTTTTCACCAATTAATAATTTAGGCACCTGTTCTTTGAAAAATGTCAGGTTTGAGAAATAAACTGCCACCTTCCCCTTCTATGTGACACCAGGCAGTGATTACAGAAGTGCTTCCCAGATGAAAGAACAGAACAGGGTTCACTCTATAAACACTGTGAATTTGGTTGATGGGGGAAACAGTTACAAACACAGTAGTTCAGTCTTTAACTCTTGGTAGATTGTAAGCGTAGCGCACCAAAGGGAATCCTCGACTCTGATAGAAGCAGGCTCGTCCACACGCCTGCACTTGGTCAGAACTGTCTGAGACAAAGGAGTCTTCTTCATCTGCATAGTCAGAGTGGGCTGACTGTGTGCCACAATCAGACCAATATCCCTCTGGTCTTTGGCAAGAAGCCACTGCCAATGCAGGACAGCTGTGTGATTTTATTAAGTGTTTGCATGATACTGGCTTTGTCAAAAGAAAAGATTCGCAGCAGTCACATACAGTCAGGTTACCCTGCAAGTGTGAGTACATGCCACAGTCATAGTAGAAATCCTGTTCCACACAACCACCTTGGCTACTGATGGAAACTGAAACTGATCCACTTTTCTTGGTAACGCGTCGTTTCAGTAACTTCCAGTCTTCTTTAAATTTTGGATTGAAGAAAACATACAGGACCGGATTTAGGCAAGCAGGCAATGGGAAAAATATCAGAGTAACAGACTTCATTATTTCAGGACTGATAGAGATTGCAGTGATCAATGGTGCAAATGAGAAAAATGCAACAGGGCAAAAAAAGATGCAATTGGTGAAAATTAGCCAAGCAACATGCTTAATCATGCTAGATTGTGAGTTTTCTGAGAGGTCTTCTTTTTCCAAGTTGCAGTAAAGTTTAGTGTAGACGACGGCCATTAATAAAAATGCTAGTGAGTTTAACAGCACTAAGGTCACAGTAAATCCTAATGATGGCGTCTCTCCTGTGGGAAATGGCAAGCACAAGGGTGATGCAGAATATTCCCCTCTATGGAAAAGGGGGAAACAGCCTGCTACTGCAGCACCCAGAAAAGCAAAAAGGGCCGCAATCCGGAACTGCTTGAGATGATTGCTTTTCCCATTTTTCATGATATTTTTTGCAGATAAGCTTCTTTCAACAGCTGCTAACATTAATAAAAATATGGCACTTTCTGAGGAAAAAACTGCAAGGAACCCAGCTGCTTTGCAGCCACTGCCAGTCTCCCACCAAATGCCAAATTCAGCAAATCTGCCCCAGGATACGGCATCAAGAAAAGTTAAGATGCCAGTATAGATTCCCATGAATAAGTTAGACACAGAAATCAAGCCTATGAACAACTTGGAGGAAGGCAGTGATGTACAAGATGCGAAGGTTGTTAAAATGACTAGCAGGTTGAAAAACAATGCAACCAAGAAAATGAACCACACGGTGAGACGTATCATCCAGCTTCCCAGTAAATATTCACAGGGCTTAAAAGCACCTAACATGAAAAAGAAACAGAAACACGAAAGACAATTTAGAAAATACCATATTTCATATAATATGCTTGATAGAATGACTAATGATGGTTGAATCTAGAATAAATCAGCTACCTAACTGAATTGAACCAAACTGGAAAAAAAATATTGCTTTTAAGATATTTCAGTAACAGACTAGGCTATTTTAAAAATTAAGCAGCTTAATATCTGGATGTAGCTGGCACACACCTATAATCCCAGGGACTCAAGAGGTTAAAGCAGGAGGATGGCAAGTTCAAGGCCAGCCTCATCAACTAAGCAAGATCCTGTCTCAAACTAAAAACATAAAAAGGGCTCGAGGGAGGGTACTCAGTAGTAAAGCTCCCCAGGGTTCAATCTCTAGTACTGAAACAAAACATAACCAGGATTAGTTTCTTTTATTATTTGGTAAGGCCATATAGAGATATTTCCAAGAAAATTTCTACTTTTTCTTTTTCTTTTAAAAAAAATTTTTTAGATGTAGATGGACACAATATCTATTTTATTTTTTATGTGGTGCTGAGGATTGAACCCAGTGCCTCACGCATGCCAGGCAAGCACTCAACCACTGAGCTACAACCCCAGCCCTCTACTTTTTCTTATACCAAATATAAAGCACAGTATCTAGCACATAAAAGGTACTTAAAATACTGAGGGTCTGGAATCAGATGGTTTATAACTTGCTACTCTTACCTTAAAAAAGCCACTTAAGCCTAATAAGTTGCATTTTCTGATATGTAGATAATAATGCCTACTTAATACAGTTGACACCTTAAGTAAATTTGCATGCATAAGTACTTAAGCAGGCTGCTGGGCACATAGTGGAACTTTAGTAAATATTAGCTTTCTTTTTTTCTTCCTTCCTTATCCCTATGTATTTTATTTTTTAAAATATTTGTATTAGTTGTTGATCAACATTTATTTGTTTGTTTGTTTATATGTGGCGCTGAGAATCGAACCCAGTGCCTCAAATGTGGCAAAAGCTTTACCATTTACCACTGAGCTATAACCCCAGCTGTCTATATATTTTATAACTGTATATGTATGTATATACACAGATTTGTAACATTTTAAACCCAATTTCTTATGGCATTCAACAGCAACCTGCTGAAGCTGGTTATGGTAGATAATCATGTTAACTATTCAGACAAAGCTTGGCACAAAACAAAACCCCTATATAATAATAAAACCCCTATAAATATATATATAGGATTGCAAGAATACACTTAGTAGCTGAATTGCTAGTTCTAATAACTGACTTTGACATGCTAGTAATGTCACAAATGAAAAATATTTCATTTATAATTAAGGAGTGAAAATGTTTGACTATAAAGAACAAGAAAACTATGTGTTACAATTGCCTAAAAGATATGTTTTAACTTTCTGAACTGTCATGAAATTTGACATATACAGTGAAACTCCAGTTCTGCACCATTTATCTGATTTTCAATGAACACAAATTTTTTTAATCAAATTTCATTTCACTCCGAACCCTCAGGAAGTACTAAAATGGAAGTTCTTTCTCATATTTTATTTTGGGGAGGGTAGTACAGGGACTAAACACCCAGGGGTGTTCTACCACTAAAATATGTACCCAGCCTTTTTCATTTTTTATTTGGAGACAGGATCTCTCTAAATTGGCGGGGGTCTCATTAAGTGGCTGACACTGGCCCTGCACTTGCAGTCCTCCTGCCTCAGCCTCCAGAATGGATCCAATTACAGGTGTGTCCAGTACCGCAAAAGAATGCTGTTTCCTGCACACACCTATAATCCCAGAGGCTCTGGAGGCTGAGGCAGGAGGATCATGGGTTTAAAGCCAGCCTCGGCAACTTAGCAAGGCCTTAAGCAACTCAGTGGGACCCTGCCTCTATAAATAATATATAAAAAAGGGTTGAGACTGTGGCTCAATGGTTAAGCACCCCTGGGTTCAATCCCTAGTACCACTGCCCCCTCCAAAAAAGAGTGTTTCCTTCTCACTGGATCATCAGTTCTGTGTACAATCTCCAACACTTGAATCCTTCATGGGCAAGAGAGTGAACTGCACTCCTAACTGTCAAAAATTAATATCTGCACAATAAAATAAATTACATAAATGATTCTTGCTAGTTGCACCTACTCATCTGTTAAAATTAAGTTTGTTCTCCACACAAGGAAATGGGTTAAATATTCAAAGCATACATACATAGGCCCTTAAGAAGCTCACAATTCAGCATCAATCATTAGTGATTCACAGCACTGATGATTCTAAGTTATAAAATTAATGGCCAACCCAGGCATGGTGGCACACACCTGCAATCCCAGTGGCTCAGGAAGCTGAGACTGGAGGATCGAGTTCAAAGCCAGCCTCTGCAACACTGAGCTGCTAAGTGAGACCCTGTCTCTAAATAAAAATATAAAATAGGGCTGGGGATGTGGCTCAGTGGCCGAGTGTCCCTGAGATGAATCCCTGGTACCCCGTCACCCTCCTGCCCCCCAAATTAATGGCAAGTTCAGCCTGTGACATCATACTAATAGGAATCTATTTGGTAGATGATTTAACAAAAAATATTTAAAACCTTGCCTTTATAGTAAAAGTATAAATCCCAAGTTCTCTGGTAGGCAAGGCAGAATATGACATTACAATCAAATAAATATTGGCATCATTTAATAACTTTCCTAAAACTACAATTTCAATGAAGTAAATCAGAAAGAGTAGACAAGATTGCATTTAAAAAAATAAATTGTAGGTGCATGCTTATAATCCCAGTGGCACAGGAGGCTAAGGCAGGAGGATCACAAGTTCAAAACTAGCTTCAGCAACTTAGTGAGGCCCAAAGCAACTTAATGAGACCCTGCCTCAAAATGAAAAAGTAAAACAGGTTGGTGATGTGGCTCAGTGGTTAAGCAACCCTGGATTCAATCCCTGGTACCAAAAAATAAAATGATGGATGAGGAGGAGGATGAGGATGAGGATGAGGAGGAGGATGAGGATGAGGATGAGGAGGAGGAGGAGGAGGAGGAGGAGGAGGAGGAGGAGGAGGAGGAGGAGGAGACGGAGACGACGGCGGCTGGGGACAAAGCTCAGTAATGAAGCACAAGCTTTGCATTCTGGAGGCCCTGGGTTCAATCTCTGGCACCACAATAAATAAAGGATAATATAAAAACAAACAAAAAAAACTTTATGGACCAGTGACTTATTTCAGAACTAGTTCTAGACCTAAAGGGCCATCAAGAAATTCCTTCTCCAACTTGATGTACATGACCCTCACCTGGAAGAGCTTGTTAATATGCAGATTCTGATTCAGTGGTATGAGCCTGAGATTCTGCAAGAGATGCTGGTACACTGAACACACTATGAATCAGAAGGCCTTACAGGATCATCTAGTCCCACCCTTGTAAAATAGAAATAACATCCATCGCCAGGAAGATTAGATATATTTGCCCAAAGTTTACTTAAAGTAAAAAATTACAGCCAAATGGATTGAGCATTACCTGTTGAGGGTGTACAATGGATAATTATTTGACTGTGCTCTTCATTTTCAGCACTGCTGGTGACATTTGCTGCATCAGTGGTACCTGAATATACAATAAAGTATGTTGAATTAAAACTGGAAAGTTCAAAAAAAACACCAGATGTTGCCACAATTTTCTCTCCCCTGCATGATGTTAACATTCAGTGTATACAAATGTGGCTTGATAACACATTAAATATGCCAGTAACACAGGAAAGGCTGTTTTTCTCACAGACTTCATATTGATCCTTCCCAAACTGATTACAACACATACATTTTGATTAATGCCTTAGGGAGTGTGCTGTTTCTAAAGGTTCATGTACTTGCCTTTCTCCTTTGTCACACTATGGTCTTGAAGGCTGTTATCTTCTATGTTTAAATTTGCATAAGAGTCACAGCCCCAAAATGCACAGCACTGATAAGCATATGGTACTGATAAAGACCTGGGGAAAAAAATTGTAAAATACATTCTGAGTAGCAACTTCATAGACATAATTTTGTTTTGTAAAAAGCATTTTAATCTTTGAAAATCCCAACCTTCGGGTCAGAAAAGTCTTAAGTATCTTAAGTATACTTTAGTCTTGACCATTTATCCTCTAGGAACCTTATCTATGTTAAATACTCTAGTAAAGCTCATAAAAATGATCATAAAGATACACCATAAAGTTTCTCCATTTCTATGAGGTGTCTCTTAAGAAAGGTGGATGCAAATCAAGTATATATAAAGTTTCATAATAATACTGCAATTTAAAGTAAAACCGTTGCCAGGTGCAATGGCACAGGCCTATAATCCAAACTACTCCGGAGGCTGAGGCAAGAGGATCATGAGTTCAAAGTCAGTCTCAGTCTCAGCAACTTAGCAAGATCCTGCCTCGAAAAAAAAAAAGAAAAAAACAGGCTGAGGTTATGACTCTGTGGTAAAGGGCCCCTAGGCTCAATCCCCAGTGCTATGACTACTTTTATAGGTCATAACCAGTCAAATTTATCATAAACTTCACTATGAAACTGATAGTTTCACTTAAAATGAATACCCTAGATAATCTGTAACTTTACACCATCAAATGAATTTACCTGGTTCATATAAATGTAGTAAAAGTGTTTATTCTCTTATCTCACAATAACATTCCCAAGTCCTTTTTCTACTACATTTAATAAAGGACACCCATAAGTCTCTAAAGTATTAAAGGATTGTATCAATTTTTCTGTAGATTCACACTTAAGCGGCTTCTGGCATCTTGTTGCTCATGACAAGTCCATTATATTAAAAAAAAAAAAAAAAGTTCTGATGAACATTTACCTGATACTAACTATTTGAGAGCAATGAGAGCTTTATGTCATGTTCTCAACAACTATGAAACAATACTCATGTTCTATTTTTCACCAATTTTGCAAGAGTTAGAAAACTCTTTTAAATTATAGCACACCAGAAAAATCTAGGAACCACAGCATAAAACCAGGTCAATGTATAATTTGGGAGCCTACCATAACTCCAGTGAAAAAGAAAAATAAGCAAAAACATACCTGAGATTAACAAAATCTTTTGCTTTTAAGGCTTCTTTCAGCTTGAAGTTGCCCACAAGTTTCAGCTGATTTAGCCCATTCAGGCCTTCCGTAGGGAATGAAGTTAATTCATTGAAACTTACATCTCTAAAATGTGAATAAGAGTTCAAGTTAACTCCCTAAGATACAATCAAATAAAAACATCCATACCTATATTAATATCCTAAATTTTAGACTCCTAAAATGAAGTTTATGGATGCTAAAATGATAGATCTAGAATGTGTCTTTTCATCCAAAAAACAGTTACTGCATCAATGCAGCTTAGCATTTATGAAAAGGGAACCACTAAACAGAAAAACAACAACAACAACAAAAAACATTTGACCATGTTAAAACAAATTTCTATAACACTGTTTACTGTTTTCATGATATTATTGAATATAATCATTTGTCTACTTACAGGTTAGTTATTGGCCCAAGCTTCGCAAAAGCTCTGTTGTGAATTTCATGGATCTGGTTTCTACTCAGATCTCTGCAATTATAAAAGTAACACATTAATCTTTTCAAATAAACACTCAAATGCCAGTTAGTGACTTAGACCACACTTTAGAATCTGAGGTACTAACACCATATTGCTGATATGATAACAAAGATTCTCAACCATTTGTCATGTTTATGTTGACTGCCTCTCCGTTACAACAATCTAGTTCTTAGAATACACTGTTGCACCTGTAATTCTTGCTGGCACCTATTTCCAATCACTTGTGAATTTTCGCCACTTTATCATTTTGACCAGTTCAAAATTAGAAATGAAATGATATCCTTGGCAGTATTAACCAGGGAAGGAAAAGCCCAACTCTTGACAAAGCTGAAAATAAAAACTGCTTCCTTATTATTTGCCTTCTCAAAGGTTAGTGATAAGGCCCTGAGGGAAGACAAATAATCAATAAGCAAACAAAAGCATTCCAGAAGGCTTCAGATATCATTCTTTCCCTAAGCAGGAAATAAAAATCATTATCAATAGCAGAGATAGCTCTACCTTTAAGAACACACCCTGAAGAATTCTGATATTACACAATTAACAAAGCGAAGAAACAATCTGTAACCACACTTAAATTGGGCCTGAATGGACATTTAAAGATTGGATAAATTTATTCCATAACACATCTCAGGGATAACAGAAAAACTTGATTGCAAATCGTGAAAAAAACAGTTTTTCATTGTTATATCTTATCAGTGCTCTAGAAGTGATGGCAGTTAGGAGCCAGCTGGTTCTCAGGCCCACAGAAAAACTGACCACAACAAAGAAAAGTCCAGAAAAAACCCAACCACCAATTAAATGTTTTTCAGCAGAACTCATGTTTTTCTTTCTTTTTTTATTTTTTTCCTTTTCGATTGTTTGTTTCTTTGTTATAGTGCTGGGATGCAACACAGGGCCTGTGCATACTAGGCAAGAGCTCTACCACTGAGCTGCACCCCTAGTCTCTTATCTCTTAAATGGGATCCACTGGGAAAACAGACAATATATATAAATTTCTTCACTTTCAATTTTTCAAAATTTTTTTCTATTTTAAAAAGTAATATAGTATATGGTTTTCTGCACTGAAGTTCTATAAAAGCTGTTAGTGACAAGTTTTGTCTTCGTTACTTCTATATTACCAGGCTTAGAAGAGTTCCAGGCACAAATATGTACTCAAAAGCAAATAATTTTCTTAAATTAGTACTTCTGCTGTTTATGAGCTTTATTTATCATGAAAGATGTCTTGGAAAAGGGGTCTGTGAACATTGGGGTCTGGCCCTGTGGAGGGCCAGAGAGTAAATATTTTTACTACTCAACTCTGCCACAACATGACAAAAGCAGCTTTTGATAACACTTCAACAAAAAGCCTGCATGAGTTCCAGTGAAACTTAATGTATAAAAATGGGAGGCAGGGTCTGGGGTTGTAGCATAGTGATACGGCTCTTGCCTGGCACGTGTGAGGCACTGGGTTCGAAATAAAATAAAGGTATTGTGTCCATCTATAAAAAAACAAAAAAAAAATTTTAATGGGAGGCAGGCTGGATTTGGCACACAGGCTGTAATTTGCCTATCCTTACCCTAACGAATTGATAGACCTCACTAATATAACTTGAAAACAAATAAGCAACATCACTTAGGTTACATACACTGTACTTTTTTCACTCACTAATGTACAATATCATCAATTTGCTAGAGTAAGGACTACTGAAAGTAGATATTTATAAAGTACCAAGTGGTAGAGTTTGAAAAATACTATTTATGTAATATAAATCATATCTTTACATATAGCTATTAAAATGGGATATTCCATTAACATGGAAATCATGATATATTAACTTGTAGCTTGACAAAAATTTTGTCTTTAATAATCATAGAAAAACTTACAGAATCCTTAGGGATACCAGGCCTTGAAAAGTACCTTCCCTTATTTGGTAGATTTGATTACGTTGCAATGAACTGAAGAGGCAAAAAAAAGAAAAAATTTTAAAACAGAGAGAAAAAAAATAATTTCTATTTTGAAAAATAATAACCGTAGTTAATCTTTTTCTAAGTTTAAAGAATCATTCATATGTAATATATATTAATCTTGTTTCAAGTTAAGAAAACTTCTCTTTCCTCATTTGTAAAATGAAAAGGTTAGACTAATTGACATTCTGTCCCAAATTATACTGAGTAAACTGATTCACTATTTAAATTTCTTAGGAAGCCTACTCAAGTATGAGAGAAGGAAGATGACACAGTGAGAAACATCCAGACAAGACCATAACAAATTGCACAGGAAGTTGAAGAAGATTAGAAAGGGGAGAATAAATGCCTTCCTCTCCCTCATCTTTCAACCCAACTTCCTCCAGAGCTGTCACTCTCTTACACACACACACACACACACACACACACACACACACACAGTACCAGTATTCATGTACAATTGCTCTCAATAGCCGGGATAAGTTTTTCTGTGTTTGTTTTGTTTTTTAAGTATGACCATTCTCCTAGAGAGCATTTAATAGAATACTTGATAAATTCTGGCTCTATGCAAGCAACTGGTACAATTTGACATTTTATATATGGGAACACCTCACTATATAAATTTCTAATTTCTTATTAAAACCATTTATTTAAAATAGGAAATGTTCAACAAACTAAGAATACATCACAGTAAAAAATCAGAGGCCAACTTACATTTCTTCCAGGGCATGGCAACCATTAAAACTTGGGAGATCTCTTATGTTATTGTAAGACAAGTCCCTTAAAACAATAGAAATTAACAAATTAATGTAATGTTATCAGAATACTCTTTCAAAAGTCCTTAAAGCAGCATTAAGATGTCTAAAAAACGATATGACTAACAATAAAATCTCATCATTACATATAACTATAATGTACCAATAAAAAATGTGGAAGGAGAAAGAAAAAATATGACTGAGGAAGAAAAGCAAACTATGCTGGGCATGGCGGTGTACACCTGTAACTCAGCAACTTGGTAGCTTAGAAGAATTCCAAGTTCAAGTCCAGTCTTAACAACTTAGGGAGACACTCGGCACTTAGTCAGACCCAGTCTCAAAATAAAAGTAAAAAAATAAAAAAGAACTGGGAATGTAGCTCAGTGGTAGAGTATATGTGGGTTAAATGCCCAGTACCAAAAGAAAAAAGAAAAAAAAATGAAGAAGAAAGAAAATCATCTGTTGTTCTCTAAGACATAAGTTTCTAGAAAAATTCAGTTACAATAGGCTTAAGATTTATAAGTTCAAGTATATACTGTAGAATATAGACAATATAAACAGGTTAAAATATATTATATAAAAACATATAGGGGAGGGGAGGGGGGATAGGGAGGCCAGTAGAATACAACTGACACTAGGATTGCTGTATGTATACACATGGATGTATAACCAATGCGATCTGTACACATGGAAGAATGAGAATTCATACCCTATTTGAATCAAATGTATGATATGTCAAGATCATTGTATTGTCTTGATCAACTAATAAAAAATCATAATTTTGTTTTTCTACAAATAACACAGAATACATGCATATATAGTCAATGTAAATATATGTATGTCTTTGAAATGGCTAACGATCTTTTCTTCAAGAAGCTTAGTTTTATTATAAGAGAAAGAAAGCCTCCTCAGAAACATCCAGAAAGTAGAATTAAATAAAGGAAATGGAAAATAGTTAACATTAAAAAATTCATTTTAAAAGTTATAGCATCTAATTAATAGATAGGCAAGGGAAGGAGAAAATGAAGTGGGAAAGAAAAACAAAACAGGAAAAGTGTCCAGAACTGAAGGGCATGAGATTTTAGATTGAAAGAACATCCAGATGTCCAGGACTATGAGTGAGAAATAAATCTATATCAAGGTACATTATTGTCAAAACTTAAAAGAACATGGGTAAAAATAAAATCCCAAAAGCTTGGAGAGAGGGAGGGAGAAAAAAAAAATATATATATATATATATAAAACATACAAACATAAAAATTTTAAGTGGAAAATTGCAAGTTTTTTAAAAATTTTGTATTTTTCTAAAGTTATTTATGCCCATAAATAATTTCTATGTTGTTCTTTAATTTAAAAGCTATAAGAGGAATGGTATGCTTAATCACATTTTTAAAAAATCATATTAAATGAAATGCCAGAATAGCTAATGCTCAACCCCACTGCAGTTCTCCCTCATGCTCACGGCAAGTCTGAGACTCCACTACAGCACTTAACTACTTGCTTAATCCAATCTGTCACTTGTCTTGTTATTATCTCCTGCCACTGAATACTTATTAACAACTTAGTAACTTAATCATGTGTCCTGGTGAAACTTTCACAATACTTATTTATTTTTACTTTCAAGGTCAGCTTAAAAGTTTTTAGAAAGTTGCATATTCAATTCATTTCAAATTTAAGAAAGCTTTAGGCTCTGCTTAGGTTACTGATAAAAAACAGGAAGCTATGGGGAGAGGACACCCATAGGGAAACTAGAATAAGGACAAGGAGTCAGGATATGGCAGGGAAAAAAAAAAAAATCAAGGGAGAAATTAGCTTGGTTTTACTTTGTTCAAAATAAAGCCACAAGATATATGATATATACATAATCCCAAAAGCAAATTCAAATGCACATTACCTCCCTGATTACCAAAATGCCTGCTCATTTATACAAAAGGAACAAACAAGAAATATACCTCAAAACCTTGACAAAAGAGTTCATTTAAAAAAAAAAAAAACCTAAACATTTGTAAAGTACATAAAAGAAAGGTGGGGAGAGGGATATAACTTACAAAGTTCTAAGCATCTTTTGTTCTTGGCACAAATTATCAGGTATGCTGCTTATTTTTGTACCTGTCAAGGTCCTGTGGAAAAACATTGTTCATCTAAGAAATAATCCAAGTCAGGATAATAAGCAAAATAAATACCTACATATTCACATATGGATAGAGACTTTGCATTCCACTGCTAATTAATTACCTCTTAAAATTAGGCAGGTGGGAAGGTGAATTAAGCCTCAGTACTGACATCATCTTCAGAAAAAAATGAAAAAAAAGCTTGTGACACATGATGTTAATATTGTCCAGATGATGGGCTTGATTTCCCAGATAGACCAAGAGAAAAACTTGAACTCACAGTCACACCCTGGCCTCAATCACCTGTAAGTTTTGTCACCTTCTTATAACCAACACATTTAAAATCAACTTAGTATCCTACCCCAAATGTTGTTTCTACTGAGTCAACCTGGCTCAGCATTCTGAAGTAGTCTCTTACTTTCCTCCCTTTCTATGCTACCATTTGCAATCAACAGTTCCTGTTGATTCTTGGTAGTGTTCTAGAATCTGACCTTTTCTCTCCATTTTTACTGTTACTATGCAGATCAATGGTGAAATGTTGCTGAGAGGGATGAAGGAATCTGATAAACCATACTATATGTCCTGGGGCAACTCCAGTGACTGAAGACCTGGAGTCTCACAGTTGCACACGTGCATGTCTTTGTGTTACTTGAAAGTATGATAATTTGGTCAAGTGTTCACATCAATAAGAAGCACTATAAATTTTCAGAGTCATTCTTTGGACTTCTTCCCAAGAGGGGAAAAAATAAAAGATTTTTTTTTTGAAGCTACAATAATAAATTCTTTTTTTCCATTAAAAATTAACTGTTCTATCTCTAGTCTTTTCTCCTTGCCCTGCTCAAACCACCTGCTCAAACCTTCTCAATACCAGCAAACTGCATTATGGGTCAAGTTAAAACTCCTTATCTCAGGACTACCCAACTTTCTTTTATTTTTATTTTTTGTCTGGGCACATGTGAAAATCATAATGTTCATATGGCACACCAGGGTAAGACTCCCATAGTTAGAGAGCCTAGCTACTTCAGCTGCCCCACCCCAACCCCACCACTCATCTGAAGGGTTGAGAGCAAGATTTAGATGACCTTGTAACCTTACATTCACAGACACTCACAGGGAAACTCTGCCATAACCAAATGTTCAGTGTTCAAGGTCTGTCATTTAAAAATCTGATCCAAAACAATTTTCCAAATCTCTCTATAACATACTTCATCACATTATAAACATGTAATTCTTAGCCATGTTTGATCATCTGCATGCCATTCCTGAAAATATCCTTGGTACTCCCAGTTTTACTGAATTCTGTCTTTTGAAATAAAAGACCTAGCTCTGAGAAATCTGACATATTCAATTTTCAAACACTTTACCTCCCCCATGAAACCTTCTTGGATGGTGTACACTAATTGATCCCATTTCTGAATTTCTAAAGCACTGCTTCTACTTTGGCACCTTACAACTGTCTTATATATTCAGTGAGACTTTCAGATCTTCTGTCCACATAGTAGGCTTATTCTCTTATTCTTATTCTCCTTCCTTTATATGCTCCCATTTGCAATCACCAGTTCCTGTTATTTCTTCTTCTGTAATGTTCTAATATCTGATCTTTTCTCTTCATTTCTGTTGCTAATATTGCAGGTCAGGGGTGAAATGGTGCTGAGATGAATGGAATCTGACAGGACATGCTATATGTCCTAGAGCTGAATTCTGTCTGAGCTGACTGACCCCAAACCCAAAACATCCATCTCTGTGCATGATAGTCACAAAGGGAATCTGGAGAATGAGTACAAACCCATCATGGTCACTAAAAAGCAATGGCACTCTGCTAGCCACCTTGCAGTATTATCTTGGCACAACCCCTCGTCAAAGAACCAAACTTACAGACTCTCCAGATGGACAGTTCCAGTCAGATTGGGGAACCACTGCACCTTGCTTGCACCACGAATGACTCTGAAAAATTGGGAGGGGAGAAAGTAATTCAAAATAAAATAGTTTTCATCATAATATTTCCATTATATCTTTTTAAAGAGTTTAAAATTAAAGTACTATCTAAAAACAAGCTACTTTCATCTCTTTATGTTACTTGAAAGTACGATAATTTGGTCAAGCGTTCACATCAATAAGAAGCACTATAAATTTTCAGAGTCATTCTTTGGACTTCTGCCCAAGAGGGGAAAAAATAAAAGATTTTTTTTTTGAAGCTACAATAATAAATTTTTTTTTCCATTAAAAGAACTGTACACATATTCAGGTATGTTTTAAACTTGCATAATACTTACAAGGAATGCAGATCAGATAGATTGTGAAATGCTGAGTTCCCCACAAAAGACAGAGGATTATCATACAAGTGTCTGTAACAAAATCCCAGAAAAAGTCAAGTTTTCATATGTTCACCAGCATTCTAATAGTAAATATATGTTCACAATGTATGTGTATCTAAAATCCTGAATTTTCATTCTTCATCTAGATGTTTGACTAGGTACAGACACAGATTCGCATGATTTTATTCTAAAAGAAACTTTCAAAAATACTTACATAGTTCTTAAGAGTGGATTACCACCAAATGCTCCATCAGGGATAACAGAAATAGAGTTACTATGAAATCCCCTAAAAAGATAAGAGAAAAACATTTGAAATCTGTATCACCTGTGAAGTAAGTTAAAACTTGAGTATCTACTGCTGCTCAGCATTACATAAAATACTACTGATAACAGCTACTTAAACATTTTCAAGAAAGTGGGAAATCTGAATTAATTCCACCTCATCTATTACCTAATTCCTCTTAAACCCACTGCTTGCCTAGAATCTATCTGGTCCCTCATATACATTTATATATTGTTTCATCATTAAAGAACATCATGCTATGAGAATCATAAGACATTCTAGTCCCCAAATCTTTCTTATTGTAGCCTGCAATATGTCTTTAGGCAATGCATGTTAGGGTATTAGCTGTCAACTCATGACACACAATCTCTATTATGATATCTATATACATTATTTCTATTTCTGCTCATGACAAGCCCAACATCCAAAATTCTCCTTTATGCCTTTCATTTATTTAAATATTTTCATTATTTCAAGTCTGGTCAAATTTCTTTGCTTTAGTGATGCCTTTTCCAATGACCCCAAGCCTCACTGAGGTCTTTTTCTAGAATGATTTATTTATCCTACTCATTCAACACTAATTTCTACCTAGAAACAGCTATCTATCTGTCTTCCATTGTCTGCCTTCCTAATGAGACTAAGACTCCAAGCTTCCGAAAAGGCAGAGATCATACTGTTTTGTTTCGGCAACAGAATCTAAACTGATATAGCAATCTGCTCAAAACAGTTATGCCAGCCAACATAATCTGATCTGTATGAGTATGCATGTGCTTGGATGTGTGTTATGGATATATGTAATAGGACAAAGACATTCTAAAATCTCATTGTTAGAATATTAAATGGCAAGTTCTAGAGATATTAAGACATAAAATAAACAAAGCAATACTCACAGTTCTTTTAGGCTAGGAAGTGCTTTAATAGCCTGGGGAAATTCCTCCAAGTTATTATAATTCAAGTCCCTAAAAAAAAAAAAAAGGTAGAAAATATGTAGCAATAGTGAAAAATGGTCACAATTTATAAGAAAGTTTGGCACAAACCTACGTTAAAAAAAATCACAACCTCTGGGGCTGGGGTTGTGGCTCAGCAGTACCACACTTGCCTGGCATGTGTAAGGCACTGGGTCTGATTCTCAGCACTGCTTATAAATAAATAAAATAAAGGTCTATCAACAGCTAAAAATATGTGTGTGTATAAAAGATTACAACCTCTGATTAATAATATTTCTCCACCAACCATATTGTCATTCAAAACCCTATAGAACCTTAACTATGTTTTACACCTTATTGTAAAATGTTAACTAGAAAAAAAACAAATGCTTCTTCTATGATGTTTATAAGAAGAATTCTTAGAATCATGTAACACTGGAGGATTAAAAAGCAAATCATACAAATGATACTTTTCAGAAAATTCACTATACAATAGAATTTACAAAGTGTCCATTTGTAGATGAAAGATAGGAGCATGAAAGCGAGGCTTCCATTTGGAGTTGAGGGGCTTCCTGAAATTCTGGTATTTGGGAGCTGATTTCAGCCCCATTGTCAACACAAGGACTTAAGAGAAGAATAACCAGAAGGGCCAGGGTACATTGATTCACATTATTATTGTCCTTACGCAGGTTATAAATTATTTAAAATGTTATATTAATTAGTAGCAAGATAAACCATAGTAGTCTATAATAAAAGGTCTACTTCTTAGCATGTTTACATTTCAATTTCTCTTAACATAAAGAGCAGGAAGGCATGATTCACATGGTTGATTGCAGGATGAGAGCAAAATAAAATTCAAAGCCCAGCTCCTTGGAGAACTATTTTGTTTTCCTTCACAGAAGGAAAATAGCAAGTAAAAATTAAACTAACTGGGAAGAAGAGATTTAATTTTAATAATTTGAATAGCACACATGGTCTACACATTATCCTTTCTGTCACACCAAAAATTACACTTAGCAAAGGAGGCTTGAATTTGGATCTATCTTCTTGAGAATGCTGAACTTTAAAATATACATTGATGTCTTATCTTTTCAATGTTTAGAGAATAAGGTGGATTAATAGGATCCTGTAAGATTTGAAGTCTTCTCAGCCACTGACACTTAACCAGAAATTCTGGTTAAACAAAACACTACAAACCTAAACATTTCAATCAGGCTTCACTCGCCCATCCAATTGAGATATTTTCTGAATCAATTTACTACATCACAATGACAAATATTATGTTATCTGTGAATAGGAAATAAATGTACTCATATATACAAAAATAAACATTCTACTCTCAATTACAGACAGCGGCACAACGTCTGTTAGATAAGTAGTGGTATGATGCACAGCTAAAACAGGCACAGTCCTGAACACTACAGCTAGTGGAAACAACAAGACTATGGTATGCAAAATACAAAACCTTAACTTGTTACACTGTAGTATGTGAAAGCAGATACAATATTCAAATCCACTGTAAACAACTAGCAAGGCAACTGAGATTCTGGGGAAAAACAACAACAAAACTATCTAGAATTCATTTTAGAAGCCTCAGAGTTCCAAAACCATCATAAATTTAACAAAATCAACATTTTTGGAAAGATAGAAATCTCTCCATATCGAGCTGCTTTTAATACATATTTTGGGAGTAGAGGCATGAAGTACACATGTAATTATACTTTTAATCATAAATGTAGATTCATAACCAGGTTATTTGATGGCAAGAATTTAGTCATGTATTAAAACAAATTGATAATGGATTGACTCAAGAACAGCATCTTTTTTCTGTAGTGAAACATATAATTGCACTGTTGATATCACAGTGTGACTCCCCAATAAGCGAATATACTTACAAGGTCTCCAGGTTATCTAGTCCATCAAAACAGTGTTGACTCAAGCTTTTAATTTTATTGTTATGAAGATGCCTATAGAAAAAAAAAGCATCAAAATGACTTTCACATCTCCCAATAGCAACTATTATAACTGTTTCATAAGTCTAAATTGGGATGACTTAAAGGAATCGTATAGCTAAATATTTCAACACTTGTCTATGGGAAACATAATTGTTTATGTATCTTTTTATCTACATTGCATGTATTCACTGAACACAGAACACCAATAGAAAAGGAAAATGTCTCTAATGGAAAAATGATACACATACTAAATATTATTTAATATCAACATCGAAATAACAGTCTTGATTAGCTCAATTTGCAGGAAGCAAATTTTGATGATATGGAAGAAGCATATAAGTTTATATCAGTGAGGTCTGTAAACAGACTTTTTTTTTAAATACCACTTTATTATATCTGAGTATTCAAAGATTAAAAACACAGAAAATCACATACTCTATGAATAGAAAAGCTGGGAAAATATGAAATAACCTTGGAACTTATTTCTGTAACATCATATAATGATTTCACTTCTTTTAAGAAGAATAACTAAATTCACTTTGGGGACACAAACAAAAGCTGTATGAGTGTTTGCTAAGTGACCTAATACAAAGGACCATTTCTATCAGGAACATTCAACAGCCATTACCAGATATTAATACTCTGAATTCTCCTATTTTATATTTCAGAAAGTCATCACCTTTTAACAAAACAGCAGCTGGTCCAAACACTGACTATTCAGAAGCAGAATCCGTGAATACTTTCATAATAACTTTTCACAAGAAACTTGTTTTGAAATTAACAAAACATATGGTATTAAAAGGAATGAACAGGGCTGGGGCTACAGCTCAATGGCAGAGCATTTGCCCAGCATGTGTGAGGCACTGGGTTCAATTCTTAGCACCACATGAAAATAAACAAATAAAATAAAAGCATTATGTCCATTTACAACTACAAAAAAAAAAAAAAGGATGAATACTTACAGAACCACCAAGCTTGACAGGTTGGTAAAGGCAAAGTCAGGGATGCTGGAGATTCTGTTGAGGGCCAAGGTCAGCGCCTGCAGGGTGGGCAGGTTGCTGAGGGGACGCACGGGTACCTCTGTCAAGCTGTTGTCATCTAGCCACAGATGCCGTAACTGAACAAGTCCTTCAAAACTGTCCTCGGGGACTGAGGTAATATGGTTGGCATCTAAACGCCTGATAGAAACAAACAACCACCACGTTCAATAACAAATTCTAGTGAAATGGAGTTGATCTGATTCAGACAATTCTCAGAGCTTTCAAAATGAAAAGGAGTAATCAAAATGACCAAAGACATAAAATCCCTTACTTCTTCACTGTCACTAGAAGACCTCAAGAGAATCTGATACCTTTTCCAAGACCATGTATAAAAGTCAGTTCTTTCCCTTTCTTGGTGAGAGAGTGATGTATCCAAATGGAAATGTTTCAATTCTCTTTGGCTAAGAAGTCACTTTTTAAGAGAAAGATATACTTTGAAAAAGAAAGAAAGAAAACTCTCACATGCTCAAGTTGGAACTTGAATTTCAGAGTATACAATATCAAGATACAGGAAACAAAGAATAAAAACTAAGCTAGCAAATAAATTACTTTACATTCAATGCTACATTGTAAATAATATTATAAAGTTTAGTTGCTACTCTGATTTGGGATCAAAGGGGAAAAATTAGAAAATATTTATAATTTTTTAAATAGCAATAAACCACCTCAACAGATTCTCTATTACCCTTACTTATTACCACCAGACAAGTTAAAAATGTGTCACATTTTAGGAAAGCAACTTCTCTTCTTCTCTTAGCACTAAATCCTTTTGAAAAATTAGTTTGCCAAAATTAACAGTTACTTTATAAAAGGTCAAATTGTCCACAGGAAAAAATTAAGCAGCTCTTCTCCAATTGATGTTACTATGACTTTAAAACTTCAGTTTTTCCAAAAATTTTGGAATTAAGGAACACCTTACTAATAGGATTACTCAAAATTAAGTCCCCATCTGTAAATTTCTGGAAAGTAGGTCCTAAGTGGTGTTGTTGGCACAACCAGCTATAATTGGTGGAATAATCACTTTTCAACAAAAAAACAACCTGATATTAATATGATGAGGGACAGTCTGTGCCAGGCAGATCACAACTTTCCTCACAAATCCCTTGTTGATGTTCATCACTTACATTCATGCTTCACAGCTTTGGATTTTTCTGTCAAAATTAGAGAACAGAAAAAACTGATAAAAACTCAAACTGACAGTATATTTCTAAAAAGATGGAGACTGGCAACTGAAATTATAAATTCCAAGTTTTAGAGAGGTTTTTTGTGTCTCCTGTTGTCATCCTACTCCAACTTCACTTCCTACCATAATTGTCCCTTTTTCCTGTGGTCAATTCTGGGATCCTGCACCCTACTACTGCCCTAAACCCCAGATTCATTCTCTCTCCCAGAGGTAGGAAGTAGCAGGAATTAGTAATCACTGATCCTGGTGAGTATCTGAAAGACACTTTCCTTCTGACAGAGTCAAGAGAACTAAAGAGCACTAGAAGGGGGGGGGGGGTGGTGGCATAGGAAACTGAGTAGCTGCCTTAAGAATCTGTCTAGCAACAAAGATTTTTAGACTGGTATATTCCTTGGGCTTTCTAGAACTTAGCCCTGAAAAGGAACCCGTATCCTCTATATAACAGACTGCCAAAGTAATGGTTATGGAGATACGTTTTAATGAATAGATAGGAATGTGTTCAAACACACTGATATAATTTGCAACCTCCTGGCAGCTTCCATTCTTAAGAAGAGACACTAAATATATAATCACACAAATTAACCATATAATGTAACTAAATTATACTTGTAGCTAATTTGATTATCTGCAACTCAACATATTTAAATTGAGCATCTTGTTAGACACACAGGATAAAATGGTGAACACATAGGCCAGAGGCCTGTCCCCATGAGACCAACAAGGAGTGTTTACCAAGTGCCATGAAATAAACAGGGAACAGAGATAAAGATGGGTGGATGCTAATGGGGAGAGAAGCTACTAAAAATGTACTTTGTCAGACTAGGGTTGTGGCTCAGTGGCAGAGTACTTGCCTAGCACATGTGAGACACTTGGTTCATCTACAACTTAAAAAAATAAAATAAAAGTACTTTGTCAGGAAAAGCATCTTTAAGAGACCTAAAAAACACACAAAAACAAGTGGAAGCAGGAACTGGCATGGAGAATATTAGGTAAAAGGCAAAGGCAGAAACCAGCTTGGTGAGATCCAGTAACTCCCAGGTCAAAGAGATTAGAGGCAGGAACAAGGGAGTAGAGAGCCTGGTGGGACAGTGCTGGGGACACAAGTAGGTTCCAGATTATGCAGGTCCTTATAGGTCAGGCAAGGGGATTGGACTGTCTTTTAATTACAATATTTTAGTGTTATAGCAGTTTAAAAATTTAAATTGCTTATTTTAATCATATTGATGATAATACATATATGTATACACACACACACACACACACACACACACACACACACATAGTCCTATCAGTAAAACAATAAGCAAAGTACCCCAAAATACATACATTAAAGTCCAAGAAATTAAGTCTTTTCTATAAAAGTGTTTCATTAAGATATGGTAAAACACTCTAATAAAGAAAGTTGTCCATACCTTTCTAACATAAATCCAGTATTATATACACTATGCTTCCTGTGAATTCTGTGCCATACCATCAAAGAAAAGGGATAGCTTTAACTTATAATAAGATAATGAAGTGAATTTTGAGCAAAGATAGAGATGACACTATTTTTGGTGGGGGGAAGAGGTTACTGGGGATTGAACTCAGGGGCACTTGCCCCCTGAGCCACATCCCCAGTACTATTTCTATTTTATTTAGAGACAGGGTCCCACTAAATTGGTTAGGGCCTCACTAAATTGCCAAGGCTGGCTTTGAACCCAAGATCCTCCTGCCTCAGCCTCCAGAGTGGTTGGGATTACAGGTGTGTACCACCACATCCAGCTGAGATGACACTATTTTCTATACAAAATAATAACACAACAATAAGAAAAAAGACACAGTTTCCCATGTATCAAAAATTTTCCCAAACTGTAAACTTGCACATAAGTTAAAATAAAAAATGATGGAAAAACTTAAATAAGAAAAAGGATTTGTGGAAATGATTCAAAAGGTTAATACATGCACTTCAATTCACATGTGGGCATTGGAGACACACCCATAAATGTTAAGAGCCCATGTTTACACTGAGATCAATGCTTCAGAGAAAAACTGTCTTGGAATCCTGGCTTGGTACCAATGACCTGCACTATTAATATTCATCCTAACAGACCAAAATAATATTATAATCAATTCCTTTAGAAGGTGCTAAATAGCATTATATCTCATAAACTGGAGATATTACAGGAGCTTTTTTAGTGTATTCTACTACTCACACTCTATACAGTAAGAGACAACTATTACTTTTAAGTACAATTTTATTATGAGAAGGATGACATGGTATTAACTCTGACTTATTTTTATCTGGAAAATGTGTTCCTATTCCCTATTCTCAAAAGCCTATTTTACATTTCAAACAAACATTTAAAAAAAATCTTGTCTTGGGCTGTGGCTGTGGCTCAGTGGTAGCACACTTGCCTGGCATATGTGAGACATTGGGTTCAATTCCCAGTACCATGTATAAATAAATAAAGGTCTATCAACAACTAAAAAAATCATTAAAAAAAATCTTGTCTCAGATGAAATTACGGTAAAAAAAATCCTATATGCATATATTTAGGTTGAAAGTCTATGTTATCAATAAATCCTGTGTAATCAAAGGTTTCTTTTTCTCTCTACTTCTAACTTAACAATAATTTAAATATAGTTTAAAACACTTTAAAATTATTAAGGAAAATACAAGAAATTTAATCTTTGAGATGCTTTAATATTCAATATAAATGTGACCTAATATAAAGAAAAACTTCTGGTGGAACTAATTCTGATATGTCATTTTAATATCCTGTTCAGGTAATTCTATAGCTATGTGGCTTTAGTATAGCTGTTATGCTATCTTTTTATTAATACCAACAATTCACTATCAGATTTTATAGAAATCACAAGCACATAGCTTGTATCAAACCGCTTCTGTTGGATTTCAACCCCTAATGAACTTTGTTCTTTTTAAGCACTATTCAAATCCACAAGGAAATCTTTCATGTAATTCAGGTCTGAAGATCAGATTTTCAAACTGACTCAAGTGCTGATAAGATGGTTTTACACCACAAGAGAATTTCAATTATATCTAACTTGACCACTGTGACCACTATGCTAACAAGTCCACGAACACTTCCTTCTTATATAAAATAGTACTGACACATAGCAGTAGCTCCTTCAGTTTCTACCACACATGAAAACATACTGGTGCCTTTAATAACAAAAAGTTTGTTTTGAGTCCACTCCTTACCTCCATTGCAACTTTGGAGATTATTTTATTTTGGGGTACTAGGACCTTGCTAAGTTGCTAAAGTTGGCCTTGAACTTTGATTGTCCTGCCTCAGCCTCCTAAGGCACTGGGATTACAGGCATGTACCACTGGCTGGAAAGGAGATAATTTAAACTAAGCAAGCCACTCAATAAATGATGAGCACATTATGCTGTTTTAAAATGTTGTTTTAAATGGGGAAACCTATGTTTTCTGTGGAAAAATAACACTTTAAGTCATCTATATTATTAATAAATGTCACATACATTTTAATATACTTACTGGTCATTAATTAGAATCTATTTGTATGTTTTCAGTTTCAGTGGGATTTTTTTGGTTTTGTTTTGGTAATTTTTCTGTTCCAAAATGGAAAATGAGATTTTAGTTCTATTTTTGCTTTCAAATTAGATCAAATACTGAGAATTGGATCATTTAAGTATTGGGAAATTATAATTCCATGCAAAGTTTTCAAATAAAATGAATTTAAGGAGCCAGGCACAGTGGTACATGCCATAATCCCAGCAGCCTGCGAGGCTGAGGCAGGAGGATCACACATTCAAAGCCAGTCTCATCTCAGCAAGGGCGAGGCTCCTCTATAAATAAAATACAAAAAAAAAAAAA
Organism: Spermophilus citellus; assembly: GCF_964194105.1. Taxonomy (NCBI): domain Eukaryota; kingdom Metazoa; phylum Chordata; class Mammalia; order Rodentia; family Sciuridae; genus Spermophilus; species Spermophilus citellus. The sequence goes on from NC_138183.1 coordinate 220,276,689, forward strand.
ATAGTGTGTGGGGTGGGGGGCGGATGGCTGGGGATGTGGTTCAGTGGTTGAGTGACCCTGAGTTCAAACCTCAGTACTCCAACCCCCAATGAATTTTTAAAAGCAAAGGAAAACAAAAACTATTTAAAATGCTTAAATTCAGGTCTGTGGGAGATCAGATAGCTCCCTCTCTGTATATCTGCCTGAGGTAAAAGAGAGCATAGACTCAGCAAAATACTTATTTTGTAAAGAAACTCACTTTAAGAGTCCATTTGGAACTTACCCTCTTGCCTTTTTTTGTAAAGTGAACTACTTAATATACTCTATCTTAAACTTCTATTTGAACTAGAAATTACATGGCCAATACCTTGGATATTCCTTGTTTATGACAGATACTATTTAAAGTTTAACTTTTACAACATATATTTTATTAGTAGATATTTTTATTTTCATATTCACCTCCCATTATTAGCTACTAGAATATCTCAAAAGTTCATATTAATTAGAATTCTGAAACAGGTTTTTCTGGTTTTGAACCCCTACTCCATCCCTAAAAGCTATGTGATGCTGGACAAGTTATTTAAAGTTCTCCCTATAGTCATTTGCTCATTACTGGTCATGCAAGAGAAGCACTTACAATTTATATAAAAAATTAATGTTTTATGTATAAAGAATGAAAAAAATAACAAAGTGCTATTTGAAAACGCTTTTAAAATTTGTACCTGTACAAGGAGAAACAAGACTTAAAACCTAGAGCATGCCACATAAACACTGAACTTTTTTTTTTTTTTTTTCAAAAAAGAAAAACCTGGAAAGGAGGCAGCTCAGGCAATTAAGTGACACCAACATGGATTTGGTATGTTCACAGGAAGGAACTATGATTAATTTGTTCTGATGATCATTACCACCTGGAACAGAAATGTCACTGTGACTATCAGGGTACAAAACACTAGACACACTTAATTCTGGTTCCAAAGAGATGCGACCACTAGCCATGCACACAGTTCATGGAAGGACACCCAGTAGCTTTCTCTCAGCCTCTGTGAGAAGAAAGGAGGTAAACCACACCACCTCCTTTTCCCTCACCAAGGATGTTATAAAAACATCATAACAGCAACTGGTCATACCCATTTTTATCCCAGAGGAGAGGATAAATCTCCCCTTTCCTTGGGATTCCAGTTCTTCACACATTTAACAACCAGAGTGGTTTCCTAATAATTCAGGAATGCAGAAAACCAAAATATTACTTACAAAGACTGCAAAGCACTCAGTCCTCGAATGGCTTCACTAGGTACTGTTTTCAACTGGTTATTCTGGAGAGTTCTGGAAGAAAATCTTTAGTTAGTGATGAGAAAAATTGGAGCCATTTTTTTTCTCAAAAATATTTCCAACGGCACCAAATGGAGCAGGGTGGAGGTAGAAAGCACCCAGTATAAGAGAAGTGCAAAATTTCAAGAGGCATTTGTTGTAAAGCCAGAAATGAAACTTAATGCTGCTATTCCAAGCCACCTCCTAATGTAGTCCTGCAGGGTAATCCACATTTCCAGGGTTTTTTTTTTTTTTTTTTCCTTTCTGATAATAAAGGCACCCTACTTAATGTTCATCATCCTAGGTATGGTTAATGTTAATTGGGAGGTATAACAAGTTAATTGGGAGGTGTAATAAGCAAACCCAATGGTATCCCTAATGCCTTTCAAACTGGAATAAAGCAGAGCCCAGAGACATGAGCATTAGGAAAAGCCTATTTTGCCAGAAGAGGAGCAAAACCTGATATAGGGACTACCAAAGATGTTATCAGTGCCATAGGGGTCAGGCAGAAATAGAGCCTTAATCAGGGCCTGGAGATCAGAGGCATTTATCCATACTGAAAACAAAATCCTTTTTAATTTTTGCCTAAAACCATTCCTGTCACATGAATAAAATGACTGCCTGACATGAATCATAACCACAGAAGAGAGGAGAGAAAGGACCCACCTATCTCACAGGACCAGGGGCCTGGTGACCTTGACCAGCAAGGTTGTAGGGAAAATGGGAGAAGTGGGGGTAGTCAGTTCACCTGTTTCTCAATCTGCCATACTCCAAGCTACTGACCACTATAAGGAATTTATTTCCTAATCCCTTCCTGGCTCAATAAATCATGGGTATCTCAACTCCTTCAGCTCTAAAATGATTTTAACATTTGAAGTTCTTATAAATCCCTTTCCCTTTAAGGTTGGCTAATTCAGAAATCTTGTAGCTATAAAATAAGTAGAAATGAAGCCTATCCATAAATTTTGATTCAATACATTAGCAACACAAAAAGTCAAATATTCAACTGTAATATACTAGAGGTCAGAATACCTATTGTTTGGAGTTTTAACTTTCGTTATCTAGACTCAAACTTGCCTAAATCAATCTCTAGCCTCCCATACTAACCATTGGCCACTCCTTAAATCTTTTAATCCTGAACTAAAAGAAACTGTGCTTAACCTAGCTCCAAGCATGTTGACTATGCAGAAAGAAAATACACAGCCAGCTGTGAAACTCTAAAATTGCATTACTTACAGAACTTTGAGTTCTTTCAACCCAGACAAGGCCTTTGGGTGGATAAAAGAAAGGTCGTTGCCAGCCAATTGTCTAGAAAAAAAAAAGTAGCAAAAGAAAAAAAATAGTAATTCAGACTTAAAATTCAGAAACCACAATAACCTAATCTGCGATTAAAGTTCTATGTTAAACATTTCTCAAGTCATCTGACATTAAACATGGACTTAAACCTTTGCTAAAATGATCCCAAGATTCTTCCAATGAGATGAGTGTCTCTAGAATTCTTTTTTTAAACTTCCAATGCAATAATTTAAGCAGGCACATTTTTATTCTGGTGAGGTCAAGCAAGCCAAAACACATTAAGCCAAATTAAGTTTGCTATTCACGGTCACTCTCTGCAGCTCACAGTGTTTTCCAAGGGCCTCATAAATACAGACTACTAGTCAGCAGGCAGTAGTGTTTATACAGATCAGAGCAAACCAGTCTGTCAAGGAAGAATGCCTTCAGGAGGCAAAGTCAGCCTGTTATCTCAGCATAACGAAGGAGCAGGTTCTGTGCAAAATGTGAGATTGTTGGAAGCTTGGCTTTCCAAATAAAGGCTTATATGTATATTTTTCAAGTAAATATTTTCTTAAAAAATTTTTTTGAAATGGCAAATTTCAGTGGAGGTAAGGGTAGAGTAAGGAAAGACAGGAATTCTTTGGGTCCTTTTGTAAGAAATCTGAGCACATAATTCACAGAGACTCACTTTTCCTCTCATTGCCACAGACAGAGAAATAGGAAGAAAAGTTGAACAGAAGGCCTTAGGAAGAAAATGCTAGAAACAGTGCAGCAACTCACTTAAGTCACTTATAAAGAGGTTAAATGAAGAAAATGGTTTCCAAGCATGTACTTAAAAGGGATAGTTGAATGTCCCTATAATCAAAAATAGGATTCTCAGTTTCTTAGTTCTGTCAGGATAGTTTCTCAAACAGGTAGATTGAGTAACAGCAACTTTAAGCAACTTAAAAAAAAAAAAAAAAAACTCTCTCCTTTCATATCTTGGGACCACACAGTCACGAAGTACTCCTTTAAAATCCCTCCTTTGGGCAGGGCATGATAATGCCTGCCTGTAATCCCCACTACTTGGGAGGCTGAGGCAGGAGAATTGCAAATTCGAGGCCAGGCATACAACATCCTCTCCTTAGACTTCAGGTTCCCTTTTCCAATCTGTTGCACTCACACACCCTTTTACTACGAACCCAAGGAAGGATCCTCTGCCAGTCCTAAAACTTGAAGTGGATGAAGTCTGAAACTCTCTTTGTCTTGAAGCTTTTACCCAGTAAAAACGCAAATAGCCTCAGGAAGGATAAAAACTGCTTTTTCCCTAGCATTAACAAAGTCGTTGGCATAGATGTATATACTGAAGATGGGAGATGGAGTGAAGCAACTTAGAAATCAAAAATGTAAACATGCTGAATGATTTCTTCAAGACCAAGGATAACAATGCCGAATTCTCAGGCAACACTGCAAGTTAAGCACAGGGTTCACTACCTAGACTCACCATGCACTTTGTTTCTCATAGGACATTCTAGCATCTGAGTGCTATACTTCATACCCTCATACCAGTGTGTGTGTGTGTAAGAATACTAATTATACAGAGTGGTAAATTTCACTGTGGCATATTCATACATGTCTGTCACACAGTTTGATCAGTTTTGCTCCCCAATACCTTTCAAGGCTTCTCATAATTGAGGTTTCACAATGCGTTTCTTCATACCATCTGCCATGTTAATGAAATTAAAAAGGAGAGTGGGCCCAAGGAATCAGCAGATAAAGTCAGTTAGCCTTCCTAAGTGACAAAAACCTTCCTCAATTTGCAAACATAAGCAAAACTTGAACTATTTCTTGTAAATGCCTACATTAAAACAAAACAAAACAAAACAAACAAAACCCCAAAAAACAGTCCTAAAGTCCAATCAATCAAGAGCAGCCAACAAACTTATAAGGCAACTGCCTAACCAAAATCCACCAAATATTTTCTTTTGTTCAGTAAAATCTTTTCCCTGGCATTCTCTTTGGAAAGTTATGGAGCCACTTCTGGTTTGCAGCTGCCCAATTCATGAATTATTGTTTGCTCAAACTCTTAAAAGTTTTACTCTGCCTCAGTTGACTTTTTTTTTGGGGGGTGGACCAGGGATTAAACTCAGAGGCACTCGACCACTGAGCCACATCCCCAGCCCTATTTTATATTTTATATAGAGACAGGGTCTCACTGAGTTGTTTGGTGCCTCGCTTTTGCTGAGGCTAGCTTTGAACTAGTGATTCTCCTGCTTCAGCTTCCAGAGCCACTAGGATTACAGGTATGTACCATTGAGCCCGGCTTCAGTTGACTTTTTAAAAAGTCTCTTGGCCTTGTATCTCCCAGAGTTCATTGTATATAAAACAAGAGATTGAAGAAACCGTTCAGTGCTTCCATGTAAAAAGTTCTCCTTGGCAAATCCTTTTGGTTCTAAACCAGCCAGCTTTACCTCTATACCTCTTAACGACTTCACCTAGCAACTTCAATTTTCACCCTTAAATCCCCAACTGCAATGCTACTTTCCTTGAAAATGTCAGTTCTTACAAGCATGCCTTATTTGTAAGTACTTAGGAGTGCATAAATGAACTCGGTGGTAGGCTACTTTCTACTGGTTGTTCCTTGCATATACTAGTCTTGCAGGCCAAGTATAAAGGCTTCCATGAACAGGGCAAGGATCTCACACATTTGGTACACCCATCAATGTCAACTCATCAGCAAAAACCACTTTCTCAGAAGTTCCTCCTAGAAAATGTTCACTATGTTAATGCCATAGAATCCTGCAGTCTACCTTGCTGCATGCCCAGTACAAGCATTCTCAAGATTTCTACACCCCAAGCTCACTCATCAAATTCAAATGATAATGCTTCCAGCTATAACACAGAGATCTCATTTTAAAAGACCAAATCACAACATAAGGGGCTTAGGAGGCAGTAGTCATCTTCTCTCAGGGCCCTAAATAGTCACGTGACTCTGTTCCTCCTAGTTGTCAGAAAGACCAGTGTTAAAATGTTAGAGTCCAGCCAAAAAGAAATACTATAAACAGACTGAGGCTTTCCAGGATTCTTATCTTTTTGTCTCTAATAGTTTTTAATGTCTACAGGCTTTCCTTGAGGAGTTCAGCCTATTGTGCTGAGCTCATGAAAAAGAGTATTTTATAAAGTAAGAAAGGAAGTGGCAAAATGCAGAACACCTGATTATCTAAACTTGTCAACAAAAAAGACTGTTTAACCACATTAGCCAAAATATTTGCTTCCTTTCTCCAAATCTCTGTCCCCTTGTAAACCATGAGAAAACTAAAGTAACTTCAAAAAGCATTCTCTTTCTCTTCTACTTATCGTTAATATAAATGACAAAATGAGCTCTCTGCATGAGGCTTATCCTGAAATGCAAGCCAACTCTAATGCTCCACAAGAGGACACGCTACTTTGATTACTTTCTTACGAGGGTAAACATAACATGCTGGAGCCTTCGGACTTTATCTACCTAAGTTTACCAAACTGCTGTGTTTCATGAATAATAAACAGCAGTTTGGTAAGGGTTCTGCAGCTTCAGCAACTGCAACCTCCAGAGCCTTGTTAATATTTTGTTTTATGAGCCAGTACTTCTTATAGTAGACCATGGGGATGTTTCATGTCTAAAAGTTTGGATCCAGAAAAGAGTAAAGTGAATAAATAGCAGCATTAGGGACAAAGTCATAAAATCTTTGGAAGGGAAAAACACACACACACACACACACAAAATAACTATGAGCCCACAGTAGGTTACAGACACCATAAGGCACAGTAGGTACATAGACATTCTCTCATTCTAATCATCTCATGACAACAACCATGCTACCCAAGAGTCTAGGTGACTTAGCAAGAGTCACACAGGGGAAGAGTAGGAGAACCAGCACTCCAGTTCTTTTCTGGATGGTGACTGTCTGTCAACTTCCTCCTGAACTGAGATGCCTCTGGGGTGTCTCTAAGAGATTGGGAAATTAATTCCCAGAGAGAAGAGGTGGAGCAGAGTGAACTTGGGCAAGTTAATAGCCTTGTTTGAGTATCAATAGCCCTCACCCCACAGACCAAAACCAACAAAACACACCCATGCTTTAGGACCTTTGACCTGCAATTATGAAGAAATTCCCAACAGACCAACAGTGCCATCCTTCCCATTGCCAAAGACAACTGGTGCCAGGAGGGTGAGAACAAGATCGCTGATGTCCAGGCATAGCACCTCTCACTGGGACTCTGCTTAGGACTAGATTTTAAAGTATCAAATGCTAGAGCAACAACTTTCTCTCAGCATATGCTGGAAGGATTTTTTTTTTTTTTTAAGGAGAGGTAAGGAAGGAATTAAACATGGAAACACCAGTCTACATCAACAGTAGTATCTCAAGACACTTGGTACTCTGCACATGATCACGCAGAACTGAAACAACTCTAATGGGACTTCAGATGGTGACACAGTCTACTTTAACACAAATCCTTTTTACTCTGCTTGCTACAATAGTCCCAGAAGCAAAGAGGGCAATGATAGAGAAAGACCAGAGAAGGCAAGGGTGGAGGAAAGGGGAGTAGCAATCCACTAGATTATCACTGGCCCACTGGATTGGGAACCATGATAGGAAACGCGATACAAGCAGCTCTGGGCATAATGTCTGTATGAAACTGAACGTTTATTATTCATAAGAACTATGGATTCACATTAGGGGTTCCTTCTAGGGTAAGCTCTTTGAGGAGCAAGAATTTTTAATTATATGCTCAGGGAGTATAAGATATACACTACATGAAATGCTCTATGGGTCATCCCTCCTATTGTGAAAAAGCAGAAGCTGTGCTGGTTAAACACAGGACACTGGTCACTGGAGGATATGAGTGAGTAAGCCACATTTCAGAAGATAATCTGGGTCAGAGAGCTAATATCCTCATGAAATGAACACAACAGGGCCGTGATTTCTTCACCAGGGAGCGACTGAAAGAAGAGGCAAGGGTAAAACAGAGAATACACCACTAGTCTGAGAAATGTCTGAATTTGGTTGTTTTTTCTTTCTTTTTTCCTGGTCTGTTACATAAATTTCATTGAAGCCTTTTGGTTGGAATTCTAGCCAAGAATTAGGGGAGTGAGGAAGACAATATAAGTACTGACTAGATGTATGCACTGAGTTGGGAAAAAGCAGATGGGAGCTCAGTAGCTCCCAGCAGCTGTTGTAAGGAGACATGGGGAGGAGAGGCAAAGGCAGGCCACAGGAAGGCAGGAGACATGCCTTGCACACAAACAATAGAGAGCTTTACTGCTGACAACTTCCCTATCACATTATGGAGAGGCTGGCAGTAGGTTATACAGTTTCCCATCCACCCTGCGTTCTCACCTTCATTTTGCAGAGGTGACTACAAGATGGATTGGCATTGTGCTATTTTGTCAAATCCTGACTGAAAAGAACTCTGGGCACCGCCCTTCTCTCTAATCAACATTTATCTACCCCTCAGCAATGTCCTCTTCTCCTCCCTGGCTGTTTCTTTTTACACTTACTTTGAAGCCACGCACATGAAAGTATCATAGATCATACCCAAACACGTCTGGGCTGCCTCTTCTGTGATGCCATTAAATTCCCTCAAGTGGGTGGATCGCCACAGCGTCATGCTACCTGCAAAGCATAACAGGCACAACCACCAGCCCGTGACGATGCTTCCCTCAGAGAAGGCAGTTCCCAAACTGAACATGACAAGTAGGGCTACAGGAAAGCATTTAACAGGAGGTGAGTGACGTAATTTTGCTAAATATACTTTGAAATCATCAGGATCCAAAAATTTGATAACTGTTTTCAAGAGCAAAATGCATGACAACATGTACTTCTATTATAAATCCTAAGCCATATGCTAATTTACATGGGAAGGACTACTGTGTGCTCAGAACTATACCAAAAACAAAGACTTCAAGAGGTATACTGCTTCCCATTCAGAGTTATTTGTATTAATACAGATAATAAAAATATGAATGTTTGCCTAGCATTTGCATTTTCATTATCCTATTATATTGACCCTTAAAACAATCCTGTTGCCATAGCCTGGCAAGCTTATCATCATACATTCTTTGTGTGTACATCTGCATATGTGTGTGTGTGTGTGTGTATGTGTGTGTAAGTATGTGTGTTGGTTTGGGGTTTTCCTCTTGTTTTTTAACAGATAAGGAAAAAGAATATAGTTTCTCTATTCTAAGTGCTTACCCAAAGTTCTAATGTAAATCCTAGAAATAAAATAATGTAAGTCCTAGAAGTAGAACAACACTGTTTTGTGTTATTTTTTCTACCACTGATTTTAAGAGGCACAAAGAATGTGGTTATTTTCTTATGAATAAAGAAGGCCAAAAACTAAATAGCATCCATCCTAGTTCCCTTTGGACATTCTTCCTACTGGGGTGAAATCTCATCTGATACAGTAGATCAAAGTGGACCTGGATTAACTAGCAACATTTTGCTTTCTTACCCTATTTCTTTGCATACCAAGAAAACCTTTTCATCTCCATACAATTCTTAAGAAAGTATATGTGAAAACGAAATATGTTTTTAAAATATACATGTATTAACAAACCCTTATCAAGGAAATTTAATTCCAAGGTAGTCTTTCTTTGCAGAAAAGGGGGGAGATTATTTCATATATGTACCATATTATATATTTCTATTTAAATGCACAGAAACTAAAGTAATAATGCTAAACAAAAAAAAATATGTTCCTGCCAAAATTTGGTATACAGGCCATCTAGAACTCTTCTACATATTAAAGAGCCTTATTTAATTCAAAGAAATATAAAGTTCCACCTGTACTAACTGGTCTTTGTGTCTCCCACTTCCTGTTATGGTAGGCCATAGAAGACTTTATTTTAGAAGTGTATCAAAAAAAAAAAAAAAACAACCTGGCAATAGTTAAAATTCCTGAGCAAAGTCATCCTAACAATCTAATCATTTCCCTCTGGCAATAAGCACATGCAATATCCACCCATAGGAGGAAATGATATGTCACAGCTTTAAAACACTTTACAACTAACATCAACTAACAAATATTTATTGAGCTTCTACCATAGGCCAAGTGTCACAGGCATGAAAAAGGAAGTACTGAGCTTACCCAGGATATTTCTCATTCATTCATTCATTTTATGGTACTGGGGACTAAATCTAGGGGTATTCTGCCACATCTCCAGTAGCCCCCCAACCCCACTGCCCTTTCTTAAAAGTTTTATTTTCACAGTCTCACTAAGTTGCTGAGGCTGGCCTGGAATTTGCAATCCTCCTGCCACAGCCTCCAGATCCCTGGGATTAACAATGTGAGCCACCACACCCAGCTCCTTTCTCCTACATAACGACAATCCATTAATCATAAACTTCAATGGAATTTAGTTTTTATATAGGCTGATAAGGTTTCTTGCATCAATAAATTCAAAATGAAATTTGTCTTAACCCCTCCTTCCATTTCAAGTTAAAAAAATGTGACCATACAAAAATGTACTGTTACTCAAGGTCATATAGAACTGTGACAATAGGCATCGCCTTTAGAGAAAAGTCAATGAACTCAAGAAGCCAAGTCCACACTGGGGCACAAAATAACAAGGCAAACAATCCAGTGAGAAGGAATAAGGACTAAAGAGACTACAAGATGAATTTGGAAAAGAAAGACCAAAGAAGAGTGTATAAAATGGGTAAGCTGTGAACAGTATAAAGAAAATGTGGCACACAGGATTGGCCACCTACTAATCACTCATTCACACCTTTCTGGAAGACCTGAGTCTGTTCAAATATCCCTCCTCCTCATGACTCAGCTCCATGAATAAATACCAACTGGCTTTAAACAATCATGGTGGTCTCACTACAGTAACTGGTTTCTGGATAGACCTATGATCCTAGAGAAGTCTTCTGGGGATTTTGGGGAAAGATCAGAGTTTCCCCCTCAATGAGGAGACATGATTTTCTCTGAAATATGCATACAGCCTAAACTAGCTAACTCCCCTCTTCTTCTGGATACCATCCTGTCTGAAAACACTATGAGAAATGACACTAGACATGATACAGCACTTACTGGGGACAGCAGAAAAGGAAGAAGGAGAAAACTTGGGTTCTAGATAATGTGGCTAAGCCATTCCATGAATAAGCCCTAGAACAGTTCAACTACTTTGTTATGCAAGATGATACATTTCCTACTATTCAAGTCACTTTGAACTGCATTTTGTTACTTGAAGCTAAAACTTCCTTAATTATTTGCCTAACCAATAAACATTCTTTTCTTACCTAGCAATAGTACCTTAATTTCAGTACAGACAACAATGTTCCCACTCAATGGTCCTATTTCCCAGCATCCCCTGTTAATTATGCCATGTGACTGTTCTATCGATGAGATGTAAGCACAAGTAGTATATGGTACGTTCAAAATGGGTTCTTTAAAGCTAGCTGCTGGGAAATATTCCCTACCCCCCTTTCTTCCCTTCTTTATCTCTCTTATTGCTGAGAATTGGGTTTTGACAGCTACAGCTGCAATGGACAGTCATATAGTGATCTGGACATGGAAGCTCTACATAAAGAACTGCAGAGCAGAATATCAAAATCTACATCTCTGCTGGCTTTGTGACACACAATAGTAGTTCCTGGTCACCAAGCTGCAGATTTCATATATATATGCAAATAAAACAAAGCTTTGTGTGTTTAAGCCACTGTTATTTGGAATTTTCCACCATAAAGGGTCAAATCTAATCCTAATGAACGAATTTAGGAGAAGAGCACTTCAGCTGTTAACCAAAACTACACAATATGAATACAAAAAGACTAGTAGGTTAAAAATATTTGTAAAAGTGCTGTTTATAATTACAAAATAAACATCACTTCTTAGCCTTTTGGCTAAGATCAAGTGTATAATAATAAACAAATACTGATCAGTAAGAAATTGGTTATGTAAAACGTGAAGCATCCAAATGATAAAATACTACATATTCATTAAATGATGGTAAAACTTAGATCTATCAATATGGAAACATTATAATATGACAAACAAACCATAGTGGTATATGTGAGAAGATTCTATTTTTAAAATTTTACATGTACTCAAGACTGTCCAGAAGAATATTCAATAAAATGACATCCTTGGTTCTCTCTCAGTGGTGAGATAAGGGGTGTTACCCTTCTTCTCTTTTCCATATCTTTCTACATTCATATTTTTAAAACTAAGCATCCATTAACTTTATAATATTGAGAAATAAGCCAAGCTTTTATTAAGCACTTCTGCATTTTATCATTATTTTTTGAAAGCCAAGTGTGTCTGTGATACAAACATTTCTCGCACCATCTCCAACATGATTTTCTTTGAAATATGTATACAGCCTAAACTAATAAGTAGTAACAGAGGAAAATGATGAACAAACCCTAAACTATTGTGTAGAATAAGCACAGCCTGAGAAAGAATGGACAATATATGAAAAAAGTGACTTGACCTATTTCCTTGCTGGAAAACCTAATCATGCTAGTAGAAAATCAAGTACATTGTCATTAACTTATAACAACAATTATATTTAGCCAAAGAACAAATAATCAGCCTTGATTAAATAAATAATTGAACCAACAAACTGTGGTTTTATTTGCCTCTCTACACTTTCTGAATACCATGTCAAAAACTTTAACAGTGAACTGCTTGATTCTCCTGCTTGATTTGCCCTAGTCCCTTATTAAATTCTGATTTATCAAGCCTAAATTCTGAGTACATCACATCTTTCATTACCCTCCACTGTTGGGCTGAGCACTATAGGACAAAATTATGTATCCAGTTGGGTACCACTATTTACAATTTGTATTATCTAGTCTTTTAATGAAACTTAACTATTCTTCAACAAGTCTTTGTTCATTTCAGATTGACCCAATTTACAAACATTTTCCACAGCTGTGCACAGTCAATAGCGTCTAGTGGGCTTTCTTTCTGCCCAACATGTCTTCTTGTTTCTTTTGCTCTCTTAGGGGAATCATTTCTCCAGTCTGAATAGTTCTATTGAGGATGAATCCACAAACCAGGTTAGACCCCACAGCATCCTACAAAGAGTGGTCAAGGACAGGCAGAGGGGGCAAACTTGGCCAACATGAGTCTGACAAGGAGTTTTCTGCTAAAAGCAGGGAGGAATATATAAGGTATGAATTTGGGGTCTCAAGATGCAAAGATGTACTTGGTACTTCTAAATGTTATATTTCCTACTATGAGGAGACAAACTATTTGCAACAGAAGGGAATAAAGCAAAAAGACAATCAAAGTGGATACAATCAAAGCTAAGAAACGAAGAGCATGAGAAAACTCCCCTAACTTTTTAAAACCCTGAGATCCAGTATCATTTGAACTCAACTCCACCTCTGGACCTTATACTTCTATAAGAAATAAGAAATCCTCTATTATGCCTCAGCTGGGTTTCTGTCTCTTAAACTCAGTGAATTCCTAAAGCTTTCTCCACTCTCCAAATAACAGTCTTTAAATATCTGATTCTTGACAAATTTCTTCCCCTCACCAAGTTACTCACACAACCCTACTGAAATGATCCTAAAAAATATTTAAAGAAGTCAAGACCTTTTTTTCAATGCCTGGCCATAGGCATCTCTCTCCAGCATGTCACTTTAGATTCCTCAGTCCTCTGTGAAACAAAGCTCTTCTCCCAGAGCTCCTGGGGCAGAGTTCTGCCCTAGTTCTCCTCTGGCACTTGGTCTTCTTCCCACACCCTGATTCAAGTGCTTCCCAAGGAGTTGTCTTTGGCCTTCGTCCCTTTTCTTCTACCCTCTCTCCCTTGGCAAGCTTTGTCAATTTAATGTTTCCAGTAATCACCTCAAAATAAAAGACTCCCAAATCCATGCCCATGATACTTAATTCTATAATCTATTTTCATTAATCTCTCTTCTGGAGTCTACCCCTATATTTCCAGAAGTCCCTGCCCATATGGCACTCAAACTTAGCAAATCTACTTAAAACCACATTTAGTCTCTTCTTTTCTGGAAAAAAATTCCTCTTTCTGTATTGTCTCTAATCTTGTCAAGGCTTCACCAAACTCCTAGTGGTCTCTAAGTGTTACTGAGGTCACAATCCTATTTCCTATTTAGACAGGCTCTCAATCCTATTTCCGTATACCCTTTGGCATTCTTTCCTCCGCTCATTGCCTCTCATCTGCCCTAATTCAGACTCTCATAATTCTCCCTTGGACTACAGCTATTGGCTTCTTCATTTATCTGTTGGCCCTCTTTCAACGCCAAGCTCCTATGAAATTGCATTTATTGAAGGCCATATCTGATCAAGTTATCTCCTACCTCAAAAAACTTCAACCGTCGCTCAAGAGATTAAAGTCCATTATTCTGCCAAGAAAGGTCCTGAGTCTGGGCCCCAATTCCTTTTCCAGGTCTTTCCCATAGCTTGCTTTCAAAGACTCAACACAGCAAACCAAATCTAATATTTTGACTACCCAGACGGTCTCCCTGTCTTTGCTCATGCCCCTTTGCACATCTTTGCACATTTCCTTATGAATAACTCCTACCACCCCTCAAGGCTCTCCAGAAATGCCAACTCTTTGATGAGGTCTTCTTTAATCTTTCTTGCTAGAAGTAATTTCCCGTCTCCTTTGAACTCCCTTAGCTGGAATATACTGTTCTTCTCCCTTGAAGGCAAGAACCTCATTTAATTCGACACTGAATACAGTGCTTTACCTGACAGGTTTGTCAAATTAATGAATGGTCTAGTTAGACTTTCCTCAATCTCTACATGCACAGGAACACAGTCAGACCCAGGATGAACACCAGGCCCCATTATTAATGAACTCTGTGACTTTGGGCAAGCAATTTAACTTTAGTGAGGAAAAACTCGGGCTCTCCTCATCAGTAAAATGGGAATAAGGACAGCTTAAGGAGTTTTATGGGCTAAAACCAAACCAACAACAACAACAAAAAAAAATGTTTTAGGAGGGTCTATCCAGCACCCAATTAGTACAAGCTGCCTTCCCATTTCTCCCTTACTCTAATCTGAGAGCTCTCCAATGGCTCATTATAGGGAAATGAGTGAATCAGACAAGGAATATCTCTCCATGTCCTCACTATGCACATCCCAACAGCAAGGGCAGAGATATCCAAAACTGGGTCACCCTACCAGAGGGCTACAAAGTGAAAACAGAGAATGCTTCCAAAGAACACTTTTAACTGTCAAACATCACCAGGGCAACTGAGGAACTATTTTGCTTTTTCTGAGAAATTTATGAAATCAACAGGAGTTTATCTAGAAGGCTTCACCAAGGGAGTAAAGGTTAAGTGAGTCAAACTAGTTTGGATGCAAAGACAATTCCTTGGTGGTACAATATTAGAAGAGAACATTAGTCAGCTACTTCTCCATCTCTAAATTGACCCAGTAAGGCTATTTGACAATAATTAATTTTAAAATCATAAAACTTTATTTTCATAGTCTTTACCTGAACTAATGCTAAGAGTGAACATTGTTCAAATCTGGCAAAGAGAAATTACTTTAGGGTAAAATAGGTATAAGAGCAGCCAACATTTATTACGAGTTTATTATGTGCTTTATGTGCTAAAAACTTATCATAGTACTCAATTTAATGCTCACAAAGCTCCTATGAAATAGCCTTTATTATTATGGATTTACAAATGTGAACATGGAGGCTTTAGAGAAGTGAAAATCCTCTCTGTGGTCATATATCTTGTATTTGATTTTAAACCTCCCTGATCAAGACTGCGGATATAGCTCAACGGTAAAGCACTGGCCTGGCATAAGGCCCTGGGTTCAATCTCCAATATCAAAAAAACAAAAAACAACCTCCATGTTCAAATTATTTACGAGCTCCCTTTTGAACTGCTTAGAACTGTCCTGAAGATGATCCAAAATGAAAAGTAATCTTGACTCTGTGCTCAGAGACCCAAGTTTCACTTCAGCATTGTTAAGTCTTCCAAAGTCAAATTATGTTTTGAAACAAATGGAATTATCCCAGTCATAGAGTGTATTAAACAATAACTGACCGAGTGCCAAACTGACGATGGTTTCTACTGCTATTGCCACATCCCAGTAGTATCTACAGGGCTTTTCAGGACAGCCTAGGGAAAATTGGTTTGTATTCCTTCCTCTGTTTCTAACTAAATCATTTTTACAACTATATTTCAGGGACCCCTTTAAATGGGTCCCAAAGCCCTTAAAAGTCTAAAGGAGAGACCAAAACACTTGTGGTCGAAGCATATCATGCAACACATATTGCCAGTGCAAAATGAATATCTTCCAAAAAATCCTGGCTTTCCTTTCACATTACCATAAGAGATACCTATATTGACCTACTCCAATTCCTACCCTGAGGCAAAACCACCTCTCCTCCAAATGTTTCAAGAAGAAGAAAGATAGCCCTGTCTGTTATAATTAGTGAAAGTTCCCTTCCCTCATATGAAAATTTTTAAGGTCACAAAGCATTTATATATATATCATTCCATACCTTCTTTAAAGTAGTCCTGTGAGGAGACTCATTATAAAAACTAGTAAAGTGAGGTGCAAAAATCCAGAGACTTTCCCAAGACTTTAGAACTTTGCATGTATTGCATTTACAGCCAGAATCTATTGTTTTTATATTCCCAGGGAGATAAGGCAGGGTGGGGGGGGGAGGATCACTGGGTAATATTTGTGAGCTACAAAACTTTCAAAAATAAATGTGAAAATAAAACTGACAACAATATTATCTAATACATATCATATACATTGAAAAAGTTGGATGAAATATTTCCCTAAGAATAAATACACATCTTTAAAAATAAATGCACTTCTCTCAGAGCATTGTTCCAGCAAAATGAAATATCAGGCACATGAACTTAAAACAGTTCAGCTCTATCTTTGCAAAAGCAACTTTCCTCATGGTTATGAAAAAGGACTTCCGTGTACTAAAGCTCTATACACTTACTACTAACCACCATGTCTTCATAAAATTGAATTCTTTGGGCTCCAAACAGATTGGCTCTCTGTGTTCCCAGTCTCATCAAGTGGCATACAGTCATTCAAGGCAAAAATTCTAGTCTCATCCTATCAAATTAAATTCCTTTAGGTTAGAGTTTAAACTTTTCAGCTCCTTCATGATCTGCCTCATCTCCTGACACTTCTCTAGATTTGCCTGTCAGTCCTGCTCTAACAAGCCACTTAATATGTCCTTATACTTCCACCTCCATGCCTTTGCACATGCTAGAGCTCTTCCCAGGGCAGCCTTACCACCACACTCATCTGGCTAATTCCTATGTGTCTGCAAGACTCAGCGGAAGCTATTCTGGGAAGCCTTTCCCAAGTCCTACAGTCTCAAGTAAACATAGTGCTTTAGGCTTCTGCTTGCCCTGCAACACCTCCTCACCATGATGCACAAAGTGTTAGTTTCATCTTGCCCTTAACATTAGATCAAGGTTATCCAATAAAACTTTCTGCCATGATGGAAATTATCTGTATCTGTGCTAATATAGTAGCCACTAACCACAGGTTGCTATTGACCACTAGAAATATGGCTAGTTTGAGGCTGGGGAATGTGGCTTATTAGTAGAATGCTTGCCTAGAACAAGCAAGGCCCTAGGTTACATCCTCAGAACCAAAAAAAAAAAATAAAACAAACAAACAAAAAAACAGAAAACAAAACCTTGTAAAATGTGGCTGGTTCAACTAAGGAACTGTGAGTGTGTGTATGTGTATGTGTGTTTTAAACTAGAGATTTAACCTAGGGACCTTTTACCATTGAGCTACCTCCTGGACCTTTATAATTTTTTTTTGTATTTTTGAGAAAGGGTCTCACTAAGTTACTTAAGAGCTCGCTAAACTGCTCTTAAGGCCTTGAGGTTGGCTTTGAATTTGTGATCCTCCTGCCCTAGCCTCTCCAGTTGCTGGGATTACAGGCATGTACCAACATACCCAGCTTGGTAGAGGTATAATTTTATTTGATCTTAATTATCCTAAACCTAAATTTGAATAGTGATCTGTAGCCAGTGGCCATGGTATTGTACAATGCCACTCTAGGAAGGCTGTCAACTCTTCAGATAGGTATCATGGATACAGACACAAGCATAGTCCTATCACAAGACCTGCCAGAAAGTAGGATTCACTGTTTATTGAAAGTGTATGTGTGTATACACACACACACACACACACACACACACACAACACACATCTTATATACTGATAGAAGTGATTCCATCCCAAACACCAAGCATTCTAGGTCCCTATATACAATTTGGCCAAACTCAGTCACATTTTATAAAAAAAAAAAAAAACACCTCATTAACTAACATGGAAAAAAGCCCTCAGCAAATCACTCATTTTTCAGGGCATTCATCTTCACAATCACTCTTAAATGACTTCCAGATGACTTCTGGATGAAATGGTTATGCTGTTTATGAAATTTTACAATAGTCATAGCAGCAGCATCTGGGAAAGTCAAAATCAACTACACTGTTTTATAAAGAAAAAAACAGACTTCTACCATGTGTATATTAATATGGAAAATAAATTCTTTTGAATGCCTAAAGTTTTGCCAGAGTATTAAAAATTATTTTGGATTTTTAAAAAATATTACTCAGCTTTCCTAACTAAATTTATTTTGGAAATTCAATACCATATTTGGAGAAGGTGTACCAACTTGGCTTAATGGACTTTGTTACTGTGATAGGATAGAGAGAGAACATGACCTAGCTACAAAGAACTAGTAATCCAACTCAATTTGGTTCCAATTAAAAGTCTCGGTTGACAGAATTCATGAGGTTGACATATGCTTGGTCATTTGAGATCTTATGAAATCCAAGATGTGAACTTCACAATGCAGAGATTAGCCAGGTCTGACTCCATATCCAAGTCCCCACTGCAAATCCCTTAAAGGATAACCAGTAATCAAAGGTATCAACAAAGGTGGTCTGCACATAGTGAACCCCATCCAGAACAAGAGGAACTTCTCTATTCCCTGTCTGGTCCATCAAACATCCCACAGAGGTTGTACAATGGCTGAATAACCAATTGTTAGTGCCCTTTCACTACATAATTACTTCTGTAAAAAGAGACTAATCCTAAAGCCTAAAAATACATGTGAAATAGAATGGAAGAGAGAAAGCATCATAAAGCTTGATTAGGGGGTGAAAGTGGAGGCTTCAAATGACAGGTCACTCCTTTTTAACTTTATTCAAAAATTTAACCAAGAATAACATTATTACAAAGCAATTAATGTTCACTATAGAAGGCAAAAATACAAAATACACCTAATTCTATTGCCCAAAGATGGCATTTCATATATATTCCACTGTTTTTCTTAATGCATTTCTAAAATGATAAAATAAATATTAGCTAGCATTTACACAACATTCTGTATCATATACTGTCCTAAACAATTAATATACATTAATTCATTCTGTCTTCACCAGAATACTATAAGGGAGGGATTATTATTATCATCCACACCTTATAAACAAAGAAACTCCAAAGAGACAGCCTAAGTAATTTGACCCAGCTCACAAACCTGTAAGTGACAAATAATCTCTGTTCCAATTTTTCCTATGGAAGCATTACGTTCAACTAAGTAGTGTGGGAAGAAAAATTTCTCCTTAACTTTTTAAAATCCTTAACTGCTATTTCAATACTCTGTGAGAAACAGGGAGTACAATCTATGTATCTTATTTGGTTCCTATTCTCAGTTCTAAGGGAGAAGCCAAGATAAGACAGGAGACATTCACTAACTTGGATCTGATACTCAATAGCTGGACTGTATGATGCAATCTGAATATGAATTTAGATTCCTTCGGGGCTACATCTTTCTGATGTTCTTAGTACCAAACTGTCACCTTACTACCTCCATTAACTTGGTCTCTAAAACCTAATTAATTTGATCCAAGTCTGATTTTGTTTTTTCACCAGGATTCTTAAAGTCTAATACAAACTTTCCAACTTTTTTGAAAATCAGAAGTGTGTCTTTTGATTATTGACTTCAAAAACATGTTCAGAAAGCAACAAAATGGAGATTAGAACAAGCCAAATTTTTTTTCCATAATGAAAACTGTTAATCAAAAATGTGAAGTGCAACTGACAAGTTCAAAAACCTACTTAAAGGTATTCCCAGGGAGCTGGCCAATGTCCCATGCCTTCAACCCCGTCCCCAAAGGTCACCTGCAAATGACCAAGGGGCTCTATAATCAGTTTCCTGCTCTCTGCTCGCATGCTGTCAGAGCTGTCTGTTGCATCATGACCCTGAAACACCTTTTGTTATTTTTTATGGTTCTGTTACCCATACAGCAATGCCTTTGGCAGCAATGGTAATTATGCAGCAGCCTTGTTATCTCAGGATAACACTATAATTAACTTGTGTCACTGCAGCACTCGTGGTTATAATAATTGTAGCCAAAAAGGTCCTATAGAAATAGCAGTTTTTGGTTCTGGCTTTTAAAAATAACTTCAGTAATTATACTGCTTTAAAAAAAATCAAGTTTGTTTCCCCCTAGAAAAATATGATTTCCTTTGCAAAAAAAGCCCACTGAAACTAAGCTTGTGAATGTTCCCAACAGGAAATCTTAGTATCTCTGTAGTGAAAGCTCCCAAAGAGAATAGTGGTGAAAATATTCACAAACATTTCTCAAAGTAATACTTACAGCTCTTCTAGAAAAGGAAAGTTCTTAAATGCATCTTCTGGTAATTGTGTGATGTTGTTCATACTGATATCCCTGAAAAACATAAAGTTAAGAATATTGTTAACTAAGTGGTTAAATAATTTAACCCGATAGAAAACTAATTCCATGCTGAAATTTTGTAAAGAAGCAAAAGGGGAAGGGCATAGAAGAGGAATGGTCATAATTTGGCTTTAGAATGCAAAGCTCAGAAAAAAAAAACCAGAAAGTTAAGTCTTTTATTATAATTTATGTCTAAATTATAATTTAGAAAAATACGCAGATATTGGAATTTCCCTCTTCAAATGTCCTTAGAAAAAAATGTCTCAGACTATTAGTGAGCCAGTGTAGCTGTATCAAAGTATTGAACCTAATCAAAATAAGCAAATAGATACTGTAGGACTTGATCTAATAGATTTGCAGTCTTGGGTAGCTGCTGGGTTTACTGTGTCAAAGATAAAAAAGCACGTCCTAGCTGTCACCCAGTTACATTTTCTTTAAAACCTATAAAAGACCTCCAGGTAACAGTTGTAAGTACATTTCATTTTTAGCCTATGAACAGATGCAGGCTAAAGACAAGTGCATACATGATAGGTATGCAGTCCATTTCCAGTTTTCCCTCTGAGTGTCAGCAGAAAGGAGGCAACTCACTCAACAATATAACTTAACAATTAACTAGTTCAAACAGCCAAAACATATTTTATTAACCATCCCTCTCCTCCCTAGCAGCTGCTTTTGAATTGACTTTCTCTTGCATATGCCACTTCCTATCAAGACCATGAAAGACAGGTTAAAGGAGTCTCAAAAGGGAAGATCCCAGAATGTACTGGGTCAGCTAAGCAGCCTTCTTTGGCTTCTGCTGTATCTTATTTGGGGTCCGTCCTGTGGCTGAGCCCTCAGGCCCCAATATTATTTTGCATAAATCACCATGAAAGTTCACATGTACAATGTTTCCATTACTAGATTATATGAACTGATAAAAGGAGGCAGAAGTCAGCTAACAACAGTAACACATTTATTTTCATCAATTCGGTCAGGTAAAATCATTCTTCTCTTTTTTCTTTCTTCCTTTTTGTACCTGGGATTGAACCCAGTGGCACTTAACCATATCCCCAACCCATTTTTTATATTTTATTTTGAGACAAGGTCTCACTAAGTTGCTGAGGCTGGCTCCGAACTTGTGATCCTCCTGCGATCAGCCTCCTGAACCGCTGGGATTTCAGGCGTGCGCCACCGTGCCTAGCAGGTAAAATCTTTTTGAGAAGGAAAAAGCTTCAGTACTTCAACAGATGAGTAATTTAGAAGTGGAATGTGGTTTCCCTTCTTATATCCTTTCCCAAAGCAGGTCTGGAAAACTTCTTCGCTTGGTAATAACAGGAACAAAATCAGCAGGAGCAGCAGGCAGTAACATGGAGCAAATCCTCCAAGATAAGACTGCACAAAAAAACTCACTTTACCAATGGGGAAACTGAGGCTCACTGCAGTAAAATAACCTCCCCACACCCATTCAACAAGTGATATAACAGGAAATAAGAACTCCAGAGACCATGATCTTAACTGCAAACTAAGGGCCTTTACTTATTTATTTTTTTAATCCTATGATTCTCTTCCGGGGTAGTCAAGATAAAAAGCAAATGCGTGTTCAGTGGTAGAATGCATACAAAGTCCTGAGTTCAAACCCTAGTACCAAAAAAAAAAAAAAAAAAAAAATCAGGAGGAATAGTGTCCCCAAGAGCTTGGCATAATCATCAATGAATCTCAGGAGTGTACTTTTTGCTTGACAGATGAGAAAAAGGAAAGAAAGAAAGAAAAGAAGGAAAGCTGGCCATTTGTTTTCACCAATTAAGGAACCCAAGTTCATAAAATTTCTCTTGAGCAAAAAAACTTCCCTTTATATAAATCTTATGACCACATAGATCCACAAGCATTCCAAAATTTTATATCCTGAAAAACAACTCAAGTTCTTCAAATAACTTAAAGGAAAAACAAAATTAATATGCTCCTCCAGGTTTTTGTTTGTTTTGGTATCAGGGATTGAGCCCAGGGGTGCTTAACTACTGAGCCACATCCCCAGCCCTTTATATTTTTTATTTTGAGACAAGGTCTTGCTAAGTTGCTTAGGGCCTCACTAAGTTGCTGAAGCTGATCCCAAATTGAACTTGGGATCTTCCTGCCTCAGCCCCTGGAGCTGCTGGGATTGTAGACATGTGCCACTGCACCCAGCAGCATTTGTTATTTTTAAATAACAGGCCCCAATATTATTTTAGCCAGCAACATCTAGGGAAGGGAAGAAGGATTTCTTTATTTATCATAAGTACTTGGGCAAGATACATGAGAAATAGCAAAAATAGGGATCAGAAAAAGCAGGGCAGCTCATACCACTGAACACAGTGGGTTCCTGGGCCTCAGCTGCTCATCTGTAAAATGAAGGAACTGAGCTGGTGGGTTAGTTGGGCTTTCTGGCCTGACATTACGTTCTTCTATGATTCACCTTTATCTGAAGTTTTTTTTTTTTTTCACAAAAGGGCACACCCTTTCTGATGAAATATATGAAGTTCATTTTATGGAATGTTTCTGAACAATTTATTATAATGCAAAATGTAGAGACTATTAGTTTCCCTTTATAAAACTACTGAGTCACTCCTGCTGGAAACACACTTGGCCTTCACCAATAAAATCATTCGTAAGTATACAACAAAACTTTTAATTATATTGAAAGGCAAAGCAATAATCTGATATGAGCAAACAATGATTCTGCAAAATATCACACAATATTGGTGCTTTTTAGTCATTCCAATAAAGGAGGGAGGAAAAAAATCCAACAATAATTTATTGCTTTACAAAATGAGGCACTCCATGTAGTTTCCTCTAAGCTTGGCACACTTCAGTTCAGGTATCACAGCAACAGAAAAACTGATTAACTGCTTCATAAGGAACAAGGTCTAGGGAGAACTGATTAATTGCCTCACCAGAAAAAGACACATAATTAGAGACAATTTACACCACACTATTCTCTGCATTCCAATTTTTAAAAACACACTTACACATATATAACTCTCATTTTTTTCTCCTCAGAGAAACAAGACATAACAGGTAGTTTTCCTGTGAACTCTAAATGCAATTAGTGGGATTCCATATTTACAAACTAATACATGTTAAACATTCAGATTTTGTTTTAAAACTGCAGCAATACTTATTTCCCAAATTTTCCACATTTCATACACTCAAGAGGTTATCTCTCTATAGCTGTTTCCCTTCATACCTTCTGGGCTTCAATTACAACACATTTATGAATAAACTAAAAAATACATATGTGTTGTGGGGGGTGGTATGCTACAAGATATTATCTCCAGAGAAGCTCTGGAAACATGTGGTTACAGAGTATAAGGTGGGTGGGTACTCATTTAAAATAATGAGGGCTAATGGTGATAAACAACCTATACAGACAGTCTTAACAGTATATTCTAGACCTGACATCACCAACACTCGCAAGAGAATCCAAGATACTCAGACTTCATAAATAAAAAGTTAGAAAGGGTGTTTGTTGGGAGTGATCAGTTAAACTGTAACAGTTTACAAATGGAAGCCCTGTGCCAGCAATTACAAATGGAGGAGACTTAGGAGCCACATAAATTGTTAAGAACACACAAGCAAAAGAAAGCTGCTTAGGAAATTTTCAGCTGGAAGATGGTCCTACAAATCAGTACCTTCAAATTCACATGAGCAATGTGATCTCACTAGCGACATCAGTAATTAAACCCAGTAATTCGCCTTTCTGGATTCCTACCAAGAAATAAATATAACAGAAAACAAAACAACAAAAATCATACAAGGTCAGAGCACAACCAACTCATAAACAACTCTGAAGGGCAATTTCAAAAGAGTTGATGGCCTTCCTCCGAGCTGGACTTGCACAATTAGTACAGGCTTTAGAGCCAGACAGGTACGGATTCACTTCACCAGTGTGAACTGGCATTCTGTTCATCTTTCCTAAGCCCTGACTTCTCCATTTGTAAAGTGGCAGCACTAGTACCTGAATATTGAAATTTGCTGTGAAGATCAGAAAATGTCAAGTCACATATAATAAGATCTCAAGTAGTAGATATTTACTTATTTTGCTATTATTCCTAGAAGTCATCTGAATTCAGTAGTCAGACAGGACCAAGAGGAAGCTCGGGAGCATACTGCTTTGGTGACCTTCCCAGAAAGAAATTACTTTTATAAAAGAGAAGTTATAAATGCTGCACAAGAACTACAGCAAAGAATTGTTCCTAAATACTAAAGGAAACTCTAAGAGCTAAAAGAGTTTAAGTTGGAAGAGCCCTTCAAGATCCATAAGCTTGATTTAAAAATTAAAAAAAAAAAAGAAGCCCAGTTATTGATAGAGTCATGCACTCTTAAGAAGAAATTACATTTTTACAGGAAATTTTTAGAAGGATGAGGAAAGACAGAATCCATAGAATCCGGTCTCAAAAAGATAGGATGATTTCAAGCAATTTAATGATAATCCTGGGAATAAAAACTAGAACTTTTGCTTAGTGGGGTGGGATACAGGGAAATTTTTTCTATACAAATTTATTTTCATAACAGATATCTTTAGTTAGATCTCAAGATACACCAATGAGTACAGAGCATGGGTCCGCATTTCATACTTACACAGCATACTACTCTCATCTTTACTACAGAGATCAAAAATAAGAGTACAGACGTGAATGCCCAAATACCAGCCGTCACTGATTTCAACACGAAGATTTAAAGGATCCAATTGTTTAATTAAAACTGACAAATCTCCCCAGTGGTTAAACTCTCATCTTTTTGCCCCATAAAATTCACTAATGCTGAAGTATCTACAGAGAAAAGATCATGTTTCAACAAGGCACCTTTTAAAATCCCTGTAAAACGCTTGCTAAGGGAGCCTAACCTGTTTGCAGACGGCCCAGAGTGTACCATGGCAGACTCTGTCACTGCATCCTCTCCGGGTCTGGGCCTTCTGCCACAGAATTATTTCATTTTTTATCTTGTGACTGGCCCAGTGTTATCTTAATTTGAATAAGCCCTGTTATTTGTGTTAGATAAAACTGTACTACTAATGCCATATTGCTGATTATATCTCAAATATTACCTGGCAGATTAAAAAGTCACTACATTACATATAGGTTTTAGGGAACATGGGGTTCTCTAAGAGAAGAAAATGGTTATGGTATCCTTAAACTCAAAAAAACACATGCTGATAATGACCAAAAACTAATCCTTTCCCAATGACTTTTCCAGGGTCTTTGGTAATCAACCAGAAATTTCAGGCCAGTCTCCAGCTAACAGATGTCTACAGTGTGACCAAAAACAAACAAACAAAAAAAAAACAACTAAAACTAATTTTGAAAAATGCCTCCAATGGAACAAATCTGAAGGGAAAATCTCTCTTATCACCAAATTTCTAGCCAAAGCTTATTAAGAGTTTAATTTCTGACACTATTTCATACCTTTAAGCAAGTCATCTTTTTCTCTCCACATTTTATAATTGCAAAAGTAACCTATATTCATTGCTTTTTTAAAAACTGATAATATGGAGGAAACCATCTACTATTATCAATACCCACAGACAATCATTGCCATATTTTATGGGTATCCTTACAGATGATTTTTCTATAAGTATGAAATCATAATTCTAAAGATTCCTAAGATTATTCATGTGCAAAACAATTTTTTTAACCTAGTACTGGGGATTGAACCCAGGCATCACATATGCTAGGCAAATGGTCTACCATAACCTATACCCACAGTCCTTCTCATTTTAATTTTGAGAAAGGGTCTCCCTAAAGTGCCCAGGTTTGCCTTGAACTTGGTGATCCTTCTGCCTCAGCCTCCCTCCCAAGTAGCTGGAATCACAGGAATGCTTCACCATGCCTAGCTTAAAAAAATTTTTTAATAAAAGTATAAGTATCAAAGTGTAATGTATAACAATATTATCATGGGATGGAAACATTTTGCTATTGAAGGCAAAAACAAGTAAGATTGTATGCAACATTCATTAAATTTAACTTTTGAAAAACTCTACTATTTCATTATTAAAACAATAACTACCACATATCCAAGAAGATACTTTCCACCACAAAAATGGGCCCAAAATAGTACATATGCCATTTTAATCAGACACTGCTCCACAGATATTTTTATGACACTTAGCACTCCTAGAATCCAGCTAGATGTCACAAAAGACAGCCTTCTAACATCTTGCATAACATTTCTACTATGAACAGTTCGGGGCAGCTGTATAAACTGGCTCCATGCTATCTGGCATCTTCCCTGGTGTTTCAAGTACCATGGCTCAGTGCTTCCCACTGAAAGGAATCCAAATCTTGCTTCTTTGCAGCTTCTGAATCCTTACAAGGACAGCTACCAAAAGCACCATTTTGATACTTAAAAATAAATATAATTACTGCAGAGAAAGTTATCAACTTGTAAAGCCCTTGTGTGAGATTACTTGAATATACTAAATATATAATTTTCCTTATAACTCAAAAAGGCTAGAAAATATGCCAGCTTCAAACCTTGAAAAAATAAAAAACTTCCATTATCAGGGATAAAGAATGTCTAATTCACTTCATGATTATCTACTTTTATGGATTAAAAATCTCTATTTTTCCATTGAAGACTTTCAAAATTGAATTGTCTTTGTTAGATACTTCACCAAAGAATATACACAAATGTCAAACAAGCACATAAAAAATATTTAATTAGTAATTAAGAAAATACAAATTAAATCAACTATTAGAATGGCTGAAACTTTTTAAAATAATAACTGACAATACCAAGTGCTAATGAAAATGTGGAACTTCTCAAACTCTATTCCTTATTGGAGACAAAGCAAAATGGTGAAACCACTTTAAAACAGGTTAGTAGTTTTTCATGAAATGAAACATACAGGGCTGGGGATATACTCAGTTGGTAGAGTACTTGCCCAGCATTCACAAGGCCCTGGGTTCAATCCCCAGGACCACAAAAAAAAAAAAAAGAAAAGAAAGAAAGAAAAGAGACATACACTTATGACCATATCACCCAGCAATCCTAAGTCTAAATAGTATATAATTGCCAAAACCTAGAAACAATCTAAAAACCCTCCCACTGGTGAATGGATAAAGAAACTCTAGTGTGTCCATTTAATGGAATATTATCTAGCAATCAAAAGGACCAGGCTATTGTTATAAACAATGTGAATGAATCTTAAAGCAGCCATATCCAAAAAATGAACCTATAGAGACAGAAACCAGATCAGCAGTGGCCAATAGCTAGAGAGTGGTTTTAGGAAAGGCTAGCTACAAAAACACATAGTAACTTTTTCTGGGGTGGTAAAATTGCTTTATATCTTGAATTTGGTAGCAATTACATGCTTGTGCAGTATTTCCAAAGTCTTAAAATTATATATTTAAAAGTGAAAATTTTACTGTAGAATTTAAGCCTCAATACCTCTTTTGTCTTTTTGTAAATGAGAGTGTGTACGATAGTGTGTCCTTACAGACCCCACCCAGGAAAAAATAATTCATCCTATGTCTAGAGGTCCTCTCTCCAAGACCTACCTAAAACCAAAAGTGCGATGGACAGCAACAGCCTGAGAATCAGAAAAGCTGAGGCTTTTTGTTGTCGAGCACTCACGGGTTGGGGTGGGGGGAGTGGATTTCTATTAACCTGCAGCAGGACATTGGGCCCAACTTCTTCATTCTTTCCCTATTGAGCATCTATTAGGTTTGTGCCTCTGAGTCCTGGGCTACAAGAAACACAGCCTTTGCCCTCAAGAGTTTTAAATGGAAGTGGAGAGATAATGACAAAACAAGTAAATGTCATGAAACACAAGGCCCAGCAAGAGAATATGATCCCATCAGCCCTGAAGCTCAGGAAAGGCTTCCAGCTGGATACAGGAGCACAAGCCTATAATCCCAGCTACTGGGAAGGCTGAGGCAGGAGGACCACAAGTTCAAGGACATCCGGGCAAATTAATGAGATCCTGTCGCAAATTAAAATATGTTGTGTGCATGTATGACTATGTAACAAGACTGCATCATTATGTACAACTATACTGAACCAATAAAAAATGTAGAAAAAAAATTTTAATAACAGCCTGAAGGATGTAGCTCAGCAGCAGAGCACCCCAAGTTCAATCCCCAATCAGAAAGAAAGTCAAAGTCTTCCAGTAAGGCTCTTGTATGTATTAGAAAGGACAGATATTACTTTATAGAGAGCTTTATTTTGATCTGTGGCCTCACTCACTTCATTGGCAATGTTTCTCAATAACTATAAATAATATTATAATAAAGATATAATAAAAAATAAAGATACTATTAACATGCGAAACAAGAAAATTCTTCTTATTTATGACCATCCTGCCCACTAGGGTGTTTGGCATCCATGTCCCCAGCACACTAATCTTTATTTATTTATTTTTTTAAGAGAGAGAGAGAATGAGAATTTTAATATT
The DNA here is from genome assembly GCF_964194105.1 of Spermophilus citellus. Classification (NCBI taxonomy): domain Eukaryota; kingdom Metazoa; phylum Chordata; class Mammalia; order Rodentia; family Sciuridae; genus Spermophilus; species Spermophilus citellus. The sequence continues at coordinate 220,305,354 of NC_138183.1, forward strand.
TATTTTTTAGTTATCAGCGGACACAACATCTTTGTTTGTATGTGGTGCTGAGGATCGAACCTGGGCCGTATGCATGCCAGGCGAGTGCACTACCGCTTGAGCCACATCCCCAGCCCCCCAGCACACTAATCTAGTGCAACTGAAAGCATTCCATAATGCTTAGCTTGGTAGCATGGAGAGGTACATGAAATCTGTCTAGCATGCAGCAAACAACATTTTTTAAAAGAATACAATGAACAACTAGTATCAAAGTTAAGTTCATCCCATTATAAGTATTGTTTCATGACAATTTAGATTTCTGTGTCATAAATTATATATTTTGTATATGGTTTGCACACACTTATATAAATGTGTATGGTCATGAAGTAAAATACAGTCCACACTTATGGTTAAAAAGGAAAGCCTCTGAACTAGACAGCTGGTATCCCTGGGGGAGAGGGGGTTCTAGAAAGAGGGACTATCTTGTGTGAAAACGTGGCCAAGGAGATAAAACTATCACAGAATTAGAGAAGTACAAGTAATATGGCCAAAAAAGATAAGACCCTGAAGGAATCCAAGCACTGTATGCAGTATGGCTGCAAATGACCCAAGGAACTACCTGGAGGAGCAGAAAGTGCACCCCCCACGGCATCCTACCTTGCCTTCAAGAATGGAACTTCCTCTGAGAGCACTGAGGGTTTCCAGTGTTTAAACAGGTCAGGTCTGCTATAGGAATATCATTCTGGAAGTCACAGGACGTCGGGGCAAAAGCTCAGAAGAAACCCAGCCCCTTGGAATTTCAGCTTTCTCTAGCGTAAAACATTTTGTACTCACTAACTTGTAAGACCCCTTCCAAATCTATCACTATGAGTCCTATTTTGGCATTCTTGATTCTGCACATTCCTTGCATAATTAATAGAAAATAAGAAACCCTCAGATTCATGTTTTTCCCCTCTGTGTAGGCATCCTGCTGGTGTTAGCAAGTGTGTGAATGAGTGCAGACTTAAACACACACCCCTTCAGAATTACAGGAGTTCAGCAATTAACAAGAATGCATGACTTCACTTTTAAAGGTAATATTTTATGCTGTCATTGTTTATGCTCTTGATGAAGCAATACTGTCTATGAGACACTGAAGGGTGTGTTCTTTGGGGAGATGCAAAACCCTATAAGTGAGAGAAGAGAAAGAATAAAACACCAGTATGTAAATACCTCACCACAAGGAAATCACATGTGGCTTAAACGCCACAATGTTCAAAGGGTAATTTTAAGAAATCAAACTATTTAGTCTAATTCAGCATTTTTTGATAGTGAAACAAATTCAGCTTCTTTCTTGTTTTCTTTTTGTCTTTTTAAACGGAAAGTAGTCTTTAAGTGTGAGATGTGTTCTAAAGAGAAAAACAAAAAGCTCTAATTCTGGAGCAATGTTTATTAAATGGCAAAGAAAAAAGAATGTCAAAGACACAAAGAACATTACTTTCTACAATCTGATCAAGTATCATACCATCTGGCATCACATGGAGCAGATAAGGGGTCGACTATAATAGTCCTTGTTTTCTTCCTATCTAACGGGTGTTCTCAGGCATTCTTTGGGTGTCAACAGCTGTTCTGGTAACCCTATGATGACAAAACAGTGTTCACTACCAGCCAAGACACACAGACAAAATGCTATTTCAATAGTCCATTTAACATCAACAAGAAGTATTGTAAGGATTATCGTCTGGACAGATTGGAAACACTCAATTACTTCATCCTAGCAGACAAAATGCACTATTCATAAAGAAACCAACCCAGCAGCATGTATTATGGTAAATATTCTAATTAACTAAATGGTCTATGTTTTATTATGGCTACACTTATTAACAGGACTGATAGGAAAACATTACTTCATGGTCCTTGCCTTCAAACATGCACACCCACAAAAACTTCTGTTTAGACGTGTATTTTTTAAACTTCAGCTCACAACCAATTAATGGGTTGTGAAATCATTTTAATAGGTCACAGCCAATTAAAAAAAAATAAGATAGGAAAGAACAGAAGAGTAAAATGCCAGAATGTACCAAATGTAGCAAAGGTAATGAGCATTTCAGGAAATTTTGTTTCAGCACGCGTGCATTTCTCGATTCTGACTATGAACTCTGAAAGTCCTGGTTAGCCTCAAGCTCACAGAAGTTTGTGAAACAGAGCCAGGAGTTTAAGCAATTGGTTAGTCAAACCAAGGACTTCTTTTTCCTTTATCTAAACTGAATCAAAACTACAGCTTTCCCAGCACCTTGAGCTTTTCCCAATCAATTTCGTAACCATCAATGTCTCCCTTTTCCTTTGTCTGTACCCCAGTACTTCCTTATTTTAGTGACATCAGCTCTCTGAAACAGACAGGAGCAGTATGAGAGAATGCCACTGAGATCCATGGGGTATTTAAAATACTTTGGTATATTATTACTTCCAACTGTCTCAATAGAACTGGTGATAAGTTGAGCAAGCTAAATTTCCACTCGGCTATGCTGGGGGCTCTGTTGAGGTTTTTAGAAGTATATAAAAACATCGTGACATTTTTTTCACTTGTTGCCTATAAATGTTTGTAAATAACTTTGACAAAGCCATGCCTAGATAAGAAAATGACTTTAAGATTAAAAACAAGCAAAACACACACACAAAAAAAAATCTATGCTCGCGGGCTGGGATTGTGGCTCAGTGGTAGTGCTTGCCTCACAAGTATGAGGCACTGGGTTCGATTCTGAGCACCGCATATAGCTAAATAATTAAAATAAAGGTCCATCAACAACTAAAAAAAAAATTTTTTTTTAAATTATGCTCAAGTAAATCACTTTTATTATCCCAAATCCACAAGGAGCCTCCCAATAAGCAATATTTGTACATCCAATACTCGGCCTAGGCAAGAGCAGCTCTAATTTCCAAGACACTGAGCCAATGACCTCATTATGTTGAGGCAAGAGGAAAATTCTAAATGATGAGGCCATCTATATACCCTGAAGGCCAGCTGCCAACGGTCCAGGCCTGAACCCAAAGGCAGGCACAGTCTCTGGGATTTCACCATCCTCATAATGCAGGCTTGTGGGGCAATCACTTCCCTTCAGGCCAGGAAGCTGCAAGACACCTCTCCCAGACACATACACATAGGCACACACACACACACACACACACACACACACACACGTACACCTAGCACATTCTCCCTTCTCTCCGCTGCTCTGATGGCCGTTTTTTAAAAAGCTAATAAAATGTATTCTATCCTTAAAGGAATGACTCAAAAATTGTAACTGGGATGACTCAATCATTTCTGTTAACTCTTATGACAACAGACATTGATGATGATGGTTTATAAAAAGTCATTCAAGATATTCCCTTGGGAAAGACCTAGGACTCATTAAAATCATTAATAATTTATTCAGCATAGAAGAGGCTATGTAATCAAATCACAAGGTCCTGAATCTAGGGAAGCAAAAATTCTCAAACCCGGTTTATAATACTCCTGGACAGCTCCATTTGCAACATGTCTTTAAGTTCTAAAAAGTCCCAGAAAACAAAACCTTTTAATTCCTTCTAATTTTTGCAACCAATATGGGTCACATGGTTATTTGTTTCTTGCTCTAGAAAGAATACCATGCGTTACCATGAAATTTAAATAATAAGAAAAAAAAAGAGATCCACACAAATTTCAAGGCGGCACATTGTTTTCTGTCTAGGGAAAGAATACTGGCGTGATATTCATCTAAGAAACTCCCAAATCTGTAGTTGATTTGATGTTTTATTGAAGCAGTTTTTGTTACTAAATTGGTAATCAGAGGAGAAATGTACCCAGCAAAACTAAGTATATACTTCTGAATATCTCTCTCTCTCTCTCTCTCTCTCTCTCTCTCTCTCTCTCTCACACACACACACACACACACACACACACACACAAAGACCTGAATCATAATGAAAGAATGTTAAGATTAGAAGCTCATTTAGATACCAATAAGTAAGGCAACCATACAATTCCAGTCAGCCTGGTACAATACCAGTTTATACTTATTGTCCCAGCATAAATATTAATAGTGTGCCCATTCACTCTCAGAGCTCTATTAGTTTTGGAGGATAAAAGAGCCAATCATTCCATTAATGGCAGTAGGTATGGCTGAATAATGTTGGAGGGGGTTGTGATGGGAAGTGATGGATGTTTTAGTTTGGATTACCTTGGGAAAAGGCTTAAATAAAAGACTAGTTCCTCCTCTGTATGAAGTTATGATGGTAATAATAATATAATAGACCAACATTTATAGAGCATTCAAAGAATCTGTCAACATCTCTTGTATCAATTTCCAGCTCATTTGCCTGGACTCTATGCTCCATTAGGGTAGGGTCTGTGTTTTGCTCACTGCTGTATGTCAAGCCTCAAGCACAATCTTTGGTCATAGAATCTGTTGAGGAATGATCCAGGCACTGCATTAAATGTTTAACATAGCAATTATAGTATAGGCTTAGTACTTCCAAAAAAAAAAAAAAAAAAAAAAACAGGCTTGGCAATTTTCCAACTCTCCAAAGGAAGTCAAAGGCCTGGTTGCAAAAGGAAAAAAAGGAGGAAGGACATATAAAATGTTTTTGCAAGTGACACCTGATCTGCTTCTTAGATAGACACTCAAGAAAACATTTCTCAAGGACAGCAAAGAATATCAATGACACAGATTTTCTCCCCAAGTCTATCACTATAACCAAATAATAACCTTACATGCAAACACATTTGGGAAAAGCAAGAAAAGAGACAAAGGTTTTCATTTAAAAACAAGTTACTGGATTTAAAATAGCTTGGGAGGAATGATGTAAAATTGGATTTCAGTAAAACTAATTTTTCTCCTTCAAAATTTCAAAATACAGGCTACGTCCTATAAATAGCACCTCAAAGAATCACTAAACTAGAAAGCATGGTGGTTAAGAGTTTCCTGCAAAAGCCAGACCCACAGCCTACTTACTCACTCACTAGCTGTATAACCCTGGGCAAGTCCCTCAGTCTCCCTGTGCCTCAGTTCCTACAAGTATAAACAGAAGTAACAATCTGATTTCAGAAGTTCGCTGCAAAGATTAGATGACACGACCTCTGGCCAGTGTCTGGCCACCGCCCTCATAGCACAAAGTCAGCTACTAAAATTTTGTTCTATTATCATCATCACCCAATCACCATCTAATCTAATTAACCATTTCATTTCAATAATGAGGCAACTAACACCCAGCAAACTTAAGTAATTAATAAATTAAACAACCAAGATCAGAATCCAAACGATACACATAGAGAGCACAACTTTTCATATCTCTGGTTGCACAGTCTGGGGTTCTTTCTACTACCTCAAGCTGTAGTGTATTGCAGTTATGTTTTAGGAACATGTTCAGAACTTGAGAAAACAATTCCCCCAGAAAGAATGGGTCACATGGTGCTTAGACTCTGAGGCTTAGGATAGAGTTAGCTGAACTTCTCTCTGTAGCTAAATGAATGAATTGTTAACAAACAAACAATACTATCTGCACTTAACCAAGTAATTACATGGAGTGTCTTCTAACTTATGAAGAATATTGGTCCTTGAAGAAGCTTAATGAGTTTAAAGTGAGATAAAAATTCTAATGTGGGATTCTGGATACCTTTAAAAGGGGTGAATGTATTAATATATTCAGTTTTCTAAAAGAATTCACAGTTTTCATGATTGTTTTGTCTTTTGTTTTTTTTTTTTTTGGGGGGGGGGGGTCGTTTTATGTGGTTTGATTTGAATCAAACCCCAGGGTCTCCCATATACTATATAAGTGTCCTACCAGTGAGCTACTTCTCCAGATCTTTTTGAGATTATTAATCAATGAATCTTTATTGGCATGATGAGTAAAATATTCTCTCTGATCTTGAGGGGAGAAATAAATAGCTGTGTTCAAGTGGAAGAGACAGTCACGAAAAAGGGCAGAGGGAAGATCCTCCAGAGCTAGAGGATAGCTTGCATGAAGGTATATCCAGGGGACAGAGCCATCAAGGGAAGAGCAATAGACAAGTCTAACTAGGATGGAAGGCACACATGGACACATGGAGGCTGGGATTGTGAACAACTTGGAAACGTACCAAGGATAAACATTCATAATAAAGGGTTTGAGGGGTAGAACAAGAAGCTACAGATGATTTTTTTTTTTTTTGCGGGGGGGGGGGGGTGGTACTGGGGATTGAACTCAGGGGCACTTAACCACTGAGCCATGAGTCATATTCCCAGCCCTTTTTACTTTTTATTATTTTTTTTTATTTTGAGATAGGGTCTCCTTAAGTTGCTGAGGGCCTTGCTATGTTGCAAAAGCTACAGATGATTTTTAAAGGGTCATAAACAAGGCTATTTTACAAAGAAGTACTGGTGAATGGGCACAATTTTCCATTCCCTACCACTTCTTTATAACTATGTTTACTAAAATGTATACATTGGCACTCATGGGTGCACACTGAGTGATATTGAAGCAGCAGCCCCATGAAACTAATTGCTCTGAATATTATAAGAATGCAAATGAGATTATTATTCATGAAGTTACACAGAATTCCCTTTATCAGAGCCCTTAGTGAGAAAGTCCTCTCTGACCTCAATTCCAAGAATAGCTGTTTCTCCTGCACAACTCATCCTCTTTATCTCATGGACGGCATGGAATCACAGAAGTGGCTCTTCTTTCCCTCTTCTATCAGCTACCAAGATTCTGTGAGCCAAAGCTGGAACCCACTGTTTACAAACACATTTGTTCTGTGGGTAGTTTCAGTAATTCCTGTCTTCAGTTTATCTTTCCTTACCCAGTTTGAAGCAGGTGGTATCTCTGGTCTTGTCATCTAATTCATATTTTATCTCATGCATTTTTTTTTTGTAAGCTATCTTGAATTCTCTTTGGAACCAAGTAGATTCCTCTAGTGTCTTGCAAGCACCCTCTATGTGCCTAGAATATGCAAACCAATAAATGCACAAGCATATATATTTTGCTTAGTAGTAAAAGGATGATTGCGGATTAGGAAGGATGAAGTAGAAAGGTCACTTAGAAGAGATAATGAGGTCCTGAACCAAAACAGCCACACAGGGGACAGAAAAGATAGATAGATAAAAGCCCCTTCAGAGGCAGAGCCAGAGCCAGCAAACTTTGTAAGTGATTACAAGTTGGGGGTGGGGGGAGTGAAAGTGTTGATGACACAGTGACTTTGTGTCCCTTGAGTTCATAGAGTGAAACTGCCATCACTTACAGACACAACAGGAGGGAAAGTGTGGGGGTGTGTTGGGTCATATAGTAGTATTATTATCCAGCAAAGAGTTGTCAACTCAAGCCCTGAGCCAAGACAAAATCTCAGAGGTGGTAAGGGGTGGGAGAGGGTGACAAGGAAAACTGAAACTGCTGAAGCAATGGCATTGCCCAGAGAGGAGGTAGAGAGAAGGGGAAAAAAAATGGCAGAGAAAACATCTCTAGAAATAACTAAGAACAGAAAAGGAAGGGCAGGAGGGAAGCAGGGATAATGGGGAAGACAGGGAAGGACCCAAAGGAAGAGGTACTAGGAGAGAATGTGCTCTGCTGCCCAGGAATCAGTGAGTGGAGGAGCCTGGTGCCTGCATCACCCGTCAATACATTTATCACAGCTTGAATCTCCCATGACGAGAATATTTTTCCTCTTATTTTGGCACCAGAATAGAACAAAGAAAAGGAGAGAATTTCCTGAGGTAACTGGGCAAGATTTAAAAGAGCAAAGGAAAAGAAACACAGGTTTTAAAAAGGATGTGTGTAAACATGAGAAAGAGACCGCCTGAGGTGGAATTGCCAGGCGGGAATCCTGGGAGATAGGAAGAGGAGAACCCTGAGACTGTCCCCTTGCAGGGGACAGGCAGGGCAGGAAGGAAGCCACCCAGCCTGGCCTGTGCAGATGGGGCTCCCAACTGACCACACCTCGGCTGGTAGACAGGGCCTAAGACGTGTGCCTACAAGCATCTGTGCCCTCATCCTGAGTCCAGGATAATTTATTCTAGGCTCTCTCATGTTGAATGTATTTCTCTCACTCCTACATCACAACTATCTCTTTTTTTCCTAGTGTGTTTTCCCAGCTCTTTCTCAGCTACAGTAATTAATTCAAATACACCATCGCTTAAGTGCCAATCAAAGCTCCATCAAGATCTAAGAAGAACAATAGTATGCTTATACGCACAGTCTATTAATTTAAATTACCAACCAGTTGAGTCACTACATGCCAAAAATTAAGCAATGACACACACACAGAGATTATATTCCACGTTAATATACTAAAGCAGAGGACTCAGAGAACAAGTTGTCCTAAGACACCCCAGCTTTCCAGACAGCTAGAGGCTCACCCTTAGGGGAACCGAGCAGGGGAAGGCCACACTCAAATAACTTTTGATAATGACAATTTTTTATAAAATGTTCTTTGTAACTTCTCTACGTCCTAAAACAGCACATATAAAAAATACAACTTCACCTTTTCATGGGCCTCCATGATGAACATTTGCTGCTGTGATAAATCACTAGATACAAAATCAGAAGCACCCACCATTTCTATTTCTCCACATCCTCTGCCCCCACCCTGATCCTCACCATCCCCCGCTCTCCCTGAACCACTACAGTAGCCTCCTCGCTAGTCCCCCTGCTTCCATGCTTACCCTCTCCAATCAACCTACGCATGGCAGCCAAAGCAATCTTTTTAAAATTAAAAACAAAACCAAAGTTTCTGACACTCCTGCCCTTGGCTCTACATGCTCTACTTCAAGGCCATACCTGAACTCACCCCTGCATCCTTCCCAGCCTCATCTCACTCCATCCCTCCCTACCCCCCCCCCCAGGAGCTTCCCTTCCATTTAACATTGGGATCCTTCCCTTCTCTAGGCCTTTGCTCTTGTTTTCTGCCTGGATTGCCTTCCCTGGCTCTTTGCAGCTTCATTCTTGTCTCCAGTTTCATCTAAATATCACCCCTTCAGATGGTTTTTCCTTAGCCCCTTTAAAGCAGCCTCCAGTAAACTCAATCTTACCATTCAGTTTATTTCCGCTTTGTTGCTCTTGTCTTCTGAATTATCTTTGTTTCCTTTTACTTTATTAGAAAACCACTTTCACACAGCACCTACCGCCAGCCAACACTAATCACTAATTCTCAAAGAGTGGTTCAGTGTCACCAGGGAATTTGACCATACTCCAGGATCTACTAATCAGGTACTCTGAGTGGTGTTAACAAGGGCTCCAGGTAATTCTGACGCATGCTCAAATGTGATGCTGCTTTCTTATGTGCTAATGGTCTTCCCCGTTGACAAGGGCAAAGATCTAGTATGGCTTTTTGTACATTTCTTCTTTTGTGACTCTTGGGTCCCTATTTTTTCTTCCATATATCTCAATATTCAGGACAAAAGGATTATCTATGCAAGATGACCAATCCTCAGAGTACCCCATCCTTACTGGCAGCATTCCAGTCTCAAGCACTACAGAATGAGTGACAGCACTGGCTTTACAGCAAGGCTGCCCAGGGTCCAATCCACTACATGCTAGCTGTGTAATCTTCAACAAATTAACTTCTGTATTTTATCATCCTTATCTAAAAATAATAAATAATGGAACCTACCTCATGAGATTGCTCTGAGAATTAAATAAGGTAATTCATGTTGAGTTCCTGGATCATACCTGTCATACAGAAAGCACTTCATGCACACTGGCTATTGTAGGTCACACTCTGCTGGTTATTATCTTTAGATCTTAGGCAGGTTTTTGACCCTGGTGGCTCAGGACTGAAATGCTGGTCTATACCACTCACTCCTAGGCAAAGAATTAAAAAAAAAAAATACTACTAGGAGCACCAACTAGGAGCACTAGGACTAGTTTTACAGTTCCCTAAATCCTCCTTCCACATACCAGGAGCACCAACTAGGAGCACCAGGACTAGTTTTACAGTTCCCTAAATCCTCCTTCCCAATGTTTTCCTACTGTATTCCAGTAGACTTGTCCACCTAAACACCCTCTCTCTCCAATCTTGTCTTTGGTCCTGCTTTCAAAATGCTCAGAAACAAAACAATATTTGTTTCACAAATGAGTCAGTTTCGGGGACAGGAATACAGTTGAATGCAACTACACAGATGTGGTAAAGCTATCAGAGGAGAGCAGGAAACTGGCTGACCTACTCTGAAAAGAGACCATCCTAGAGAAGGCCCAATGGCAAAATTCAAAGAGAAGAATATAGCAAAAGCAGTCATTTCCACTCTATGAATGGCATACAAGGAGGAAACTGAAAAAAAAAGAAATCATGGAAGGACAACTGACATAAACACAAAATTTTCAGATATACACAGAGCTTAGAGATAGCAGCAAATATATTAAGAGTTATCAGAAGTGCCCAGGAGTTATCACATAAACCTGAGAACTTGTGGAAGCTCCCCAAGTTTTACTTGGCCCCTGGAGTCAAGCAAAAACTCCTTCCCACTCCCTTGGAAGGACTCTTTTTTTACATCTTAAAATCAAAGAATAAAAGTCTGAGGTTTATACTAGTATATTTTCTTTCTTTTTATTGTTTTCTCAAAATTAACCTTGATTATATTTTACAAAAATAATTGGTCATGCTGGACCAGAAATTTTTAGCAACCTCCCCCGCAAATTGGCCCATTACCACAGGTATTTTAAGAAGCACAACCCTAGACAACTCATATGGAACACTCTTCTATTCTTCCACAACCTAATCTAATTTTCTTTAAGGACTCCTCTAAAATATCCTCTCTGAACAATCCCACTCGGTAGGATTTTTTTTTTTTTTTTTTTTTTTTTTTAGTTTATATCCCCATCAGTCAAGATGCTGAAATTTGTTTTATGGAACTAAACAGAAAAACAAAACAAATCATTCACTCTAATCCTGTGCAAATTCCTTACACAAGGAGCCATGTCTTATTTGTTCGTACCTCTCTTCATCTGCTGCACGACAGAGGCAGTACAGAACCATGGTTCAAATTCCTAGTTAGAGTGGGTCTTAAAAAATTCCCTAGGGCCATAGCCAAACTGTGGCCATATGACCTAAATAAGAAAGTCCCTTAACTCTTTTGAGATTTGAATTTCTCTTCTGTGATGTGAGGCCAAACATTTCCCAACTCTAAAATTAAATGATGTCCATGAGTTCTTAGAAAGGCTCTCAGGTTACTCATGGGCCAATGGGGAAACACCTTCCCTACCATGAGGCTGACGAAGCAGAAGAGTACTTTCTCAACTAGAGTCCTCTGTGAACTTGAAGGTGTCATTATTACTTTTCTGCATGCCCATGGAGGAGGCATGATTAAGTCGACCTGAAATAGCATCCAGAAACATCATGTATTCTGCCTTTAGAAACAGAAGTCCTGGACAGTAAGAGACCTCCATGCTCAAGGTAGGGGAGCCACTGAAAATGAAGGACAACTCGTCTGGAGAAGCTGAAGAACTCTCCTGTAGATAAGAGAAGATTGTTATAGAAGAGCAAATTAGGTATAATGAATACACTGTAGATGGGACAGAAACTAACAATTCCTAAGTGTCTAATATGTGTTTAGTGTTTACATCTGTAGCTCCTTTTAATATTCACAACTCTGGCTTTACTCACCCAAAGTAAAATGATATTAGGTGGAGGAAAAGCCTATCATCTTTTCCACTACACCAAGCTGAGAAGTCAGTTATATCACCAACAGTAACAAGAAAAAACACTGTTGTACGGCCTTAGAGCTGTGCCGTATTAAGAAGCTGTGCCCTTGTCACTGGAGATCCTTAGATCTCTAAAGACCAGAGTTATGCCAGGCACTGTGACAAATGACTCACATACCTTATCCTCCTTATCCTCACAATAATTATAAGAAGTAGGTTCCACACCATCATGTACATCCATAAGAACAGGATTCTAACTAGAATAAATATTCCATGCTTGTGTAATTATATCAAAATGGATTCTTCTGTCCTGTATAACTAAAAACAACAACAACAACAACAACAACAAAACAGAAGTAAAGTAAGTTCCATTGCTATTCCCATGTATCAGAAGTGAAAATTGAATAGCCCAAAGGTTCCTAGCAGAAATATCAAGCAGAATCCTCACACCCAGGCAGACATTTCCAAAACTGTCTCCTAGATCACTACCCATAATGCTTAACAACAACCGTGTGAGACATAGGGAGATTTCAATTATTGTTCTAAAACCACTTACTTGCTCTGAAAATTTGCTCTGTAACCATGTGAGTTGCATTTGGTTGGGAGAAGTGGGGAAGCAGAAGAGCACTTTCTCAACTAGAGAGTCTTCTGTATGTCTTCTTATGTAACTAAAATATACATTTAACAGTTTTTCCAACCTAGTTTTTCATCATGTATGAGGAGGGGAGGGAAAAAAAAAAACTTGGGAAAATAAACCATGATAATAGTAGCAATGTCTTTCTTGTAAGAGTTCTGCAATTTTTATAATTATAGTTTACAAAATAGGTAAAGAAGCACTTGCTCTGGTTGCAGGTGTTAATACCATTTGTTCATAATGTTATTTACAAGTATCACACATATGTACATATTTCAAACTTGTATATTCTGGGATAGGCCTCTCCCTTAGCCACACCTTACCCAGTCTTTGCCATTGCAACAGGGAGAGGCTGGAGGAGTCTGAGGAAGTAGGGATGAAAAACCTGCATCTGCCTATTTAGTACCAACTAGTTTTCATTTCGAATAGCCCCCTCCCCATTTTACTTTGGTTTTCCTGTTGTTTCCACCCACTATTTAGATAGCAACATGAGCCATAAAAGTTGAAATGGGTCTAAAATTTGGGAGAAGGCAAGCTAAAAAGCTTGGCCCAGAACACAAACTGCCACTTATGTGGCCGGACCAGAACAACCAACGTAAACATGTAAGTTAGTCCAAATATACACACATCATTTTTATTTTAAAACTTATTTTGCATCTCAGTAATTTTTTCCTTAAAAATAGCCAAGAAACCCTACTGTTTTGGTCTCTCTCTCTCTCTTTTTTTTTTAATAAATTGCTATTTTGAAAAGAAATCATAATTGTCCATGTGTGGTAGATAGACCAATGATATGCTATTTCCTGGTGTTGAAAAAAATGTTTTAAAAAGCTACCTAGAAGTAATCATTGAAAGTAATGTATCTCCATAAAATATACTTGTTTTCCAAAATGCTTTATAAATAGTAAGTTAAAATTAAGAGAGAGAGAGGCTATTTTTACTGAGGGCCACCAGGTCAGGTATTTTCTGCAGGAATGAGAAATACACTTGTTTTCCAATCCTTGCCATGCTGAACACAGAAAAAAAAAGGGGGGTTCTACTTTTTTTTTTTTTTTTTGACAGCACTGGGGATTGAACTGGGCAAAGGCTCTACCACTGAGCTATATTTCCAGCCCAAAGGTGATTCTACTTCTAAAGTCTTTGTGGATTTTTAACTGAGTCTGCATTAGAATTATGTATATGTTTTATATGTTTGTGTGTGTGTGTATGTGTGTGTGTGTGTGTGTGTGTATTTATAGTAAAAGAAGCTACAGAAATGATATAGTTGATGTTAACCCCACCTACATGGGCCAATTCTTTTAATTAACTCAGTAAACACACACACACACACACACACACACATACTGCCTACTAGTTCAGCTAGTAGAAAACCCAGACTAATATGGGTCCCTACAACAGAGAATTATCCCATCCAAAATGTTAATGCCAAGGCTAAGAAACTGAGAATATAAGTATACTGACATTTTCATTAAAAAAGTGTTATGTTGTATATAAGATTTTCCATTTTAAGTGTACAGTTCAGGGGTATTAAGTTTATTCATACTGTCATACAACTATCACCACTATCTATCCACAGAACTTTTTTCACTTTACAAAACTGAAAACTTTATCCCCACTAAATAATTCACTCCCATTCCCCATTCCTGCCAGCCTTTGGCATCCACCATCCAACTTTGTTTCTATGAATTAGACTACTCTAGATGCTTCATATAAATGAAATCACACAACACTTATCCTTTTGTAACTGGCACATTTCACTTAGATAATATTTAAGGTTCATCCATTTTATAGTATATGTCAGTATTCCTTCCTTTTCAAAGCTGAATTATATTCCATTGTATGTGCATACAGCACATTTATTTATCCATTCATCCATCTGTCATGGACACTTGGGGTTCTTCTATGTTCTGAATACCGTCAGTAACTCACTATGAGGAAGGTGTGTGAGTATTTCTTCTAGATACTGCTTTCAATTCTTTGGGGTATAAACCCAGAGGTGGAATTACTGGATTATATGATAATCATGTTTTTAATTTTTTGAAGAAGCACTTTGCTGTTTTTCACAGCCCTCTGGTACATTTTTGATGGAAGAGACTGCAAATACAGATTTTCTTCTGTCTACTGATCTACATTCCTCCATTCATGAAGCAAGTAATGAGCCAATACTTTAAAAATTGGTGCACCCTTAAAGGAACCCTAGAAAAATAATGTTTTAATATGAATAGTCACTCTAATTTACCTTGAAGTGTAATTTCTGTAATGCATCTTATCCAGGGTGAAAATGTATGGAGAGGCATGTAGAATGTGGGAGGAAAAACACCTGCCTGCCCAGCAAATGACCCTTCTTCAAACCAATCCTGAAAGCTACCCCTGACTCCCATCTACAAAATCTGATAGAAATAATCTCCACATCATCTTGAATTTTCTATGTGGTAACAGTTGGTATTCTTTGAGAAGGAAGGTCTTTTTTGTATTTGACATCTCTTTACTTACATGCACCTTGTGGGAAAAGAGTCTGATTTTACAGAGTAAGTGCCACCATCAAAGACCTTCAAAACAGGTTTCTATGAATTAATATTGGGGGCAATATAGTTTTACATACTTATACATAGGACAAAAGTAGATCCAGATGTTCCGGATGAGTTTGAATTCAATATATTTGCAAGTTTCTTCCCACAACTTTCTTCCCTTAGGCTTATCTTTATTTTTTTTTACCATAAAGTATGATTGCCATACTTGCATGAAGCTATTTGAAAGAGAAGAAGGTAATATCTCATATATCTAAAAATTCTTAAAGCAGTGGCTCTCGAAAGGTAACCCCCAGGATTAGCAGCATCCATATCACCTGGTAATTAATTAGAAATACAAGTTACTGAGCCCTATCCTAGATCTACTTATGTAGCAAGTATCCTCAAAGTGCAGGATGAGGCAACTAGAGCCTAGAAAAGGCTAAGTGATCTGAGCAAGATCACACATATTATCTTAATAGAAAAAGGCTTTCAATCCTCATTCTCCATCAAGCCATTAGATCCAAGCAGGCAGCCTCTGCCAGTTAATTATCTCCTCAAGGGATGAGTTGCCCATGGTAAGAACTTAGCTTGGTACCCACTAGGGTATTTCACCAATAAAGTGGCACAGTTAACCAAAGAGACTGACCTCAATGGGGTAATAGGGTAAGGATATTGGTGAGAGAGGATGAAGGAATGGAAAGCAGAAATTAACCTAACCAAATAAAGCAATGAATACATGATAGAGAGAAAATAAAAGGACTTAAAAAGGCTTAATAAGGTTGAAATTTTTTTGCAGTAATAGAGAACTGAAGCTAGAAAGAAAGGAAAAAAAAGAAAACAGAGGTTGTGGTCAAAGGTATTTAGCAATGACGGGTGTTCACAAGATTGACATGTGACCATGAGGGGAAACAGCTAAAGTGGAGTTGAAACCTGGCTCACTAGTGCGATGGAAATGAATGAATTGAGAGACAAGGATGTTGGAAGGACTGTCCATGTGAGGTAATTGATAGGACTGATAGGGACAAGGTGGCAAAAGTGAGAGGACCATCAGCCTGTTCATTAATTCTTCTCTAAAATGGACCAACAGAGAAGGCAGTAGATAACGGATTTGTGAGGGGTCAGAATGCACAGTCATGGACCATGAAAAAAGCAGGGGCTGTGTGAGAAGAAGGAAGCCCAGGGACCTACAGGCAGCACAAAGAGTGATAAGAATTTCAAAACTACATCCTGGATAGCACAGCGAGATGAGAAGCCTCTACCCAAAAGCCTGCAGGGAGAGAAGTTCCCCTGGAGCTCAGAGCCACTGAAGGGGCTGAAGTTGTAGGAAGGTGTAGCAGCCCTGAAGGAAGGGTTTCAGAGAACAAGGAGCAAGCAAGTGTTGGGAATGGAGGAGAGAGGAAATCCAACCTGGGAAGAAAAGACACACAACTCAACTCCAGTAGCATATTTTTTGGGAGGGCCACAGATAGCAGGCTTACTTTCTCTAGGGATAGGGTTAGGGCTAAATGAACTTCAATATAAAACAGCTACTTCAACTGAGAATTGAGGCCTATGCAGCCTCAAAACTACACTTGCAGGCTGGGGATGTGGCTCAAGCGGTAGCTCGCTCGCCTGGCATGGGTGTGGCCCGGGTTCGATCCTCAGCACCACATACCAACAAAGATGTTGTGTCCACCGATGACTAAAAAATAAATATTAAAAAAATTCTTTCTCTCTCCTCTCTCTCTCTTAAAAAAAAAAAAAAAAAAAAAAAAAAAAAAAAACAAACCTACACTTGCCACAACATTTTGTCTCACAATTTTAAGAAATTGTGAAATCTACAGAGGTCTTAGAAACTACTCATGACGTAATCATCTTCAAAAGATAACTGAATTAAGTGCTACCAGTATGCTGCTGCCTGAGAAGACTCTGAAGTGAGTATATGCTTCCCTGTGTAGAAGAGCACCATGTTGGTCCTGTTCTAGGATAATGAAGGAGAGAGGGCTGCCGAGAGAAACCATTTATTCTCACTAAATGCAACCCTCTGTTACTTGAAAACATGGTAAGAACAAAACTTAATGGGTTATGAAGCAAAGCGCCTGGACTCATTTAGGTAAGAATCGCTGCTCATAGCGAGAGAGAGAGAGGAAGGGAATCAGCACTCACCAAACACTTCCTCTGTCCCAGGGACTGTATGTATGCTCACTCACTTCATGAAAATTTCTCACAATCACTCTGAATGATAGATATCATTAATTTCAACCAGAGAATTAAACAGAAGCTCAAAAATGTTAAGAAACTTGCCCAAGGGGACAGCAGGCAGGGCCCCTTGTTCATTGTACCAGGGTGTACCATGATGCCTGGAAAGATTATGAATGAAGGCCTCATCTTGCTGAAGGAAATCATGGCTAACTCCAGCTCCCCAGTTTCACCTTCTGCCCACAGTCCAAGAACACATCTGGGTAGAGTGGACCCTGTAAATGGAATCTTGTGCCCACCCACAGCCACACCCATTCTTATCGATTCATGATATGAAGACACAAGGGAGATCTTCCCAAGTTCATTCTCACCACTGAACTCCAGAGAGACCAGAAGTCTGCACTAATGGGTAGGTAGCCTCTGAGCCTCATTTGTCCCACAGAAATAGTCTGTATATCAAAATAGCTTGAGATTCAGGCTGGATCATTCTGCCTTTCATTCATTAATTTGCAAACTTAATAAGTTACTAGAGGTTTGCTATAAAATTAGAATAAGGAGAAGTTGAAGCAGCTTGCAAGTGGACAGTCAAAAATAGAAGTTAAATGTGGAACTCAGAAATACATGTTATAATATGAACATATGCATTAAATACATACACAATTTAAAAAGAGAGAGTTATAAAACAGCTAGAACATAAAAATCACCCTTTCATAATAAATTCCAGGGCATACTCATAACAAGAGTCAGACAGATTTTGTTTTCTACCACATAGTTCTATAAAAATAAACTGTCATCACAACATCCTTGCGGTAGTAAAAGGCCATATTTGCCTGCAGTTAAATCCAACAGCAGCTGCTCTATGGAAAAAGACTGCCCAATAATTGGCTTCTTTCACCTCTGTTAATCACGAACAAAAGTGTCATTCAGTTTCAAAATGAACAAAATGCTCCAATGGATGGTCAGCTAGCTGAGCCAATGGGGTGGAATAACAATAACCCTGTAGCATTTTCCTTTTTCCTTTTGTTTGGTCTTTCAAAGCCCTTAATTAAGACCTGCACAAAGCACCCCTACAGGCTTTTTTCAATGAGGCATTACACGCCTGTTTTCTTGTATTTAAAGAAAAAAAATAGCAGGGATTTTCTGAAACACATTAAACAGAATACACAATTTCCATTTATTTGCAACTGAAATACTGTTAAAATTTTAAAGCTTAAATATTATCATCAGTAACAAAGCAAGTTCTTTCCATCTCAGGCTTGGGGAGTGGAGGGTGAATGAAGGGTTGGTTGGAAGGAGGTGGGAAAGCAGGAGCTGGGGCAGGGGAGGGGACTGCCAACTCACAAGTGTTGTTAAACCATTTCTCCAGAAATAAAACCATGAGCAGCGTAATTTAGAAAGACCTAGATTGGTCTTCTCAACCTTTCAATCACTTAATACATACAAACTGAAAAAAACAGCAAAACACGTGAGATTCTTAAAGCAAAGGCCTGGACAATTGAAACAAAGGTCAATACAAGTTAGAACTGAATCTGCTCCTTAGAAACCGACATTGAAAATCACAAAATCACACTGAAAACGATAAAGTATTGTTACAATTAAACTGTCTCTGTAAGAACTTTGTATAGTTCTATAATTAATTTCTCCTTCTATCCTGGCCTGAACAAAGCTTCATATAATGATGGTGGATAAGAATCAGAATGTCTTAGCTTTAAAAATATCCATAGCCTAATTAACTTTTCATTATTCAATTTTCTTTTTGCACAACTTAAAAAAAGGCTGTTGTGTTCACTTTTAAATGCTATGAAATATAATCTTTCCGGGTTTTAGACTGCTCTGAAAATACCTACTTCTGCCTATAATTTGTTCTTCCCTCCCCGCTCTCACAAATATCCTGAGTGACAGCTTAATGTGACAGCTTTCTTGCCACAATTCACCAAAGGGGAGTGGCAGGTAGGGTTCTCAGAGAACAAATACCTAACAAAGCCATCATTCTGGGGAGTTACTTTCAATCTGTCAATCCAATCCATCAAGTGGAATGTGCCCCACTATTCTCTTGTAAATGTGCTTATTTCAAACAAGGCAGAACCTGGCAGCTGCCCGCAGAAGACTAAATGACCCAGCTCAAATGTCACCTCGGCTGTGAAGCCTTCCCACTCCCTAAAGCAAAGTTCCCTTCCTTCCTCTAGCTCCCACACCCCTTTGTGTTCATTCCCCCTGTATGGCACTCTCATACTGTATTCAGTTTGTGCTTATGTTATCTTCTCCAGCAAACCATATCACCTATGGACACTTGTGAGCCAGAATGACTGCAAAAGGCCCTAAAGGCTCTGGGGTCAGACTACCTAGGTTCAAACCTGGTTAGAAGTTATAAACCACGATCCTGGATGTATTTCCAATATATTCAACTTAGGGGCATTTAAACATTTTATGCCTTGGTTTTCTCAGCTTAAAATGGGGATAATCAAGTCATCTAGCAAATGGAAAACTCTTAGCACAATGCCTGGCACACATGAAGAAGCTGGTAAGTGTTAAAACAAAAAGCACAGTCTCTAAAATTCCGTCCAGTCCACCCTAAATTAGCTAACACACCAGGAAATATGGTAGGTGTGTACTAAGCATTCATGGTATAAACTCTTGTTAAGCAACTTAACTAATATACAGAATATCTCTATAGTGTCATTTCCAAAGGCAATTTCCCCATGTCCTTCTATTTATTAACATCTAAGAGTACATATGTTACATGCAAAGGAAAATAAAGGCAAGGGAAAGACTAAAGAGATGCAGAGTGAGACCTGATTCTTGCCCTCAGGGAGCTTATAAGTAGTGATGTGCTGAGGGTCTATAATAATCTGCTGATTGTTTGGATGCTGGATGTTAACACTGTTACAATATACTTGACTAGTATGTAGTTTCTCAAAAGTGTATCAAATCTTCAAATATTTTTAAAATATAAGGACAACCAAGGGTCTTATTTCACTAAAAGAAGACAAAGAAAGAGGGTTTAAAGATGTTACTTTTTTTGTGGTACTGGGGATTGAACCCAGGGCCTCCAGTATGCTAGGCAAGTGCTCTTACACTGAACTACCCAGGATGTCATTTTTAATATAATTCACTGAACCTTTAATTCTCACTAATGTTCCACATTAATATAGGACCATGCATGTGTTCCATATATACATTCTGTGGTTCTACGGTTATAGTTATTGCTCTCTGTAACACTGTAAGATTCAAAACTACTAGGTCATGAAAGAATTTGAGTCATGAAGAAATATGTAGCAAGATCACTTTGCTTTCAATAATGCTCCTTCTAAGAACTTTACCATGAAATGCAGGAATACTTGACTAAATGTAACTATTATAGTAAGCCCTAATTTAATGACATAATTACTAAACTAAAACCCTTATTCTTTTAAAATAAGTCAACCCAAGTTTTAGTTGTTCTTTAGCTGAAAACAATATTATAGAAACAAAATTATTTTGCTGCACATTTTTTCACTGTCCAAATTATTTTTTGTCCAAATTAATTTGTCATGAAACACTAATTTTATGAGAGTCTGCATTATGCATTAGAGCTGCAAATATACATATTTGCATTTGAAAATGTCCAGCAGATTTACTGCATCCCATTTTCTTTCAAAGAGAATGACAGAATAACATAAAGGAGCTCCTTAAATCAGCCATTATAGCAACCCCCCTGAGGACAGGGTGCTGCTGCATTCTGCCTGTATGCTAGACCACTAACACATGACTTTTCTCACTTGTGCACTGAAACTAACAAGTCAAACTATGTCTAGAGTCTCATTACATTCAAAGATGAATGTAGATGGTAGTGTCCATCATCTACACACTGCCCAGAGTTATTAGCTGGCTGTGAAATACTCAATGCTCACTTAAATATAATGAATCCTCAAAACCTCCCTGATTTTCAAAATGATAATAGAGAATTTAATGTAGTACCAGAAAAAAACTTGGCAAAAATTAATATCAATCAGTGTAAAATGCTAAAAATGGAATTATTTGTGAGAAAATCTCTGTTGCTGGAGATACTACTTCGGAAAAACAAATGACACACATATCTATACTAGGCTGAATACCTTAAAGTCTTTAAAAAGTACCCCAGGTAATAGAGAGTAGTCTCCCCTTGTCTATCTTCAATTTCCATTGTCCATGGTTTCTGTTATCCGTGGTCACCCATGGTCCAAAAATATTATAAGGAAAACTCCAGAAGTAAAATTCTTAAGTTTTACACACTATTCTGAGTTGTGTGGTGAAATCTCATGTCACCCTGCTCCATCTCACCCAGAATGTAAAGCATCCCTCTTATCCATGCCACTACTAGCCGCCTTGAAGCTGTTATGACACCAACTGTCACAGTATCACAGTGACTGTGTTAAGTAACCCTAATTTTAATTGATGACAGCCCCAAAGTATGAGAGTAGTAATGCTGGCAATTCTGAAAAGAAAAAGTCATATGGCTAAGAAAAGCCATAATGTTCTTCCTTTAAGTGAAAAGCTGAAAGTTCCTGACTTCACAAGAAGGAAAATCATACACTGAGGATGATACAGTCTGTGATAAGAATGAATCTTCTATCCTTGAAATTGTAAAGAAGAGAAAAGAAATGCATGGTAACGTGGCTGTCATACCACAGTCTGCAAAAGTGAAGACCACTGCGTACACAAGTGCTTAGGAAGGAAGAAGTGTTGAAGTCATATAAATACGTACAGGAGGAAACAGTATACACAAGTTTTAGAACTTCAGGCATCCACTGGGGGGTCACGGACTGCTGTATCTCAGGGAGGGCTTCAATTGTTTCTGCAGGTCAAACCTTAAATGACTGGAACTGTTCTATTACCTACATCTCTTCACTAAGTGTTCTGACACTTCTAAGGTGAAGAAAATGAGCTGGTTCCCCTAAAAACTGATGATTTAAGGTAATAATGTCCTATACATATGGAAATTAAATGTGGAACCCAGCTACATAAAACATCTCCCTCAAAAACACCTTCAATTAAGTCTAATAAATCCAATATTCTGCTTTTTAATGGTATCGCTGTGCTCCAACAACAGATTGGTTTACGAGTATTTTTATTGTATTCAATTACCTTAGCATGCCATTGTTACTCCAGACTCCCTCTAACAGCAATGGAGTCATTAATATTGTTCAAGGAAATGAAAAGGATAGAATTTTGAAGATGGATGACAGGAGCCTTAGAACTTAAGCTCCAGAGCTGGGCACAGTGGCACCTGCCTATAATCCCAGGGGCTCTGGAGGCTGAGGAAAGAAGATGGCAAGTTCAAGCCAGCCTCAGCAACTTAGCAAGGCCCTAAGCAATGTAGCAAGATCCTGTCTCAAAATAAAAAAACAAAAAGGGGGGAGGATATAGGTCAGTGGTTAAGAGTTTCTGGCTTCAATCTCAGGGCCCCAAAACAAACAAAACACCAAAACAAAACAACAAAAAAATAAAGCTCTAAAATTATGCTGTCAAAAAAGTTAAAAAACAATATTCAATAAGCCTTATAAATTGTCTATAGATTGCTGGGCATATAACTACTTGAAACAAAGCCCTGGTAGAATTAAATACTTTTAATTCCTCCTGGCAGAATACTTATCTCCTGACAGAAAATAAACACTTTCAATTCCACAAACTTCTACTGGGAAAATGAAAAAGCAGAACTTACTATAATGCTGTTGCTTTAAAATAAAAAATACTCTCAAAATTTTGCTCTCATCTCCATTCCTTGCTCTGAGGTTCTAAATGCAATGACAACTACATTTTAAAACTAAACAAACAAAAACATCTTTTTGTCATCCCTGCATAGAAACCTCTCTACCTCATCCAACAAGTCTAATCTTTCTGTTTGCAGAGTAATGTGCAAAGGCATAACACCTAACAATCTAGTCCATGCTATATAACTAGGGTTTCATGGGATTGCCCTACAAAAACACTTAAGTACTGAAGTCTGTACTATTCAAAACTAATTTTTAAGACCCAAAACTAAAATTTAAAGAGTCTATTCTTATTTCCAAAGTTGGCATACTTTTTCACCTAAAATAAGAAAATGTTAAATTAAAATAGAGACCACCAGAGAAGTATTTAGTACCATTTAGTCAAGAATGGCAACTCCAGACCAATGCTTTACACTACTCCTGTAGCGAAGAACACCCACCAGCCATCACTTAAAAACTGAGGCCTAAGCCACTGTGTCAAAGGTATAAATTATGTTCCAAAGACAGCTCCAGGCACTACTGAGCTTGGAATTGCTTACTGAGCAACCATGTTGTTCCAAACAAACTAAATGTTTAAGAGGCTAAAGGGCAGTGGAGGCAATTATTGGAAGGAAA
Organism: Spermophilus citellus; assembly: GCF_964194105.1. NCBI lineage: Eukaryota > Metazoa > Chordata > Mammalia > Rodentia > Sciuridae > Spermophilus > Spermophilus citellus. The sequence goes on from NC_138183.1 coordinate 220,328,621, forward strand.
TTTCTCACTAGGCCAGAAAGGAATAATTAAGTCTTTGCATGCTAAATCACATCACTGGAGTTAACAATGAAGTAATCAAGTGTAAATGGTGACAAAGCCCATCTATAGGACTCATGAAAGGAAATTAAGGTTGTGGGTAATCTAGACTATTGTTGCTTAAATACCACAAAAATTAGTCCCTAAAACTTCATTCATTCATCCTCTCTTTATACAAATGTGTGTGCTTTTTGTGGGAGGCAAGAAATTGGTTAATCTAGCAATTAAGGCAAATATACTGAATCATCAGAAGTAAAACACCACTCAGCTACTAATTCACAGGCAGAGATCCAACATCATTCCCCATACTACTTAGGCTGTACCAAGTGCTCAGTAATGAAATACTTCCATGATAAGAGGTGCATGTGTATTCCATTCAAAAATATGACTAGAACCATTTAAAACTATACATCTAATATATACTTTGGATGTTGAACTTCCTGTACTTCAGAACACAGAATTCACACACATACACACATGCATACACATACACTCTTCTAGTTGTGGGAGTGTGTGGATAGGAGGCTGGGGAGAAAGATACAGAAGTTGAGATTGTGGCACCTCAGAGTCTTCTCTATTTCAGGGGTAAATTCAAGACTAGGACTTGAACTCAGGACTCTAAGCTGACCTGGTAAGTTTGTTACTATTGTTGTTGTCTGAAATAAATTTAATAAGACTCACGAGAAGTTGCAAAAATAGCACAGTGAGTTTCTACCCACCTTTTATTCAGCTTTTCCTAATGGCAACATCTTACATAACCATAATACACTAGCTAAACCAAGAAATTCACTTTGGTATAGCATATTTATTAAACTTGAAACCCTGACCAGATTTTACTACTTTTTAATATGTGCTCATTTTTTTAAAAATCCCATAATGGCTTCAGGTACCACCACTGTAACAATAAGAAACTGCTCTGTCACCATAAAGTACTACCCCTTTATAGTCACACCATCTTTGTACCTCTAATCCTAGCCACCACTGATCTGTTCTCCATCACTACAGTTTTGCCATTTCTAGAGTAATATACCTAGAATCACAACAGTATTTCTCCCCTAGTAAATGGAAAACCGGAGTCAGATCAATTATATTCTATCAGTTCTTAATAGAAGTTCAGTGAGAAGGGAGGCAAGATCTGAAAAATATCAACAAAAATGTGGTGTTAAAATTTATGTAATTGAAAGGTTTAGCAAATATCTATAAACATTCAAGTGTAATATAGGCCCTTGGGGAACATGGACTTTTTGTATCCTCCATGGAAAACCTTCACATCATTAAATAGTGTTTTTCTGTGTCCTCTTTAATGGATGATCCATAACACACTAGAGTTTTAGGTGTACTATATGAGGTGACCTTTAAGATCCCCTCCAAATCTATATCCTAAGGAGCTGAGAATAGTTTTAAGCAAAGGACAAAACAGACTTAATTTCTCCAGAACTAATTCCTCATCATAAAATAAGCAGTTCCTACATCTAATATATGCAAGATGGATTAAGGCAGCCTACATCAAGGAAGAGCAATGAAGGATACTTGTTGTATAACTCACACAACCAAGTAACACTAGTAAGAACACTAGTCTAAGAACACTAAGACAGAACTCCCATCTGCAAAACCCTACTTTTTACCTCTGGTAATTAGACCTTATTCCCCATGGTTTCTCTCTCTCTAAAATGGGAATAATAACAGCATGTGCTTTAGAGAGTTGCTGGGAGGCTTAAATAGAGACCACATGTAAAGCATGTTGCTCGGTGTGTGGCACTGAATAACATTATTAGCAACTAAGTTAATAACAGAATGATGGGAATGATTTGACTAAAACAGCAAGACAGACCATAAAGCTCTTCATGACTAACACTGCAACATAAGTGAAATGAAACAGCAAAACACTTCCAGGAGAAGACAACTTTTAGAATCACCTAGCAAATGACTGTCCAGGATGGGGCTGGCTATCACCAGCACATTGAAACTAAGCCACAGATTCAATCATGAATAGCCCTACTGCTAAAGGAAAAAGCACACAGATCCAAATAGGAACTCATGAAGTCTGTAAAATATTAACAACTTAATAAACATCAGCTCACACTATCAACAAACACAGTGTTCAAGTCAACTGAAGAGTACCAACTAAATTAATACCAAGTTGACTAAATGAAATGCCTCAGAGGGAAAAAAAGGCTCATGGGTGATTCACTTTTATGCTGACTTCCCTATAAAAACATCTTCAACAGGAGAGGCAGGAAATTCCAGTGAGTGAAGGGGCAGCTATATAGAAACCATCATATTGCACACTTGCCTTTTTTAATCTGCACGTTTGGGTTTAAAGAAGAACACTTAGAAATTTGCTCCTAAAGAAACAGAAAAGTGAATCTACTAATAGGTCTGATCATCAAATACCACATAAGTGAATTCCACAAACAGAAGAAAAAGCAAGCCAAAAAGAATATGACTGATACTTCCCTGACACAGAAATAACACTATTTAATGATGTGAAGGCTTTTAAATGAAGAGGAACAAAAAGCAGAACTCAAAGGCGAAAGAAAGGAAGGAAGGAAGGAAGGAAGGAAGGAAGGAAGGAAGGAAGGAAGGAAGGAAGGAAGGAAGGAAGGAGAAAGAAAGAAAGAGAGAGAGAGAGAGAGAGAGAGAGAAGGAGGCAGGCAGGGAGTCTGGAAGACCAAGAGATATTTTTCTAAAAAAAAAAAAAGCACTATAAATACTATAAATAAAAGAAAACTTCATTTTACACCTTGCACAGGCTTTTGGACATTAGTCTATACTAAACCAAGTCATAGTTTCCCACAGAATGGGCATATGTAGATGTGTGTATGCTTATGGGTATGTTTTAATTTTCTGTTCTGATTTTTTTTCCTTTTCCTACAGTTTCGCATAATGTTGTTTATCTCACGTCTTCTGTTTATTCGAGCCAACTGTAGGAATGGACAAACTTAAATATAGAACACCTGAGCTTCCATGACAAACTGCCATCCACTAACTGTGGGATGTTTGAGCAAGTTCCTTAATCTTTTTAAATCTGAATTTGCTCAACTCTTAATGGGAACATGCCACAGATCTACAGTGGTTTATTTTGGAAACTCTAGCTAGCACATGTAACATATGTAATACACCAAAGAATCCAGCAATTCCTTACCAAATATCCATGTTTTTAAATCAGCCTTTCTAAACACAATATACTAAAATTTGAAGAAGTATTTAGAGAGTTGCTGGGAGGTGTTTTCACTATAACCAAAATGTCTCATACTGGGACCATTTCTACAGGAGTCTTTAGGGGTATAATAATAACTTCTGGAACCAAAAAGAAATCTAAGAATTCTACTCTTTTAAAAGTACAGACTTTTAGCTGGGAGAGGTGGCTAACACCTATAATCCCAGCAGCTTGGGAGACTGAGGCAGGAGGATCACAAGTTCAAAGCCAGCCTCAGCAAAAACAAGTTGCTAAGCAACTCAGTGAGACCGTCTCTAAATTTAAAAAAATACAAAATAGGGCTGGGGATGTAGCTCAGTGATGCAGTGCCACTGAGTTCAATCCCTAGCACCCAAAAAAAAAAAAGTACAGATTTTTAAACAAAATCAATTTTAACAGGTTTTTTTAGGACTACATTTTATGCTAACCATATACAGAAGTTGTGAGTAACTGGTGATAACAAATCTCACTACAGTTCTAAGACATGAAATCAAGACCAACATTTTCTTACACACATATAGTTAGCACAAGGCCCAGGATAGAGGCATTTATGCACATGAAATAAAAATCTGTACTTGTACAAAAAACTCTATGCGACCTCTATAGTAGCTTTACTGATAGTAGCTTTTTCCCCAAACTGGAAAGAAGGCATAAGTTCCTCAACTGGGGATTGGACAAGTTGTAGTACACCCATGCAATGAAATACTCCTTGGCAATGAAATGAATATAGCATACTGACACAGGCCAGCAACAAGACAGAATCTCAAGTGCAGTGTCATGATTAGAAGACAGACACAAAAGACTACATTCGGCTTCGTTCAGTTTATAAGACTTTCTGGTAAAAGCAAAACTACATGAAGTAAGAGACTCAGGGTTGAAACAGTTCAAGAGGTGTGGGCAGCCCAGAGTGGGGAAGGGGGTTAAATACAAAAGGGCACAAGGAAATGTGGGGGAGTGATGAAAATATTCTAAATCTTGACAGTGGTGGTGGTCACACAACTGTATACATTTCAAAACTCTCAGAATTGTACATTAAAAAAGATAAGTTTTAACATGGGGGAGGCTTAAGACATTTTCCCTATGAACATACAGCTGTGAAAGTCAGTTAAAGTAAGGAAGATGTACATTCCAGGATGAAACCATTTATTTTAGGATAAAAAGATGGAGGCACTAAAAACAGGGGTAAAGTCAACAAAATTTATTTGTGAAGAACCCTAAAATAGAAACCTTTTAAAAATTAAGTCATCTTAGAGTCAGCAAATTTAAAAAAAAAAAATCATTATCACCAAGAATTACAAAAGGGTTTTACATTTACAAGAGAAAATGTGAAAGGCAATAATTTCTATGAGCATATTATTACATGGCTTATGTTCATTAATGATATAAGAACCATCAGAAATATCTTTTAGATAAGATGCATACAACAGTTTAATTAGATATTTGGTTATATTTAGGATTAAAGATTACCTCCTTTAAATGAATCAATCCCTGTCAATGCCAGTTCACATATCTGAGAAACAATGAAACCATAAGTTCAGGCTGGGATGACTTTAGGGTTGGACCCTGAGATATGGATGCCATATTCCCTCTTTGAATATCGTAAGTTTTTTTTCTTCTTACTAAAGGGTACCCCAGCTAGGTGGTGCCAAGGACAAATTCTTTTTTTTTAATATCTTTTTAAAATTGTTGATGGACCTTTATTTATTAATTTATTTATAAGTGGTACTGAGAATCGAACCCAGTGCCTCACACGTGCTAGGCAAGTGCTCTAGCCACAACCCCAGCCCAAGGAAAAATTCTTTTAACACAGACTAAAACCTGAGAAAGATGGGAATTAACTTACACCTCTTTTCCACTTTCTTGGTCATCTCCTGTCATACCTGCCATCAAGCCTCCACACTATAGACTGAGATGGTACAAAGCGAATCCTTATTGCTAGCAGAAGGCTAGTACTACACAACAAGAATCTGTCTAAGCAGCAGGGTTTGGCTAACATGAGAATGATCAACTGATTGTTTTCTGTGGACTAACAAAAAGAAGATAAACATAAAGGCAGACAGTCCTCCAGGCTTGTTGTACTTGGAAGCTAGCATCTGCATTCCCAATACATACCACATATCAAATCTAGAACAACAGCAACCAAATGCCCTGCATACACATATGCATCTAAATGAGTGCACACACTAATACATGTACACACATGTCTGCAAATCCCCTTTGGTGAAATACATGACTCAGAAACCCACCCACCCCACCCCCCGCCACGTAAGCAGACCACACAGACTTCATTTAAACTGATATTAGAAACTGGCTTATCCAAAACACAGGATTTCCTTTCCACAGAGTACCCAGGCTTTGGAAAACACAGTTTGATTCCTAGCAGCAGAGCCTGTGGTTAGTGCACAAATTTGCCAACCTACCATGAAGTATGAAACCTTCTGCTGCCTGCCCTCACAGCCCCAGACTCTGTTTGCAAGGGATAGGAATGAAATATTCCATATGTTTTCTTTGTCAGTGACATGGCTATTGAAAGCAAGGCCACGGTAGTTTCCCTGCTGAGGGACTGGGTCAAGCTATTCATGTGTAACCAGGCAGATGTCAAGATGGTAATGGGAAAAACATCTCAAACTTTTTTTTTTTTAAAGAAAGAGACCCTGGATAGAAAATGTACAAGTGTACTTGAACCATTAGGCCAGTCTAAATAGGTTACCAGTACTACTGCCACTGTTCCACTGTTGTTCTGGTTTTCTAGGACATTTTAAAATCAGGTCTGAGTCAAAACCCAGAAAAGTTTTTAGAGTTTCTGGAAAAAAAAAAAAAAATTAACTTTGCTTAACAAGAATGGCAGGGGCTGGGACTGTGGTTTAGTTATACAAGGTCCTGGGTTCCATCACCAGCACCAAAAAATAAATAAGAATGCTATGTAAATTTTCAGAACTATAACAAATTTTCAAGAAAGGATTTTAGTTCTAAAATTACTTTCAAGAGAATAAGTTTTTCTTTATCCACAAAACATGAGCATTAGACTCAAATGTAAAATACATATGTGTGTATATCTAATAACTAGTTATATAACACTTTCATAGTACTTATAAGAAAAAGCTCTCTCATAATCTGAATATTTCTAGAACAGAAGGATGTGAAGAAATAGCAGCTAAATTGTCAATCCTGAGAAAATTCTTTCTATGCTCAGGTCTATCCATGGAAAGAGACCTGAGGAATTCTAAAGGGTGCTCACTAGCTTGAGAAGAGTGTGCCTGGCTTAATGAAAATCTTCAGTGTTGCAAAGTCCAACTGTAATGAGGAAAGTCACATGCCATTTGCTCTGAGGAGAAACACTGTGTCCCCCTCTCTGGTCTGTACCTTGTTACTTGACCAGCCATCTGAGGAAAGCAACACCAAGACACAGAGACAAAGGTAAAAAAGTCTAATCGCCCCTGGGCTTTCTCTGCCAGATTCTATATGTTCCCACCATCAGGGTTTCTTGTTAGAAAGTCAAGGAACACCAACTGCAAGAAGGTTATCTTCATAAACCCATTAGCACTCCTGTTTCTCCATCGAGATCTTTATGGATTTCTGCATGGATTTTATGGATCTGCCAGCTGAGTGGTCTTTTTCCATTAGTAGCTCACCTGTGAAGTCCAGAATAGGTTTGGAAATTGATATACATTTACAGAGCCAAAGAAGTAGAGTTCAGAACTTCAAATCACAACTAACATACACGTAAAGCTGCTTAATCACTCCCCAAAGAAATAACAACAAATAGGGTCCTCACTCTGTGTCAGTAAAAGAAGCCATGATGAAGAGAGCTCCTAGGTGAGACATGGACATAAAGCAAGATCCCTCTTTTTGCAGATGGGAAATCTGATATCCAAAGTGTCTGTCTTTCCCAAGTTCAAGAACACTTCCTAAACTCAGGGGTCTTGATTCCTTGTGCCAGACCCTCAAAACATAAAATATTATTATTTTTGAAAGTCAGTTAATAAAAATATTCCTATAAAGGAAGACTCGAGAATCAATAGGGACATAAAATGCTAGGATTCAAAATGACTATGGACTTAAAATGACCTTGGAGAACTGAAGGCCAATAAGAAAATTTTTCTTCGTAGGAAACTATTAAGATTAGAGAAAACTAATCAAATAAGATGAAGTAATAGAAATAGCACGGAAAGGATGATAACCAGGATAACATTAAACTGCTAAGTAAATATGTTAGTAAACTCCAAATGTGTAATTTTTAAAAGATGATACTAAAATATTTGAAAGAAATTATATTCATTTAAAGTTACCTTATAAACTCGGGTCTAATTACAAGGGAATTCTGTGAATATTTCAATTTAATGTGAGAAAAGGCGGGCTTGAAGAAGCCTAAGGGGCAATTATGACATTTAGAAAATGCAAATATTAATTTAGCACCTAAAACAGAAGACTGAAAAGCACATGGACAGTCTTTGAGAAACTCGAAGGTCCATAGTTGATACTATTTGTTTTCTAGAAGCTAATAAACTTCAGGGCAGAGTTGCTAAGTGTTAAGTTATCCCAGAGATAGGCCTCTCTCATTCTCTGGACAATTCTCTTGCAAAAAAGCAGCTCTCTCAGCCAGTTTGCACACATGGGAAAGATGACAATCAAGAACAGAGTGGCAACCGTGGATCACCCCTCTCCTGAAAATATCTGGTCTACCAACATGTGATACACACATAGTTTCCTCAAGGGCTCCCGTGCACAAGTATATTCCTTAGAGAAATGGGGGGTTGGGAGGGCATAAGTTAACCAAGGTCATAGCCCAACTATGGCATTTCAGAAGATTTTACCAACTTGGATGCTCACCTTCCTCTCCACACCTCCAATGCCAGAAACCTGAAGTTAGTGAGAATGATAAAGTTCATCTCCCTTCACATGAAAACAGCACTAACCATGCTCTTTATGTGAGTTTCAATGTCACCACTTGTACTAAATTACTCTGTGGTTTACACCAAGAGCTACACCAGGGAACCTCAAAGCCTAAGGGGAGTGGAGAAGAGAGACCTGAAGCAATTCTAGGCACATTCCTTAGCCAAGCCTAGAATAGCTCCAAGGTAAAGGAGTCATCTCCCTACCAAATTTATGTCACTCTTCTGAGGAAGGAAAATTTCCCCAAATAGAACTTTAAAAATATAAGGGAATGATTTTTCTGGATATTTGGTTCTACATTCTGATTCGAATACAATACCACTGTGTCATCAGGGTGCAAGGAGACCTTCATTCTCTCAATGATTGACTTTGTTTTTTAAAACCCTGTATCAACAACAACAAAAAAGTAGCTATATTCTTCTTGTATAAAAACAAAACAATCTTCTAAGGGGGCTTTCACAGGCTTTTATTTATACTGATTTATAATACTCAACTAAAAATTAAATATGAAGGATAAAGGGGTCACTAAATATACTGTATATATTAAATATGGTTCCTCCACACGTTTTCTCACCAGCAGACAGACTAGCCCAGGATCCAACCATATACTCAGCTGCCTCCCAAAATATCTATGGTTTACATTTCATTACAAAGGATATTCTTATATTGTATGGGACAACATGCTGTCATAAGAGTGTAGTTCAAGGTTTTATTCCTAAGACCGTTTAGTACAGAAAGCTAAAAAATGTATTTAAAAACATTTTTTTAATGTTCATTTCCTGGGCCTAGAACATCAGAAAGTATTTCCCAAATCTTCACCACTTACATCTAAAATAAAAGATGCATAATTCCAAGTCTTGAGGTGGGAGAGGACCTGACTACAGCACTTGACAATTAAAATAAGTCATGGTACAAAAACACATTTTATAGACTAAAAATAATGAACCCAAACATTTGTAGTTTGAATTACCTGGACACAGTACACAATACTTCAGGAGACTTTCAAGAATCTTGCTAAAAACAGTCCAACCATATACAAAGTTTAATAGCAAATATTACCCATGAGTCAATATGGAATATAATACTACCAAAAAAGGGGGGTATTTGAGTACCAAATTGCTAAAGTTGTTAGAAAGCTGAGAAGTTACTGAGCCTACACGAACTATAAAATCATGATCTGCTTCATGCTGAGACTGATTTCTAAAAATTTATGAACTCACCCAGTTTCCGACAATAGAATTGACACCTGGCATACAGTGTGACCATCAGGTGCTTGAAGGCACAAAAGAAGTGTCAAGAGGGCAGACAAATTAGCCATTGTACAAGAATACTGATTTGCTAAGTGCCCTAGATTTCTTTCCCTCACTGACAGGATTTAAAATTAGAGCATTTTATCATCTTCAATCAAGCTTCATAAAAAATATCACACTTTGAACAGAGTTGGGGGAAAAAAGGGAAAAGTTATCTATACATATAGGAAAACAAGCCTTTAGCATTGCCCAAATTGGGTCACACAGGACAGTTAAAGAGCAAGCTGAACAGAATATTTCGAAACCTGAAACCTTGAGATCTAATTTTAAAAATGAAAAGACAAAAGCCATCTTATCAAGAACACTCTAAGTTGGATTTGTTACATTTTGCAGACCTAATGGCACATTTCGCAGGGTTTAGCTTTTAACCCAGGTATACCATCAAATAATGTGATTTTATGAATATCTCTGCTTTATATAGACAAAAAGTGGGAGAAGTCTTAGAAAGATTTAAATGAACCATTAAACTATTCTTACAATTTTATTTAATATTTTACCCAGAGTCACAGAAATTCAAAACAGAGACACTGACCACCATCTAATCCAAGGTCCATCATTATTGAAAAGAAAAATGAGAATAAAAGAGACCAGATACCAAAAATCTAAACTTGCAGACTTTCAGTATTTCCACTATTATAAAGATGACTAAAATAAAAATCTAAGAGACAGACAGATTGACAGAGACAGAGGCCAAGAAAATGCCTAAACTTGCCTGGACCCACCTACTAGTACAGATCTTTGATCTTTCCTGGGAGATTAAGCTGTCAAATGTTGCCTTACAATTCTCATGTGAAGAGCCAAGTACCTGGACATTAAACATGCAATACCATAACTGGCATAAGCATTGAGTTCAAATGGAAACCATAAAATATTATTGGTTACTGCAAACCTTAAGGAGCACAGAATAAAAGAATTACTAATTCAAATCCTAAGTACTGTTCCAGCCATATTTAGCATGTTGCTTTGTGAGAAACTGAGCTTCCCATTCACTGGAAATATTCAGTTGAAATGAACAGCTGGGAAGGGTCTCCTAGGAGAGCGAGAGTTTCCATGGTTTATACACCTATGATTCACTGAACACAACAGAGAAGGCTCAAAAGTACATGAAAATGAAAAACTGGGCTGGAGGTATAGCTCAGTGGTAGAGTGCTTACCTAGCATGTGTGAAGCCTCAGGTTCCATCCCCAGCACTATAAAATACATACATACATTTAATTAAATAAAAAAATCAAATTAAATAGAAAGTTCTTGTTATGGGGCTGAGGTTGTGGCTCAGTGGTAGAGTGCTTGCCTTGCAAGCGTGAAGCACTGGGTTTGATCCTCAGCACCACATAAAAATAAATAAATAAAATAAAGGTACTGTGTCCATCTACAACATTAAAAAAAATTTTTTTAACAGATGAGGAAACAAAGGTCCCTGAAGATTTAGGCACACCATTGCCTCAAGGTCATTCCTGTGAATTATTGACAGATCTGGACTGGGCTCCCATATTCCCAGCAGAATGCCCTTTCCTCTCGAGCATTTAAAGAGAACCAGTAGTTCACCAATTTGTAAGATAAAAGATCTACATTGAAAAAGGCTCACATATTGTCCTTTTTTTGAACAAAGTTCACTTGTATATAAAACAAACACATCTCTAAAAAGACACACTGGGCTAAACACTGAAATTACAAATAATTCAGAAATAAAATGACATCAAAACTCTTCTCTCAATAAGGTATATTTAGCCACTGATTACTGATCTGACCTGCCAGGGAACATATACAGTAGATGTTGGAAAATGTTTAAGAAAAAACTTTAAAATGATACCAGTGAAAGAAAGGTATTTGGTGTACTGAAAAAAAAAAAAAAATACACCTCGGAGAAGAATCTGGGATGATGCATCCAAACAGAGAAGGAAAAGCAACAGATTCTTTAAAAAAAACACTTCAAAGCCTTTCAGGTAACCATCAATTCTATACAAAAATCTCAGCAGCCTGCTTATGTACAGGATACACACACTGTGAAGGTTTGGGCGATTATGACTAATTACATGGAAGTAAGGAGGTTGAGTAATTTTTTGTACAGTATCCAAATTACTGAAACAGAGTGATTTTATTTTGCAAGTGTTAAGCCATACCCACAGGAAACAAGCAAGGCTTTTCTACCCTAGCAAAGCTCCTTAGCTACCATGCATTCTGCAACAAGTCTCCATGGCAAATTTCCTAACACACACTTGTAAACACAAAGAACTCCTCCAAGTGCATGTTAAAAAACAGGCTTGTGTGACTTCAACTAGAAGACTATTCTGCTACTCATGGGATCTTTTCATGAAAGGAGCATAACATTATCATCACCTTGCCATCCTTAAATTGTGTAAGAATTACAAAATCATAGAATCCTCTAGAAGCAAGAAGCAGCCTTAGAGATAATCTAAGGAATCCAATTGCTTTATTGTTATGATAAGGAAATTGTCAACCTCCACACATCTACAAAAAAAAAAAAAAAAAGTGGAATGACTTGCCCAAGGCCACACAATTACTCAGTGGTGAAGTAAGGACTATGATCACAGGCTCAGATCTACCACTCTCTTACAAAGCCACAGAAACAGACTTTATAATCTTAAAATTACGTGCCAGGCATAATCTAGGATATGAAAATTTGTGCTCTGGGTCTATAGGTCTCAAACTTTATAGTTGTGACACATAAACCAGATGACACATGTACACAATCCCCTCCTTAACATCATTGCAACTTCCTCTATGTCTCCCCTAATCTTGGAATGTAGGTGATACCACTAACATAGGAATGACCTTGAATCCTTTTGATAAAATAAACGTTGGAATTTTAATATTAGTAAAATCACTTCCTTTAACACACCTCAGGGTGAATTTGTGACACGGGATTCAAAATTGCTGCTTGGAAACATAAATAATCACTACAGGTGCAGCAAATGGTGTGAACACAGGAATCCCATCAGCAGTACTGTGGATTACATCTGACTCTGTCCCCAGACTCTGTTACAGCAGCTTTCAGAGGAAATAGACAGTTTGACTAAACAAGTTCAAACGAGCCTAGAGAAGTAGGTATCCTCTCTCTGGGGCCTTCTCAAATCTGGGCAAAAGGGTAAATGCTAAGAATGCTGAATTGGACAAACTTGTGGGAATGGTATCTGAATTCCAAGTTCCAACTCTGCTTTTCAGTGTGGCCTTGTATCTTTATTTATTCACTCCAACATTTTAAGATTTTATTTTACTACATGTTTGTGGACTCAAGATTTGAGTAAAATAAAATCTCTGATCACTCTGTCCTCTGGTCTCTAAAGTGGGATGAATACCTCCCTCTCCATAGGAGGTAAAAATACTATCACTTGGAAGAGCCATTGAGGAATAAGAAAAAAATAAAGAACTTTGATTAATAATTATAGTCTCATCTTTTTAACTTCTATTTTTGTGTTTGTAATTAAGAAATTAAGAATACGTGAATGAATGCTTTGGGACCATGGACCTAATCCCTTGATATGTGTGTGTCACTGTGGCTCACCAAAGCTGCGATGGGGCAGTAGACTAGAAGTAGTTGGAAAGCCACCCCAGATAATCCCAAGTATTTTGTAAAATGAGCAGCGTGCATAGCAGACCTGTAGCACCTGCCCCTCCTCATGCAAGGCTTCTGAGCATTAGCTGGGTTGCTCCTGAGTCAAAAATGCAAACATACTGCCTTTGAAACCTCCTTTAGAGAAGAAAAATAGTAAATAGTATATACTTTCTGAGGATGAAATGAGGAGTACAAGGGGAAATAGGAAGCATCGAATGTACCTATAGGTCACAAATCAAGGAAGGAAACACAACAACACATTTGCTCACCACCACAGCCCAGAAAGGGCAGTCATGATGCTGGTTTAAGCACTCTAATATGGACTGGAGCCCGTTATTTTCTGTTTCCCAAGCCAAGAACGTAACTTTCCTAAGGCTCAAATTGAAGATACAGCATTTCACTGCCTCCAGTGAGTTGAACAGGAAGATGCCTGATGCTCTCTAGAGAGAAACATACTCTCATAAAAATGTGACGTTTCTTTCTGACTTTAGATACTAATGTAAAACAGGTACTTTTTCTTATAGGGCAAGTTTGCTCATTAAAATTCAAGAAGTCTGCAAAACAAGATCTTCACAACTTGTCTAAATAGTAAATCATGCTTTTCTATACATGGAGAGACTTGGAAGAAGTTTGGGGAAGGCACCTCTCTGCCTCAATTCTCCGAGTTTATCTAAAGGCTTTGGAGATTTTTAAGAACGCCCATTTCTTCTACCCATATCTTCTTTTTCTGCTCAAACTTTGCCACAGCACCTTTGTGAACAAAATGTTCCATGATGCAAAGTTAACTTTTTTTTTTTTATGAAAAGTTAAACTTCACCATGCTGCAGGCAAATGATTTCAAATAACCAACAGCTAACAACTGAGTCAAGGAGTGGAGGTGTAATGGGGGACCAAGCCTACTAGACAAAGTAAGGTGAAGTAGAAGAATGAAACAAGTTTCAAGGCATGGGCCCTTGGTGCTCACTAAACCCCAACCTGAGAGGACAAACAGAACAGTTTGTCACCACCCACCTGGAAATGAAGCAATGCTCTGGCCTGCCTAAAAGGGATTTCTTAATAGGATCTGCTATTCCTTTAAAACTGTCTATTTCTAAGAGGTCCCTTTTAGTAGCTATAAGGTAAAAGGAAATTCCCTTCATCCAAGGGCCACTCAACCCCTTCCTCTCTCAAATAGTTCTTTCACTACTCCTGATTTAATCATTCAACCAGCCACACAACACCAGAAGAACAAGAGCACGCTACAAGCCCAGCACTCAATTACCCTATTCATTCTCTATCAGTGGCATTTGCCAACACCACCTCCAACACCTATTTCGGATTCCTCCTTTTCTAAAAGGAGTGTTTAATGCTCAATTTGAGGAGGGAGGTTTTGGAAGTCAGAATTATTTGAGTGACTTTCCCGTCAGGTACCTTGTGGACTGGGCTTAGCATATATAACTAGAACTTTGTTTCCCTTCTAACATCGGTACCTCTGGTCAACATTCCTTCTTTAAAAGCTTTGTTGGGTCAGAAGAGTATTTTCACCAAGAGATTCCTGTAATTTCTCCTCTCTTGTTTTCTGCGGCTCCCTGCGTGCTCCAGAACCCTGGCATGTGTGGATGAACTCAGAGCAAATCTGGGCCGAGGAGCCAGGACTCACTACTCTAAACTGGACGGCAACTTGCCCCGACTGAGGTACAGGTGTTTCTTCTCCTCGCATGCTGGAACCCAGGGGGACTCCAGGACTGCCCCACAGAACAAGTCTTGTTCTGCAGTCAATGGCCAAGTTCTCAGATCCCTTACCCACGCCAACAGCGAACGTTCCGCCAAGAGAGCAGGGGCCCGCGTGAGAAGGGGAAGTCGCGGCAAAAGGGTGCCATGCGCAAGCATATCCAGATTCCTCTTTCTTGACCCAGGATACATTTGAGATTTGGTTGGGGGAGGGGATGGTTGTGTCCGAAAACTCTGGTAAAGAGCCTCTTGGGGCTCGGACCCGGACTGGTAAAGTCTGGAAAGCACGCGGCGCAGCTTTCCAAGCACCCCACGCACAGGTGATCTGCGTACCCGCCACACTGGGGAATGGGGGTGGGGTGGGATCGACCACCGGCCCCGCCCCGTAGCACTCCCCGCCAGCCCCCCACCCCGGAGCCCCACCGCCCGCACTCACAGCGCTTGGGTGAAGGCACTGAGCCCCTCGGGTACAGCCGTCAGCCCCTTCCCGGAGCAGTCCACCCGACGGTCGCCGTCGCAACTGCAGGGCGCTGCGCAGAGAGGCGGCGCCGCGCCGCTGGGCCCGGCCGAGCCTAGCAGCCCCAGGGCGAGGAAGCAGAGCAGCCCCAGCGGGCCCGGCATTGCTGCGGCCGCCTCCCGCGCCGGCCTCTCCCGCGGCGCTGCTCGCTTGGCGCGCCTCTGCTGCCCTCCGACGCCCCCCGCCGACCCCGGGCAGCCGGCCTGCGGGCTGGGGCGGGGGCGGTCTCCTTTGGAGGTCCGCGTGGGCTCGGCCCCTTCAGCAGTCCGCCGCAGCAGCGCAGGGACTCAGCGCTCCGAAGTTTCGCCTTTCCCGCTGCTCCATGGAAGAGCAGAGGCAGCCCCGCTCCTCCGGCGGCTCAGGCCAGCCGGCCCGGCCCGGCACAGCTGCCGGGGCCGCGCTCTGCCATCGCACCCGCCTCCCTGCCCCCGGCCTCCAGCCGCAGCCGCTCTTCAAGGTTGCGGAGCGCAGCCTTCAGCCATGCCGGCCCCTGGCCCCTGCCCCCGCCCCGGCTCTCGCACAAACACCAAGACTCTCGGTCTCTCCCCGCCGTGGCTCTAGCTCTTCCCGTCCTTTTCCCTTCTAGGGTTGCACGCTCCGGTTCCCAAGCCCCCGGCCGCTGGGTTATGCAAATCACTTAGGTACATGCAAAACTAACCCTTCTCCCGGAGCGCCATTGGTCCGTGGAGGTCTCGAGCTTATTACTATGCAGGCAGGGGAGCCTCCATTGGCCAGGAGTAGGACAAGAGGGGCGTGTCTCTCAGGCGTGAGTGACAAGGTGGTGGTGGTGGTGGTTCCAGGCAAAATCCCTTACTTGGCTCGATTTGCGTGGCAGGTTGTGGATTGAAGGTAAAAGGATCGGAAGGCGAGGAGCCTGGTTTTTCCCTCCCCCACTCCGTCTTTTTCTTCCACTGCGGAGAAATTGGATCTCCTAAATTGGATGACCTGAAAAGTAAAACTCGCCTCCAGCGTTCAGTTAAGTTTCAAATGACTCTTCGCTGTTCCAAAGGGCGAGGACATTGGGAGCTATGCAAACGGAAAACCGATTTAGGGAGACAAGGGAAAACGTTTCCTTTATTCTGACCCAAAATCTTTGGGTTTTAGCTATGTATTAAAACACTGTACTCACTCCAGCATCTGACTTCAACTGGGATCTTTATACCCTTCTTCATGTACACTTGGTATCTAAGTCTTAGCAACTAATCATCCACAATACAAATCAAACTGCTTTCTCACACACTTTAAAAATCCTAAAAATTAGTGATGTTGTAAAGATCAACAGGTGATGCTTCTCAACACTGGACAATTTCTCCAGACAACAAAACAATCATTTAAGTGATACCTGACTACCCTTGAGAAGCTAGAGGAAACCTTGGTGTTAGGTAATTCTTAGCATTGCCTCCCTTTCTGGACTTGGATTCCCCATGGCCTAGCAGAATCCACAGAATCATTATCTGTATGAAATACAAGTTTATGGGTACCTCCCTTCCTGATTTCCGCTTTGTCTTTGGGTTGCTTTACTCCATATTGGAGACACATTTTATGAATCCATTAAATTAAAGCAAAAAGGGCTTAAAATGTCACCATCATATAAAGTTAACTAGTCATCTCATGTAGGTAAAATTAAAGACAATGGAAACAAGTTGGCGCAGACCTATAAGTTGTTTTAAAATGAAAAATTTCCATTATCTTTGTGTTCAAGAGTTTACCATAAAAATAATGCCAGGTTGGGCAAATGACTAACATACTATAAATTTATTCTAGAGAGTCAATAAATACAGACATGATTTCACAGTTTTAGGAATGACATATTTCTGCTGACTGTAGGGCTGAAAGAGAACTTACAGCAACCCTCTGAACTCTCAGATACTGTGCTCTGCCCAAGATCATCACAGGCAGCTCCTGACTCCTTGTCTGGTGTTCCAGGATCCTTCTCTTGATTTGTCTAAGTCATTTCTATTATTTTCTGGGAACATTCATGAGTAAATGAAGTGAGGAGAAAATTCTAAAATTTCTTTTATTTAAGTCCTCTCTTTTCTGTTTTCTTTTTCATTACACACACACACGTACACACTTTTTTGTGTGTATGTTGTTCTAGGGATTGAACATAAGGGCACTCAACCACTGAGCCACATCCCTAGCCTTATTTGTATTTTATTTAGAGACAGGATCTCACTGAGTTGCTTAGCACCTCGCCTTTGCGGAGGCTGGCTTTGAACTCTTGATCCTCCTGTCTCAGCCTCCCAATCCCAAGGGATTCACAGGCGTGCTCCACCACACCGGATCCAGTCCTTTTTATTTCCATTTTGGGACAGGTTCTCTCTAAGTTGCCCTGGCTGACTTCACACATGAAATCCTTCTGCCTTAGGCTCCCCAGTAGCTGGGATGGCAGGCCCTTTTTCCTCTCTTCCTTAATAATGCTGAAAGATGACAGAATTTCTCTTGCAAAGATATCACTTCTCTCTGCTATTTTAAAATTAACAATTATAGTCTATACTGATTAATTTTCTTTCTACCAAAAAAATTATTATTTTTTTTTTAGGTAGTGTTTTGGGGCTAGGGATGTAGTTCAGTGGTAGACCACTTGCCTAGCGAAAAAGAGGCCCTGAGTTTAATCCCCAGAACCACAAAAAAATTAAAAATAAAAAAGTAATGTTTTTTTTCAAATTTTAGTGATCATAAGAATAATATGCGAAGTTTAATTTAAAAAAATACAGAATGATTTAGTAGGCCTGGGTGGGGCTCAGGAATCCACATTTTGAAGCACATCAAGTTAAAGTGATACAGGTGGTCTGTGATCCACGTTTGGAGAATGTTATTCTTTCCTTTCCAGGAATAAAATTTTATGCCTGGAAACTTGGATGCAAGGAGACATTCAGATTTTGAAAAAAAGAGATGTAGATTTTGTTAAAGAATAAATTCCTATTGTTTGTAAGATGAAAAAGTTAAGAAAAAGGGGATATAAATCTGTGCCTTAGCCAAAAAGACAAAACATTGGAAACCAAGAACTTTTCTAGGGAAGAAAAATGTTAAGCTTTATTAAAGAGTTATTATTTCTTACAGTTGCTACATTATGTAAGCTTCACATTAATGATAAATTGACCTATTAGTCTTCATCTCTTAAATAAGATGTTCCAAGACAGCATAAAAACAAAAAACAAAACCAAATGAAACAAAAGTTCACCTTAATCTTTCATAAATTATAAGGAGTAGAAAGATTTGAGGATGACCAAAATTAAAAAAAAAAAATCAATACTGGGAATTGAACTGAAGCATGCTCTACCACTGAGTACATCCTCAATCCATTATATTTTTATTTGAGAGTCTCAATGAATTGCCAAGACTGGCTTCAAACTTGCCATGCTCCTGCAAGTCACTGGGATTATGGGTATCCACCAATGCATCTAGCTGCTATTATTAATTAATATTTATTACTATATTGGATTCCATTTATAAAATATGCCCAGGTTTTACCAGAGAACAGAATCAACAGGACATGTAGAGATATATGCAAAGAGATTAATTAGGAAGCATTGGCTCAGGCAATTAATGAAGCGAGGTCACAAGATCTGCCATCTGTCTGCTGAAGGTCGCTAACCTAAACCCAATAATCTAGTGCCAATCTAAACCCAAGAGAACCAGAACTTATAGCTGAGTTATAAGTTCCAGACTGAGGGAGAAGGCTTGAGAACCAGGACTGCAGAAATCCACAGGCAGGAGAAGATGGGTGTCCCAATTAAAACAGAAAGAACAAATTCACTCTTCCTCCAACTTTTTGGTGTACTCAAACCCACAATGGATGGGATGCCTACCTGCTCAACGAGGGCATCTTTACTCAGTCTACATAGTCAAATCCTGATTTCTTTTAGAAACACCTTCACATACAGTGAAACATAATCTTTTACCAGTTATCTGGGCATCCTTTCCTAGTCAAATGGACATAATAATAAATCTTCACCACTATTTATTTATCAATCCTCTTGGTTAATAGTGTTTATTTTTTCTAACAATACAAGTAGGAACAATCTTGTGTATATTTCATTGCTCACATGATCATATATGAAGAACTTTTTTCTAAAATATCTATATTTCCTTTATATCATACCATATTGTGTGTGCGTGCACGCACGCGCGCGCGCGCGCGCACACACACACACACACCCATGAATGTATGTATGTCTGCTAAGGGGATTTTCTCTATCATAGATTGTATACATTAACCATTACTAGATGTTTCTAAATTACCCTAAAAAATGACTGTACTTATTGATACTTTCCTCAGCAGAGAATAAGAATCTCCATTACTCTACATCTTACCACCACTTGGTATTGCAAGACTTAAAATATTTGCAAATCTATCACATATAAAATGAAATCTCTGTGTGGTCTAAATTTGAATCTCCTGGATTACAAGTGCATCTTTTCCGTATATTTGTTGGACATTCCAGCGTGCTCTTCTCTGCATTGCCTATTCATTTTCTTTGCCTGTTTCCTATTGGACTGTTTATATTTGTTTTTATTGTTTTATAGTAGAGGTCAGCAAATGTTTTCTGTTAAGGTCCAGATAGTAACTATTTTGGGCTTTGTGGGCCATATGGTTTGTGTCAGAACTTTTCAACTCTGCCATTGTAGCATGAAAGCAACAATATAAAATATAAAAGCAAATAGATGTGATGTGTTTGTTCTAATAAGACTTTTTTCCATAAAAACAAGTGTTGCACTAGTCATTGATCATAGGCTTTGTCTGCCAACTGTGCTTGCAATAAAGGATGCTAATTCTTTATTGAACTCTCCTGATTATTTTTGAAAATCTTTTACAAATTATGTAAAATTCAGAGTGACACTCTTCAAAGGTGACCATCTTTTCTGACGACTTGAGATCAAGCAGTTTTAAACTTTTGATATCCTTGGTGAGCTGATACTTGAAGATACTATTATAGGATGCACCAAGAAAAACCCGTGATGAGTTTTATTTTTATTTATTTTTTAAGACTTTTTTTTTAGTTGTAGATATATACAATACTTTTATTTTACATATTTATTTTTATGTAGTGCTGAGGATTGGAGTACCTCACACACACTACACACTAGGCAAGCACTCTACCACTGAGCCACAACCCCAGCACCCCCCCACACACACCCCCATGAGTTTTAAAATACCTCTCTTTCCCAAACAAATGGCTCAGAGGAAGTCCTGGGCACTTAGAATTTACCTTACTCTTTATCCAAAAGTCATACCAAATATATTTAACATAATTGTTCATGATATAATTAGGTAACCTGTTGAGAAATAACTGTTGAGTTTAAACAAAAACACAGGTGCCAAACTGCCATCTGAAATTAGAAGCTGAATATGTGGAGTAAATATACGCATATATACACAAACACACGTACAAAAACATTTCAAACTAGGAGAGATTCATAGAATAAAGAAAGACTATTGGGTCTAGTCCCTGCTGTCCAAACATAGACTCTAATAATTGAATATTCAAGATAAGAACTATTTCCCTTATCAATTGCCATTGGATTGTCTCCATGCTGTGAGTCTCTGCACTTGTATCCAGGACTCTGGAATAGTGAGGCTCTCACATTAGGCCCTGAAAGCTAGCAGTCATCCTCTCACGTCTTAAGTAAGGTGCTTTTTCTCACTTGTCTTCTCCTTCTGTGTCTCAACATCTCTTATTGTTCATAGGAAACAGCGTTTAATTTTTTAAGGCTAATTTAAAACTAATTATTTTGAAGGACCAAAAAAATTCAGTAACAATGTAAAATTGCTGTCAAATTTAAAACATCCTTTTAAGCTACACACTTGGCTGAATTTGGGCTTTTCTTTATTCTAAGTTTGGGCAAGGATTGAGGGTGACTGGCAGCCACACATACCACCTGTGCATAGCTTATGAACCTTTTGGGATGAGAGGGCTAGTAGTGAGGCTTATGGCAGGACTGGCTTGAAGCCAGCCCTTTTCCAAAACATCACCAAAAAAGCTTCTTACTCTCTTGACCTGGTTGAATATCCTGAGGTCAGATATCCTTTTCAGTTCTTCTAAAGACCCATATTGACCCCAGATTTCAAAACAGTTGGTTAAATATCAGAAGCATTTTCCTATCCTCGCCTAATCCTTTCTAAATCTGATTTTCTTTTCTTTTTTTTTTTATTGGTTGTTCAAAACATTACATAGTTCTTGATATATCATATTTCACAGTTTGATTCAAGTGGGTTATGAACTCCCATTTTTACCCCGTATACAGATTGCAGAGTCACATCAGTTACACTTCCACTGATTTACATGTTGACATACTCATGTCTGTTGTATTCTGCTGCCTTTCCTATCCTCTACTATCCCCCCTCCTCTCCCCTCCCCTCCCCTCTTCTCTCTCTACCCCCTCTACTGTAATTCATTTCTCCCCCTTGTATTATTTTTCCCTTTCCCCTCACTTCCTCTTGTATGTAATTTTGTATAACCCTAAGGGTCTCCTTCCATTTCCAAGCAATTTCCCTTCTCTCTCCCTGACCCTCCCACCTCTCATCCCTGTTTAATGTTAGTCATCTTCTCATGCTCTTCTTCCCTACTCTGTTCTTAGTTATTCTCCTTATATCAAAGAAGACATTTGGCATTTGTTTTTTAGGGATTGGCTAGCTTCACTTAGCATAATCTGCTCTAATGCCATCCATTTCCCCCCAAATTCTATAATTTTGTCATTTTTTAATGCAGAGTAATACTCCATTGTGTATAAATGCCACATTTTTTTTTTTATCCATTCGTCTATTGAAGGGCATCTAGGTTGCTTCCACAGTCTTGCTATTGTGAATTGTACTGCTATGAACATCGATGTAGCAGTGTCCCTGTAGCATGCTGTTTTTAGGTCTTTAGGGACTAGACCGAGAAGGGGAATAGCTGGATCAAATGGTGGTTCCATTCCCAGCTTTCCAAGAAATCTCCATACTGCTTTCCAAATTGGTTGCACCAATTTACAGTCCCACCAACAATGTACAAGTGTACCCTTTTCCCCACATCCTCGCCAGCACTTGTTGTTGTTTGACTTCATAATGACTGCCAATCTTACTGGAGTGAGATGATATCTTAGGGTGGTTTTGATTTGCATTTCTCTGACTGCTAGCGATGGTGAGCATTTTTTCATGTACTTGTTGATTGATTGTATGTCCTCCAAATGGGACTTGCTCAAACTAAAAAGTTTTTTCTCAGCAAAAGAAACAATAAGAGAGGTAAATAGGGAGCCTACATCCTGGGAACAAATCTTTACTCCTCACACTTCAGATAGAGCCCTAATATCCAGAGTATATAAAGAACTCAAAAAATTAGACAATAAGATAACAAATAACCCAATCAACAAATGGGCCAAGGACCTGATTTTCTTTTCTTGATCTTTCCTTTTCAATTTTAACACAAGAGGAAAATGCAACCCTAAGGAACAGCTTCTGAATTGCAGAACCACACGTGGGCTCCAATATCTGAGTGTGTCAACTACTGGGGAGGGACAAAACTAGGTAAAAAATTCAATGAGTGTTAAAGAAACCAGATATTGTTGAGAAAGAGTAAAGGCAAGAAACATCAGAGTAAAACCCAAAACAATTACTACATGGTCTTGCTAAGAATTTGTTAAAATCAAAATGCCAACACAAAGTTCAGTCATGGAATCAAGGACATTTCCATTCCTCTGGAATTCCAAAGAAAACTTTAAACACTTTGGAAAAACCATTATTTTTGGGAGCTATGTGCAAAATCCATGCATACCACAATGTGCATACTGAAAACCAGCACTTGGGGTGGAGCATCCTGGAAAGCTCTTCCTTATCTGCATATTTGGAAAATCTAGAAAAGAAGTAGGTAACAAGAGATTTAAGAGAGAAATCTTTTGGTAAGATGAGGAGAGAAGACTTCACATTCTGTCTCTCTTTTTCTATACTGGACATAATACAGTCTCAAAATGACACTCCTAAATACTTCTTGGGTAATTCCCAAACAATTAGTTATTTTTAATTTTTTTTGGTCTAATGTCTGCTTACTATGATTTTTCAAAATAAGAGAAGTGACAGAATGGAAAATCTAACATTCCTAATGTTTTTGAAAATGTCTTTCAAGAACTAAAAACAAAAGATTCAAGGGTGGGCAGCTGGGGATGTGGCTCAATGGTAGGGTACTTGCCTGGTATACACAAGGCCCTGTGTTCACACCCCAGCACCACAGTAAGTAAATAAATAAATAATCATGAGATAATTCTTGTAAAAACACAGCAAACTACCAATTATGTGTAATTTTCAGATTACTTTGGAAAAGAATAAAACCAAACCAAAAAACACGGCATAGAACAGGTCAGTGGTGCTAGACAGTGGTGCCCAAAATGCTATATTACAGGTCTGGTAATATTTACTAATATTTCTCTCACACACACTCATCTTATATTGAGTTTAAAATATATGAATCTAGGTTATATAAGTTTTAAAAATTTAATATGAAAGGTTAAACGGAAGATCTTGAAGTGATAGGAATTATAGGAATTCTTCCAGTGTATTCCTTTTATTATAAAATATCATAAAGCTGTGAAGTTTTTCGATGTTTTTTAACATCCGTTTTTCAAGAAGGATTTACCACATACCTACTCAGAAGCTACTCTGCTAGGAACTGAATAACTTTGATTAATGCAGAAATGTCTGCATGTTAACTATGTGGAGAAGTTTTTAAAAATAGAAACCCCAGGTTCCACCTCCCTTGATTCTATTAGAGTAGGTCTCACATGAGACCCTGGATTACCATTATTTAAAAGTTCCTGATTCTGCTGGGCATGTGGTGCACACACCTGTAATATCAGTGGCTAGGGAGGCTGAGACAGGAGCATCGTGAGTTCAAAGCCAGCCTCAGCAACATTGAGGTGCTAAGAAACTCAGTGAGATGCTGTCTCTAAATAAAATGCAAAATAGGGCTAGGGACGTGGCTCAGTATTTAAGTGCTCTTGGGTTCAATCCTCAACTACCAAACAAAATTTCCTGATTTTGATATAGCTCCACACTCATATGTTTATGACTCTCTGCTAGACGACTATGCAAATTTAGGTCCTCAAAGAAGCAGACACCAATAAAAGATTACTCATGTGAGAGATTTATTAGGGGAAACCTTCATGAGGGGAAATGAAGAATGAGCTGAGGAAGACTGACAGAGCCAACAGACTAGGATGGAGGTCTGGAAAGAGTTGCTTCTCCACATTTAACAAGATTTTAATTTTGTAAATTGCATTTCAATTTTAATTTTGAATTCAAAAGAAAAGATCAGGTGTATTTCTAAGCTTAGACCGGGTCTTTAGCTAGCAAGAACTGCCAGAAAATTCTAAAATAGAAACCATAGCACTTTGGCGCCACCTTGTGGTAAAAAGTAAACTGAGAACGATTATCCGCAGGCGGTGTAATAAATCTGTTTTTCATTTACACAAAGTAGTAGGGAAAATTCTGTGGGTATGCACACACACTATTGATTTCTTTTTCCTTAGCTTCAAAATTAAAATATTAATATTATAAATAATCACACACTTGGGGCTTTAAAACTATTTTGCCAGTATTTGTAACCAAATTGATTTAAAAATGTGAGGGCTGGGGATGTGGCTCAAGCGGTAGCGTGCTCGCCTGGCATGCGGGCCCAGGTTTGATCCTCAGCACCACATACCAACAAAGATGTTGTGTCCGCCGAGAACTAAAAAATAATAAGTATTAAAAAATTCTCTCTCTCCCCCCTCTTTCACTCTCTCTTAAAAAAAATGTGAATTTTGTTTTCAGTTATTCTACTCACAAAATTTTGTGCTCATGTTTTCACTTGACTGCTGGAATACCATACTTGATAGGTTTCACTTCCACCTCAGTGGTCGATCCTAACTGCTTCCATTCTTGGAAGACAGAATGAGGATCCTTTGGTAAATCTGGGAAGAGGAGGCAGGGCCTTATCTGTCTGGCAAGTGAGCAAGCTACACGTTGGGAGTGGTCAGACTTCAATCCTGGTGGAGAAGCCTGTGCTGGATGGGTCAGTCTGGCTAATTTTGAGGAAGCCTGTTTTAGTACCTGTCAAAAACCCTTATTCCCCAGACATTAGACTCAGTAGTTTCAAATCACACCATTCCAATCTTTATTAAAAAGTCATCTCCTCAGAGCTCTTTCTTGTCCTCAGTAAAATAGCATGACTGCATTCTTTTAAATTGTTTGTTGTCTCAATAAATATTGTCTGCTATGTGCCAGGCATGGTTTTCAGTTCTGGTGAGAATGAATGAATGAAAGAATGAATGAGGGTCCAGCCTGCCCTTCAAGTTTATAGTCTTGAGAGGTGGGGGAGCTGCAAAAATATGTATACAAGCAAAAAAATACATACAAGCAGAAATTGAAGGAGATTTCAGGCAGAGGGATCAGCAAGTATAAAGGTCTTGTAATCTTGGAGACTAAAGAACAGTAGAGCAGGAGGCAGAAGCTGGGTTTTGCAGGGTTCAGAGGATCATACTTAGATTTTGAGGAATTTAGGATTTTATTCTCACTGGAGTGGGGAGCTGATGGAAGTGTTAGAAAGGGAGCATCATCAGAACATGACAGGTGCTTTAAAAAAATAGTGTTAGTACTTAATGATTTCAAGCATTATAGGAGTGCAATTGGTGCTGTTAAGAGTTCTGATAAAAACTCTGAGCTAGCTGCTCAGATCTATTGAGCCCTGTCCCTGAATCACCCCAGTCACAGCCCAGCATGGAATCACAGGTTGTGAATCTTGAGATTTATTATTGAGTCTTATTTTTCTTATTGCTCCTTAGCCCTCCCATCCTGCTGGATTTATAATGCTCATCACCAGCTAAATTTACATTACTTGTTTTCTCATTCGTCTGTCTCTCCCACTATAACATAAGCCCCTTCTCGGCTGTCTTCTTTACTGCTGAATCCTAAGCACACTGTCCAGTACATGATAGTTGAGTAGATGCACACTGAATGAATAAACACAATAATGATTTTTATAGTTCTACCCACTGAGGCTCAAATATAAAGCTCATTTTATTGAAATGTATTGTTATGGTTTGGCTCTGGAATGTCCCCCCAAAGGCTCACGTATTGAAGGCTTGATTCCTAGTGCTTCAGTGTTCAGGGATGGGACTTTTGGAAAATTTTCATGAGGGCTCTGACCTCATCAGTGTATTAATCCCTTGATGGATTCATAGCTGAAGGACTATTAGGAGGTAGTGGAAACTGTACAAGGTGGAATCCATTTGAATGGAGTGAGTCCTTGGGGCGTGCCTTTGGGAATATCTTGTCCCTAGCTCTTTTCTCTAGCTTTCTTTGCTGCCCAGTTGCCATGAGGTAAACAGCTTTCCTCTGTCACATCCTTCCACAATGTTGTTCTGTACAAAAGAAATGGAGCAAACCATGGACTGAAACCTCTATTATGGACTGAAACCTCTATCATGAGCCAAATAAATCTTTCATCCTTTTCCTCAGGTATTTTGTTACAGCAATGAAAAGCTAATGTGAATGAAACCATTGTTGGTAAATTTCTTCTTCCAACTTTCTTTATTGTTGTCTCTTCAGTTAGTTCCTTCTGACATCCTTAAATAATTATTAAAACGTTTTTAAAACCAGATATTAGTGAGTGCACAAATTTCAGCTATTGGGCTGGGGATGTACATTTGGGGTACAGCACTTGCCTAGCACATGTAAGGCCCCGAGTTTGACTGCCAGCACCACAAAATAATATATATAAAAGATTTGGAGTTTTTTTATTATAAAAGACTAAAATAACCTTCATTGTTGTCCTCCATAAATTGTACATGACATTTTAATGGAATGAGGTGATAAGATTGACAAAGGTATTATCTTTTGTATTTAGATTCTTGCTAGGACATTTATGTTAATATCAGAATCAGGTGACAAATCTGTATCATATGCATAAATGTTTTTGTTTCCAACGTAAGTTCTTGATCTATCATAAACTTATAGAAAGTAAGCCAATTCAACAAGCTATAACGAATCATCATACTATGTTTCAGGCACTATATGTCCAAGTGATGGACATATAGCTATGATTCTTCTTGCTGTTGCAGAACTTAAATTCTATTGGGGAAAGTGAAATTAAAATGTTTAAAAATATCTTAACCATATTAACAAAATGATGAGGAACCCAAATTTAGAGGAAGTGGACAGAAGGTTTAATGGAAGTGGTGACTTCTACTGACAAGTGAGTGAGCAGTGAGAGTCGAAGAATCAGAGGGAAAGTTTTCCAGTAAGGGGAACTGGTGTGGAGTATAACAAATGGGGCAATGAAATGAGAACCTAGAGGAAGTAGGAAATGGATTACGCAGAACCTTTTAGGTCATGGCAAGGAATTTTGATTTTATCCTAAGTACAAGGAAGTTTTAAGGAGTGAGCAATGTAATCAGTTCTGGTTGAATTAATGCTTTGCATAAAGTACATGGATCATAAGAAGCCTGCACAAAACTTTACTGGGTTTAATACTTCTGGCCAAAAACAGTCTCATCACAGTCCAACTGGGGCCACAGCTGCTACAGAAATCCCTCTCCTCAGTGTTTAAGGAGACATTGCCAGAGCCTAGAGTTGAGATGAGAGCTATTAATAGCTGACATAAAGTGAGGAAAAAGCTACATTGTGTGGGGCTGAGTCTAGGTGGGACAAGCTCAGGAGTCCCAGACAAGTCCCAGGAGGAACAAGCTCACAGCTGCACAGGTGTGTAGCATCCTCCTTACTCTCAAAGATCAGGAATCTCATCCTTCCTTAGTCAAGACTATTTCCATGGGAACCTTTTTATTGAACACGGAAGGAACCACATTTTATTCCAGTACCCATTTTTGATAGTGGTGCCACCAAAAGGTGGATTATCACATATTCATTTTTTTTAGAGATGCATTAACAAAACACTACAAATTAGGTATTTAAAAGAAAGCTACTGTCTTACAGTTCCAGAGGCTAGAAGTCCAAGATCTAGAAATCAGCAATAGTTCTGAGAGATGCGAGGGGCATCTGCTCCACATCACTTCCCTTTTTCCTGGTGATTTGTTGGCAAGCTTTAGCATCCCTTGACATGTAGAGAAGCATCTCTAAGAATTCTTCATGGTCTCCCTATGTTATCTCTGTCCAAATTCTCTTTATTTAGTAAGGACACCAGCCATATTGGATTAGGGTCCGCTCTAACAAATTCGCCCCCCCCCTTTAAACAAATGTAGCAATCTTTCCTTTTGCTCTTGATTTTTTAAAAAAAATATTGGCTCTTTTTAGTTATACATGACAATAGAATCTATTTTGATATAATTATAGAACCATGGAATATAACTTATTCTAGTTAGGACCCCATTCTTGTGAAGGAACATGATGGTGGGATTCACTGATATTTTCTCATATATATATATATACACACATACACACACACACACACACACACACAACTTATATCAGATTCATCTGTTTTTCTTTCCTATCCCTGCCTCCCTTCCCTTCATTCCTAATTTGCTGCACTTCTATCCCTTTTTTTCCCCCTTATTGTAGGTTAGCTTCTACATATCAGAGAAAACATTTGACTTTTGGGAACTGGCTTATTTAACTTAGCATGATAATCTCCAGATCTGTCCATTTACTGTCAAATGATTCAAGTAACAATGAATGTTGGCAAGAATGTCAGGAAAGAGATACATTAATATATTGCTGGTGGGACTGAAAATTGCTGCAACTGCTTTGAAAAGCAGTATGAAGACTCATCAAAAAACAAAAACCCAAAAAACCTAGGGATAGAACCATCATTTGACCCAGTCATCCCACTCCTTAGTATATATACAAAGGATTTAAAATCGGCATACCACACTGACAATCACATCAATTTCTATAGCAACTCAATTCAAAATAGCTAAGCTATGGAACCAATCTAGGTGCCCTTCAACAGATGAATGGATGTGATATATGTACACAATGGAGTACTACTCAGCCATAAAGAATGATTACCTTGGAAATACCCTATCCCCAAATAAGGTCATAATATGAGGTACTGGGGATTAGGATTCCAATCTCTCTTTTTATGCTTTGGAGACCGTTCGAACGATCTATAACACCTTAAAACAGTTACAGGTTAGGTAGCATCTAAATTCAGGGCTCAAGACTGTCAAAGAAGAGATACCAGAAATAGATGAATGAATAAAGAAAATGTGGTGTTTACACAATAGAATATTACTCAGCAATGAAGAATAATAAAACTATGGCATCTGCCAGTAAGCAAATAGAAATGGAGACTATCATGCTAAGTGAAATAAGCCAGTCCCCAAAAACCTAAGGCAGAATGTTCTGATATGCACATGCTAACACATAATGGGGGCGGGGGGGGGGGGGGGAGAACAGAAGTTCATTGGATTAGAAAAAGGGAAATGAAGGGAAGGGACATGGGAAAGGCAGGATAATGAATCAGACATAACTTTCCTATATTCATATATGAATACATGACCAGTATAACTTCACCTAATGTACAACCACAAGAATGGGAAGTTATAGATGTTTTATGTCAAAATACACTCACCATGTACAACTACAAAAGAATTTTAAAAATAAAATTTTTCACTTGGGTATAGAATTTTTTTGCCCTCTGATGAATTACTTAAAAAAAAACAAAACATAACAAAAAACCCCTAACACATACTTAGAACTTACGTGCTTCCAATGCCATTTTTAAAAAAATCTAATTGGTTAGAACAGTTTTAGAGACTTTAACAAATTCAATTCAAAATTTTCTACTTCCTTCCCTTACAAAAAATTTTGAAGGACAACATGTACCTTAATGGGTGTCCAAAATACACTTCTATACTGGATAAAAATTAGGTCTTACACAAACTTTGTTACTGATGTGGCACAGCTGTTTTTTTTTTTATTGTTCTTATTTGTTTATTGAGATGTATGTATCCTGCTACGTTGTTCAAGAGAGTCTCAAAACTGGGATCAAGCAATCTTCTGCCTCAACCTCCAAGTAGCTGGGACTAGAGGCATATAACATTACTCTAGGTTTGTCCCTTTCTTAAAATGTAAAATCCAAGGAAGAAAACTGACAAATGGGTTCTGTATGAGTTTTACCCCTTGCTTTGTATATAAATCTTAAAAATTTCATCAAGTGAAGATTATTTGCCACTGAAGAAATAAATGTATAAAAACCTAGGTCACTTCATTATATTAAAATCACAGCAATCAACAATACTAAACATGACAAAATAATTTAAAGATTTAGGGAATTGTCTGGTTTACTGAAATTTTGAAGAAAGTAAGGCCTAACATGTTTTTGTTTTCTTTTATTAAATCCTGGTTGCCTGGTACATTATCATGTATTTTTGTGTCTTTTTGTTTTTTGCAGTGCTGGGGATGGAACCTACACCTAGTCTTATGCGATGCTAGGCAAATAATATGCCACTGAACTACACCTCCAGCATCACCCCTGTCTTTTTTAGAAGTTCAGGGGGCTGGGGGTGTAGCTCAGTGGTAGGGCACCTGCTTAGCATACATGAGGCCCTAAATCCAATCCCACCCACTGCCAAAAAAAAAAAAAATATATATATATATATATATCATGATGATGAATTATGCCTTATAACACATGACACCAGCAGTTAACTATTTCCATCTAGATCACCTTCTTACAAACTGCTTCTCTATTTAACAAATCCCTTACCTGCACCTATCTTCCAATGATTTTCAGTCTGAGTGTGGTCCAAATCTTCCACTTCTCAAAAACTGCACTAATGTTAGAATTCCATGAGCTTCTTTGGACAGAAATGTGTAATTTCTTTATGGTATTCTTCCTAAAATTTTTAAGCATAGCTTAAAGATCCCACTTTCTGGACTTCAAAATACGAACTTGCTAATTTAAATTACTGGACTATGATTAGTTTTTTGCTGATAAGGTCCTAAAGCTATTTTACATGGGGGAGAAGATAAAAGCAAACACAAATAGTATGTATTTTGCCATGCATCTTTCTAAGGGCTTTAAGATAATGGCAATAATGACATAACACTTATAGGCACTTATTATAGATGACAGATGAGGGAACTAAGGAATGAAGAACTTAGTAACTTATCTAACATTCACAGTAATGTCAGAACTGGGATTAAAATCATCGAAGCTGGTGCCCACAAGCTGTGCTGTCAATCACACAACACACTGCCTCTCTTGAAAAAACAGAAATTTTCCTTTAGTTACATTTTATGAAAGACAAAGCAAAATATAGAAACTTGAAGTTTCATTTAGGCAATCACCATGAACTGTATTTTTACCTTATGCAAAATTATTTGATAACAGAGTTCAGAAACACATCTATTTCTAATTGTATAATTTTTTCAACTTCAAAGAACAAGGACATAACACATACAAATTTATTTTAAATAAGCTTTAGAATCAGAATTAAATTGATAAATGAAGTCATCTGCTGAAAAAGTATTATTTTACATCCATTTTGGAGAAATATTATCTTGAACTAAAAAAGTAGAAGCATATCATTTGCCAGTATTTTTAAAAACCATGTCCAGATACAAATTAGTTTTAAAGTTCTTGAAAAGCAATGAGAAAGCAAGTGACTTGTTTTTCTCCATTATTTAACTATTACTATAATAACCTTTAAAGAAACAACAGTAATGAATTTTGGACAAAACCAGACTGCTGGCAGAGGAAACAACAAACTGTAAGTTAAAAAAAAATTCATAAACATACATTTATTCAGGAAATACAATTACTAGAGTCCTTAATATTTCAATGATCATTCCACATTATAAAATATTCACAACATGTATTAAGTCTATACCAAGTCATGCTGACATTCTTTCCAGATAAGCCATACTATTTCTTCTACTAAATGCTATAATATCCATTTTAATTGTAAACAAACTATTTGAGCCAAACTATTTAAATACTTGACAAGAAAAAATAAAACATAAACTAAAAATTTAGAAGAGGAGGAAAATGACAACAAAACAAAATAACTCCCTACATATCTGAATCATCAAACTTTTAAAGAACTAGGCCACTATAATCTAGCATTACAGTAAAAGATAGTGACCATATTAAGCAGCATGTAATTATCAATGACAATATTTCTCATCTGTAATTTTTAAGCTGCTTTTTCAAAGAATAAACACTATCTTTGTAAGTTTTAAAGCAAAAGGGGCAGAAAGATGAAACATTAAAAGTTTATATTTAAACTACTAGTTTTTTAATAAAAGAAAAAAGGTAAACTATTATTACTTTCCAAATAAGAAATGCCAAGTACGTTTTATGCCTAAATAAATAATATAATCAATCAGCATGTAGCTACAAATTGAAGTATTCTATTCTGATACTTGAAAACAAAATTAGCGGTTCTCAACCCTGGATGTCCCTTAGAACCATCTAGTATGTTTAAAAAAAAAAAAAACCAAGTGACCCTGATTTAGTTGTATGGGAGGGGACTCAAGTGTTAATAATTTTTGAGCTCTGCAGGGCTTTCTAACATGCAACTAAGGTTGAGAAACACTGAGTCAATTCATTTTGAAGTAATAAGAAAATTAAAGAAAAAAATGGAGGGGGGGGGGTTAACATTGGTAATTTACAAATCAAGCACCGATTATATATTTACTTTATGCCTAGCTTTATTCACAAACCATCCATTTACAAGATGAAAATTCCTTCATTTCCTCATCATACTAGACCACCGTTGTGTATCTTTGCTATTGACTGAACCATTCTGATAAGATTTAAAATTCTGAGATATACTATGAAAATTGCATTAATGAAAACAAACTACTGCTACTCATGCTCAACAGTACAAAGCAAAACTACTGTATTTGGCTCGTTAAGCTATCTTTATTTTAAGAATTATAAATAGGTGCCAACCCACACAAAGACAGATTGTGGATTACTGCGAAAGAAAAAAAAAACAACCCAGCTTACTTAATTTACTGAGATTCAACACCAAAAAAGATTTAACTTGGCTGAAAGTTTGGATACAGCTGAGACATTGAACCAGGAAGCTATAATTTATAAGGAAATGTTGATATATCCTAAAAGCTACTACAGCTGTAGCTATATTAAAACAAGATTTCTGAAGGGCTTATTAACCCTGTAATGCAAGAATACAAGCATAACAATAACATTAATGTTTTTATATGCACCAATACTTCTCTTTAATATATAAAGCTCTACAACAAATACCTCTAATAATTTTACAATTAAATTAAGTCCATAATTCTTCTATACTACTTTGGTCCCAACATTTTAAAAACACACCAATTAATTTTGAAAATATACAATTTAACAACATGATCCTATCAATAACAAGCATGTTTTGTAGTGGACTACAGACACATTCAACCATGCAATCCAGTGTTCAATACCTAAATGATAAATAACAATGCTGATTGACTTATATTCTGAGAAATCACTGAAAACTGGAATAATCTTTTAAGACTCACAGTGCTCACAAACATGCAGAAAAAGGTATACAAATTTCTATTCTTCCTGAAGGAATGTTACAATGCCCACTTTTTTAAATACAGGATTGATAATTATGCCAAATTCTTATTTTTTTAAATCCATCTTCTTTTAGCATGTCATTCACAATTTTTAAAAAAGTACAAATGTTCCTATGAATTGTGACTGAAAATTAACTCTTTAATTTCAGCTTTTATGAAGAACTCAGTCACAGTCATATACTAATAGCTGCCGTTTAGTAAAAGAGTGACATCCAGTGGACAAATGACAAAGTAACTTTCAAAATTCCCATTATATTTGAATCGTAAACAAAGATTGCATCCCTAAATCCAACCGTTTTAATATAAATGAGTTCCTACTCATTGTGACAATCTATAGATTCTTATCAAATCACCTCATAGTTTTTACAGATCTTAAACATATCCTCCTTTTCCTATTTAACATTGATTCTTTAAAATGACCTAGATGTGTAACTCAAGACTAGTGAGGTTAAATTTTTCTTCTTTCTTTCTGCTATTTCCCACCACAAACTAACTGGCTCATCTCTAGGCATGGAAAGACCAAACCATGAGAAATGTACTTAAATAAAAATCAACAGCCTTAAAAAAATTTGCGAGATGAGATCTGAACCTGTTTTGCATTTATACTTTTTGATATATTGTTGACTACAATTAGAAAGGGATATAATCATTAATGCTAATAGTCAAATTACATCCTCTTGCCTCACTGCTTAAATATTATGAAATACATATTTTAGGCGATGATTGTTTCAGTGTTTAAAACTTACTTTTATAAATCAGTATAAACGAATACCCATTATACATGTTCAAATAAAAGTAAAAAACTTCCAATATGCTGTGTTATTATCTACCATTGATTATATATATATATTATGTGTATGTTCAAAGTACAAAATGCAGCAATGATGTTAACAACTACAGGGTAATGAAGTGCTGTAGGTGAGACTGCCATACTTAATTTCTTGGAAATCGTAAAGAAATTTCAGAGGTTAAAAGAAAATATAGTAAGCAAAAAAAAAAAAAAAAAAGTTGGAGAACTGTTAATTTTAAATAAGTAGCCAGATGAAGAAAACATTCTTCTTAAAAAAAGATTAAGAATGTAAAAGTACATTTTAATATTAAAAAAGCGTTTTTAAAAATCTATAACAACTTTATGACAAAATCTGCATTTGAAAAAGGTCTGTAAAAACAGCAGGACAGAATTGCCCTCAACACCTTTTACTTTTTCTTGTCAGAAAAAAGTGTATGCATCTCTAGAACCATAAATGATGTTAAAATAGGCATTTATAAAATGGCAAGGAGGATTTCAAGGGAAGTTTGTATTTTTTTTTTACAATCATTGGCATTGTGGCCATCAGTAGGTCACAAGTAAAACTTCTCTAGCTAAAAAGCAAAATTGAATATAAAGTTTTAAATGTATTAGGTCTGTTGCCTGCGTTTTGCAGATCTCATTTTTTCAAAGCGTGACTCCATTTCTTCTAAGACTTTGGGTGTATACCGTACTACCAATTTAACCTTTCCTTGGGCTGCTTTCAGCAGTTCTACAGCTTTTTCGTGATGTTCTCCTTCAACGCTCTGGAAAAAATGCATACATACAATTAATACTTAGGTTTTGAGAGTAACGACAACTATAAAGATTTAAAATCAAGTAAAGAGAGTCTTCATTGCATCAATTCACATAAGATTCGGCACATTCAGGGTGGTACAGCTATAGAGATACTGCATCCTTTCAATGCTAATCTTGTATTATCAGTGTGAAATCCAGTGATACATCAATTCTGCTTACAGTCTCGAAATCATTTTTTAAGTTCTAAGTAATTAGCATTTCAATATACATATCTTATTACTGCACTATGTCAGAACTTAATCAAGCAACTGCCATTCTATAAAAAGTAAAAATGACAGTACATTTCTAATTTAGTAAACTGTTTTAACTACTGAAGAGTTTAATTATGTAATAAAAATCCCACTAAGCACTGTTAATTTACATTGAAGAGATGCAAACCCCTTTTCTAGTGCCTTAAAAAGATCACTGGGCTGGGGATGGAGCTCAATGATAAAGCACTTGACCAGTATGAGCAAAGCCTGGCCACTCCCCCCACCCCCTTCAATCCCCAGAGCTGCATTTAAAAAAAAAAGAAACAAAAAACAACCACTGTCCTAAACGGTACTGCCTAGCATTCGGTACTGCCTAGCATTCGCTTAAGGCATTCTTAAACTACAAAGTTTATTAATCCCTTGCACTGGCATCTTCTGTTTCTACAATCCACAGGCACCCCCAAGTGGTCACAGCACATTACTGCAAATATAAATAAAATTCATCCTTACCACTCCATTAACAGAAAGAAGTTGATCTCCTCGCTTGAGGCCCCCATGCCTATCAGCTATTCCACCTGGAATTATTCTAGATATATAGATTGGAGAGTTTTGTTCTTTGCCTCCCATAATATTGAACCCAAGTCCCTCTTCTGTTTTGGGTAGCTCAACAACTCGAGGATGAGAATGTCCTTCACTGGCAGCAAACGCAGCGACAGTAGCCTGAAAGAAAATTTTACATATTTAAAATATATGACTTTTGTTTACTTCAGTTCTTTCATCTCTTTTTAAAAAATACTTTTTTTTTTGTTTTATTTTTTGGCATTGCTGGGGATTAAACCCAGGGACTCATACACATTAATAAACATGTACTCTAACACTGAAGTATATCCCTGATCTATCAAACTACTTTTGAGACATGTATAAACACACACACACACACACACACACACTCTCTCTCTCTCTCTCTCTCTTAATCAGAGCTTTACAGTTATAAATAGTAGATGGATTCATCTTGATGAACTCATGCTGCATGAAATTCAAATTCAGTTCATAAGCCCCCCTTCCCCCACCCAATCTCCTTGACTTCCTTTGGCTAGTCCATTCATTTATATTTGACTGGTTCTTTTTATTTATACATAAAGATGAAATTCCTGTGGTATATTTATGAATGCATGTAACATGATTTTTAAAGAATTCATTCTGCATTGTGAGGCACATTTTTGATGTATGAGTATTCACAAATTCATTGGTTATTCTGAGAAGCTAAGCGGAGGTTTTTAAGAAATGGTAAGGGGAGGCTGAAACACGAGGATTGCGAGTTCGAAGCCAGCCTCAGCAACAGCAAGGCTCTAAATAAAATACAAAAAAGGGCTGGGGATGTGGCTCAGTGAATGCCCCTGAGTTCAATCCCTGATACTCCCAACTCCCAAAAAAGAAACGGTAACTGAAAAGAATACATACTCCAGGACTATGTATGAAACAGAATTTTTTAGCACACTCTCATCCACTGTCTAGAACTTTTGTGTAGTTCCAGGTGTGCAGGGCTTGATAAGCAGGCTTGCTGGGCACATAACATTCCGTGTATTAAAGAGGAATATTCTACCCTAATACACTAACAGTCCGGAGCTTCAAGGCCAGATAGCCTGACATTTGTGTAAAATAAACCATACCTATAACAACCCACACAGAGTTGTCCTTATATATATATATATATATATATATATATATATATATTC
Organism: Spermophilus citellus; assembly: GCF_964194105.1. Lineage (NCBI taxonomy): Eukaryota > Metazoa > Chordata > Mammalia > Rodentia > Sciuridae > Spermophilus > Spermophilus citellus. Next base: position 220,365,904 of record NC_138183.1, read on the forward strand.
GTCATTTTGGCTGCTATATTCTTTGTATACTCTTTGTACCATACACAAAATAAATAATACATCAAGAATTGTCTTTATATTAAGAAAAGCAGGCACACGTATAGCCAACATGAATATTTTTTGTTGCTCTAGCAAACTATCTAATTACAAGTAAAAAAAAACCCCACAGAAGATTTAATAGAGCCATATCCACTTTATTCTAACACAAAATTAAGATTTTCCTGTTTCATTATGTTTTTAAAGTTAATTAAGAAATCTGGTACCATTTTTTCATGATGGATCAGGGTACATGAACAAAAGTGCAAGGAGTAAAAAGAAAATCAAGACTTATCTGAAGATGCAAAAAAGCTCTCATTTCCTACCTAACAGAACTAAGGCTCAAAAACTAAATAAGCTGTGAAGGTTATACAATTCAGGTATAAAAACTAAATTTCTATTTTCTACTCTGATAAACCATATCCACAAGTTTAAGTATTTGTATTCAATAGAGAATCCAATCTGTTCTTTTGGAAACCAGGAACTCAATCAAAAATAATCTGCAATGATTAAGTCTAGTATGTCATCTACTACTCGAATTAACATATCTAACCAAGTAATACACAATGAATATGAGGAAAAATCTGGTATGGAAAAGCACACAAGCTCCATCTTCAGTCCTGAAGAGGTAGCCTACTACTGATATTATACCATATTTGCAGAGCTAGGGTAAAGGACAAATCAAATAACCCTATTTTACCATTTACTATTTGTGTGGTGGTTTGAGACAAATAATTTAATCTTGATACTTCCTCATCAATGAGAAATTCATCCTCAATTATAAAATTGATGATATTTTACATGTAAATATATTGTATATAACACAATTAGGTATTTCATATGTATATAATTATTGTATGTGAGAGCATTTTTGATGCCTTATCTAAACTACACACAGTAATAAAAATGTTCTATTCTTAGCACTTGGGAAGCTTGGTATAATTTGAAAGATATTATGCTAGCTTCTAAAATAAGCTTATTATGAACCTAATAATTGTATATTTTCAACCTCTAATTTATTAAGAATTCTCACTTTGGGTAAATAAACAAATTTACCTTTGCAGTTGCATTAGCTCTCACTTCAGGACTGCTACTGATATCCACAGTTTCATAGACATGTTCATATACCTGTAAAACATAAAAGTTGTTATATTTTAAATCTTGGAATATATCATGTTTGATTTCTCTGTAAAGTTAAATGCATTACAATTTCAGGCAAAATTATGTGTCCTTGTAAATTATTTTTCTATTAGAAATTCCAAAAACTAAAAGACGGGCTCAAATGTTTTTCTAATGCTTATTAAGACTTTCTAAGTCTAAATTTCATACTATTATCTTAGCTAGATAACTAAACTTTTTAGTACATCTTAATCATATTTACTCACCTCTCTTACAGCATTGCAGAACTCACTTTGAAGGACTCTTTGTAAAGCCTGAAGTTTCTGTGGTGGTACCTCTCCACTCCTTTGTAGTTTTTCCAACAATTCAATTGCTCTACAAATATCTAGAGTTAAACAAACACATACTGATAGATAACTTTCTCTAAGAATTCTTGAAATGCCTATGTTACATTGTAGGAATTAGGATTAATTCCACAAGGACTAACAGTATGCAGAAAATAGAGGGAGTAAAACAAAGCATCTGTGTTTTTGTATGAGAAAGAGGAGATTATTCATGTACACATTGAAAACAGGAATGTAAAATCTGAGCACATTAAATTTTACAGATTTAAAAATTTCTCATGTTGCAGAAATATAGTTTAAAAAATAATTGAGAGACAGGCAAACTGAATATAAACTACTAAATGTCACAGGAAAGGACTGGGGCTCAGATGTGACAGACATGTTAACTGCACTGCTTCAGAAAAGCCAGTAGTAATATTGGGAATTATTTAGTCAATAAAAATTTACTTAGTTATCATATTAGTAACCAAAGCACTGAATAGCAGACCACGTGCTAGTGAAATCACTTTTCATTTCCTAAAGATAAACATGATATATGCATAGATATGAACTATTTAATAACAGATGGAGTTAGTGTCTGGGACACATTTAAATTAACAGTAAACCTGAATAAAATTAACTGATTTGTTTTCAAGTTAGGATTGTTAACACAATGTTTTAATTCAGACAATTTCAATCGAATACGTAGTTTTAAAAATAAAAAATAAAAACTAGCTGTGTAATTCTGTTCTTCATACTAGCTGTGAGACCTTCAACAAATTACTTAACCTCCTTGTGTCTCAGTGCCTTTCAATGTAAAATGAAAATAATACACCTTCTTCATAAAAGGCATTTGATGACCAAATCAAATCTTTAAAGAGGCTCAGCAAACATAAATATTATGTTACGCTGGCATCAGTCTTAAGAAATATTAAGGGGTTGCATACATTTATACAAATCCATTAAGCATGTTAGTAAATTGTCATTGAGAAGTGTGGGGATGTGTTTTATTAATTAAGAAACTCTACAAGATTCAAAGTCATGTTCAACAATTAATGACAATGTCTGTTTGATTTTTTTCTTACCTGTTTTTGAACCTTTGTGAATTAAGTTTTGATGATTTAGAAGGCACTATCTCCCCATTGCCTCCCACTGCCATTACCAGGGATTGAACATAGAGTCTTACATTCGAGGCAAACACTCTACCAATAAACTACACCCCCAACCCTTTTTGTTGTATTTTGAGAAAGGGTCTCACTAAGTCGCCAAAACCGGCTTTGAACTTAGGATCCTCCTGCCTCAGTCTCTGCAGTAGCTGAGATTACAGACATACACTACTGTGCCCAACTGGCACTCAAGATCTTGATTACATGCACTGATACTGTACTGTAGGATTACTGGGAGTTATTTGTTAACAGAGTTCTGAGATAATTTAACTTTCCTATGCTGCTGAATAGAACCCCTTATAATTCATCCCTACCAAGGTGCTGAAGATTCTACTGAAGAACTTTAAAAAAAAAAAAAATTCAACAACAAAAAGCAAAGACAACTACCAAAACTAAATGCTAGGGGATGAAGTTCCACATTTTGTACTGCATTTAAAAATACAAGACTTCCAACATGTTAGAATTCTACAACTAACTAGCTTTAAAAGAAAAACACCTACTCTTGTTAGCACCAACAGATTTGTTCCTTTCTGCAAAGCACATCGCCACTGTGCTCAGGAGGAAGATGTCACCTTTGTCTTAAGCCTAACTTAGAAAGTCTACTCAGAGAAGCTACTCTTCTGTTATAAAATTATGCTTCAATAAATGGCCTGGTGGGCTGTAGAGAAACAACCTTATTTATAAAAAAGACTTCCAAATGAGGAACACCATAAGGAGCAAACTAACAATCATATGTGCACATTTGTTTGTGGGAAGGGATAAGGAAAGAGGCTTTTCTAAATACAATTCTAAAAATGTATCTTCTTCTTAGAGAAGAATATTGAGACTGTAATTTCAAATGATAATATGTGCAAAATAACTTTAATCTACATTTTATGCTGTTTACCAACAATGCTAAAATTTTTTTGTGGTACTTCTTGACTGATAATTTTTAAGTCAGGAAAGTGATACACACCTGTGATACAGTCCTGACTACTTGGGAGGCTGAGGCAGGAGGATCTCAATTTTAAGGCCAGCCTGAGCTGAGACCTTATCTCAATAAAAAATAAGGAGGGCTGCGGAGATAGCTCACTGGTAAAGTAAGCTGGGTTCAATACCCAGAATGGTAACAAAAGCAAAAAACAAAACAAAACAAAAAACCTTCAAATGCTTGTGTGTCAAAAGCAGGTTTGAATTGTCTGAAATAAAGGATTTGGGGAAGACAATGGAGCATTCAAAATCTTAATATTTGTATTTTCACTGATTCCCTGGTCTGTAATTACACAGCAAACTAGGTTTTATCTTTGTTAACAGTTTGCTTCAAGAAGCAATCAACTTATCACGGTTTGCAATTGTAGGGTGTGTAATAAAAAAAAATATGATCGCACCTGCCAAGTGTTTTACAATCTACCACTACTTTACATAAGTTACATAACAAGCTTTTCAAGATCAAGTCAGTAGGATTGTTTTGAAAAGCACCCTCGTGCCTGGGAGGGGTACCAAAGCTAGGAAATACCAAATTACGAATGCAAGGGAGGCTGTGGTAAAAGTAACGAAGAAGGGAGGGCGAGTTCTTGTGAAAATGTGCCGTGTGTCCGGGTATTGTGCGATATGTGGGTGAAGGCAAGCCCATTAGGTTTGTGCAAGTGTATGTACAACAGTGTAGACGATCCGAACAGGGTGTGTGACATATGTTGTTCTGGTTTACAGATCCCTGAACGCCGCATCTGCTGTGCCCACCCAGAGGGTGCGTGTGCGGCGTATGTCCGCAAACGTGAGCAGATTGTAATTAACTGTGCTATGCCCCGGGACAGTGCGTGTGAACACAGAGGGGGTCTAGCAAACAGTCAAAAAATCGTAAGCGCCCTCCACCGTGCGGATGACAGCGACGTCGGCGGCCGCCACGCAAGGGGCAGGCAGGTTCTGAGTCTGAGCCTGGGCAGCCTCTCCTTCCCTCCAGTGACACCGCACTTCCTCATCCCTTCCACCCGCCTCGGTCAGGGCATCGGCCGCACTCACCCCTCTCCAGGCGTACAGGTTCTCCCAGCGCCGCCATCTTCTCCCTTAGCAATACAGAACGACAGGAAATGACGACAGAGAAGCTGCGGTAGGCGGAGCCTAGCGAGAGCCGGAAGGGCGAGGATCGACCGGTATCGCGAGATCAGGAAGGACCAGCGCTCACTCCGCGAAGTATTTTACGGGGTAGCGTTTCGTAGTGTAGGGTTGAGACAGTTGTTCTTGAGGTCGCCAGAATCTCGGATTCCCAGGCCTCCCGGATTGTAAAGACCCTTTTCCCCTGCCTCCTGCTCCCTGCCCTGGCTTTGCGCCTTTCCCACCGCTTGGAGCCCTTTGTAGATGAGTCACACTGCGTGGATTCTACTTCCAGGATTCTGGACTGCTCACTTACCCTTTTTTGGCCTCAGTTTCTCCATCTGTGAGACAAAGAGTTTCTGTCTCCAAGGTCTTTTAAAATTCCTGAATGCCAAGATTAGGTGACAGTTAAGTGTGTACGTGACATTATGAATTCTTGGTTCTGGAAGCCTTACATTAATTTTTAATTTTAAAAAGCCAAAGCTTGAATCTTACCCTCATATCTGCAAGTACAAAGAAAATGGGCCATAACTGGGTGAGATAGGAAGAAAGGCTTTAGTGTGCTATACAGTAACAGTCTTAAGAAACTAATTCAGAATCTTATGTAAATATAAAAGAAATATCATATAATAATACTATTTAGGGCCACTTTTGAAATTTTCATGAGCCAAGAAAAATTGCTTTTTTGCCCCATGTTTGTATTCTACTAACCTATCCAAGCCCTTAGTTTGTGCTGATGTTGTTAGATGCTTTCACATTTAAGTTTTAAAAACTTCATAACCATATCATTTTAATAATCTGGTTGCTTCTGGCCTGCTCTTGGCATTCAACTTCAGCACTTTCTTCTAATCCTTTTAATGTCACCACCAGAAACATTGGTTTCTCTATTCCCTATTACTCAAGTCTTATGTACTCTGACCCTAACTCATCCAGCTACCCTCATTTCTAATTATCCCTAAGGCTAACCACGACTCCAGTCAAGATGGTATATTCAAAACCATGTTTATCCTAGTTTCCAACTCTTTCTCTGTGTTCTTGTAGGGAATGCCCATTTTCATCACCTACTCTCCAAACATCATACACATTCAACTGAACTCATTTTTCAGGTTCCTGCTCAAGATGTGTCGCTTCTGCTAAGTCTTCCCTTTTTCTATATTGTTTCAACTCCTAACACCCTATTGATTCTAACACCCTACAATAACACCCATGTACTTATTTCTTATTCATTTTATTATTTTTTTATGCCACAAATGTGTTCAAGAAGTATTTATTAAATGCCCAATGCCCACCAGGTGCTTTGTTAGAAATACTGTGTGGAACAAGAAATATGCAAACATTACCCTTATTTCTTCAAATATTTTTCCTTCCTAGTCTTTCTACTCTCCTTTGGTGGAGTCAGGTACATGTATATTTAACCATGTGACATTGTCTCAAAAGTTAATTTTCACTATGTTAATTTTGTTTTTTTCAAGTTTTCTGTTTCCTTGTGGACAATTCCCATGTCTTTGTGTTGACTAATTTGCTTTTTCAATATCATACATTCCTTTAATCCCACGTGTTTCACTTTTCCTCTCAGACATGTGGTTTTCTCTCTAGTCATTTGATGTGAATGTGTGTGTGTCTTCCATGTCTTTATTTAACATGCCAAATTTTTCCTATAGCTTCTTCTATAAAGTTATAATGATAACCTTGGTGTCTTTTTCTACTAATTCTATCATCTATGCTGTTTCTGACATTGTCTTATGTTAATTGAGTTTTCTGTGTATTATGGCTTACAATTTTTTGCTACTTGCATACCTGATAATTTTTTTAATAGGATGTCAGGCATTATAAAATTTGCTTATTTGAAAACAGTTTTGTCCTTTTGACACTTAATTTTAATCCTTGCTAGGTGGTACAAATTCTGCCTTTAGTGGAGGGCTAATTGAACCTCATTACTAAGGCAGTATCTTTCTAAGTTTTTACCCCATGATCCTTGTAAATTATGTGGATTTTCTACTCTGTCAGAACAGGAACTATTTTCATGAATTGGGATTATGGATTGTTTACTTTGCATCTTTTGTATAGTATTTTCCATGTCGCTGGTAATTAACACATAATCATCATTACATTTCATAATACCAGGGATAAGTAGAAACAATAAAAAAAATCACATTCTAAGGATTGGGAACCCAAATAGCATGTATTTCTCATTAGCAGCACTGGAAGCTAGGACACAGCTATTACATTTTTAGGAAAAATAATTCCCAATCTTTAATTCTATATTCAACTGTATTAGCTTTCTAGGACAGCCATAATAAAGTATGACAAATTGGTTGGCTTAAAACGAGATATTTATTGTCTCAAATTTCTGGTAGCAAGAAGTCAGAAATCAAGGTAGTATACTCTAAAGCTGTAAAAGAATCATTTTTTTTTTTTATTTTACTAGCTTTCTAGTAGATTCCTGGCAATCTTTGATGATCCCTGACTTGAAGCTACATTATTCCAATATTTGCTTTCACTGTCCCTTGACATTCCTTGTGGACATCTTATAAGGATATGACCTACTCCGGTATGACTTAATCTTAATTAATTACATCATTAGTTACATCAATGGCCCCATTTCCAAGTATGTTCACCCTCTGAGTTACAGGGATTGATTTCAACGTATCTTTTTTTGAGGGGGAGAGACAGAAATAAACCCATAAAACCAAATTGTCAATGAAAAGTGAAGGTATAATAAAAATGTTTTAGGGCTGTAGGTATAGCATAGTGGTAAAGCACTTGTCTAGTATATACAATGATCTGGGTTTGATCCCCAGCACCACCAAATTTATCCATCCATTTATGTATCTAATCTATCTACCTATATATCTGTTACATAAGCTCTATCAAAAAAATTGTGCTTTCCATATATACTTTCTCAAGAGCTACTAGAAAATGTGTTTCATCAAAATTAGGAAGTTAGCTGAGAAGGAGTTAGGTTATATCAAGGAAACAGAATCAAGCATAGACAAGATTAATATAATTTCACAGTTATTGGTTTATTAGAGCTCTACAGAGAAACAGAGTTATTAGCATGTACACCCACTCACAGGGATTTATTATGAAGGATTGGTTTAGGTGACTGTGGAGGCTGAGAATTCTCACAATGTGCTGTCTGCAAGCTGGAAACCCAGGAAAGATGGGTAGTATATTTCTAGTTCAAACCCAAAGACCTGAGACCCAGAGAAGCCAATTTTCTGTCATAGTCCAAGTAAGAACCTGGAGCATCAAAGTCCAGGGCAAAAGATGGATATACTAGTTTAAGCAGAAAGAGCAAATTTCCACTTTTTCTTCCATTCAGGCTCTTCATGGATTGAATGAGCCTACCCACATTAATGAAGTTGATCTTTACTCAGTTTACCAATTCAAATGCTAAACTAGAAGCCAACACACAGAGAAATAATGTTTTACCAGCTCTCTGAGCATCCCTTAGCCCAGCCAAGTTGGCACATTAAATTAATCCTCATAATCATGAAGAAAAGCCCAAGATAATAGCCAAGCAGCTTGCCTGCAGAGCAACTCATCCACACTAGAGCAGGGAAGAGGATTAGTGGAGCTATCAAGGAAAAAAAGAAATTTGTCATTCACTAATGGAATGACAATATTAATAAAACAAACTTTTTTTTTTGTACCAGGGATTGAACCCAGGGTCACTTAACAACTGAGCCATATTCCCAGCCTTTTTAATTCTAATTTTTTTATTTTTTATTTTGAGACAGTGTCTCGCTGAGTTGTTTAGGGACTCACTAAGTTGCTGAGGCCAGCTTTGAACTTGCAATCCTCCTGCCTCAGCCTCCTGAGCTGCTAGGATTATAGGAGTGTGCTACCATGCTGGGCAATAACATAAACCTTTCTGTGGAGAATTTGAGAATGAATTGGTAACAGGCACATATAAAATGAAGCAAACATGGGTAGGGGAGTGAAATAATTACAAAATCAAAAATGGAAATATAATGGTAAGATACAAGATGGATCAGCTGCATATAATATATCTATAGCAAGTAAAGAGTGTGCTCAAAAATGTGACTCTTGTGATCCAGAAGTGACTGAATCATAGGGCTCTGACCTCATCAATGGATTGGTTCATTCATGCTTTCCTAGCTGTGGTCATTATTGGAGGTGATAGAAACTGGAAGGTGAAACGTCCTTGGAAGGAGTGGGTCCTCAGGGGCATGCACTTGGGGACTATATCTTTCCCTGGCCCCAACCTCTTTCTCTTCCTATGTTTCCTGATGCCATAACTTGAGCAGCTTTTCACTGCCATCCCCTTCCATCATAATGTTCTGCCTTACTTCAGGCCCAAAGCAGAGACTAAAGTGTTTTAGAAACTGCTTTGGAGAGGGGTAAATGATTTTCAAATTAACAATATATTTGTCTTTAACATAACAGTATAAACACAAGAATGAACTATTGTGTAAGGAAAGAGTTCCAAAATGCTCCTGTGCAATTGATCAATCCTATTAGGAAGAGACCTAAGAGTTCAGCTCCTTCACTTTACAGAAGAGAAGATAGATCAGAGTCCTGCATCTCAAAGGAGGGGATTCTGAGCATGAATAAGGGAGAGTCACTTTTTCTTTTCTACCTCTGCCAGGTTATTAACGCACCTGGCTTCCTATTCAAGAATTGTCCTTCCTGTGTAAAAACCCCTTTCCTCTGTTGCTGTGTCCTGTTACTTCCTGCCACAGAAATGAAAAGAACCTTTAAAATCAGAAAAGGAAGTTTGAGTCTAGACAAATCCCAGGGAAAGCTAAATCATGCAAATTTAGTGTTTTTTTTTTTGTATAACAAATGAGAGTCCCAAGTAGGTTGCTAGCATACTGAAAACTTAACCTAAGACACTGCAAATACAGTATACTAGGATAGCATTAATAAAGAGAAAAAGGGAGTGGGTGTGGCCTGTTGAGGGAAGGAGGCTGTTTCTCAGGAAATTAGGCAAATGAAAACCAAGGTGAGGTGCTACAAATGGAATGTTCTAGTGTTTTTCTTGCCTGTTGACCATGCACAAATATGCACTGCTACATGAAATAGGTGTTTACAACAGTAGAAAGCTGCTTTTAAGAAAACGGATATATTCAGGCTTTTGACAGTATAATCTTTTGTGTTTTTTGGCAGAGTTTCTATGATATATACTCAGAAAAGTAAAATTTTGGATAAATGCCTTTCTTTATTTACCTTTAAATGGTAAAATAGCCTTCATTTTAAGCAAATTAAACATTATGTAAAAGTACTTGGTCTAATCAATTAAACATAGCAATATGAGGAAATCTCTTCATGAACACCCTTTGAAGGGAAATTTTATCATAGATCTCACATCAGATCATAAAACCCTGTGTTAGAGTTTCAAAGATCTAAAGTAAATCCTAATTCCTGTTAGGATGAGTTTCAGATTATATTAAAGTGTAAGAGTTGACTTTTTTAATGTCAATTGTTTCATCATCACTCCATAGTACATGGAAAGGCACAGATTGATGTATTTTTCTGGCATCTTCCTGACGCACCCTTGCCCTAAATAAATCTGTTTGCCAGGATCTTGTCGCTTAAATTAGCCATCTCAAACTCTTGGTCCTGCCAACACAGGCAGTCGTGCCAGTGTTCTCAGCATCTACTGGCACATGAGCTATTGCCTTTTTCTTTGGCTTTCTACAAGTACCTGGGGCCATCATACTTCCTTCACAATACAGCAGTCTGGCCTAGGTGTCCCTGAGAAAGACTTCAGGATTGGTTGGACTCACTCTGGTTATCTCCAGGGTGTGCATCCTTCACAATGTATTTTCAGCTACACAATATATTGTTCAAAATTTGTCGTGCACATACTTGCAGATTGGCAGAGCCACCTGCCAGAGATGAGAACCTTTTAAGTTGTTGTCAAACGTCATAAAATATGTTCCATGATTAATTTTGTGGGCACAGATTGGTTTTTGCACAGAGTCCAAAATTTGGGATATGTCACAGTGACTAAATGGCACCGGCATGCTGAATGAATTTGGAATTTGTTTTGTCAAGTGTGGGAGCAGGCACACAGATGGGCTTTGATCCAGTGGTGCTGCTTGGAATTCTCATTATAGCAATGGTGTCACTTGTCACGTGGAGTTGGTGATAATGCTGCCAAGTTATGGAAAAAGCACGGCAAATAGGAAAGTACAAAGGCCAAGCAAAAGGGCTTAGATAGCACAGAAAGCTTTCACTATTAGCTGACTTTTATTTAAAGGACATAAACATTATTTCAGACCTGTCAAAAACAGGCATAGTAGATAGATATACAGGCAGAAAAGAAAACTTCCAATTGACAGGGCCCTTTAAGAATGGTTCTTGTTAACCTAGGTTGAGAAGATGAAGTAAAAAAAACATGTCCTTGATTTTTCTATTAGGCTATGAAACAAACCTTTGAGCTGCAAAAGAATCTTTCTGCAATATGTAGCAATACCCAAGGTATTTTACTTTATAAGAAAAGCTTTGTCTATTCAAAATGTCAGCAACCATTCTGGGAAGTACACACACACACACACACACACACACACACACACACACACACACTCTTACAATGGCAAAAAAGTACAGCATAATTTTCACCAAATCTGCACATCAGAATTCTCCACAGGACTTTGCGAATGTATTTATGAGGCAGCTAAAGCAGTGCTTAGAGGGAAATTTATAGCTATATATGCCTATATTTAAAAAGAAACAAGATCTCCAACCTCCAAGGAGGAAAAAAACTAAACACAAAACTAAATAAAAGGAAGGAAACACAAAGGCTACAGCAGAAATAAAATATAAGTAATATGGAGTAGAAAAAAGTAAAATAATTGAGGGAATCAGTGAAACCAAAATTTGGTTTCTTGGAAAAGGACAACAAAATGTCAATATTTTAGCTAGACTGAGAAAGAAAAAAAATGATATTACTAACATCAGGAAGGTATACCAAACTTAAGGGAATAAAAAGGAGTATAGTGAATATTATGAAACCCTCCCCCACAGGCGTGCACACATATACACATTGATATGTGCAAACTATATACTATATATGTATGTGCCATCTAAGTTATCTAGTTTGCTGACACACATAATGGTGTGTATGTATGTGTATATATATGTATTTATACATGTATTTATGTACATAAGTGTGTATACATACACACATATTCATTATGTAATTGTGATTCTGAATCCCTCCAGTAGGGTATAAACCTTTGTATTTCTAAAAACTTCAAAATTTTTTGTGACATGCATTCTTTGTTGAGAACTACTGGCCTAGGACATAGTAAGCATTTAAAAATGTCGACTAACAAATACCTTATGTATCATTCAGGATCAGGTAAAGTTGCATATAACACAAAAGTCCAAAATAATAGTACAGTTTGTGTAGGAAAAGGAAATCCGGAGATGAGTAATTTGGAACAAGTATGATAGCTCCACAGTAACATTAGAGATCCTGGTTTTTGTTATTTTGTACCATTATTCCAGGACATAGCTTCCATAGTCAAATTTACTCATGAGCTGGGAAGTTTGCAGGAGTTGCAGTCATTACATGCAAATTATACACCAGAAAAAAAAGAATAAGGATTTGCAGAAGGGTAAAAATTGCCCTTTCCAGTTGAGTTAGCCTTTATGAAGCTCCTTTCTAGAGGTTCCACGTAATATTTTTACCTTTATGTCAATAGCCAGAACTTAGTTACATGACTCCATCTGCTGCAAAATAACCAGAAAATAAAGTATTTTTGTCTTACCTTATTTTATTTTATTTTTGGTTCTGGGGATAGAATTCAGGGCTTGCAAGCATAATAAGCTACACTCTACCACTTCCAGCCCTGAAGTCATTTGTTTATTTGATTTTTGGCACTAAGGATTAAACCCAGGGCCTCACACATGCAAGGAAACCACTCTGCCACAGGGTTATACCTCAGGCCCCTGGAAGTCTTTTGTTTCAAATGACAATGGATGCAGCTATGAAATCTCAACTCTGTCCCTCAGGAACAAGGGGGAAATGGACACTAGGATAAATTCTTCCCAGCTTTGCCATATCATATCACAACTTCTAAAACTCACCTATAAACTTGGTTTCTAGAGCAATCTAAGTCAATGAATTGATTTTCCCTCACTAGAGTTTTTCAAAAAATTATCTCAAGAGTACTTACTAAGTAGGTGCTGTTTGAGAGAGGAGAAATAGCGTGTTCCTGCTCCAGGGAACTTTTAAACAATTTGGGCAAAAGAAACCCGTATAAAAGGAACAATCCAGAATGCTATGTACCAACCAGTATGTGCTGAAGAACTGTTTTGTGGTTTGAACCACTACCTTAAGCTTAAAAACTTATTTGATCTAAAAACGAACTCAAACTAACTTTAAATGAACCACATTACTATGTTGACCTATACTGAGGAGGAAAATTAATATTTGTCAACAATAAAGCATTCCAAAGTGTGAAGGTTAAAACAAACCAATAAAAAAATGCTCTTCAGATCTGTTGTTCTTAATGCTTCCTGTAACTTTTCAGGTATAGATAAAACCTTGCAAAACGATATTAGAATAATTTTTAGCTTCTTAATCTTTCCACTGATATGATCATCAAATGACTGGTTGGAGGAAAACCAGACCTAGACTATAACCTTATCAAATCAATTTAGCAAATATGTTCTTATTACCCACTATAGCAAGGCACTACACTGGGCCCTAGAGATACTAAAAGACATTCTGTCAAGGAGCTCACAAACCCAGGGGAGGAGACAGGTGTACAAGGAGAGATGGTGCTAAAGGTTTTTCAAATTATTGATGTTCATCTTGTTGCTTTAGTCATAGGGATTTTAAGAGAGGTGTGATGCGTGGTAAAATAAAGAGTGGGAAGAAATGATTCCTCACTGGAAGCAACCAGAAAACACCACAGAGCAGTGGTTCCCAACCAGAGGCAATTATGGAGCCCAGAGGACATCTGGCAATATTTGGACATATTTTTAATTGTCAGGACTGTGGACAGTGGGCAGAGGTGAGGATTGCTAGGAGCTCTAGGGAGCAGAGGCCAGGGATGTTGTTAAACATTTTACAATGCGCAAGACAACTACTCACAACAAAGAAAATACAAGATGCTTGTAGTTGCAAGGTCAAGAAATCCACTTTAGTGAGAAGGAAACATTGTACAGGGATGATTAGAATTTTCTCAAGCAGAGAACAGGAATTCTAGAGAGAAGCCTGTGTGAGCAAAGCCATGTGGGAAAAAGGAAAAAATCATGTACTGTTTAGGAAATGGAGAAGGGTTCCATGGAGGTGTAGAGTACCAACTGGGGTACGGTAGGGAGAAAGAACGGTCACCTTTGAGGTTGAGGCAAATTGTGGAGCCTCCTGCATGCTTGGGTTTCATTTTCTGGACTGGAGTAAGCCACTAAGGGTTAAAAAAGTTGAAGCAATTAAATTAAAACTGTGTTTTAGAGATATAATCAGAGGGAGAAGAAGCTTTGATTCTTAGCATATAGTAAGAAAATTATTTTTGAGGAAGAGAATCACCTTCATTTAGGAGTTGTCTGTTGTTAAGCACTGGTTGTTGCAAAGTCCCAAGGAGAAAGAAGGGGGGATTCTATGTCATTGGACTGGGGTGAAATGGGAAGTGAGGAGGTAAGGAAGGACAGTGGGTAAAAGAGGTACAACCCTAGGATTTGCACCACCGCCTTCAGATCTTCCGTAAAGTTTACAAAAATCACATGTTCACTGTTTGGAATTCTTTGGGGGAAATGATTGCATTTGGCTTGACTAAGGATTGGCAGGGAGGGTGGTGATAATGGGGCAATGGCGACTGGAGATAGGACACTGAATTGGGATGTTTCTGTAATAGGCAGTTTCACCTCCCTCTACTTCCATCTAGATCTTGTTGTCCTGCTCTAGGAAGCTGCTGATGCTCCTCTGATGTGCCGTGCTTACGCACACCTTCTGCCTTCTCTCATGCCTTTCTCTCGGTTTGGTATACTTTTCTCCTCTTTCCTGCAAACTTGTGTTCACCCTTCAATACCCACTTCAAATGTTCCGTTCTCCATGCTGTATTTTATACCAATTCTCAGTATTCTATTGTGTTTATTAAAGTGTTTATTTTCCTTAACCAGGGAACAAACCCCTCAGGGGTAAGAATGCATTTTATGGGTTGGGGTTGTAGCTCAGTGGTAGAGTGCTTGCCTTGCACGTGTGAGGCCCTGGGTTCGATCCTCGGCATTACATAAAAATAAATAAATAAATAAATAAATAAACAAAAATAAAGATATTGTGTCCATCTACAACTGAAAAGAATGCATTTTACTCATTTCTGACTCCCCAGCAGAGTGTCTAGCATAATACCCCTGCTCAGTGATCACTGAACAAAGCATGGGCAACATCAGTAAGTGGCAGAAAGAGCAGCTCCAGGACCATTGTCTGACTATTAAAACTGCAGTTTTCCTCCTTATTAATTTCATGTTTTAAATTTCATCCCCTTGTTTAAATATTTCCTTCCGATAGATGATATGCTATCAGGAACAGAAAAACCAGAATATGGCTTTAAGCTCTGAATGAATGGGCCAAAATCATATTTTAATATGCTTTTTAGAGTACTTCCATGTTATTAATTTAACATTGACCATCTTATTAAGATTCCATTATTAAGGAAACAATTATAAAAATCATTAAGAACATTTTTATAGATCTTAGCCTCTGACTCATCTTGCTAGTTTTTCAATTAACTTGACCTAAACTTCCTTCATTTGGAGTATCAGGTACAATTGTATTTTCCTAAACATTAGTAAACACTTATCTTTGGGCTGATTTTTGTGTTTTTACTGTTGTTGTTAATGTGAGTTCTATACAGGAACAGGTGCACACGTGGGATGATGCGCAGGTATGATTTAACATCACCTTTCCAAAACCTCTTCCCCACGTTATGCACTGTCTTTGTTTAGCACTTCCAAAGTATTTCCTTTAAGTTAACCCAGAATGCATATATCCATTTTATCTTCTCTTGAGCTAGGGAAAGATTCTTCTGGCCTCAGAAACCTGTATTTGGAATGTGGATCATTTGTCCTGTTCAGCACTCTACCAACTGAGCTATATCTCAGCTCTCTGTCATTTCTCTTACATTCCCCTTCAGAATTTAGTCAACCCTTTTATGAAAGTATAAGATAGCTCAGGTTGGAGGTTTTCAAATATTTTAGGCTAAGATTTAACGGAGGAGTCACTCACCTGTGTCTGGGGAAGTAGTGGAGGTAATACCACAGTTTCGAGGACTCCCAGAGCCCTGGCAAATTTCTCGTATGACTCTCGTTTTTCTTCTTTCCTCAACACTCTCACAGCCTCCCCATCTCAATGTGCATAAGAGATGATTAAGAACAATCTCATTACTTCCCTTATCCTTTATCCCATGCTACCAGGCCATTCTTAATAACCTGCCCTATATTCCTTTCTGTTTATTCCCTTTTCTTACTCTATTCCTGCTTCTCACTTCTATTCCTGTTTTGTGCTCTGTAATCCATCACCAGCAAAAACCTCTTCTCTGAATGTCCCTTACACGTTATTGTTCTGACTGAAACTTGGACCTCACAGAATCTTGCTTTCTTGCACCCTGGTCAAGTGGTGCTTGTTTAAAAGTCCACTCTCCTTTGAGTGAAAGTGAGAAAACTGTAACCATTCCAGCCTTTGGGGGATAGAGTATGACTCTTGTGGGATCAGCACCATATCGACATATATGGAGTATGAACTTGGAATAGAATTATGGACTTAGAGGGAAAGAAGATGTCTCTCTGGTTTTCATTACTCCTACTAGACCGAGTTCTCATCTCCCTTGAGGAGTGTCAATGTGAAACTTATGACATCCTTATCAGTTACCCTCACTGTTAAAGTCACCTGCTAAGGTTGGGTCACTCCTTCACTTTCTTTGAACACTTAAGCCACCAACTGCCCTCATTCTTATATGACCACCACTATCCATAGTGATTTCAATGTACATGTGGATGATCATTTTAATATTCTGACCTCTGACTCCCTTGATCTCTTTTCTAATGATCTCATTCTCTCCCAGCCTCAACCATACATCCTCATGGAATGGGTCACTTATACTCTACTTTCAACCTTGTCTTTATCAAGGAGAAGCTTACCCTTCCATAATCCCAATCTTCAGGATTCCCCTCTAGGACCACCGCCTCATATCTTTCCAGCTCACTGTACCTAGCACCCTAACTAAAAAATTATATGACTCCATAATGTACTTATCTCACCATCTTTTAACTGTCTTTCATACCCCACATGTTCTCATTACTTCCTTATCCATCCTAGGTCTTGTAGTCCCTCATAATAATCACCCATATGAGGGACTACATACCTTAACTCCTCTCTCACACTTTTTTCCTTTGGCAAAACTCCAGTCCCATTTATTTTGTACCTGTTTTCTGGTTGTTGAACTTGGCTAAGGGAAAATACCCAGTATTAATGCATGGACCCACTTTAAACTCATGAGCCATGAACTCAAATGGTCTGGCAATTCTAACTCATTTCCCTACCCAATTTATTCTTACCTCACAAAAATAATTTCAAACATTCTCCTCAAACTTTCAGCACTTTCTCCTTCATTCTTAACTGATGACCTTGATTCCTTTTTTAATGGAGAAAGTCAAAACAATCAGAAGGGACCTTCCACAAGGCAGCTTCCATGGCTTCTACCACCGGGCTTGTACCGGTGACAGTGTTAATCTTCTGTTCTGTAGTGAGGGACTGTCTGTATTTCTCTCTAAAGCACACTCCTTTTGGACTTCACCTCTACTCAAAGACCAGAAATATTATCAATTTTGAAGAGGCATTTTCTTCTTCCTTATCAATTTATTTCCATCAGCCCACACAAGCTATACTTCTCATGTTAAAATGCTTTCCCCTGATCCCATGCTTTCCTCCAGCTACCTTCCTATTTTTTTTTGTATCCCCCTTGTAACACAACCCCTTCAAAGTGCTGTCCACCTTCAGTGTCTATTTCTGCTTCCCAAGCTCTCTTTTGAATCACTTTAATTGAGACTTTCCAAACCATCCCACCAAAACAGCCAGTGACTTCCATCTGTCAAAGCTATTATTGGTTCTCAGTCCCCATCTCACGTTAGTAATTGATTACTCCTCCTTGGAACTTTTTCTTCATTTGGCTTTCTGGCATATCATCTGCTTGAATCTTCTCTAACCTCACTGCACACTTTTCCAATCATTTCTAATGGTTCTGTTTTATCTCCCTGGACTCTTAATTTTGCAGGCACCCCAGGATTCTATCCTTAGACCTCTTCTGTTTTCTGTCTACACACACTCACTAGATGATCTCATTCGGTCTCATAACTACAAGCTGTCTATATCAGTGCTGTCCAGTAGAGATATAATGAAAGACAAATGTGAGTCAGAGACATAATTTTGAGTGTTCTAATAGCTTTATTTAAAAAATGAAAAGGAACAGTTTAAACTAATTTTAATAATATATTTTACTTAACCCAATACAATGAAAGTTTTAATATTTCAACATGTAATCATCATAAAATGATTAATAAGATATTTTTCCATAGTAAGTCTTTGAAATCTAGTGTTTTACACATAGAACATATCTCAATTAGAACTAGCCACACTAAGTGCTTGGTAGCTGCATGCTACTAGTGTATAGGACAGCACAGATCTATAATTTGGTCGTTGGCTTTTTCTGAGTGACATGGAAACCCGTGGTAAATTTTGAGGAAGGAAATGACATGAATCAATTGACTTTTAAAATGTTACTTTGGCTGTGCTGTTAAACATAGGCTACAAGGGAGCAAGGAAGATTCATTTAGGAGGCTGATGCAGGTAAAAGATGAAGGAGGTACTGGGGAAGGCAGGGAAAAGTGATTATATTTTGAAGGTAGAATGAATAGAATTTCCAGATGGATGTACAGAAGGAAAGGAGTTCAGGATGACTGCTTTTTTTTTTAATCTGAGCCATGGAAGAATGGGGTTGCCTTTAAGACAGATGGGGAAGACAGAAGATGGAGCAGCTTTGGAAAAGGTAGAAGGCAGATCAAGTTTGGATGTTAAGTTTGAATTTTCTATGAAACAAACAAGCAAGCAAGCAACAAACAAAACAACAATAACAACAAATGAAGTTCGTTTCAGATAGTGAAATGTGTCTCAAAAATATCCATAGTAATACACTGTGAAGGTGTTCTTTTTTTCTCCCTATTTTTTCAATTTTTTATTGTTGCATTATAGTTGTGCTATATATTCATACGTGCGTGCTATATAACAGTATAATTTGGCCAATATCACTCCCCGGCACTTCCCTCCCCTTCCCAACTCTGAACAACCCCTGGTTCATTTCATTTACTGATTTCCCTTTGATTTTCATGGTGTCTGCCCCTACTTTTCATTTCCTTTTTCCTATCTTCCACATATGAGAGAAAACACAATCCTTGACCTTCTGAGTTTGGCTTATTTCACTTAACCTAAAGGTCCCTATTTCTATCCATTTTCCTGCAAATGACATAATTTCATTTTTCTTTATAGATGAATAAAACTTCATTGTGTGTGTGTGTGTGTGTGTGTGTGTGTGTAATGTGATGTGTATAGCAAAATATCACATTTTCTTCATTCATGCTTCTGTTGACAGACACCTAGGTAGGTACCTTAGTTTGGCTATCGTGAATTGTGCTGCTATCATCATGTGTATCACTGAAGTATGATGACTTTAATTCTTTAGTATAAATATGTAGGAGTATTATAACTAGGTCGCATGGTGGTTCTATGACTAGTTTTTCAAGGAACAGAGGAGGTACTCTTTAGATAGGCTTGTCAGTGAAAATGTCTCTAAAGGAGCATTTGAACTGGGTCCTGAATGAAGAAACAAGGCAAAAAATCTGGAATAAAATTAGAGGGTACATGAAAGATAAAAGCCTTGAGTTGAGGCAGGAATGTTCAAGGAACAGAAAAGTGGGTAGGATGGGAAGGCGGGCAGAGCAAGTCATACAGTGCCTCATCAGTCATGGTGAAGGAACTTGGATTTTATCTTATGCACAAAGGGGAGCCTTTGGCAGATAGCAAGCTAGAAGGAGTATGATCTGACTTTTATTTTCCAAAGAAAACTCTGGCTCCTGGATGGCAAATGGGTTTATATTATATTCATTATATATATATATATATATATATATATATATATATATATATATAGAGAGAGAGAGAGAGAGAGAGAGAGAGAGAGAGAGAGAGGGAGAAGATGGACACAAAATATTTATTTATTTTTACGTGGTGCTGAGAATCAAACCCAGTGCTTCACATGTGCGAGGTGGGTGGTCTTAACACTGAGCTATTGCCCCAGCCCTCATTATTATTTTTATCATCACAGCAGATAATAAAAGTCAAGGCAGGGAAGGTGGTTATAATCTTTTATAGTAACTGGGAAAGATGCTATAGTTCTTTCCATTATGAAGCTCTCCCTCTCTTGGCTCTAAGTCTTTTGATTTCAAGGTGTTTTGGGAGGTATAAAATGTGTATTCCCTATCTCAGTACCTCCATCCATCATGCTCTGCATTTTCCTACCTCTCATGGTAGGGAAATCAGTTCATGTTTTTGAATGAACTATAAGACACTTCTCTTCAAGGCTCAGGTGTGTGTGTGTGTGTGTGTGTGTGTGTGTGTGTATTTTTCTTGTACACAGCATATTGTCTGTCCCATAATTAAGTCTCAAAGTGGGGCAAGGCCCTGCTTCAAATAACCAGTTTACTGAGAGGCAGCCAGAGGCAGCAAGGAGGATTTTGGGCCTTGCTGGGGTGGGGAACAGGTAGAAGGCAGGGAAGGTGGAGCATGTTGAAAGAAGGGAGGCGGTTAGAGACACCAGCTTTGAGCAAGTCAAGGACAGGTTTGGCCTACTTTTTATTTTGGCCTCAGGCTGGCCTGGTTCTATTGATGGTGAAGTGATACCTATGTGTGGGAATAGCTGAAATGGTTTGATCATCAAGGGACCATAATCCATCATCCAAAGCCTTCATTAAGGAGATATTTCTGCTCAGCCTCGTACAAAGCCATGCCTTCAGGAATTTGCCATCCAGCATCACAGTTCTCTCTGCCGATACTGATGCTGCAAGTCCAAGCACACCCAGGATGGCAGATTGAAGTCAAGCTTTCTGGCACTCCTTCTCTTCTGGCTAGGACAGACATCTTCAGGCTTAATCTCAGGCTGGCAGAAAAATAAAGTGCTGGGCTTTGTCTCTGCTTTCTGCATGCACTGGACTTGAGTTTGATTCTGTCCAAAAGAAGTCTGTGTACTAGAGGGTTGACATTTGGCACCAAGAAAATAACCCAGGTGTCTGGCTGGTTTTCAGTCCCCAAAGTCTTGTTCTTTTCCTTCAAGTCTCTGCAGCCATTTGAAATCCATCGCTCAGCACACGCAGTTTCAGTACCTTTAGATTAGGGATCTAAACCGGTAACTGATGATCCATTAGACTGTCACACTTGGCATCCAAACAGAGCTGACAGGGCTTGTTACAAATTTGTCATTAATTACTGTGTGTAATCACATTAGAACCAAGGTTGGCGACACTTTGCTGTTTTGATGTTTTATATTTGAATTGTATGTATTTTTTAAAAAGAGTGTGCTATTTTTGTTTTTGAATTAGGATATGGGGTTTGGGGTGGTATGCATTGTGTTTTTTAATTGTGCTTTTTTTCTGGGAGGGGAGAAGAGGAAAAGACTTTCCTTTTTCTATCAACAATTGCTCTCATTTCTACATAGGAGGGTGGAAACTTGGTTCCTCCCTCAACCCCTCTAGGCAATGAGTCCATGGCTCAGATTCATAAAGGTTGTTGATTTTGACTTTGGGTTGCTCTACTCTGTTTTTCCCCTCCTTTCATGTTACCTAGCACAATCCATAAGTCCTTCTAGCCAACACTCCCTAAGGGTGGGGTAAGAAAGACAGCCCATTTAAGTTGTCTTATGCTACTCCACGCTTTGGGTAATCTGCTTTTATATTCACCAAAAGAAGCCAAGTTGGTGGCATATTCTCCCTTGTTCTTATATCTGACACGTACTTAAAGTTTAAATGGTGCCAGAATGAATCACATTGCTTGCATTCTTGTAATTAACTGCAAAACATTCCAGACTTGGGCCCAAGAATCCAAGGAAGATGTCATGTTTCCATATATTATCTGATCCCTGTTCTGATAAAAAATTTTTGTTTATTATATACGGCATCATCCCCCATGGAAGTCTGCTGTCATTCTAATATTGTTGCTCATCATCTCTCTGCCTTTGAAAGGAAGTCGACATTTCCTCTTTCCCATCTTACTTCCATTCTCTAGCTCTGCTCCTTGCTATATCACCTTCCTGAGCCTGGGTTATGTTGCCTCATGGGTAAAATGGATATAATAAGGAACACCTGCCTTTCCAATGCCACAGAGTTACTGAGGATCAAGTGAGACAATGGACATAAAAGTACTTTAATTCTGCTAATGTAGGCAATTGTTATTATCATTCACTTACTGCTCTTTCCTAGCTATCTACATGGTGTACTCTGCCTTGCTGTGTTTCATATGTGGGCACCTTGCTGCTCCTGTTAGTGAAGAACCATTTAAAACCCAAAGAAAATTATAAGAAATAAATCAATATAAGAATCCTTTCTCGATGGGTAGTTCATTTCATTATTATGTATGCCATTTATAAACTTTTTTTAAGAGAGAGTGAGAGAGGGAGAGAGAGAGAGAATTTTAATTTTTTTTTTTTTAGTTATTGGAGGACACAACATCTTTGTTTTGTACGTGGTGCTGAGGATCGAACCCGGGCCGCAAGCATGCCAGGCAAGCGCGCTACCGCTTGAGCCACATCCCCAGCCCCAAATATACTTTTCCATTTTTATATAGGTTGAATTCAGCTGCCAGATGAATATAAAAGCTGTAAGTCCTATGGTGACCAAGCACTTCCATCCAAATGGCTACCAGTCAAAATTCCTCTTGACTACCAATAAAAGGAGAACAACTGCATGTTATTCATTTTAATTAGCAACAGGAATTCCAAGCATTGCCTTATATATGGAAGTTTTTGTGTCAGAATGAATTTTGTGGTGAAGTGCTCTGAGCCTTTTAGTATATTTGTTTCCACTCATTTATTCCTGTGAAGAAGATGGATAAACCAAGGTACAAAGGTGTGCATAATTCTCTAAAGCCACAGAATTGGTGTCAGACTTATGAGAGCTCCTTGCCTCTTTCTTTTCCATGTATACATTCAAAATACTTTAAGATAGATAACTTAGTAAGTTTATGTTTATGGTTTTTGCAATAGCTTTTAATTTATTTTAATTTCACGCTAGGTTTCTGAGGGTTTTAAGCTGCATGCTTAAAGTTTCCTTCTCAGAATTTGTAAGGTGAAGCCCATCTATACACAGGAAGAGCAAAAGGAATTAATATGCACTGAATTTCTACTCCATGCTGATCTCATGCTAGGATCTTCTCACACATCATTTTATTTAATTCTTGGAGCAATGACTCAAATTATATAATATTATCCCCATTTTGTTGAACATTAAACTGAGGTTAAAAAGTTGCATTATTGGGATTTAACCATACCTGTGCTGTATCTCTATGAAACATCAAATTCACTATAAGTTTAGTATTTCCATTTCTGAAGAATTTAATCTTTCCAAAATTATAGTTATTTATCCTCACTTTTACAGATTCCACTGTAGTATTTAATTTAAAAAAGAAAATATAGCTGGGAATGGTGGTACATGCTTGTAATCCTAGTGACTCAGGAGGCTGAGACAAGTGGATCACAAGTTCAAGGCCAGCCTTAGGAACATAGCAAGGCCCTAAGCAACTTGGTGAGACCCTATCTCAAAATAACAAATAAAGAGGACTGGGGATGTGGCTCAGTGGTTAAGTGCCCTGGGTTCAATTCCAGGCACATAAACAAACAAACAAACAAACAAACAAACAACAAATATAAAAGGAAATATACTTTCAATCTGGAAAGTGATAAAGATACAGATAAACAGAGAGTCCCTGACTTATGATGGTTCCACTTCTGATGTTACTACTTACAACAGTATGAAAGTGAAATACATTTCATTGAAACCATACTTTGAATTTTGATCTTTCCCAGGGCTCATGAGATTTAGTATGATACTCCCAATGCTTGCTAAATGGCAACAGGTCACAGCTCCTAGTCATTCCTAGGATCTTGAGCGTAGGCAACCAGTACTCTACAGTGGTTTTTGTAGCTAGGCTTGGGTGTTCAGCAGATTAGGTGAATTGAATACAGTTTGATTTGTTGTGTTTTCAAGTTATAGTAGATTTATTAGGATGCATCCCCATCGTAAGTTGAAAAGTTACTATATTTGAAAGGTTAAATATAAACTAGTAGAAATACTAAGAATACAATTTATTAGTACTTTTTATTCAAATGTAAAGTAAGATAACATATTAGTGCTACTGTGCACGTAGTGTAGGCAGATTTAACAACTTTCTTAATTATGACTTCCCTTAACTACCTCAAATTGTATTATGTAGTTTTAATAGAGAGAAAATATAAATGCTATCTCTATTTTCCCTTTATATTAAAGAATTTTCTGGATACAAAGATATCTTGGTGGCTGGAGAACTACCAGGATGCATTGAGGAAAGTGCCACTTTCTTCAATGAAAGTCCATCCATGCCCATAAATGCCTCTTTGCTCATGGAAAACATAAGACCCAGACTGGATTTGAAGACTGCTTATAGTTAATGTTAACTTTTTCAGCCAATTCTGAGCCACTTAAAAGCAAAACACTACTAGTGTAATCACCCCCTAGTGGAAACTTGCAAATATTGGTACCAATAAGCTAAAGGTAAACAAGCAAATGAATTCTTTTTAGTCATTTTTTTTTTCTCGAGAGAGGGAGTAGAGAGAAACTCTCATTCATTGAACAAATTATTTGAAATGATATTTCCTGATTTATATCTTGGACAAAGTCTACAAGGTATAACTATTTCCTATTTAAAAATGAGATGTGACTATCTGGTTCAGATTCAAAACTACGTTGGTCTGATTTTTTTCCACTATGTTGATAATTACTCTTTGAGGGAATGATTGCTGGGATTGTCTTCAATAATGAGTTAATAAATATACTATACAAATACCCTTTTTAAATATATGAAAACAAAGACATTTATAATCAACTGGACTTTTTGGAGTTCTGGGTTAATGTCAGGCAGGCCTTTGACTATTGCATTTTATTTCCTTCTGTCTGCCACAAGCTGGAGCTACTGTATAAAAGCCAGTCACTTTGCATTCAAAGTATAACTCTGGGAAATGAAGCTGGACACCCTTAATTTCCAAAGAGCTTGAGAGTAAATTTCAGAGAATTACAGATGGAGAAGTGCAGTGTCATAGAGAACTAAGTAATTTCACTTGACTACTTATTACTTATGTGATTCTGGATAATTCTTTGTCCTTGCCTCCCAGTTTAGTTAGTTGTAAAATGGATATAACAAAACCAATTTTGTGGGGATCACTGTAGTGATAATTAAATGTTAAAAGCTTATACAGATGTATGTTATGTACTCCATACATAATCACTAATGTCATTGGTGGTTGTTTTTATTTACCTTATCATCATTATAATAACCCAAGAGATGCTCAGTTTTCATGTTATTACCCATCATCTTGTACCTCACATATGAAAAGTGCTCCTTAACCTTCTATTATTGGTGTTTGCTTCTTGGGTGAATGTTTTGGATGGTGTTTGCTAAGAGACTATTATATTATTATAATGTTGAACATCAAAATGACAAGAACATTATCTGTCTTAGGGATTAGGATCAATCCTTAACAGCAAGCTCATTTATTATGTCAGTCACTCAGGCTTGCTTTGTGGTAAGAGCAGTGTTTCCCAGCATGTGTTCCGTAGAACTTTTGTCACATCTGCATCAAGTTTCATAGTCAAATAAGAATGGGAAACTCACCTTGTTTCATCCCTTTCCTATTTTAAGGAATCATAATGCATATGAGCATTTTTAAGACTCTGAAGATATTATAAGAACTAACCATTCTCCTATTTATGCCTAGTTTTGTAAGCAACTTTTCCATTTTCACCGTGAAAACAATTAAAAAAATATTTGGGAAGCACAAATATATAAAGTTTGGAGATGCATGAATGGCCAAATGTCTACTTATAGTATTTAATATATAAATTCAGATAAAGATAGGTATTCATAATTACATGTTAAAGAACATCATATTTAGAAATAATAGCTTTTGAAAACTCAAATTTCATATGTCTTTTTCCAACTCACATTCTATGAGAAAGACTTCAGTGTTTTTTTCTCATTATTAGGATCATTTACAATTTCCTGGAGTGCTTCTTTGCTCATTTGTTGGAGATAGCACTTTTTGGACGTGTTTGCATCATTACAGGAAATCTTATCCTCAGTTTCAGGTACCCATTTGTATAACACCAGAATTTTTTAAAAAATTATTTATTCTGTAAGTATATATTCATGATTATTATATCAAATGATCTTCAAATGTGTTTTAAAAATGATTAAAATTCTGAGATCATAATCCCAGAAATAATTAGTATTTTTTGTTAAATTCATTTGCTGTCTATTTAATGCTTTTGTCAGGTACCTTGTCATTTAAAATAAAGCCACTACTAGAGGGCATAGTCGTGGAAGGCTGTTAGAAATGCCATATATGACAATGATTTCTTTTTTTTCTTAAGGAATTATTTGGGGAAAAATGTTGTACCATACATGTATTTGTATAAAACAGTGTTGTGTGTGTATGTGCTGAAATAACTATTTCTATGCTAGAAACAGTCTTTTGGCCAGCAGCACAGAAAGTAGCTCTGCCATCAGGTTTTTGATAGGAATAGGCTACTAGCAAGTGTTAACGGTGAAAGAGACTACAGTCAAAAATCTGTATTTATGGGTTGGGATTGTGGCTCAGAGGTAGAGTGCTCGCCTAGTACGGGCAGGACCTGGGTTCCATCCTCAGCACCACAAAGAAATAAAGGCATTGTGTTGTGTCCATCTACACCTAAGAAAATAAATGTTTTTTTTTTAAAATCTGTATTTATAACCTTATTTATTTCTCATATTTCCTGGGTCATTTTTCTTTGATTTTTCCCCCCTCAGAATCTAGTCAAGGTAAAGGCCTGGGGTAAGGCATGGCCCCCCAGACTCTGTCACCTGTGTCTCCTTGAAATCTCAAGACTTAGTACCCATTAAAATCCCCACAGAAGGTTTAAAAAAAATAGATGATGCCACCTGAGAATATGGAAGTTATAATCACTGGGGGTGAACCCCAGGCATGATTTTTTGGCAAAGTCTTTCCCAGGGTTGAAAGGGCCAAAACCTTCCAGAAGGCCTTTAGTTTCTTTTGTGTCACCCTCCTAAAATTTTGGACAGAAGCGACTTATTCAAAGCCAAGAGTTGGATCTCGACGGAAAAAGCATTTGTGTAATGTACTCTTTTTTCTTTATGTCTCTTCTCTCCACCTCCAAGTCACTCCTAATATTCCCATTATGGAGTTAGAAACAGAAAACCCGGATGGAGAAGCTGCATGCTCCCGATGGGATGGGAGGTTGTTGGTAATGGGCAGTCTCATTGCTGAATTGAATTTGAGTGCCGGGAAAGCTTCTTGGCTAATGTTTCAGTCCTTTGGTTGAATTCATCTTTGACAACAAATGCCTGCGGTTGAAGTTACACCATTCTCATCCCTTTCCATTTCCCTTCGCTGGGGCAATCTTCCTCTACGTATTCTCTCCTTTGATGGGAAAGACTCTGCAGCTATTCTCTTCTCAGCCAATAGGCTGCCTCCTTGTGAATTGTTAGAGGCTAAAAGAGGGAGTTACTAGCGAGGAGTTGGGAAACTAGGATCCTTCTCCTGTGGACATGCCTCTTTGGGCATTTTAGAGGAAAAAAAAAATAGGAATACCCGTGCAAAGTAATGATAATATCTTACAAGTGTATGATGCCTTACAACTTTTAAAACACTTTCACATTCGTCACTTTCCCTTGGATTATTCCAGAAATTGATGCAACAAATCCTTTGAATATTTCAGAAATGGATGCAACAAATACTCACAGGCTCATTTTAGGATTAAAAAAAAGCCCACATATGTTGAGAAAATAAATTATTTTCCCACAAGAGCCTGGGCAAGGACAGAAGTGGGTCCAAGACCTGATCTTTAGTAATTACCTACATCAGTCCCCTAACTGGCTACTTCCTAGAGTGGCCTGGGAATATTGTAAAATAACACAATTACTGCAAATATGGGACTCTAATTCAATCGGCCTGGGATAGAGCTCAGGAATTAATAGAATTTTCTCATAGATCTCAATTCCAATTAAACATCTGGATCACCCAGGAAGTGTTAAAAAAGTCCATGGCTCAGGTTGTACTCCAGACCAACTAAATCAGCATCTCTAATGTGGAGACCCAGGGGCCAGTGGTTTGTGAGATTCCATCTTGGCACTAAAGCTCTGAAACAGTGCTCTAGATTATAGCTTTACAAAGTCCCTTTTACAGAGTTTCAGCACAGCAAGTAGGTAAAGACAAGTATACAGTTGAAATTGAGGAGACCAGGATTCAAATCCTGGCTCTGGTTCTTTGGAAGAACAGAAGAAGAAGAGAGGGAAAAAGGAGGGGAGGAGATAGAAAATTCTGTTTGCTCATTTCATCTCTCTGAGCCACAGTCTTTTGTTTTATAAGATGAGGAAAATGAGTAGTACTTAGCCTTAAGGGACATTATGAAGACCAGATGGACATGAAAAAGGTACATGAAATAACCATGCCCATTCCGCTCTAAGCAATTGCTGCCAGTTCCCTTTGAGCTTAAAGATTGCATAGTTTCGGCCACTGGCCAAGATGTTCTTTTGGTGTCCAAAGTTTCCACCCTCAACCTTACACAGAGTTAGACTTTGAGGGCATGAAACAGAGCTCCAGAACTTTCCACTAATGAAACAAGGTTTGGAAAATTGGAAGCCTCTTTCTGCTGTTGCTATTGGCATATTCAGCCTTCTGAACCCTGGAGTTATGGATCTGCCAGTTTGCTAAATGCTTACTCAAAAGGGCCATTTATTTTCAGAAGAACACTTTAGCTATTACTATTCACCTTCCCCATTCCTCCATCTAGCTCTTTGAGTTCCCCCGAATACCCCCAAGCACCTTTTGTTTAGTCCCATTCAGCAAATTAAGGAAAGTTCTAGTATGTGTTTCTTATTCAGTAAATGCTGAGTTCACTGTAACCCAGGCCCACTGGAGAACAAATAAACCCATACTATAAACACCCACTCCCTTGCCTCACAATTTGTACTGGTTAGAACGGAATCTTCTAATATTAGGAATGGTAGCATGAGGATCATTTCATAACCACAAACACAGCAAAAGCAATCATGAAATTATGGATGACTCATTGTCAAAGGAACACTTGAATCATCTTGATCAACCCCCTAGGTTGATCAAATGGGGAAACTTCTGCACCAAACTCACACTGTGCCATTAGACTGCTGTCTAATTGATTGTTAGTGCTGGATTTCTCTTGACCACATCAGTTCTATTTTTAAACTTCTCATAATTCCCTGCTCACCAAGTAACATATAGTTTTTGTGAGCACTTTCCTCTTATTTCTTATACATTTACAAGTTTCCTTTTAGAAGTAGGAAGTTAGTGAGTTGAAGACACATTAATTCTTATTTGTCCTAAATAAAACAGTCCCTGGTACACTGTAGTTCCAGTACACATATATTAAATATACCATAAATCCTACATTCTTTCCCAATGAAGGTGGCTATTTTCTGTCAAGCTGAGCATACTGAGATTTAGTTTGTATACCATTTTCCCTAGGTATCCATGAGCAAAAAAAAATTTATCACAATATATCTACATATATATTTGAGAGAGGGGTGGGGGAGTAGGAAAAGAGAGGAAGGAAGAACAGAGGAAGAAAGGTGGAAAAAGGAGAGGCGTGAGAAAATACTGTGTGCTAGATGTTATTCTAGTTTCTGGGGATACAAAAATGAACAAAACAGCCTGAAAGACCTACTGTCATGGAGTTTCTATTATGTGTGTGTGTGTGTGTGTGTGTGTGTGTGTGTGTGTGTGTGTGTCTGTTGTACGTTTGTGCATCACATGTCAAGGGAACAAGCAACAACCAAAAAGTAAGTAAATAAGTAATTTAAGTTTTAGATAATAAGTGCCATAGAGGAAAATAAGAGTAAAGGAATGGAGAACTGGTTGGAGTGGGCTGTTGGAATTTCAAATAGAGTGCGCAAGGAAGGCCTCACTGAAATGGAATTTAAGCAAAGACTTAAAGGAGGTTTGTAAGGAGATTTGAAGTATTTGTGTGAAGAACATTCCAAGTGGAAGGAATAGAGAAGGTCAAGTCCCTGAGCTGGGAGAGAATAAGGAGCATTCCCAGAATGTTCTGCAGGAGTGCACAGGTGCAGGTGAGGGTGGAGGGAAAGTGATTTCAGGGGGAGCCGGATGAGGGAGATGAGTGGCAGTGTTGGGAAAGCTTTGGAGGAACCTTTTAAGTCACTGTAAAGATCAACTTTTATTCTGGCTGACATGGGAAGCCAGCGGAAATTTGATCAGACTCATATTTAAAAGAATCACTTTGGCTGCTATTATGAGAATAATAATAGGAAGGAGAGTGAATGTTGAAGAAAGAAAACCAGTTAGAAAAACAGTTAGAAAATTATGGCAGTAGAACAGGTAGCTCAGACTATGATGAGAGAGGAGCAGGTAATAATAGATGTGAAGGAGCCTGAGTAGATTTTAAAGATAGAACCAAAGGGTTTTGCTCATAGATTAATTGTGAGTCAAAAATTACCCCAAGTTTTTTTTTTAATCTGTACAACTCAGAGGAAAGATGGAATTGCCAGTAATTAATAAAGAGATACCTACAAGTTTGTATACCATTTACCCTGGGTATCTATGAGCAAAAAACGTACCAAAATATCTACATATACATTTGAGGGACAGGCGGAGGAGTGGGAAAAGAGAAGAAGGAAGAACAGAGGAAGAAGAGAGGAAAAAGGAGAGGGGAGAGATAGAAAATACTGTGTGCTAGATGGTAAGACAGAGGTAATATCTCTGTTCATATCTCTCCACCCCCCACCTCTCACCCTATTTTACATATGAAACATCAAAATTCAGGGAAGTTAAGTAACTTCCTGAAGGTATCATAGCTAATATGTAGTGGTGTTGAGTTGGAAGTGAAACATTATAGACTTTGAAACCTCTGCTTTCTCTACCCTACGAAGCTTTCATAGTATCACTTATAATCCTCCACTATTTTTTTGCCCCTACCCCACTTTTTTTTGTATTGCTGGGAATCAGACTCAGGACTCTGCACATGCTAAGTAAATAGATCTACAACCAAGTAACATCCATAGGCTCTATTCCATTTTTCAATTAAAACCCCTGATATTTAGAGAATTTAAATAACTGGCTTAAGTCAAGTAGCTAATAAGCAAGCGAGCAAAGGGTCAAACTTGGTTTGACTCCAAAACCCATATTCTTTCTGTGAAACTCTCTTTACTATTATTTATACCATGCAAGATGGTGGTAAAGATTAAATGTATGCAATGTACCTAGCACATACAATATCTGCTACATAGTACATTAAAATAAATGATTGTTGCTACTGGTGTAGATTCAATTGGGT
Source organism: Spermophilus citellus (assembly GCF_964194105.1). Lineage (NCBI taxonomy): Eukaryota > Metazoa > Chordata > Mammalia > Rodentia > Sciuridae > Spermophilus > Spermophilus citellus. The sequence goes on from NC_138183.1 coordinate 220,397,273, forward strand.
GTATTGTGTTTTCTCCTAAGGGAACTATAAATTCATTAAACTATGAAACTTGCATTATTTTGTACCATCAAGAAATCAGAGCTATGCTAATATTTATTAAGCCAGTCACGTTGGATGCAGTTGAGTAGATTGTAAACAACATACCATGGACACTCCTATAATACATATCAATTTTCTAGTAAAAGAGACATGCATGTAGGAGCAGGCATGACAAGCAAGCTGGTATATTAGGGCCACCAGATACCTTTTAGTAGAACTACAAAAATGTACACAAGATGTAACAGATAGCTCAAATAATTGTGTCACTATTAAAGAGATTGAATTTGCAGTTAAGTTTCCAGGTAGCAGTCTGTTTCCAGGCACAGATTGCTGCACTGAAAACTTCTTACCAAATACTTTAAGAAAAATTAACACAGTTTCCATATAATCTTTTCCAGGAATTAGAAGATGAGAACAATCTCAACTCAAATTATGATGCCAGCATTACTCAGGGCTGGGGATGTGGCTCAAGTGGTAGCGCGCTCGCCTGGCATGCGTGCGGCCGGGGTTCGATCCTCAGCACCACATACCAACGAAGATGTTGTGTCCACCGAGAACTAAAAAATAAATATTAAAAATTCTCTCTCTCTCTCTCTCTCTCTCTCTCTCTCACTCTCTCTTTAAAAAAAAAAAAAAGAACACATTAGACCAAATATGCTTCATGAACTGAAGTGCAACAATCTTGAATATAACACAAGTTAAATTCTTCAATGTATAAAACAATAATACACTATGACCAAGTGGAGTTTAGAGTGGCCATATAAAACTAGTTCAACGTTGGGATGTTAATCAATGTAATCCATCATATTAATAGTGTAAAGAAGACTTAACAATTGATTTTACCAACTGGTGCAGAAAAAAATATATGACAAAATTCAACATCCACTCTGATAAAGATGCTCTGTGAACTTGGAATAGAAAGGAAACATTCTCAACCTGGTACAAAACAGCTGAGCTAAAATAATTTTTAATGGTGAAAGACTGCTTTCCCCCCAAATTTAGAAATAAGGGAAGAATATCCATTGTTACCACTCAGTGTCATACTGGATGACCTATCTAATTTTAATAAGGTAAGAAAAAAGGAGAAACAAAGATATTCAGATTCTCAGATGACATGATTATCTATGCAGAATATCACCAGGAATCCACAAAAGAACTCCACTAATAAGTGAGTTTAATGACGTTGTACAGTATGAGGCCAACATACAAGAATCTAATGTATTTCCTATGCCAACATTGAAGAATAGGAAACTAAATTTGTGTGCAGATGTGTGTGCTGGGGATTGAACACTGGGGATTAGACTCAGGGCCTTGAATGTGCTAAACACATGCTGTACCACTCAGCTTTCCTCTAGCTCCTGGAAACTAAGAAATATTTTAAAAATGCACATTAACTCCACAAAATAACATATTTATGAATAAACATAACAAAACATTAACAGGTTTTGTATGCTGAAAACTACAAAATCCTGATGAAGCAAATCAAACAAAATCTAAACAATGGAGAGAGATACTGTTTTATGGGTCGAGATATTCAACATTGCAAAGATGTACTTCTTCCCAAATTGACCTATAGATTTAGTGTATTTGTAATAAAATCTCACCAGTATTTTTGTAGATATAGATAAGTTGGTCCTAAAATTTATATGGAAAGTCAGAGGAACTATAATAACCAGGACAATTTTGAAAAATGATAATAAAGTTGGAGAAATCACATTATCCAATTTTTAAGATTTACAATAAAGCTGTGGCAATCAATTCAGTGTATATATATATTTTTAAAAAGAGACACATGGATCAATAGAGCAAAATAGAAACAACAAGAAATAGACCCACACAAATACTTCCCAATAATTTTTCACAAAGTTACAAAAACCATCCAAAGGAGAAGAAACAGCCATTCAACAAATGGTGTTGGAATAACTGGACAATCATGCAAAAAAGAGGTTTGATCTTAAGTTCAAACCTTGTACAGGTTGACTTACGCTGTGGTTACATACTGATAAGCCATCAAGAGTTGAAAACAGGGGCAGGGGCTGGGGCTCAGTGGTAGAGCGCTTGCCTCGCGTATACTGGGTTTGATCCTCAGCACCACATAAAAATAAATAAAAATATTGTGTCTGTTTACAACTAAAAAAGATATTTTTAAAAAATGTTGAAAATATCCTAAGTCAAAAATGTATTTCATATGCCTAATTTCCCTAACATCATATCTTGTCATGACATTTTAAAGTTTACCTACTTAAAGATGCTCAGATCACCTACATTAGCCTACAGTTGGGCAAAGCCCTCTGACTCAAAACCTATTTTGTAACAAAGTGCTGAATATCTCACATAATTTATTGAACATTGTACTGAAGGCGAAATGCAGAATAGTTATATGGATAGACTTTTGCACTATTATAAAGTTAAAAAATCATAAGTTGAACCTTCATAATTTAGAAAATTAACTAAACATGGCTCATAAATCTATTTTAAAACCATTAAACTACATACAGAAAACTTTTTTTATTTTGGGGATTGAACCAGGGGTGCTTTACCACTGAGCTACATCTCCCAGTTCCTTTTTATTTTTTATTTTGAGACAATGTCTCTGTAAGTTGCTGAGCTGGTCTAAAACTGGTTAATTTTCCTGTTTCAGCCTCCTGAGTCCCTGGGATTATAGTACCAACATGCCTGGCAAAATTGCAAATTTTTAAGAAAAAAAACCTAGGAGAAAAACCTTGTGACTTGTAATGAGAAAAAAATTTTAGATGTGATACTAAGAGCACAATCCAGAAAAAAAAAAAGATTATGAATTGGATTTCCGCAAAATCAAAAACTTTTGCTCTATCAAAGACTGTGTAAGAATGAAGTCATGCCACAGACTGAAAGAATACAAATCAAACATCAAAGGACTTTTTATCTAGACTCTAAATCGTAATTATAAGAAAAGAAACTATTCAAATTTTTTAAAAATACTGTATTCATGAGTTAGAAGAATCATTATAATAAAGAGCCTCTTCACAAATTTATCTATACATTTAACTAAGTTCAACTCAAAATTGAAACAGGATTTTGTTGGTATACTAAAGCTTATTTTGAAATTTATATAAGATGATATAAGCATGAGGATGATAGTTAAAACACTGTGTTGTACCCTGGAAACTTGCTAAAGATCTTTAATCTTCTCAGCAACAAACACAAATGGTACCTTTGTAAGGGTGATATGTTAAATAGGTAGAATGTGGTGATCATTTCATAACACATATGTGTATTAAAACATATGTGTTTTAAATATACAATTTTTATGTCAATTATATCTCAGTAAAAATGTTAAAATTTTTAAAAATAAAAACAAATTATTTGGAAAGACAAGGAACTAAAATATCTCTAACACTCAGAGCAAACGGAGCCAAATAAGCAAATTAATGAACATTTAAAAAAATGTTCATTAGCCAATCAGGAAAGGCAAATTAAAACCAAGATGAGGTAACACTGCATATCTATTTGAATGACTGAAATAAAAAACATTGAGGAGTACAGATAAGGATGCAGAGAACTGGACTTCATACACATGGCTAGTAGAAAATGAAAAGGCAACTCTACATAGCACTAGGGTAGTTTCTTAAAAAGTTAAACATATACTTATCATATGCCCCAGAAATCTCATTCCAAGGCACTTGACCTAGAGAAATGAAAACTTTTGCTTACACAAAGACATTTATGGCAATTTTATTCAGAATTACCAAAACATTGGAAACACCTAAATGTCTTTTAATGAGTGAACATATAAACTATGTTACATTTGTAAAATGGAATACTACTCAGCAAAAAAGGAGCAAACTATTTGTAAAAAAAAAAAAAATGGGTGAATCTGAAATGCATTATGAAATGCAGTTGAAAGGAGCCTGTTTCAAGAGATTGCACACTGTGTCAATCCATTCACATTCCATCCTCTAAAAATGGCAGTGACAGGGAGATGATCAGCCATTTCCAGGGGCTGGGTTAGGGAGAGGCTGTGACCATAAAGATCAAGACAAGACAATTGGAGACGTTAGTATGGAACTATTTTGTGTACTTATTTGGGAGGTAGTTACCTGACTCTATACATGTGCTACTGCATTCTACGTGAAAAATTCAACTAATTGCATAGTAATAGTAATTTTAAAACAAATTAATTACTTGAAGAATGATTGGTACTAAAGTGATTGAATTGGATGTTAAAATAAGGCTTTCCAAAACTTCATTGCATTTATTCCCTAGATTGTCTGTATTCAACTGTCACTTGATCACTGGAGGGGGGCGGTAATTATATACTTATATACATTAAGGAACTTTGAATAGCTTTGGGGTAAAATATAATCCTTAGAGGAAGTCACAGTTTCCTTCAAAGTTTTAGCAGAGGATTTTAGAAGAACACTTTCCAGATAGAGGGAGAATCAATTATATGTTCAATTACCTGTATATAAATCTACTAACCCCAATATTTTCCTGCCAGAGGTCTTATTTGTCTTCAAAAGACACCTTGTCTCCTTCTATCCCTTCAAGTCTTACAGGGTCATTTGTATACTTACATATGTTAAGGAAATTTGAGTAGCTTTTGGGTAAAATATATGTATGTGGAATATTTATGGTAGAGATATTTGTCATATACATATCTGGAACTCAGGAGAGAGGAGACAGTGGGTAATTCCATTTGTAAATTATAGGTATAGATGAGCTCATCCAGGAATAATGTGTATTATTGTGTATAATACGTGAGACAAGGACTGAGGAATGTAATTCAGGGTTATCAATGTTTGAGAAAAAAATGTGAGGAGGAACTCATAAAGGAGATTGAAATGGGAGTAGGAGGTGAAACACTTTGTGAAAGCCAAGAAAGCTTAGTAAGAATAGTTAGCTATCTCCAACTCCATGGAGAAGTCAACAAAGATGACGTTTGAAACATCGTCATTGTGTTGCACAAATAGCAGGTCATTGGCATTGCAAAAACATTTTTAGAGTTGTTGTGGGAGAAAGTGCCGAGAGTATATAGCTTTAGAAATAAATGAGAGGCAAGGAAATGCTTTCATAAAGCTCTGGCTTATTTATATTTGGATTCTTGAATAAGGTTTTGATGTTATGATTACTCTTACTTCAATCCATTAAGCCAAGTTAAATTAAAATCTCAATAAAATTTTGAACTTATGGCAAAACTTGAAGCTAAGTAATAGTTACACATGATTAACATTTAGATAAAATCCTCTTTTGGTAAGACTCAAAATTGTTAAGTTTTTCAACACTTGAAATCTACAGTATTACAATGAAAGAGATGTAAACATATATTAAAAAACAATTTATTTCTCCTTTAAAAACTGGAACAAGACAGGCATGCCCTCTTTCATCACTTCTATTCAATATAATCCTCGAAACTCTAGCTAGAGCAATTAGATGAAAGAAATTAAAGGAATACACATAGGAAAAGAACTCAAAGTATCCCTATTTGCCAATGACATGATCTATATTTAGAAGGTCCAAAAAATTCCACCAGAAAACTTATAGAACAAATAAACTCATCAAAGTAGTAGTATATAAAATTAACACTCATAAATCAAATGCATTTCTATACGTAAGTGATGAATCCACTGAAAGAGAAATTAGAAAAACTACCTCATTCAAAATAGCCTCAGAAAAGATAAAATACTTGGGACTCAATCTAACAAAAGAGGTGAAAAACCTCTACAATGAAAACTACAGAACACTAACGTAAGAAATTGAAGAAGACCTTAGAAGATGTAAAGATCTTCCATGCTCTTGGATAGGCAGAATTAATATTGTCAAAATGGCCATACTCCCAAATCTTCATCATATTGGATTAGGCGCTGACTTCCTTAACAAGACTCCTATGGTGCAAGAATAAAAATCAAGAATCAATAAATGGGATGAACTTAAACTAAAAAACTTCTTTTCAGCAAAAGAAACAATCAATGAAGTGAATAGAGAGCCCACAGAATGGGAGCAAATTTTTAGCATACACACATCAGATAGAGCACTAATCTCTAAGATATATAAAGAGCTCAAAAATCTTAACACCAAAAAAACCAAACAACCCAATCAATAAATGGGCTAAGGAACTGAACAGACACTTCTCAGACTAGGATATACAATTAACAAATATATAAAAAATGTTCAACATCTGTAGCAATTAGAGAAATGCAAATCAAAACCATTCTAAGATTTCATTTCACTCCAGTCAAAATGGCAGCTATTAAGAATATATACAACAATAAGTGTTGGCAGGGATATGGGGAAAAAGGCACACTCATACATTGCTGGTGGGACTGAAAATTGGTGCAGCCAATAAGGAAAGTAGTATGGAGATTCCTTAGAAAACTGGCAATGGAACCACCATTTGACCCAGCTAGCTATCCCACTGCTCAGTTTATACCCAAAGGAATTAAAAACAGCATACTACAGGGATACATCCACAACAATGTTTATAGCATCACAGTTCACAATAGCTAAATTGTGGAACCAACCTAGATACCCTTCAGTAGATGAATGGATAAAGAAAATGTGGTATATATACACAATGGAATATTACTCAACATTAAAAGAGAATAAAATTATGGCATTTGCAGGTAAATAGATGGAGTTAGAGAAGATAATGCTAAGTGAAGTTAGCCAATCCCAAAAACCCAAATGCTGAATGTTTTCTCTGATATAAGGATGCTGATTCATAATGGGGATGAGGGGGCAACATGGAAGGAACAGACAAACTTTAGATAGGCAAAGGGAAGGGAGGGGAACAGAGGGGGAATGGGGATAGGAAAGATGGTGGAATGAGACAGACATCATTAACCTAAGTACATGTATGGAAACACAAATGGTGCGACTCTACTTTGTGTACAACCAGGGACATGAAAAATTGTGCTCTATTTGTGTAATATAAATTGAATTGCATTCTGCTGTCATATATAACAAGTTAGAATACATAAAATTTAAAATGATCTCCTCTGTCAAAAAATGCCCATACTACCAAAATGGCCATATAGATTTAATCTAATTCCTATTAAAATCCCAATGACATTCTTTATAGGACTAGAAAAAGCGATCATTAAATTCATTTGGGAAAATAAGAGACTGAGAATAGCCAAAGTAATCCTTAGTATGAAAAGTGAAGCAGGAGGCATCATAATACCAGACCTTAAACTATACTACAGAGCAATAGTAACAAAAAATGGCATGGTATTGGCACCAAAATAGACATGTGGGTCAATGGTACAAAATAGAAGACACAGACAAACCTACATAAATACAGTTATCTTATACTAGGCAAAGGTGCTGAAAACATACATTGGCGAAAAGATAGTCTCTTCAACAAATGATACTGGGAAAACTGAAAATTCATATGCAGCAAAATGAAATTAAACCATGCACAAACTCAACTCGAAGTGGATCAAGGACCTAGGAATTAGGCCAGAGATCCTGCGCCTAGTAGAAGAAAAAGTAAGCCCAAATATTCATCATGTTGGATTAGGCCCTGACTTCCTTACAAGACTTCTAAAGCACAATGTGATGGACTCAAACTAAAAAGCTTCTTCTCAGTAAAAGAAACAATCAATGACATGAAGAGAGAGACTACAGAGTGGAAAAAAAATCTTTACCACATGTATATCAGATAAAGCACTAATCTCCAGGGTATATAGAGAACTCAAAAAATTTAACACACACACACACATACACACACACACACACACACACCACACACACAAAATCCAGTCAATAAATGGGCTAAGAAACTGAACCGAGACTTCTCAGAAAAAGATATACAAGCAATCAACAAATATATGAAAAAATATTCAACATCTCTAGCAATTAGAGATATGCAAATCAAAACCACTCCAGTTAGAATGGCAGCTATTAAGAATAGAAACAACAAAAAGTGTTGGCAAGGACATGGGGGAAAAGGTACAATCTTACATTGCTGGTGGCACTGCAAATTGGTGCAACCACTTTAGAAAGCAGTATGGAGATTTCATCAGAAAACTTGAAATGGAACCATCATTTGACCCAGCTATCCCACTCCTCGATCTATCAAAGGACTTAAAATCAGCATGCTATAGTGGTGCAACCACTAAATTAATCCATGTTATTAAAAACTAATCAAATGATTATAACTCAATTTACAATAGCTAAACTGTGGAAACAACCTAGATGCCCATCAATAGATGAATGGATTAAGAAACTATGGTATATATACACAATGGAATATTGCTCAACATTAAAAGAGAACAAAATTATGACATTTGTAGGTAAATAGATGAAGTTGAAGAATATCATGCTAAGTAAGCTAATCCCAAAAAACCGAAGGCTGAATGTTTTCTCTGATTAGTGGATGCTGATCTTTAAGGGGGAGTGTATGGGAAGAATGGAGGAACTTTGGATTTAGCAAAGGGGAGGTTGGGGAGGGGAGGGAAAGGGACATGAGGCAGGAAAGATGGTGGAATGAGATGGACATCATTACCGTAGGTACATATATGATTGCACGAATGGTGCAACTCTACATCAGGTACAACCAGGGAATTAAAATGCTGTGCTCTATTTGTGTACAATGAATTGAAATGCATTCTGCTGTCATGTATAATGAAATAGAACCAAAGTAAATAAATAAATAAAACAAATATTCAATCTGTTAAAAAAATTATTTAACTTAACTTTCTTATTTAAAAGATGAAGAAACTGAGACACAGAAGGGAAGTAAATTGTCCAAGATTATGCTACATTGGCTCCCTCCTCTTTCACTGCCATGTTGTGCTAGTTCCCAAATCTTTTCCTTTATGTAAGCTGTTCTTCACCACAAGTATAGTACATATGAAGAAGATACTCACGAGTATAGTACATATGAAGAAGATACTCATAATCTTATGTCTGGCCCCTTTCTAAACAAATTAGTGTAGTTGTATGAAACTGAAATTTATGAGGATAAAAGAAATTACCTTCTCAGGAAGTAAACAAGCAGCAAATTCAGCAGGTGGAGTGAGCATGGTATTGATGGATGAAGAGACTTGGTAAAAAGAGAAAACAAACAATACCTCTGGCAGGAAAATACTGGAGTTGGTAGTTGAAAATATTATAATTGGTATTTGCATGTACAGGTAATTTAACAGATAATTGATTCTCTCTGTACCTGGAAAGTTGTATTCTAGAATTCTCTGCTAAAACTCTGAAGGAGTCTGTGATTTATTCTAGTGAGAAAGGCTATTGCTATACTATTATTCCAGTTATTGTTCTGAGAGAACAGGGAGTAGGGCAATTTAGTTGGAGTTTGCCTAGAGAGTAAGTTGGAGGGGGAGAATGTTCCTAAGCCCAAGTTTAGGAACAGTGATTATGCCTGCAGGTGCTCAAGTTAGATGCATAGTTGTCTGCTGGAGTTCATTCATTTTCTTGTCAGTGACCTCAAATAAGTGTGTTCAACTCTCTATGCCTCAGTTTAAACCCATAAAATGGAATTATCTGTGAGTACTGAGTATGCTACATATGATGAATTTAGCTCATTTTATAAAATATTTAATAAATGTTAGGCTTCACATTTTATATTATTAATTAGCAATGTGGTTCTATTCTGTAGGAAATGGCCAAAGATAATACAAGCCAACATTTTCAGACATGAATAGTTCCTGTCTTTTGTAAATTGATCTTTATGTGGCTTAAGCTGGAGTGGCTGGGCCCCTCAGTGGGAATTGCAAAGATATTTAGAGTTGACTGCAAAGGCCTGAACTCAAATGGGATACATGATGAGACAATTCCAAAGATATAAATGGGTAAGCACACTGTACTAAGGGAGGGGTGGGGGTGGAGACATTATTTGTCAAGTGGCATCAATGTGCACAGCTGACTGTGTCTGCAGAAGGAGGGGAGGCTGGATGGCAGTTCCTGCTACAAAAGGGGCCTGGAAAAGAGCAGTATGAGTAAGCTCCTGATCGGATTTCTTTAGGACGATGAGGGGATTATGATGCTCTGAAAGATTACTGGAGCTTAGAAAGAGGATGTAGTAGAATCACCTCTTCCTGCCATGGAGAATTTAGGTGTTGGATACTATGTTTCCAGCTCTTTTTATTCATTCATTCTTTCAAAAAATTATTTTAAAATAATGTTGATGAAAACTGTTGAACATATTTTTTTGTTGTGATTTACTCTTGGATTCTAGAGTAAAGACATAATGGTGCAGGAAGTGCAATTTACAGGGCTTTTGCCAAACCCTGCTGCAACTTAGATACACTAAGTGCACACGTGCTTATATACAGATACACATGCACAAAGATGCCCTACAAAACTCATTTATGAAGACTCACAGTTACACCTCTAAAAAAAATTCTGTTCTAGTCATTAAAAAAAAGTATGGATTTATAATTCACTTACCTCTTTTGTGGAGGTGAAATGGCTGGGTAGACGAGGAAGCTCACTAACAAGCCCCAGTGGTTCTCATTTCTGGCCTGGATCCCACTCCAGTGCATTTACATTAGACTCTCCAGAAGTAATTTTTTTTTCAATTTACTCTATAAGAACTTAAGATTTTAAAAATTGAGTTGTCACAATGTTTCTAGCTCTTATTAAAAGAAAAACAACTTGTTTTAATTAATCATCTGTGAATAATTTTTGGAGTATTAACATTTTTTTTCAATTCTGACCCAGCATATCTATCATGGGGAATAGAGCAGGAGAAAATGGCTATAGATGCATGCAAAAATTTATCAACCCTGAGTCATCTCAACAATGTTTTTAAAAGCGAAAATAGGAAGCATTCTAAATGTGCAATGAGGGAGACTTTTTCCAACTGTACCTTACAGCCATTAAAAATGATGTAAGAGAAATATTTAATGCATATAACATGCATACATTCAATTCATAAAGAGAAAAAAGGATGTTATACAAATCCAATGAGATTTTATTTCTTTGGAAAAATCCATTTGAGAAGAAAAAAACTAAAATAATATATTCCAAAATAACAGTATTTATTATAAGTTAACAGTAATAAAAAATGTGATACTTTTCATATTCATTCTTAGGCCTAGAGTTATTTTTCCAGATTTTCTAAACAAATCATTAATTATTTTATAAGGAGAAAAATTGAATGCAGTTCTAGAAATCTTAGGGAGATTTATATTGAAATATTACTCTGTGTATAGCTGCCCATCTATATGTTTAAAGTAATTGATACCTTCATTTTGCATATGCTACTCATGTGAATAGATTCCACAGATAAAATAATCTTAAAGAAACACCCTTGATTTTTGTATGGAAGTAATCACAAGCAAGTTCTTGTTTAATGTATGACTTTGATTTAGGAAGTGAAGCCTGCAACAACTGGCTTGATTTGGCAAAGATAGAGGAAGATGGGATTTTATGCTCTGTGATTGGTTTTTGCAGTTGTTCTGAGCTAATAGGCTGCTTTCTTCCTTAATGTCTTATAATTAGGAACAGCTGCTATGAATTCTGCAGGATATTTTTTCTCCTCTAAGCCCCCCATCCCCAGAAGTTAAATCAATCTCGGTAATTAAAGAATTGGTGGAACAGATAAGGAAGGGGGCTGGCAAATTTGCATATGTCTTCTCCTTTTAAATTGTAATTTAAGTATCATGGAAGAAGCGGACTATTGTGACACAGTGAAATAATGTTACATTTTTCTAAAAAATATCCTTTAACATTTGCCTTTAAATCTGGAGACTAGATAAAATTAATTGATTGGGCAACTGATGGAAACAACCACAAAAGTGACCAGACCCCTGTTTCCCTTCTCTAAATGGATTGGATTTCAGATCAACCAAGAAGCTAAAGATAAGTTCAAGACTATACTGTTTGAATACATGGCATTCCCCTGCAATGGAGAGTAGGTGAGGTATGGTTCTTCATAACTACTTTGTCTCACTCCATTGATAATGTTTCTTAGTTGCTCTGTGTATGTCTAGATTAGGTTTGTTTCCAAACTGAATTAAACAAGAACATCCCCATAACCCACTGGGAGAGGGGCACCTGGAAGGGGCTGAGCCTTTGGGGATAACTTGAGAAGTCACTCTGAAGCCTAACCTTCCAGGGCCACTGTCATCAATAATAGTGGAGATTGGGTAGACTTCAGGAAGAGCAGACTCCTACTCTTGAAGATGAATGTTGGAGATTTTGTTAGTCAGGATTCTGTAGAGATATCGGTTATCCTCCTTCTGAAAGCTGGTGAAACAGAAAATGCCAGAAGAAAATGGTAAAATTCAATCCAAAGGCATGAGAACTGTGGGCAGGGGTGGACTTAGGCTAGCCTAAGTCCTGGGGTTTGAAGACCCCCAAAACCAGGAACTCTGATGTCTAAGGGCATAAGAAGATGGCTATCTCTCAACTAAAGAAAGAAGAAAATTCATCCTTCTTTCACCTTTTAATTGTGTTCAAATCCTCAACTGGTTGGATTGTGGTCAAATCTTCAACTGGTTGGATGATGCCTATCCACATTGGTGAGGTCATCTTCTGGAAACACCCTCACAGACACATACATACTATCATTTTATTAGCTATCTGGGCATCCCTTAGCCCATTTAAGTTGACACAAAATTTACCATTGCAATAATTTCACCTTTTGTCAACTTGGCTCATCATCATAAATCATGTTTAATTTCTCAATAAAGAAAACAACAAGGAAAAATCCTTTCTAACACAATAATATTATCACACTTACAACCAAAAGTAATCATTTTCCTAGAAGAGATCAAATTTTTGAGTAATTTTTATTCCTTTCCTGATATCTCATAACTAAAGTACTATGATATAAAATTAATAATACTTAAAATCAATATATCTTATGTTGCATAAAAAAGGATTAGGAGAGGAAATAAAATGAAGACATTTGCTTAATATGTGCACACATACCCACAAATTTATGTATGATAAAGAAGATACACGTATGACAATTACAGTCTTCATTTTAAAACAAATGGACATGGTATTGGTGGTGTTAATAACTATCTTCTCCTACTATCCATTCTATAGTCCCTTTGCTTTCTACAAAGACCTCACTAGACTCTGGTTCCTTACACAGTGGAATGACCCATATCTTCATTCTTTAAGAATCTGGGTCATTCATGTTCCTGTGTGGACTTGGTAATTTTAGTTTCCCATTGATCTTCATCACAGGCATAGTAATATGAAGAGACTACCTGTGGAATTTCCTGTACTACACACTCCTCTTTGCCTTAATTGTAGAGTAGTAGTATAATTTCCTCTTGGTAGTCTGGGTCAATAATCCTAACCAATACCACAACTCCCTTCTGTACCAGTTGACTCAGAAGTATGAGAGCCTAGTGTAGTTGGGTGGTAATCTCAATAGCCTGTTTAATTGGATGATTATTGTGTCTGTTGGTGGAAGCATTCTTCCTTCTGGAACTCAGAAGTCTAGGCCAACAGGGCATAAAGTTGTAGAAACAAGAAGAAAAAATTTCTTCTAGTGGGTAACTTAGAGTGAGTGTTTTCACCACCATTTTTATTCCTTATTTTCTGGACCTGTGAATCATGGTTATAGGAGAAACATCACCAAATATTGGATACTGATTCAGAGTATATACAACCTTATGGAGAACCTTGTTTAAATGTATTATTATTTATATGGCTCTGTAACTGAGTGTTCAAAGGGCCATTCCACCCTTATATAAGAACAGTTGCTTCAGAATGGTGGAGAACATAGAAGGTCCAGAGAATTTCATGAGTATAACCCGATGTTATTCTTCTTTTGCTATGAATTTAGGATCTTGATAAGAAGCAATCCTGTGTAGAATACCATGATGCTAGATAAGGCATTTTATAAGTCCATGAATGGTAGTTTTGGCAGAAGCATTGCATACAGGAAAGCAAATTTATATACAGAGAAAGTATATATATATGTTGTTCCACAATGGAGGTGGTCTGATGTGAGCAATATACTACCAGGTAGCCGGCTGATCACCCTGGGGAATGATGCCATATTGGACTTCTATGTTGGTTTTGGCTGCTAGCAGATTGTGCATTCAGCAGTGGTTGAAACCAGGTTAGCTTTGGTGAGTGAAGTCTATATTACTGCCTTCATGCATCACTTCCATTCCTGTAACCATGACACTTTGCTCATGAACCTACTGGGCATTGACAGAAGTGGCTAGGAAAAACAAGCTGATTGGTATACACTGAATGGATAGCCCTTTGATTATTAAAATCTACTCAACTGAAGTCACCCATTGGTGGGCATTCACACAGGATTCAAATATCTTCACTTTTTTTTTTTGGTCATTCAGGGAGGTCTATTCACACACCTCCATCTCAAAAGTCTTCATCCTAATTTTCCAAACATGTTTCTCCCAAGTCTCTGATTACCTAGCAAACCACTGACTATAACTCATAAATCAGTGTATCATATTATGTCTAGCCATTTCTGCTTTGAAGCAATGTGCACAACCAGGTGCACTGCTTGAAAGCTCTGCCTACTAGGAAGATTTCCCTTCCCTGTTATTCTTCAAATATGTCTCAGAGGTGGGCTGTAATGAAATAGCTGTCTATTTTTGAGGATGTCTGCATATCACGAAGAACTCTGTAAACCAGACCCAAATTCTCTCTTCTGTCAACTGACTGAAGGGTATTCCCATGCAACACAGGTGCAAACAGAGAAAAAAGGTAGTGTATTTGGAATGAGGACCATGGGCATTTGGCCTATTTCTTTATGTAACTGCTCAGGCCTGATCATATGTATATCATTCCATTTGATGATGAAATGCTGTTGTGCATGCTGAACTTTATAGCTTGGCAGGTAAGATAACAGCTAGTTCATATGGACAGCTCAGATTACATGATAGCTTTATGGCCCATGACCAAGCATTCAGTTTTTACTGAAGCCCAATAGCAGCCCAAGAGCTATCCCTCTAAAGGACAGTAATTATCTGCAGAGAGAGGATGGCTCTTGAGGAGAATCAGCATTGTCTTACATGGCCTTAGAGGCGGTCATTGCCATTTTCTTAGACAATACAAGGCCAGTCCTCTCAGATAGAGATAGAAAAGTTTATACCACTGTGAGTAGAGAGGTGGCTACCACTCGGGTAAGGGATACTGTTGTAGGGAAGTCAATTCTGCTGGGATTGGAGACTGATTTCTTTAGGGTGGGAAGACATGCCCTAGCAAAGAATGCTAATCACAACTTAGGGGCTCAGTGTCTTCATATTCATCAGGGTCTCCCCATTTTAACTTATAGGATCCCATTCTTTTCAGATCAGTGACTTCACTTTACCAATAGATATCCTGTGAGGCTAGCGGTTTAACTTGCCTCAGAATTCATCCATCACAGGATAAGATCTTACATTTGATTTTCATTAATTTCATCCCTGTAGCTACAGGAGGTAAAACTCTCCCTCAGGGAGGACCTAGAAGCTCTTATGTCATTTGTGCAGCATTTGAGCTGGGAAGTTGAATCTGTGAGCTCATCTTTTTTTTTCCCCACCACTTTTCCCAGTTACTTTAGAAATAATCATCCAACATCATTATATTCTTTAGTTTTCAAAAATGTTCAAAAATATCATATATAGAGCTCCTTTATTCTTATAAGTGATTGGTCAGGAATGTTCAATGATATTTTGTGTATCTCTATAAATAGTATAAGCCATGGACTATTAGAGCTCTCTTTACTATTGGAAATAAGAGTCATTATCATCTTTAAATCTAATCATATTAGAAAGCCAATTTCAGAAACCCCAGAACCAATTTTAAAAGCATGATCTTAAAATTCTTTTCCTCTAGAACCATTCTTGATGTGAAAATCTGTGTTTTCTGAAGTTCTCCAGAGAAACAGAACTGATATATATATAATTATCACAAATAATAAGGGCAAGGAGTCCCATGATCCATTATCTGTAAACTGGAGAACCAGAAAAAGCCAGTGGTATAATTGAGTCTGAATCAAGAGACCTGAGAATAAAGGAACTAACAATGTAACTCTCAGTAAGAGTCCCAAAGATCTCAGAACTGAGATGGAGGGTGGTGGCTAGTGGCTTGTATTAACTCTGGAGTTTGAAGGCCTGAGAACCAGGAGATCTGATGTCAAGAGCATGAGAAGATGGATATACCAGCCAAAGAGGAGGGAGAGAATTTACCCTTCTTTTGCCTTTTAGTTCCATTTTTGTCCTCAATGGGACACACACACACACACACACACACACACACACACACACACACATCCCATCTGGTGGTAGGTGAGGATAATCTCACCTACCAATTCAGTTGTTATTCTCTTTTGGAAACATCTTTATAGACACTCCCCAAAATAATGTTTTGCCAGCTATCTGGGTATCTTTAGCACAGTTAAGTTGACACATAAAATTATCCATTATAGAGATCATCTCCTTACTGGTACTATTTCCCAGATGACGAAGCTTACACCAGTTTATCCAAGAAAACAGAGTGAGAAAGACGGATTTCAAACTTTACTAAACCCATTGATTTCCCTATGGCCCTCCCCCTTACGATGCTATTTTCCCGTGATTAGACTGGAGAATATTGTATGGAGGAAGATAGTTTCTGCTTCCTCAAACTCACAAGCCAATGAGAGGAATTCCCATAAAGCATTCACTGTCAAGGAGGAAGTGGTGAGGAACAGATTGAAGACCAAGGCAAATGCCAAGCTCGGATGTATGGTGACCAGGTCTGCCTGCTTGGATGGGAAGGAAGGACCAAACATGAAAATGACATAAAGAAACATTTGATTACATTTTTATGTAAAACATATTCTTTTGTTCACCTGTAAATGAGTTGAAAAGCCCTAAGCATCATTTATAGCATTTGGTAACTACTTAGCAAACATGAGCACTTACTGATTATAGACAGTATATCAGGCTACTAATGAGAAAGTTCCTCTATTTGAATAAGCCCAATGAAATGGATATGATTTCATTCCTAGGCCAATTTTATATTTTTGCTGGGCTGCCATGGAATTAGTGTTAAAGACCCATCAAAATATGTATTGAAGATACACAGATCTAAAAACACATTAATATATATCTTTAAGGTCATATCACTTTCTTTTTCTTTCTTTCAACATATGCATGTGCACATTAACACTCAAGCCTCAAGTAAGGCATATTAGCATTATCTAGAAAAAGATGCATGCATTAAATTATTGTAAAGTTTATATGCAATTAAAGGCACATTAGTTCTAGCCAGGTATTTTCTCTAAAATGTACTGCATATTTATAAGTGCATCTATGTATTATTCTATCATCCATTATGAATTTCTGGCTCCTTACAGGAAATAACCTATTTATTTTGTGATTTAGACAAGGACAAAAGATTTTACATCTGTAAATTGTATTCAATATATAGTCTGTGAATAAAAATGCTATAACTTAAAATATTACCTTTGGTATTCGCATGATGCTTTTTATTGTTTTTGAACAAAAACTAATCTACATATTTATTTGACAGAGATAAGTTCTATAAATGTGATGAATTAAGTATTTTTCTTAGTCCTTCAACGGATGGTAAAGAAATGGGATTTTTTTTTGCTTGAAGATGAGGCTACCCAAGGATTACTTCCTGAATGGATTCTATAGAGGTAATGGGAAACTGCCATATCTCTTTTCCAATGAGGCCATGAGAGAAAATGATTACAGCAGGAAGTTGTGGTTTGAGCTTTAAAATGCCCTTAATATGAGGTAGTGCAGGAGAAATGTGCCATTAAAGGAATTTGGCGCTCTCTCTCAATCTCTCTCTCTCTCTTTCTTTATTTTTTATTTTGATATTTTTAAAAAGCAACTTACTTTCTGAGGTTAAGTCAAGTCAGTCTATTCTGTAGCCTAATCTATGAAGAAATGGTAACTTTTTACTTCCAATAATCTGTTGAAGTGATAGGTGATTCTACATAACCAATTTCATATCAACATAATCCCAGTGCTCCTTTTCTTCTCCTACCATAGGTGATGACTAGAGAAAGGAGGTTGAATAGATGCAAGAAAGAAAAAGCAAATGAAAGTGTTCAGGTGACTAATGAGGCTGCCTTCAATCAAGATGGCTTTCCAAACCACATACCAGACACCTTGCCCCATTTTCTCTGAAGAAATTGAGTCTCCGTATCAATTATATGGTTTTGGCTACAAGGAATAAAAAAAAAAAAGAAAACTGAAAGCAATTTAAACAAACAACACTTATTATCTTACATAACACTAGGGGTCAGATGGAGATTTAATGGTTTTAGGGTGGTTCAGTGATGACATATGGGGCACAGTTTAATTCTCTTTGTCATTTGCTTAGTCAACATTTTGGTTTTGAGCTAAGGCTTCTTTCTTCATGGATGCCAGATGCCTTTAACAGCTCCACTCTTCAATCTTATTTTCTTGAGACTATATCTCCCATATTCTCCTGACCTGTTCACACCATTTGTGTCTTCATACATGTATTTTGTATAATGGATAGATTTTCTCCCTGGGCTGCTGCTCACTTATCCATCCTGGGTTGTCCCTCTCTCTACCATTGTCTCATGAGTTTCCTGGATCTGTTTCTTAAGTTGAATCCCCTGATTCCTGGATTTCTTGCTTTTAATTTTTTTGGTTTATTCTCTTGTTTGGGTAGAGTAAATCTTCTAGTAGCTCTCTGAAATAGGGTACATGGAAAATAATTTTTTGAGACTTTAAATAGCTGAAGATACATTTTATCCTCATATTTGATTGATAGTTTTGCTGGATATAGATTATACTTTGGAAGTAATTTCTACTCAGAAGTCTGAAGGAATTGCTGGGTAATGTTTTAGCTTCCAGTGTTAATGCAGAGAAGTATGATGGCATTTTGATTCTTTTTTTTTTTTAACAGGTTCTGATTCCCCTTTATTTATTTTGTAGTATTTCCTTAATGATCTGGCACACTTTTGCAAAAGCTATCTGTATATGCTCTACTCAGGGAATAGAAAGACACATATTCCCTTTGATAAAAATAATTCACAATAGTATCTGCCAGTTTTTAGAACTCTGTGCCAAAAACATGAATGTGTATTTTAATTTACATTCAGTCTGCCCAGCAACAAGGTAGGAAATATGACCCAAGCTTACAGTGAGAATCTGAAAGGGAAATTAATTTTCCTGAGGTCACTCAAGTAGCAAGTACACCCAGGTCTTCCCTCTCCAGAGCCCTTACTCCTGACCACTATGCTATATTTGCATTAGTCCTATTTTCACAACCTATGTCCTTTTTGCACAACCAGAAAATACCATGTTTTGCTCTCATAAAACCACAGTTACAGTTTTTGGTGGATGACATCATTTACCTTTGATCTGATTAAGTACTCAAAATCCTCTATAGCAATTAGCTTAACTCAAAGTGGTTTTCCTCTGCTAATGAAATCTTTTTTAAAATTCTGAGTTGTCATATGTGACAGTGGAATGCATTACAATTCATATTACACATGTAGAGCATAATTTTTCATATCTCTGGTCGTATACAAAATACATTCACACCATTTGTGTCTTCATACATGTATTTTGTATAATGATTGCCATCTCATTCCACCATCACTTCTAACCCCATGCCCCTTCCCTTCCCCTCTTACCTCTTTGCCCTATCTAGAGTTCGTCTATTCCTCCCATGCTCCCCCTTCCTACCCCACTGTGAATCAACCTGATGCTGGTTGTTTTAATGAATCATAATGATAGCCATTATTTATCATAGTAGTTAGTATGTGCCGAATACTGTTAAAACACTTCATGAACTAGATTTCCTTTTAGAGTCCTATTTGTTGAGATATAATTTATATATGGTACAATTTGCCCTATTTAGTTTTATAGTTACATGATTTTTGACAACATAAATATAAAAAATGGCAACATATATATGGACACATATACTACAATCAAGATATAGAATATGTTACCTTGTTCTCCTTTACTTCTTTTTTTAAACAAGTAGAGAAATTGATTTTAATATATTTTCATTTAACCCATGGATTACCAACAAAATTTGCAAAGAAAATAATTATTATTAAGCTATTTCATGTTCATTTTGTTTGTCCTAGTAATTCTTTGGAATCTAATGTCTATTTAACACATAGCACACCTCAATTCAGACTAGACACATTTCAAGTACTCAGTAGCTTCATGTAACCAATGGCTGCCATATTAGCTCCTTTCTCCATCTTTCACTTTTTGGTGAGATATATGCTGTAGGCTGCATGATAAATCTCCTTGTTATGTGGTTTCTTGTTGAGTTATGTCAGAAAGGGACACCAAAGAGATGAACTTAGAATATAAGAGAAGAGCAAGATATTTTTATTCCTCCCCACAAGACTCTACTAGACTGTGAGTTGGTTTCTTCATGCTTTTGGTGGGAATAACTTCAGTTAGGTCGCCTTCTCCTACAAGGTTTTTCATAATGGCTCTCTCTTCTTTCACCTCCTACCTCTCCAACTCTACGGAAGGAAAGGTACTTCACAAAATTTGTTGGCTCCCCTCAACCTTGCCCTTACCTTTATAAATACCTTATTAAACAATTTTTACCATGATTGACATTTTTCATCCTTGAATCTTGAATAATGGTTTTTTAATTATAAGAAGGTAAATATACCTCATCTCATATCACAGGCAATGTAGATACACACACCAGATTAATTGTATATTAAAATATAATGTATAAAATGCTAAAACTTTTAAAGAAAGTATTTGTATAACATTGTGAAGAGAATTGGAAAACAAAAAAAAAATATGAAATAAACAAAAACCTAAAAAATTAGGTGATATTGTAGTTAAAATTTTTATGTGTAAAAATGTATCAAAAAGGGTTGAAAGTGCTGGGGATATGGCTCAGTTGGTAGAGTGCTTGCCTAGCATGCACAAGTCCCTGGGTTCAATCCCCAGTACAAAGAAAAAAAAAAGGGTTGAAAGAGACATGAATTGTATGTATTACTGGCTATTTTTGTTTATTTTTGGTATTTAGCTTGGCATGGTTTCTCCTTTGGTTGGCTTTTCCTTTGTTGTAGTTCTTCCCTTTGCAGATTTTAATTATTGTTTTTCATTTTGTCCTTGTGGAATATTTTGCCAAGAATGTTCTATAGTGCAGGCTTTCTTGCTGTAAATTCTTTTAGCTTTTTGTTTATTATGGAATGTTTTTATTTTATTGTCAAATTTGAAGCTTAATTTTGCTGGATATACGATTCTTGCTTGGTATCCATTATCTTTTAGAGCTTGGTATATGTTGTTCTAGGATCTCCTGGCTTTGAGTGTTTGGGTTGAAAAATCTGAGATCTGAATTGGTCTTCCCTTATAGGTAGTCTGATTTTCCTGTCTTGGAGCCTTTAAAATTATATCCTTATACTGTATGCTAGGCATTTTCATTATAAGGTGTCTTAGTGTAGATCTATTGTAATTTTGTACATTTGGTGTCCTATAGGCCTCTTATATTTGACTTTCCAGTTCATTCTTCATGCTTGGGAAATTTTCTGATACTGTTTCATTGGAGAGATTGTGCATTCCTTGGGTTTGAATCTCTGAACCTTCCTCTATACCAATAAATCTTAAATTTGGTCTTTTGATGGTATCCCATAATTCTTGGATATTCTATTCATGGTTTCTTACCATCTTCAAGTAAGGTCAACTTTATTTTCAAGATTGTATATTTTGGGTTGGGATTGTGGCTCAGTGGCAGAGCGCTTGCATTCCATATGTGAGACACTGGGTTTGATCCTCAGCACCACATAAAATAAATAAATAAACAAAATAAAGATTTAAAAAAAACATTGTATATTTTGTCTTCATTGTCTGAAGTCCTGTCTTCCAAGTGATCTAGTCTGTTGGGGATACTATCTATTGAGTTTTTTAATTGGCTTATTGTTTCTTTCATTTCAAGGATTTCTGTTTGTTTGTTTTTTTCAGTATCTCTATCTCTTTCTTGAAGTAATCTCTTGCAACCTGTATTTGTTCTATTATCTCTTTGTTGGAGTGATCAATTTTTACCCCATATATGCTCACTTAGGTTGTTCTTTAATTTCCAAATCATTTTAGTTAATTTCATGATGTCTATGTGTCTTCCTCTCTCGCACTGTGGATCCAAAGTATTACAGCTTCTGCCCTATTGTCTTATAGTGTCCCTATAAGTTACCAATCCCTCACTTTTAAGGGAGAGATCAATATTACAGCATTTAATGTATCCAATATGCAGCCATATATCAGTTAGTTTCTATTTTTACATTTACATGTTTGTCACTATAATCAGAAATGATGAGTTCAGTTATCTTCTACCATATAGTCAATAGGTTTGCATAGTGGTTTCCAGTTTCTAGTGGTAAAAGGGGGGACTGAGAGGTTGGCTGAGATGTTTATGAGGTAGGATGTAAGAATATGGAGGTATTAGATTATATGATTAGTGAGGATAATAATAAGAAATTGGATGTTAGTAGGAGAAATAAAAGATAAGCAACCTCATGCAAAATTCCCTGTTACCTCAGCAACAGGATAACTGTTAGCACCCCAATAGAGAAACTTCTGGTGCAGCCAGGCCACAGGGACCTTGGTGATGTCATACCAGGTTCTTATTGTTGTTCCTTGATAGAAGTGGCGATATCACAGTTTGGTGGTGGTGGCAGCCTCAAGCCTATAAGTACCCTGATGTTGGGCTGTGGAACCACACTTTGGTGAATAGGAAACCCCAGCACAGGGTGGCTCTCAGTGCAAATGGGGGTGGGCCTTTCCCCTGGATCTCTGGGCTGCGGTATTGGCATTTTTATTCTTGATCTGTAGTATGTAATATGAATTTTCCCATACCTTTAATTTTTCCCTACTCTTTTCCCCAATAGAAATTTTATGATTTTGTGCCTGTTTTAGAATGTTCAGGCTGCTATAATAAAATACCATAAGCAGAATGGCTTATAAAACAATAGGAATTTATTTCTTATAGTTCTGGAGACTGGGAAGTCCAAGAGCAAGATGTCAGCAGACTCAGTTTCTGGAAAAGACTTTCTGGTTCTTAGACAGTATTTTGCACTTGTGTCCTATGCGGTGGAAAGGGAGACTAGCTAACTTGAGCCTCTTTTATAAGACCAAAGCCCTCACTCCTTAACCATTGCCGGAAGGCCCCGAATTCTAATATTATCACCTTGGCTATTAGGTTTCAATGTATGAGTTTTGAAGGTGACATAAATATTCAGTTCCTAGTGTTTTTATTAATTGTGTTTCACACTCAGCAGACCTCTTCAATCTGGAAAATGATGACCTCCACCATGGGAATTTAAAAATTATCATCTTTCATGATTTTATCTCCTGCTTTTTTTTTTATAGAAATTCTCTGATTTAGAAATTGGACCATTTTTCTCTACTGTTTACCCTCCTGCATTCTCTCCCCCTTCCCTACCTTTTCTTCAATTTTCAGAGAATCCTGAGATTTATATTTCAATGTTTTCACTAAAATTTTAAATTTTCAAGTACTCTTTCCTGTTCTTTCAGTCTCTCTTCCACCCCTCTTATAAAATAACATCTCATTTTTGTCTTATAAATGCAAAATACATCTTATGTATCTACAGCCATTGATTTTCTGAAGCCATTGATTTCTTCTTCTGTATCAGAGCTGTCTTCTCAGTGCTTTGGTAGTTTGCTTTGGATGCTTTACTTAATCTTAGAGCATTCCTCAAATGTCTGATGATCCTTTGTAGTCTAATTACTTAATAATGGGCCACTAAAAAGCTTGGAAACTGCATGTGATTGGGCCCTTCCCATGGTGAGTTTTGCTGCTGTATATTCTGGTGGGACAGATTTATTGGAAGAATTTTTTTGGTGAGAGAGGGGTACCAGGGAAACTCCACCACTGAGCCACATCCCCAGTCCTACTTTGTATTTTATTTAGAGACAAGGTCTCACTGAATTGCTTAGCACTTCACTTTTGCCGAGGCTGGCTTTGAACTCCTGTTCCTCCTGCCTCGGTCTCCCAAGACGCCGGGATTATAGGTATGCGCCACTATTTCCAGCCCTACTGGAAGAATTTTTAAGAACATAATCATTAATTATTTTTCCTCCTGTGCTGGAATAGATTACTGAGAGAAGAATCTCCAGTCTCTGACTGGAGGGTACAATTCTGGCTGCCATTATTTTGGAAACCCAACTTGTAGAAGAGAGCTGAAGATCTTGATATTGTGTATGTAGTATTTTACTTTGTTTCCTTGCTCTTGGTACTCCACCTCATCCTCAACTTTGTTTGATGCTCCCTAATCCAGAGATACTCTGATCCCTTCTAGAGAGTAATCCTTCATTGTGGGAAGAGGCAATTAATAGATTTGCAGAGGTGGCATGGGTATCTGTTTTTCTTCCTTTCCTCCCTTCCCTTCCCTTTATTTTCTTTCTTTCTTATAGAGACTTAACAAAATCTTTTGTTAAAAGAGGGATGTACCTCTATTATTAGTTTCCACTTTTTGAGACTTTTAAGGATTGTTTTGTAATAATGGCTCACATTTGGCTTTTGTGGGTCTGCAAGTCAGTTCCCACTTATCTGAATGTTTTCTAGCTTTTAAAATTTTTGTTAGTCTTCTGTCCTCTCCTATTTTACTTGTTAGAAATTTATGCCTCTTGGGAAATTCCTTTGCTGTCTTTTTAGTGAGGTTTTGGAAAGGACTGGTGGTGAATACATGAATTTAATAAGTTAATCTGCCAATTTTATTGTGAAGCCTTTTGGGTAACTTTTTTTTAAGACTAAAGACATTTTCCCCAGAAATTTTCCCATGATACTTACCCTCCCATATCACTGGCCAGGATGGGCTATTTACTAAATCCTAAAACAATCATTGGCAAGGGGAATGAGATCACTTTGGCTTAGACAAATTCCCATTAATTCCTAGCAGCAAAGAGGAGCCCCTTCCCTGAGCACATAGCTGTGCAAAGGGTGAACTATTAGAATGTGATATTCAAAGTACTGAATAATTGATAAATCATAGACACCCTCTAGTCAAAATAGGCATGCTACCTAAATAGAGCAAAGGAAACTGTATGAATACCCAAGTGAAATCTTATTCTACCAATAAGGAAGATGTGAAAGCATATATATAGGTCACCAATGGTGACTGCAAGAGTCTTGGTTCCTAGCACCTAAAAAGCAATTGTAGAAAGTGAAGTACAAATATGCTTTGGAAAGTGGAATAAATCACCTCATAAAGCTTATTCTAGTCTATAAATTTTTACCCAAAACAGAATTTCTCAGTTTAATAAATATTTTCTTAGAGCAATGTATCAATCTGAAATAAACATCATTGCAGGGAGCCAGAGATCATATAAATTACAGAGTTGAGGACACTTTCCAATTCTGGCAAAAATGAAGTCTTTATGCAAAGGTTTAAACCAATACTTTGAGTAAACTTTCAGAAAAAGTTTTGCCTCAATGGTATTTACAACTAATTGGCTTTACCTCCCTGATTCTTGATTGATGATGACTAGCTAAAGGGCTGGACTGAGTTGAACTCTTGAGGTTGGGCTGGGATCAGCTGGAAAGAACTCTGTGTCTATTTAGTAATGTATATGTGGCACTGGGAGTCACAGTATCTGGATCATGTATATCCTCTCTTTCAGATCATACCCAGAGGGGCTGAGGCTCTGTGGAATCATCTCAGCTGGAGAATTCAGGTTACAAAGTGATCTAAGACAAGGAGACAACCTTTCTTCATGGATGACATTCTCAGTCTAGGAAGAACATCCCTGAGAGAGAGTTTGTAGGGATTTTGCTGACAGAATTAGAAGCAGAAGAAAGTTTTGTTGAACTTCATATTTGAAAAGAAAGCTGGAAGGCAGAAGTCAAAGGAAGTTTTAGTTACTTTAAAAAAAGAAAGAAAGAAATGAGCAAACTATAGAATATTTCCAGAACTCTGTAACTAACAACACCAAGTTTGATAGTTTTATTTCCTGGGGGGTAATTATGAGTCAGACAACTTGTGTGCTTTGTGTCATTAAATATGATCAAGAGTAGGGAGAGCAGCCAGTCTTGAGCAACATGATTTCAAGAGATTAAGTAGTGAAAATTATTACAAGAGAGGAAAGAAAAATGAATCTCTGGGCCTACTATAGAGAGCAGAAGGGAATACCAGGAGCAGACTGAGGAGGAACTCTGGGCTGAGCAATAGGGAGGCCCTTGGAGGTTTCAAAACAGCACCTTGTACTATTCAAAGCCCTTCCTAATATTATGCATAATTCTCTGACTACTCTTTGGGTTGTGTACAGTTGATATTTTTATCTCTGTTTTTTTCTAATAAGTAATAATTTTCAGAAAAGGTAAAGTAACCAAGAATACACAGCTAAAGACAAGTTGATGTAGGACTAAGAAAAGACCAGAACTTTTTCCACTATGCTACAATGCCACTGGAATCTAAAACAGAATTTCCTGATCTGAAAGATGTCTAGAGTACATTAGGCAAAGGTAAGGGTGTGTGAGTAGGGAAGACAGTGGGAGTTTTTGTTTGTTGTGCCAGGGATTAAACACAGGACCATGTACAAGCTGGGAAAGTGCTCTACCACTGAACTACATTCCCAGCCTGAGAGTGTTCTAAGTAGAGGGAATAGCACTTGCAAGACCTGAAAGAAGGAGAGAGAATTGTGGTTCCTAAGAACCAAAACCAGACCAGTACGTTTGAAAAAAGAAAAGCAAAATGGACACTGATATGATATGAGGCTAAACATATAGGAGGGACTAGATCAGCAAGGGTACTTGGAGCTAGTTTTCTACTTCTTTAAGTAGGTCTTCCATATCCATCAGCAGTCTCCCTTAAATAGGATAAGCACACTTCTTTCTTGGAGAAGTGTCCATTTTGCTTTTCTTGGGGCTTTTGCTAACATCAAATGTGACCAGTCTTTGAGCCTCTGAGGTAGGGGGAAGGTGACATGGAATTAAGTGTAAGTACATAAATCTGTTTTTCACTTAATTCCATGCCACCTTCCCCCTACCTCAGAGGCTCAAATGAATATAAGTGTTGTTATGAATAAAACTCAAATCCATGCCCAAATACTCTTAAATTTCTGGGAGCATTCAGCTATTACATGTATAAACCCTAGATCTCTCACCTCATCAGCCTGTGACAACAAATACAGTTGCAACTGGGGCTGGGATTGTGGTTCGGTGGTAGAGCACTTGCCTAGCACATGGAGAAACTAGGTTTGAGTCTCAGCATCACATAAAAATAAATAAATAAATGAAAGTATAAAAATATATAATGCAACTCCTTTTTGCTCTACAAATTATCATGGCCTAAAAGGGTCACCACTTGAAGTATTATCCAGTTAATTCTGAATGTTTTCATGGGTATGGAAAAGATCTCTTGGGTTCTTTATGCTTGAGATCCTTCCATAGTGTTGTCTCTGATCTTTTCTGCTGATGGTTCATTGCAATTCTATCTATGTCCATGATCTTCTATTCCTGTGAACCCATCTCTACCTTCCCACTACTTATGTCCCCCTTGTTACTTTCATTCATTCCCACTGGTAATATCAGCACTGCTACTGTTGGACTCAAAGCTCAGATAGCTTTCTTCCTACTGGGAATGAAACTCTGGTGTAACATCCTGAGATTGGAGGTTGGCCCTGCCCCTTCCCTGATATTGACCTCCCCTCTAGCCATTATCTTCTGTACTTTTTTTTCTTGATTCTTTTTTTTATTGGTTGTTCACAACATTACAAAGCTCTTGACATATCATATTTCATACATTAGATTGAAGTGGGTTATGAACTCCCAATTTTTACCCCAAATGCAGATTGCAGAATCATGTTGGTTACACATCCACAATTTTACATAATGCCCTATTAGTAACTGTTGTATTCTGCTACCTTTCCTATCCCCTACTATCCCCCCTCCCCTTCCCTCACATCTTCTCTCTCTACCCCATCTACTGTAATTCATTTCTCTCCTTGTTTATTTTCCCATTCCCCTCACAACCTCTTATATGTAATTTTGTATAGCAATGAGGGTCTCCCTTCATTTCCATGCAATTTCCCTTTTCTCTCCCTTTCCCTCCCATCTCATGTCTCTGTTTAATGTTAATCTTTTCTTCCTGCTCTTCCTCCCTGCTCTGTTCATAGTTGCTCTCATTATATCAAAGAAGACATTTGGTATTTGTTTTTTAGGGATTGGTTAGCTTCACTAAGCATAATCTGCTCTAGTGCCATCCATTTCCCTGCAAATTCCATTATTTTGTCTTTTTTAGTGCTGCGTAATACTCCATGGTGTATAAATGCCACATTATTTTTATCCATTCATCTATTGAAGGGCATCTGGGTTGGTTCCACAGTCTAGCTATTGTGAATTTTGCTGCTATGAACATCGATGTGGCAGTATCCCTGTAGCATGCTCTTTTAAGGTCTTCAGGGAATAGTCCAAGAAGGGCAATAGCTGGGTCAAATGGTGGTTCCATTCCCATCTTTCCCAGGAATCTCCATACTGCTTTCCAAATTGGCCGCACCAATTTGCAGTCCCACCAGCAATGTACAAGTGTACCCTTTTCTCCACATCCTCGCCAGCACTTGTTGTTTGACTTCATAGTGGCTGCCAATCTTACTGGAGTGAGATGGTATCTTAGGGTGGTTTTGATTTGCATTTCTCTGACTGCTAGAGATGGTGAGCATTTTTTCATGTACTTGTTGATTGATTGTATATCCTCCTCTGAGAAGTGTCTGTTCAGGTCCTTGGCCCATTTGTTGATTGGGTTATTTGTTATCTTATTGTCTAATTTTTTTGAGTTCTTTGTATACTCTGGATATTAGGGCTCTATCTGAAGTGTGAGGAGTAAAAATTTGTTCCCATGATGTAAGCTCCCTATTTACCTCTCTTATTGTTTCTCTTGCTGAGAAAAAACTTTTTAGTTTGAGTAATTCCCATTTGTTGATTCTTGTTATTAACTCTTGTGCTATGGGTGTCCTATTAAGGAATTTGGAGCCCGACCCCACAATATGTAGATCGGAGCCAACTTTTTCTTCTATCAGACTCAGAGTCTCTGATTTGATATCAAGCTCCTTGATCCATTTGGAGTTAACTTTTGTGCATGGTGAGAGAAAGGGATTCAGTTTCATTTTGTTGCATATGGATTTCCAGTTTTCCCAACACCATTTGTTGAAGATGCTATCCTTCCTCCATTGCATGCTTTTAGCCCCTTTATCAAATATAAGATAGTTGTAACTTTGTGGATTAGTCTCTGTGTCCTCTATTCTATACCATTGGTCCACCTGCCTGTTTTGGTACCAGTACCATGCTGTTTTTGTCACTATTGCTCTGTAATATAGTTTGAAATCTGGTATCGCTATACCGCCTGATTCACACTTCCTGTTTAGAATTGCTTTTGCTATTCTGGGTCTTTTATTTTTCCATATGAATTTCATGATTGCTTTATCTATTTCTACAAGAAATGCCGTTGGGATTTTGATTGGCATTGCATTAAACCTATAGAGAACTTTTGGTAATATTGCCATTTTGATGATGTTAGTTCTGCCTATCCATGAACAGGGTATATTTTTCCATCTTCTAAGATCTTCTTCTACTTCTCTCTTTAGGGTTCTGTAGTTTTCATTGTATAAATCTTTCACCTCTTTTGTTAGGTTGATTCCCAAGTATTTTATTTTTGGGGGGGAATATTGTGAATGGAGTAGTTGTCCTCATTTCCGTTTCAGAGGATTTGTCGCTGATATACAGAAATGCCTTTGATTTATGCGTGTTGATTTTATATCCTGCCACTTTGCTGAATTCATTTATTAGTTCTAGTAGTTTCTTTGTAGACCCTTTTGGGTCTTCTAGGTATAGAATCATGTCATCTGCAAATAGTGATAATTTAAGTTCTTCTTTTCCAATTTTTATGCCTTTAATTTCTTTCGTCTGTCTAATTGCTCTGGCCAGTGTTTCAAGAAATATATTGAATAGAAGTGGAGATAGAGGGCATCCCTGTCTTGTTCCAGATTTTAGAGAGAATGCCTTTAACTTTTGTCCATTCAGAATGATGCTAGCCTGAGGCTTAGCATAGATAGCTTTTACAATGTCAAGGTAAGTTCCTGTTATCCCTAGTTTTTCTAATGTTTTGAACATAAAGGGATGCTATACTTTGTCGAATGCTTTCTCTGCGTC
This sequence comes from Spermophilus citellus, assembly GCF_964194105.1. NCBI lineage: Eukaryota > Metazoa > Chordata > Mammalia > Rodentia > Sciuridae > Spermophilus > Spermophilus citellus. The sequence continues at coordinate 220,427,366 of NC_138183.1, forward strand.
TATCGAGATGATCATATGGTTCTTATCTTTAAGTCTATTGATGTGGTGAATAACATTTATTGATTTCCGTATATTGAACCATCCTTGCATCCCAGGGATGAATCCTACTTGATCATGGTGCACAATTTTTTTATGTGTTTTTGTATTCGATTCGCCAGAATTTTATTGAGGATTTTTGCATCTAGGTTCATTAGAGATATTGGTCTGTAGTTTTCTTTCTTTGAAGTGTCTTTGTCCGGTTTCGGAATCAGGGTGATGTTGGCCTCATAGAATGAATTTGGAAGAGCTCCCTCTATTTCTATTTCCTGAAATAACTTGAAAAGTATTGGTATTAATTCTTCTTTAAAGGTTTTGTAGAACTCCGCTGTATACCCATCCGGTCCTGGGCTTTTCTTGGTTGGTAGTCTTTTGATGGCTTCTTCAATTTCATCCATTGATATTGGTCTGTTCAAATTGTGTGTATCCTCCTGACTCAGTCTGGGCAAATCATATGACTTAAGAAATGTATCGATGTCTTCACTATCTTCTATTTTATTGGAATATAGGTTTTCAAAGTAATTTCTAATTGTCTTCGGTATTTCTGTAGCATCTGTTGTGATATTGCCTTTTTCATCCTGTATGTTAGTAATTTGAGTTCTCTCTCTTCTTCTCTTCATTAGCATGGCTAAAGGTCTGTCAATCTTATTTATTTTTTCGAAGAACCAACTTTTAGTTTTGTTAATTTTTTCAATAGTTTCTTTTGTTTCAATTTCATTGATTTCCGCTCTGATTTTAATTATTTCTTGCCTTCTGCTACATTTGCTGTTGTTTTGCTCTTCCTTTTCTAGGGCTTTGAGATGAAGTATGAGCTCATTTATTTGTTGGTTTTTTCTGTTTTTGAGGAATGACCACCAGGCGATGAATTTTCCTCTTAAAACTGCTTTCATTGTGTCCCATAGATTCCGATATGTTGTGTCTGTATTTTCATTTATCTCTAAGAATTTTTTGATTTCCTCCTTTATGTCTTCTGTAACCAATTGATCATTCAGTAACGTATTGTTCATTTTCCATGTGATGTAGGATTTTTCCTTCCTTCTTTTATCATTGATTTCCAGTTTCATTCCATTATGATCAGATAAAATGCAAGGTATTATCTCCACCCCTTTATATTTACTGAGGGTTGCCCTATGGCATAATATATGGTCTATTTTTGAGAAGGATCCATGTGCTGCTGAGAAAAAAGTATATCCATTTGATGATGGTTGATATATTCTATATATGTCAGTTAAGTCTAGGTTATTGATTGTGATATTGAGTTCTATAGTTTCTTTATTCAACTTTTGTTTGGAGGATCTGTCCAATGGTGAGAGAGGTGTGTTGAAGTCACCCATAATTATTGTGTTGTGGTCTATTTGATTCTTGAACTTGAGGAGAATTTGTTTTATGAATGTCGCAGCACCATTATTTGGTGCATAAATATTGATAATTGTTATGTCTTGTTGGTGAATGGTTCCTTTTAACAGTATATAATGTCCTTCTTTATCCCTTTTGATTAACTTAGTCTTGAAGTCGATTTTATTCGATATGAGGATGGCCACCCCTGCTTGCTTACGAGGACCGTGTGCCTGGTATATTTTTTCCCATCCTTTCACCTTCAGCCTGTGTATGGCTTTTCCAATCAGATGTGTCTCCTGGAGGCAGCATATTGTTGGGTTTGTTTTTTTAATCCATGATACCAGCCTATGTCGCTTTATTGGAGAGTTTAAGCCATTAACATTCAGAGTTACTATTGATATATGGTTTGTACTTCCATCCATGTTTGATTATTTATCCTTTTTTTAAAAAATTTAGTTTGTTTCTCCATGATTATCTTTTCCCTCGCCCTCTGTCTTTACGGAGGCACTTCCTACTGATGGTTTTGGTTATTGTTTTTCATTTCTTCCTCGTGTAGTGTTTTGCTCAAAATGCTTTGCAATGCTGGTTTTCTGGCTGCAAATTCTTTTAACTTTTGTTTATCATGAAAGATTTTTATTTCATTGTCATACCTGAAGCTTAATTTTGCTGGATACAGAATTCTTGGTTGGCATCCATTGTCTTTCAGTGTTTGAAATACATTGTTCCATGACCTTCTTGCTTTCAGTGTCTCTGATGAAAAATCCGTTGTTAACCTTATTGGTTTACCCCTGAATGTAATCTGTCTCCTTTCTCTTGTAGCTTTTAATATTTTCTCTTTGTTCTGTATATTGGCTATCTTCATAACAATGTGTCTTGGCGTTGGTCTACTGTGATTTTGTGTGCTCGGTGTCCTGTATGCATCTTCAATTTGTATATCTGTTTCCTTTTTTATTTCTGGAAAGTTTTCTGTAATTATTTCATTCAGCAGGTTACTCATTCCCTTGGTTTGAATCTCTGTACCTTCTTCTATCCTGATGACTCGTAAGTTTGGTTTTTTTATGTTATCCCATAACTCTTGGATGTTTTTCTCGTGATTTTTTACCAGCCTTTCTGAGTTGGCTAGACTCTTTTCAAGATGATATATTTTGTCTTCATTATCTGACGTTCTGGTTTCTACTTGCTCCACTCTGTTAGTGATACTCTCAATTGAGTTTTTAATTTGGTTTATCGTTTCCTTCACTTCTAGAATTATTGTTTGATTATTTTTTATAATCTCTATCTCCTGATAAAGATGCTTAACTTCTTCTTCTACCTGTTTATATAATTCATTCTCAATGTGTTCTTTCGCTGCTTGAATTTGCTGTCTTGTATCCTCTTTAAGGTTCCATTTCATCTGTCTAAGGTGTTCCTTGAGTTCTTTATATGACCATTTTTCTGATGACTCTAGGTCCTCCTGAATATTTAGGCTGTCCTGCATTGTTTGTACTCCTTTTCTTCCTTGCTTTTTGAAGCTGCTCATGTTACTTCTTGTTCTGTTTGACTGATGAGTTACTGTTTACTCCTATAAATTTATTAGATGCTTGGGAGGAAAGGTATTAGAAGGGAAGGGAAGAAGTCACTAAAGAGAATGAGAGTAAGCAGGTAGAATTCAAGGAAGCAGGGATAAGATAATTGAAAAGAAATGAAAAGACAAAAGAAGAAAAAAATAGGAAATAAAAAAAGAAAGAATTTTTTAAAAAAATAGTAAAAAAAATTAAAATTAAAATTAGAAGAAAAAAATTTAAAAAAAAACAAGAAAGAAAAATGAAAATGAAAGAAAAACCCAAATCAAAAAAAAAGAGAAAAGAAAAAAAAGAAAAAAAAACTAATAAATGCAGTCTTAGAGTTTGATTATCATCTCTTCCAGTAGGTGGCGCTGTGCCCACCAGGCCAAGTTTCTCCTGTCAATATGCGGAACCGATCACTGTGCAGCAGTTCTTCCTCCCAGACTGGGCGAGTCTCCAATCCTGAGTGCCTAGGGCCTCCTCTTGTGTCTAGTCACTTCCCCACTTTTCCTCTAGCCAGGCCCCTCTCACGGGTGCCACTCACCACAATACTGGCTACATGCCAGGATCTGCTGCTCCCGGGAGCCCTGTTTTCATGAACGACTGGGCACACTCTTCCAGTTTGCCATTCCCTCAGACCCTAAGTTTGTAGAGCTTGGGGCTGAGAATCCTCAGCGAATTTTACTTGCCCTTCGGTAGCCACGCCCCCAGTAGCTGGTGCAAGAGACCTCAGCTGTCAGCAGTGGTGGGAGCGGTAGTTCTGCGCCGCGGGTCCCATGCCACCTCTGATTCCCTCGGTCTGGCTATTGTGCTCACGGGAGAGCTGGGAGGGGCCCTTATGGGAGAGCTGGGAGGGGCCCTTAAGGTTTCCCCGATGTGTGGAGAGGGAAGGCTAGGGAATTACACACCTGTAGCCGCAGGTTTCAATGAAGTTATCTCCTCCGCCGCAGTCTGATGACGTCAGTTCTCTGCCATAGTGGTGTCTCTTGCAAATGGCGACAGTTCGTTTCCCTTTGCCAGGCGACCAATGCAACGGGTGGGTCCTTACTGTCTCTCCCAAGCCCCGTTTCAAACCTGTGGCCACTACCTATGAAGGCTCAGTAGGCATTTACCTCCGTAGGATGAGAAGGGCTGACCAGTTGTTTCAGCCGGATGGATTAGTGCTGAGTCACAGCTGTTTGTCTGCGGGAAGCAGGCGAACGGGAGCTTGAATTCAGCCGATCCGGGCTCAGTGTGTGTTCTGAGAGGCCCAGACTGTTCGCCCCAGATCCACGTCAGCTCAGCATTGCCTAGTGATCCTGAAGCAGCAGTGGTCACGGCACTGTTAACAACTGGCATGTCCACGTACTTTTCTAGTAGATCAAGTCGTCTGTTCTGTAGCTGTGACAAATGACATTGCTGGCATCCCTTCAGTCTCCAAGCTCCTCCTGGGAGTCTCTGGGCCTGGGGAGGTGGAAGAGAGCGGAAGGCTCACTGGCATTTTTTTCAGCCCTTGGAATGCACAGACCAAAAGGCTCCAGAGAGAAATTTTACCTGGGGAACTTTGCTTTCTGCATTAGCTCTTTTCACTGAGCAAGGCAACTGAGAGGAATTTCAAGTAGCTTCAGCTAAAGATCACTCCTGCTAGTTATCAGGTGAGCATTACAAAGGAAAGAAGAGGGGGCACGTACCCCCCAGCCTTTGCTTTGTCCTTGCAGTGCATGGCCTAAGAAGACTCAGAGAGAAGCTTTGATTAGCTTAAGTTGCAAACATTCATTCTTGCCCTTTCATTTGAGTAGCTCAGTGAGGGGGAAAGTTTTATTTTCTATTAATACATTTTTGTTGTTTGTCTTCTTTGTTCTCACCTCTTTTTAAGTTTTAATCTTTCTTTTCTCCTTTCTTGAGGAAGAAGACATCCTGGCACAGGAGGCATTTAGAACCCCAAATAGACACGAGCACAAAAAGAATCTCTCTATGACTTATTATAGCTAAATTGTCAAAATGTATAGCAAAGAATATTAAAAATTATAAGAGAGAAGTGCTAAGTCACATTTAAAGGCAAACCCATTATAATAGACTTTTCAGAAGAATCTCTATAGACTAACAGGGCATTGTAATATATTTCAAGTCCTAAAAAAAAAAAAAAAAAAAAAAAAAAAAACTGCTAATCAAGACTATTATACTCAGCAAGGTTATCTTTCAGAAGCAAAGAGGAAATAGTCTTCATAAGATAGATATCAATTAGGGAAATTCATGACCCATAGACCAGCATTACAAAAGATACTTAAGGGAATCCTATACCCATAACAGGAAGAAAGATAAACAAAATTGTGAGAATATGGGAAATGGTACTGCAAGTGTGGACCCACTGCTGAGAGCCATAGCTGAGTTGGAATGATGCATGGAATTTTTGCCAGAATGGAGTGGTTTCGGGTTGTGAGGTGACCGCCAGCAAGCCATTGAGATGATAATGGTTATGTTAAGCTGTGTATTCAATTGTATATTAGACCCCTGCTGTCCAACCGGGCCTGCTACTTTGGAGTTCTCCAGCTACTTTGGAGTTCTCAAGGGGATTCCTGGGGAGTTTGAATTGGTTGGGGAAGTGCCAGAGGAGGAATTTCCGGAGGAGGGATTTCCGGTTGGTGTGTGGTGTGTCCCGGGAGAAGGCCACGTGAGTGGTGTTCTCAGGAGTGCGGAGAATAAAGGAGTTCCTGTTTTGAACCTATAAGGCTGTGTGGCGGCTCTGTTATTTTGTGCCCAGCCAGACTGCGGCAACCCACAAATGAAAAAATAGAAAAGAATTAAACACTGTCATATAGTTTGCATTATACTATATATAATATAATATATACTATAGTAACTTTCCTTTAGACATAAGATGAATAAAGAGAGGAACCTATCAACTAAGATGAATAAGAGAGGAAGAAGTAAACGTAAAAATTCAAAACAACCTAAAGAAAATCAGCAAAACAATAGAAACAACTATATACCCTTTGAAAACAACCCTGAAATGTAAGTGGTCTAAATTCACCAATTAAAAGATAGACTGACTGATTGGAATAAAGAACAAAACCCAACAATATGCTTCCTGCAAGAGACTCACATCACTTGCAAAAACATACACAGATTGAAAATGTCAGAATAGAAAATGAAATCCAAAAGCAAGGATTATATCTGACTTATATACTTACATCTGACAAAATAGATTAAGACAAGACCAGTTAAAAGACCACAGAAGGTTGCTACATAGTGTTCATTATTGATATCAATATTGATATTTGGTGCATATATACTTATAATCATTATATTTTTATTAAGAAGACATAATGATTATAAGTATATATGTACCAAATATCAGAGAACCAAGTTTTATAAAACAAACACTACTAGACATAAAGGTAGAGTTGGTCCCAACACAACAATAGTGGGTGGCTCTCACCAGTATATAAATCATCAATTCAAAGACTCAAGAAAGAAAACATCAGAGTTACATTATACAATAGATCAAATTTACTTAACAAATTCAAAAATATTGAGATAATTCTTGCATTTTATTTGATCACAATGGAATGAAAGTAGAAATCAACACCAAGAGAATCTACAGAAATAACACAAACACATGGAGATTAAACAACACCCTTCAGGGTGAACATTGGGTCATTGAAGAAATCAGGGATGGTGGAATTTAAAAATTCCTGGAATCAAACAGAAGTGGAAACACAACATACCAAAACCTGTGGATAGAGTGAAAGGAGTACTATGAAGGAAATTTATAGCAATGAGTGCCCATATGGGGGGCTGGGGAGAGGCGGGGGTGGGGGGGGAGAGAGAGAGAGATCTCAATTAAATAGTCTAATGATGTACTCAAAGTCTTAGAAAAACAGAAGTAACCAAACTCCAAAGCAGTAGATGGAAAAACAAAATAAAGATCAGAATACAAATAAATGGAATAGAAATTAATAGAAATGTAAAAGATAAATGAATCAAAGAGTTGATTCTTTGAAAAGACAAACAAAATTGACAAACCTCTAACTAAACTTACTAAAAGAGACAGAGAAAAGACTCAAGTAAATAAAATTTGAGGTGAAAAGGGAGATTACAACAGATATCACTAAAATTTAAAGGATCATTAGGGAATAATTTGAAAAACTATATGCCAATTAATTGAAAATTTAGAAGAAATAGACAAATTTTTTGACACACAACCTATCAAAATCAAACTACAGAATGTAAAAAACCTAAATAGATCAATGAGATTGAAGTAGTAATAGAAAATTTACCAAAAAAGAAAAGCTCATGATCAGATGAATTCACTGCTAAATTTCATCACTTTTGAAGAACTAACAACAATTCTTCAATTACAAACCAAATTTAATAGCATCTTAAAAAGATCATACACCATGATCAAGTCGGCTTCATGCAGTAGCTTTTCTATGTATGTATGTGTGTGTGTGTGTGTGTGTATAAATATATAAATAAAAATTAAGTGTGAGAAAGTTGTAACAGCAATACCATCCACAATAGTCTTTTTAAAAAAGTTAGTTATAAACTTGACTAAGCAGGTGAAATACCTATACAATTTAGAAAACACTGAATAAAGAAATTGAAGAAGATACTAAAAGGTGGAAATAATTTCCCATGTTCATGATTGGAGAGAATAAATATTGCTAAAATGGCCATATTTCTGAAAATGATCTATAGGTTTAATGCAATCTCTATCAAAATGGCTTTTTTCACAGAAAAAAAATTTAAATCCTAAAATTTATATGGAAGCACAAAAGACCCCCCAAGAGCCAAAACAATCCTAAGTAAAAGAGCAATGCTAGAGGCATCACAATGCCTGATTTTAAAACATGCTATAGAATCAGTAACAAAGACAGCATGATATTGGCATAAAAATAGACCTACAGATCAATAGAACAGAACAGAGGACCCAGAAAAAAACCTACTCATCTACAACCAGATGATTCTTGACAAAGGTGCCAAAAATATAAATTGAAGAAAAGACAGTCTCTTCAACAAATGGTGTTAGGAAAACCAAATATCTTCATGCAGAAGATTGAAACTAGACCCTCATGTCTCTCCCTGTACAAAAATCAAGTCAAATGCCCCCCAAAACCTTAAGGTAACAGCTGAAACATTGAATTTTTACTAGAAGAAAACAGATAAAGCTGGGCATGGTGGTGCACAACTATAATTTCAGAGACTCCAGAGGTTGAGGTAGGAGGATCACAAGTTCAAGACCCACTCTAGACACTTAAAGAGACCCTGTCTCAAAATAAGAAATAAAAAGAGCTGAGGAACATCATATTTGAGACTCTAGCCAGAGCAATTAGACAGAAGAAAGAAAGAGGTATGAATAGAAAGAGAAAAACTCAAACTCAATCCCTTTTTGCCGATGACATGAATATATGCTGGGAGGCCCCCAACCCCCGCAGTTGATAGTTGGGATCCTGAGACAGGATCTCAAGTATTAACATGCCCTGTATTTGAGGTAGGAGGGCAGCGAATTCACCATGCTTTAAATTTCAAAATAGTGAAGCAGCTAAAAGAGGCTGTAACAACCTATGGTCCTCAAGCACCCTTCACTGTAAGCTTGGTCGAATCCATTAACAACTTGAACATGACGCCAGCAGATTGGGCTAATATGTGTAAAGCTGTGCTAAATGGAGGTCAATACCTGTTATGGAAGGTTGCCAATGAGGAATTTTGCAAGGAGACGGCTAGGTGAAATGCCGCAGTCTGGCTGGGCACAATTCAGGAGCCACTTGTCAAAAGAAACAAACTTTATTTTTAGAACCATACACGCCAAACAAAACAGCTCCTCAGGAAAACCTTCAGAGCCCAACTGCCACCACCCTCTTCCCACAAGCCTCTACCTCCCCCACTCCTCCTGCTCTTGAGGCCGATTGGCTGGGTCGTGTGGGCGGAGCCAAAAAAGTCCCCCAATGAGCAGCTCCTTAGTCTGAAAGGGTGGGGAGACAGCCCAATGAGCATCACCGCAGAGGAGCCAATCATCTAGAAGTTGCTGGGGCCGCTGTGAGCCAATCATCAGCTGGCAGTCTGAAAGTTTGCTGGGGCCCCTTCGGCTGTGGCTCTCAACATGATGAATATATATTTAGAAGACCCAAAAAGCTATACCAGAAAACTACTAGAACTCATAAATGAATTCTGCCAAGTAGCAGGGTATAAAATTAACACCCATAAATCAATTGTGTTCCTATATATCAGTGATGAATCAGCTGAAAGAGAAATTAAGAAAACTATCCCATTCACAATAGCCTCAAAAAAAATATTTGGGAATCAATCTAAAAAATAAAAGAGGTTAAAGATCTCTACAATGAAAACTACAGAACACTAAAGAAATAAATTGAAGAAGATCTTAGAAGATGGAAAGACTTTGTTCTTGGATAGGCAGAATTAATATTGTCTAAATGGCCATACTACCAAAAATGCTGTACAAATTCAATGCAATTCCTATTAAAATTTCAATGACATTCTTCATTGAAATAGAAGAAGCACTCATGAAATTCATTTGGAAAAATAAGAGACCCAGAATAGCCAAAGCAATCCTTAGTAAGAAAAGTGAAGCAGGAGATGTCACAATACCAGACTTTATATTATACTACAGAGTTATAGCAACAAAAATGGCATGGTATTGGTACCAAAACAGACATGTAGACCAATGGTAGAGGATAGAAGACACAGAGACAAACACACATAAACACAGTTATCTCGCACTAGACAAAGATGCCAAAAATATACTTTGGAGAAAAGAGCCTCTTCAACAAATGATGCTGGGAAAACTGGAAATCCATATGCAGAAAAATGAAATTAGATCCCTATCTCTAACCCTGCACAACACTCAACTCAAAGTGGATCTAGGCATTAAACCAGAGACCCTGTGCCTAAAAGAAGAAAAAGTAGGCCCAAATCTCCATCATGTCGGCGTAGGAACGAACTTCCTTAGCAAGACTCCTAAAGTGAAAGAAATCTGAAATTCAAGAACCAACAAATGGGATGGAATCAGAATTAAAAATCTTCTTTTTTATTAAATTATTTTTTCTAATTTTTTATACATGATGGCAGAGTGTAATTCATTTCATATTACACATATAGAGCACAACTTTTCAAATCACTGTACACAAAGTATTTTCACACTATTTGAGTCTTCATACATGTACTTAGAGTAATGATATCTGTCTCATTCCATCATCATTCCTATCCCCTTCTTGGCCTCTCATTTACCCTCCCTCCCCTTTGCCCTATCTAAAGTTCCTCCATTCCTCCCATGCTCCCCACCCCCTATCACCATTATGTGTCAGCCTCCTCATATCAAAGAAAACATTTGGTCTTTGGTTTTTTGGGATTGGCTTGCTTCACTTAGCATTATATTCTCCAGCTTCATCCATTTACCTGCAAATGCCATGATTTTGTTCTCTTTTAATGCTGAGTAATGTTCCATTGTGTATACATACCAAAGTTTCCCTATCCATTCATCTACTGAAGGGCATTTAGGTTGGTTCCACAATTTAGCTATTGCAAATTATGTTGCTATAAACATTGATGTGGCTGTGTTCTTGTAGTATGCTATTTTTAAATCCTTTGGGTATAAACCAAGGAGTGGGATAGCTGGGTCAAATGGTGGTTCCATTCCAAGTTTTCCAAGGAATCTCCATACTGCTTTTCAGATTGGCTGCACCAATTTGCAATCCCACCAGCAATGTCTGAGTGTGCCTTTTCCCCACATTCTCAGCAACACTTATTGTTGTTTATATTCTTGATAGCTGCCATTCTGACGGGAGTGAGATAAAAACTTAGAGTGGTTTTGATTTGCATTTCTCTAATTGCTAGAGATGTTGAATATTTTTTTCATATGGTTGTTGATTGATTGTATATCCTCTTCTGAGAAGTGTCTGTTCAGTTCCACAGAAAAGGAAACAATCAATGATGTGAAGAGAGAGCCTACAGAAAGGGAGAAAAATTTTTGCCACCTGCACCTAGATAGAGCATTAATCTTTAGGATATATAAAGAACTCAAAAACTTAACACCAAAAAAACCCCCCAAATAACCCAATCAATAAATGGGCAATAGGTACTTCATAGAAAAAGAAATATAATTGGTCAACAAATATATGAACAAATGTCCAACATCTCTCTCAATTAGAGAAATGCAAATTAAAACTACACTGAGATTTCACCTCACTCCAGTCAGAATGACAATTATTAAAAATAAAGTAACAATAAATGTATGTGAGGATATGGGGGGAAAGGTATATTTATACATTGATGGTAGGACTGCATATTGGTGTAACCACTCTGGAAACAGTATGGAGATTCCTCTGAAAACTTGGAATGGAACCACCATTTGACCTAGTTATCCCACTCCTTGATATGCACCTAAAGGACTTAAAATCAACCGACTATAGTGATATTGCCACATCAATGTTTATAGCAACTCAATCCACAATAGCTAAACTATGGAACCAGCCCAGGTGCCCTTCAACAGATGAATGGATAAAGAAAATGTGGTATATGTACATAATGAAATATTACTCAGCCATAAAGTGAAATGAAATTATGGCACTTGCTGGTAAATGGATGGAACGGGAGACTATCATTCTAAGTAAAATAAGCCAATCCCCAAAACGGAAAGGCTGAATGTTCTCTCTGATATGAGGATGCTAACTCACAATAAGAGGTGGGGTAGGGAAAAATAAAAGTACTTTCGATAGACAAAGAGGAACGAAGGGAAGGGAGGGGGAATGGGGATAGGAATTACAGTAGCATGAACTGGACATTACTTTCCTATGTTCATATATGAATACAGGGCCAATATAATTCCACATTAGGTACAACCAGAAAAATGGAAGATGGCACTCCATATATGTATAATATGTCAACATACATTCTACTGTCATGTAAACATAAAAAATGAACATAAATTTTTAAAAAAGAGCTGAGGGACTGCAGTTGTAGCTCAGTGGTAGAGCGCTTGCCTAGCATGTGTGAAGTCCTGGATTAGATCCTCAGCACCACATAAAAATTTAAAAAAAATGGACAAAATATAATAACATTATTTAAATAAGAAGAGCTGAGGATGTAGCTTAATGGTTGAGTGCCCTGGTTTCATCTTCAGTCCTGAGAGAAAAGGATAGAAGGAAGGAAGCAGAAGGGAAAACAAAGCAAAACATATAGAAAACACTTTAAGATATTGGTGCAGACAATTGTTTCCAGAATAGAATTCAAAGAGCTCAAGAAACAAACCAAAAATCTACAAATGGGCCTACAAATTAAAAAGTTTCTGTACAGCAAAGAAAGCATTAACAGAGTAAAGAGAAAACTAACAGGAGAAAATCTTTGTCAGCTATTCACCTGACAGAGGAGTAATATCCAGAATGTGTAAAGAACAAAAAATAAACAAACAAATAACCCCCTCCCCCAACAATAAAAGAACAAGTAATCCAGCCAAAAAAATGGACAATGATCTGAACAGACACTTCTCGAAAGAAATTTAAATGGCCAATAAATATATGAAAAAAGGCTCAATATATTCAGCCCTCTGGGAAATGCTAATCAAAAGTACAATGAAATTGCATCTCACCCTGGTCAAAACGGTTATTATCTAAAACCAAACAAAAATTAAATAATGCTGATGGGAATGTACAGGAAAAAGAACACTTGTATCCTGTTGGTGGAAATGTAAATTAGTACAGCCACTAGGGAAAACAATATGGAGGTTATGCAAAAAGCTAAACATAGAACTAGTATATGATACAGCTACACCGCCTCTGGGTATATCTCCAGAGGAAATGAAGTCAGCATACAAAAGAGATACTTGCATACCCATGTTTATTGTGACACTATTCACAATAGTCAAGGTATGGAATCAGACTACATGTTCACTCTCAGATGAACTGTTAAAGAAAACTTGGTATATAAACACAGTGGAGCATTATTAAGTTATAAAGAAGAATGAAATCATGTCATTTAAAGGAAAATGAATGGAGATGAAGGACATCATGTTAAGCAAAATGAGTCATATACTGAAAAACAAGTATTGCATATTTTTCCTCATATATGGAATATATATATAACATATTTATATACACTTTATATATTATACATAATATATATTATATATACTTTATATATTATATATACTTTATATATATATCTACTATAATATATATAATATATATCTACTTTTAGAAGAGTATATATATTTATAAGAGTGTGTGTATATACATGTATATGCACATACTTTTCTAAAATTAGAAAAGGGGCTATTAGTAACCAGAAGGAGCAGGAAAGAAGGGGAGAACAAGAGACAATAGATACAATCAAGGCATGATAGATACATGCATGTATGGAAATGTCATATTGATTTATACAATTAATGTGTCAATAAAAATTTAAGGAAATCTGTATATGAATATTCATAATAGTTTCCTTTCTTTTCTTTTTTCTTTTTTTTTTTTTTGTGCTGCTGGGGATTGAACCCAAGTCCTTATGCACACTAGGAAAGTGCTTTACCACTGAGATACACCCTGAACCCATTTGTACTTGAAACAGTCAAAAACTGCTAACAAATCCAGGCACAGTGGTGTAGACCTGTAATCTCAGAGACTCAGGAGTTGAGGAAGAACAATTGCAAGTTCAAGACCAGCCTTAGAAATTTAGCAAGGCCTTAAGCAACTTAGCAAGAATCTGTAAAAAATAAAAAAGAGGCTGGGGATGTAACTCAGTGGTAAAGCATCTCTGGGTTCAATCCCCAATACCAAAAAACAAAAACAAAAAAACTGGTAACTACCCAAATATCCTATAGGAGGTGGATGAACAACAAACTGTGGAATATCTGTAATACTGAATAGTACTCAACTCAATAGAATCAACTATGGACACAAATAACAGCTTGGATGGATCTTAAAGGAGTTATGCCGAATGAAAGAATCCAGTCTTAAAAGATTACATACTGAATGATTCCATTCATATAATATTATTGAAGGGACACATCTGTAATGGTGAATGGGTCTGTGGTTGCCAGATGTTGAGTTTGGGGCCAGGATATGACTATTAGTGTATACTCCAGGGGAGTTTCTTTGTGGTGATAAAATAATTCTTTATCTTCATTGTGGCAATGATTATACCAATCGTAGAACTGTCTATGCACACACACATTCCCCTCAAATAATAGTCCATGCAAAGTCTGATGAAATCCAAATAAGCTCTGGGCTTGATACTGTGTGGTACCAACATCAGCTTCCTGGTTTTACAATATCCTGTGTCTAAGTGAGATGCTATAATTAGGGGAAACTGGGTGAGGGGTACATGAGAAGTGTCTGTACTATTTCTGGACTTTCTTGTAAGCCTAAAACTATTTCAAAATAAGAAGTTGCAATTTTAAAAATCAGATGTAACAAACTTCAAACGATGTGCTAATCTGAAGCCTGTCTGATTTGAAAGCCAGTACTCTTAGTCACTACACCACACTGGTAAGGATCCATTGGAAAAATGCCTTTATTAGCAGGCATAAGTAAGATGCACTCTCTGCTATTCAAAACTCTTTTTGTCTCCTTAGATCTCATAATGAAGAAAAAAACTTCACAAAACAGAAAATGGTTAGTTGAAACATTTACGGCATTTGAGATATGAAAGTTTTAATAGACTTTATATATCTGTTCATTTAGGATAAATCTCACTTATTTGTTATAAAGTGATCTCAATGTATTGTGAATTCTCCTTGCTAGATTTTTACATCTGTATTCAGACAAACCTTATTCTACATGTTTTCCCTCCTCGGGTATTCTTTTTGATAGCATACTATATTTCAAAAGCTCTTTCCTATCATTTTAGTTGAGAGGAAAGTTTACGGGAAGCTAACATGTTCAAAATAAATTCTTAAAAGCCATAGACTATATTTTTAAAACTATTCTTGTTACCCTACTATTTCATTAGTGTTATGACATTCCTGAAATATCTAAAATAGTTAAAACTGTGAAAAACACAAGTACTGAGAGACCCTATGAGACTTTGAAACACTCAAAAAATTTAACTGGGAAATACATAAAACAACTCTATTTGTCAGGGTTAAGGTCGTGGGAAATACATCTGTTTGCATTTGTAAAGTATACCGTCATAGAAAGCTACGCCACATAAAGCTACGGAGCAAGAAGCACAGCACCAGTCTGCAGTTACATCATCTGCTAAGCATGTATGTTGCAAATTACTTAAAAGTAATCATCATAATATTCTGGGTCCCACCAAAATGTTATGATTAAACATCCACAACAAAGGCTGTGCCCAGAAGGCCCTGCTTTTGTTTTGAGCAAGGTTTATTTGAAGAAAATGGAATGTGATTGTAATAAGAAGCCGGGGCTGGCTCTGTCTCTTCAACTCATTAGGCTGCTGTAGTGTGCAAGAGGCAGTAGGTTGCAGGGAGACAGGCTGGGAAGAGACTCATAAGTTCCACCCCAGGGCTTGACAAGGCAAGAGGAGATGACAGGTGCAGAGGAGATGTATGAAGTCCTCCATCAGGTAGCTCCTGCAGAGCTGTAGTCCTAGCCTTAAGGGCAGAACTCCCAGGAGGGTGCACTCTATCATAGTCAAAAATTCCAGTGATACATTGTTCATGAGAAAAATCAGACAAGGCAATTACAGGACAGAGCAGGAAGCCACTTCCGTCTCCCAATCAGACTTTCAATATTTAACCATCACTTCCTGAGTGCAGTGGGGCTTGGTGAATAATGCAGCATCCCACGAGGCTGTCTGAGATTTGTTCCTAATAATGGATTTTTGCATCACAAATGAATAGGGCTCATCTATTCACTTCTCCCCTCTGTGGTTAATTCTGCCTAATTTGCATTTTTACCTTTAAGGTGGCCTTTGTTATAAGAAATAGGAAAAACGTCATGGCCTATGAGTGCCTGAACCACTTAACCCTATATTAATGAAGCACAATCTTTTGGACTCTTTGTTCTTTCTTGCACACAGGCCTTCAAATGGGTACAAATAACATGTAGTCAAATCCAAATGTGGTCTTTCCATCAGAAAAATAAAAGCAGGCACTGGCCTGCTTGAAGCTGAAGGTGACAAAGTGGAAATAGTCATAGCTGAGATGAATCAAATAAATAATGTGAGCCTTGGGCATTTTCCATAAGAGCACTGGAGTTAGTAGTTGTCTAGGAGGGGGCATTTTTTTTTAAGCTGGAGTGTTTATTTAGGGTTTTCCTTGGTAACATTACCAAAGCCGAGGCTTCAAACAACCATTTATTAGCTTGAAGTTCTGTAGGCTGGAAGCCCAAGCATGGGGTGGCTGGATTTCTGCTTGGGTTTCAGAGGTTGAAATCAAAGGGGTTGAATGAAGTCTCATCTGGAGACTAAGGAAGGATCCACTTCTAAACTCACTCAACTGGTTAGCAGAACTGAGTTCCATGCAGTGGTGATGAAGTCCCTTTGAGCAGCTTTGAGGCTATATAGGGAGGTCACTCATGTTTAGTTGTAAGGCTACGCATGGCAATCATTCCTCTTGAAGAGGGAGAATGTTCACATTTGAAAGACTGCCTGGGCTCTGTCCTTGTTTAGGCACCAGTTAACTATCAGGGTTTCTAGACCATATTTGGCATTAAGGATTAACAAACTCCACTTTCTAAGGCTTCTGATGCTTAGATATGATTCAAGGGATATAATAGTTTATTTTCATCTGCATGTATTCTCACTTTTATTGAGGCTGTGCCAAGGAAAGTAAGAACACCTATATAATAGGCAGCCTCATCCCTCCCTCCCTACTTCCATTTTTCCTTCCCTTCTCTTCCTTTTTTTACTTCCTTCCTTTTTTCTTCCCTTCCTTCCTTTCTTCTCTCTTCTCTTTCATCTACCAACAGAAGTTGTTGAGTCCCTCCCATGTAACAGATAGGCACTGTGCTAAGTTCAAGGAAAAATTACAACTCAGAAGACATAGCCTCTGTTTTAGGAATGATTTTATAATTCAATGTGTAACACAGAAAAGTAAATGGGCAATCTCAAAGTCTGATAAAAGGAATAACATTTTAGGATGATGAGTACAGGGGAATCATATTCACTAGATTTTTCTCTTACCTATCCCTTAAAGCCTAGTATCCCTTGAGCTATATTACTCTTATTTTACTGAAAAGTCTTGAGGTTTAGTCAGTTTTGCAAATTTATAAACTTAGCAAGTGTAAAGCTTGGATTTGAATCCTATCTGTGTTCTACAGCTCCAGCACTTATTGAACATGGACACTAATTGGTTGCTCTGGGAAAATGTGGTGGGAATGTGCAGCTAACATAGTCTTGGAAGATCCAGGGGGTGGACATGAAAGGCTTAATAGAGAAAGTTACAGCTTATCTGAGAACTGAAGAAAGATTAATAGTAGAAGAACAAGATATAAAGAATAAGATAAATTTGGGTCTGGAACCTAGCTATTCCTACTTCCTAGCTTGGGGGAAATGTTTAACTTCTCAGCTTCAATTCCCTTATCTATTTTTAAAAATGAGGCTAATAATATCTTATGTCAGAGTTATTAGAATGAAATGAGATAGCACATGTGAAATTTCTAGCATAAGGCTTGGCATTAAGAAGACACCTAGTAAGAATTTATTTTCTATACTGTACCAATATTCTGTGTTTCACTGTGCAAACCATGGAATACATGATCTGCTTGAATCTCAAAGCCATGGGATGATTCAGATGGTTTAAAATGAGAGTTTAGATTATTTATTCCAATTTATATCAGTATAACCCGAAAATTTCCTTGGTTATTTTGGGTATTTCATTTATCTACTTGCTGAACAACTCATTCAGCTATTACTGGATATGTTTTAAGATAAACATTCCTGGAGGAAAAAAAATGCTTGGATATTTCTCAGAAATAACAGTGCCTGAAAGAAGCATTTATTAAAATAACTCAATTAAAAAAAAAAAAACCTCTGTGACTGGTTGTTGTTGAATTAAAAAGAGAAGACATGACTCTTCAACATAACTTACTAATTGTTTCTCAAGTTCATGGCCATTTGTAGCATTTTTGAAAATTGTGTACTTTATGTTAGAATTGGTTCCAGATGTAAGAAGCCCTCTCCACACCATTTAAGTGAACATTAGGAACCGTTGAAATGAGCAGATGCAATTGGTTTAGGATAAATGGATGTGCACCAGTACTCCAAGATGAATACCCCCATGCAAGATTCATTATCTTTCTCATTAAACCTCTTCTCCTAATGGGCCATGTCTGTTAATGACATCAATATTCTCTTAATTACTCAGGCTAAAATATTTGACTGGTCTTTGTCTCTGCTTTGCATCAAATAAGTTGTTGAATGTGGTAGGCAGAATTCTATGATGGTCCCCACAATTTCTGACCCCCTAGTACACCATTTCTAGTGTGATCTCTTTCCTTTTTGTGTGGTGTAAGGCCTATGAATACAGTGGATGCCATTCTAGTAGCCAGTTTACTATATTTTCCATATGACAAAGGAAAAGGGATTTTTTTCAGATGTAATTAAGGTCCCTAATCAGTTGATTTTGAATTAACCAAAGAGAATTATCCTCAGTGGGCTTGCTCTAATCAGGTGAGCCTTTTAAAAAATGGCTTTAATCTTTTCTGAGTCCAGAGACTCCAAGCAGTAGAGGTTCTGTTGCTAGCTTTGAAGAAATAAGTGGCAGGAAATCTACCCCCAACTATGTTTTATCTTACACAATTGCAGTTTTGATCATGTCTCTCTCTTTAAAGAATGTTCTTTGCTTCCAATTTTTTTCCACAGTCAAGGGAATATAACTTAGTTGTTCTGGCTACAGGTTTTGGACTTACAGAGCTATTGATGTGAACCTAAATTCTAGCACTTAACTAGTGTTATGAACTTATACAGCTTTAATAAACCTCTTCAAACCTTGGTTTGTAAAGTGAATGTCATAAATTTTATCTTTCTTGTAGGGTAGTTGTGACAATTAAATGAGATAATGTATGTCAACATTATGTCACAGAGCAGGTGCTCAGTAAATCATAGCTATTAGGGTAGCTATTAAGAATTAAATTCAAACTCCTTTTTCTGATACTCAGAGTTATTTATGATTTTCAATAGGTTTTTTCAGCCACATCTTTTACATCTTTCTGTAAATTTTATGAATTAGTGAGAGAGGCCCCTTCTGGATTGTAGTGCCATACAAGTTGCTATGTTGTAGCAATCCCACCTACACTCTTTCTCTTTCTTTTATATCTCAACTCATAATTATTGTTTCATCTCTGTTCCTGCAACCATTTTTTTAAACTGTGTTTAGTATTTCAAATGATGCTTTGATCACTAACCTGCTCACATAATCATGTATCTTACTTTATAGGAAGATGGGATTATCTTTACATTCCCAATACAGTTGGCACACAAGTACTCAATACTAAGCACTCAAACAAGTATTTAAAACCTTGTTGGATGGTTAGAATTAGTTTTATTGACCTTCTTGTCAGTTTTCAGAAGAACAAAGCAAATGTTTATAATGGATGATGTCTATTAATGGTTGATTGACTTTAGGAGCGTCTTGTTTCATTTGAATAATTAAATATTCTACATGAGAAGGCATCAAAGGAAGTATGTTTTATAAAGTACAACAAAATCTATAAAGCTCTAGATGGCCAATTTATTTAAATGAGCATTATCTCTAACTCTACAGATGCTTCTTTGTCAGAGCAATTGCAGAGTTTCCTTGTTATAAAAAATCTTTTTACCCCAGTAATTGCATTTATGATCCTAGAAATAGTTGTGAGCTATCACCTAGTTCATGCATCTGGATGACTGGATCTTTGTAAGGGATCATCTATGTCTTCCTTCCTCTTTTCTAAACCTACAGTTTGATGCAGACTCTCTCTACCTAGCATCTTCTTTCCTTCTCGGTTGAAAACCATTATTCTGGAGAATGTAATCTCAAATTGAAATTAAGTAGCTCTGCTTTCTCTTTTTCCTCCATTGACTTTGCAAAATAATTCCTAAAGAGTATATAAATTCTGTTCCTTTCCTTTCCTCAAAATGTAGGTGGAGAAGTCCTTTTGTCTTCAGAAATACAACTTAATTTCTTTCTGAGCACTCACCTTTTAACATTCTGATCTTAGAAGTTGTTGATAGGCTTTGATGCTCATTCTTAGCCATATTTTCTTTTATTCCATCTTCTATTCATTTTAAATCTGAGCTATCAGACTAGTTTCTTTCATAAATCCTTCAATTATTTCTTAGAATTTTAGAGTCCATAAAATGCTGCTTATAATATTGTGTTTATGTTCAAACATTCTTAATATATACTAAACTCAGTGCTAAATATTTTACATGGATTTTATGAGTTAATTCTTCCAAGAAAAAATATGTGGTCTATACTATTACTTTGCCCATTAAAAAAAAATTAGGCTAAGTGATTTTCCCAGGCAGTCTGTGCTCTCCTTACTTTTCAGAGGAAAACCTTGAGACTTAGAGAGGTGAAACACTTTGCTCAATGTCATACTGAGGCTCAGATCTACACATTTCTTGAGTCTGTAGTCTGAGCTCTTCCCGTTTGTGCTGTAACTCCCTCCTTACCTTTGAAGTTTTTGACATTTGCTGTCTTAAAATCTTCAGCACACATCAGCTTCAGTATTTCCTTTTCACATTATAAATTCCAGGATGACATGGTAACCATTCAGTTCTTCCCCGTTAGAAGATGATCCAAAACAGCAGTATCCTTTCTGTATCTTTTATTACTTAAGAGACAATATTGTCAGTAAAGAACAATTGTAACCACTTTGTGCTGTGAAGGACTTCTAGTAGACATCAAGAGAACTGAGTTTTCCCCCATAATTTGCCTCTGTGCCAGTTTCGTCCTAGAGACAGTCCATTATCTTAGCACATCATAGTTCCCTGAGACTGTGAAGGAAATCAGATGTATAAACATTGA
This sequence comes from Spermophilus citellus, assembly GCF_964194105.1. Lineage (NCBI taxonomy): Eukaryota > Metazoa > Chordata > Mammalia > Rodentia > Sciuridae > Spermophilus > Spermophilus citellus. The sequence continues at coordinate 220,448,189 of NC_138183.1, forward strand.
ATTGTTGACTTGGGTATTATAATGGATAACTCTGTTTCCAGAAGAATAAATAATCCTTAAGTATACCAGAACTTTTAGAAAACATGATGGTAGTTCTACCTTTTTACACACTTTATGTTATTTTATTCATTTAAAACTAAGTTTCAATTTGAGAACTTGACCCCAAGGATGTTAACTGATGGCAGAGATCTGCTATTTTTGATACAACTAATGATCTCTCTTTTGGTTTTCATTATAATAAGCTTGGGAGAAATATATTACTTATTAGTAGCACTGATATGTTTATCTTTTTATTGCCCATTCATTTTTTAGAAAATAACTACAGAAGCATAATAGGATACTCAAATAATTGCATAAACACTGTACTAAGTGAAAGGTGGCTATGTTGCTGAAATTAAGCTGTTCTGGCTAAGCACGAGGCAATGTCAAGTGGTGATAGCTTGAAACATGTGTTCAACCATTTACAATGTCTAAATTCAACCCATGAATGTAAATTCAGGGGTAATGATATGTAATTAAGAAAACCAGGGCTGCCAGTATATTTTAGAAAGTTGTTAACTATAACTTCCATTTGATTAAACAGGCTTTAGCATATTGCCACAGTTATTAACTATTCCCCTCTCACTTTATGTTCACCCAAATGGATTTACTATGCTTCTAGTGTCAGGTTTAAGAATTTTCACTAAGATTATACCTTATTTATCACTGGGCTTTTTCCTTTCCTTTTATATTTAATCTATTTCTTTGTAGAAGAAATTCCCTTTGGTTGCTATATTCTTGACATGAATTTTATCAAATGTCAGAAAAAGTTATTGGTTCCTTTCTTATATTAAAATATCAAATTCACCTTTGTTATCTGTCTTAGTCACCAGAAATTTCTGTTTATTTATAGCGTACAGAAATTGTTATGTGTCTTAGTCAACAGAAAATTCTGTTTACTTGCAACAAACTTTAATTAACTTAGCAAATGCAGAATTTATTGGAAGGGAATTGGCTCATTAACCCTTAGGATAAGAAGAGAAACTGAGGCTTTGGAGTGTCTGGAAAGGAAGCACCCAGGAAGCCATGAGCTGAAAGGCTGCTCTCTGCTTTCTCTAAAGTCATAGGCTACTCAGAGATTAAGCCTGTGCCTTCTAAAGGAGCCTAAGCAATGAACCATTCTCAGAATGAAGATATCAAGGATCCCATGGGATGTTTGTTCATTACTGTTAAATAAATACTTTTTGCTGTTGTAGTTCATTTTTCACATTTTCACACACTCCCACAAATTATCAAGCAGGCATAAAGCCATCTACATAGTAGATGCTAAATAAATATTTGTTGAGTTAAAAAATGTTATTATTCACTTTTAGAGCATCGTCACGCATTCCTTCTTGGATATGAAAGAGACGTGAGAGTGACATCTGCCCCTCCATTGACTGATTGTGCACATCAGGATTGCCCTGGGGGGGACTGACTTGATACTTTATCTTTGTGCTTTCTGCAGACTGTAATTTTCCACCTAATGCATGAAAATCTTTGACGATCAAATAACATGAGTACAGGACAATGACCTTCTGGTTAGTGTTCTTTAAAAACCAAGCTGCCTGATTTGGAAAGAAATTTTTTAGAAAAATAATTGAACAGTTCAAATTAATTAAAGGTTTGAATTAAGGAAATCTTAGAGTAGATTTCATTTAAAACTTTTTATACAAATTACAATTCTATCTGAGTGCCAGAAACTTAATGCATTAAGATATCTTTGTGGTGAGATCAGGTCAATAAAACGCTGGAGCAAACAGCAGAAGTTCCTTGGCAAAATCATCCTATACCAAGCTTTCCCAAGCTCTTGTCTGGGACTTCTAATTCCCCTTATTGTTCCTGACCAGATTTGGTCTTTGGCACCCCGATACTTGGATCTGCTTTTCTCTCCACATCTTAGCAAGTCCTTTCTGATCCCCATCCAAGCTTCTTCAATCCCATTACCAACAACTGCAATTTAGTTTTCTAGTTCTGTTCTTCACTATCCCTTGGCGTGTGTGCCCTTGTGAAAATATTATCTGTTGACTCTGCTACATAATTTAGCTCCACCCCTCATGCTACACACTAAGATTGATTCCCAATCACTGTAAAGATCTTGTTTCTTCTTGTTAGGGTACAGTATTAATCACCAATCTATTTCTTAGCATGGGTCCCTGGGTCTTATGTAATGAAAAGATATGACTCATTTGTTATTGTCATCATCCATGGCAGAGTTGCCATATTATTTCTTGCCTACACTAGAAAAATGCTTGAGAATGAAAGTAAGCACCATTCATAATTGCTCTGTAATAACAGGTGCACACTAGACTCGCCCTGGGCTAACTGGAACTGTTGACATCATAATAATTATGATTATCTGTTTTCTCATTTCTCTCCTGAGATTTACTTATTTTCCTTTATATTCTTAAGTCTCTCTCTGATTTTGCTAATTTCTGGAAATGAGCCATTTAAAAAATAAATTAGGGATGTATTTTTATGGAGATGGTCTTTAAAATCAAGCGAACATCCTAAGAACCTTAACTTTCAAAACACTTTGATATTTTACAACTTGTATGCTAGGGATACTTTTATTTTTAAAGTAAGAAATAAATTACATTGTCAGAAGGACTTACCCACTTCTTTCTTTATTCATAAAAAAATTACCAGTTTCTTTAATATTAGATGGCATTAGGTTTTTAGGTTTTCTGTGGCTTGGTCCAGAATGCCCACTTTAAAGTTCTGTTGTAGAAACACACATTGAAAATTGACTAAGTTGTTTGGCTGTTTTCATGCAACATTTTCAAGTTTCTAAGTTTTGGATAATTTTATATATGTACATATATATTTACATATATGTATACACATATATATTTACATATGTGTACATATATGTATATTAAATTCCTGAATGATAATTAAAATACCTCAAAAACCATCTCATCCCTTGGTTCTTTCCCTTTGTGGCATATCAGAATTCTAATTTAAGTAGTCTTGGATGGGACCTAGGAATAGGCACTTAAAAAAAAAAACTCAGGTGATTCTAATGAGCAGCCAGCACTGAGGATTTGATTAAATTCAACCCTTCATTTTACATGTGAAAATATAGAGGTCCTCTTACTTCAGCTGTCACTGTGGGTTAACAATCCAAATATCCCTGTAAATCGCCAGATGCTTTTAAAAGGGCTCTGTGAAAGTGACATCACCTTCTTTATTTAGAACTGATCATAATTTTTATGGTTCCAACAGATGTCTTAGTTTCTTGAATTATCCTTTCACGTCATGGGGCCTCTAAAGCACTTGCCAAAGAAGCCGGAAGGTATGCCTCTTTTTCTGTTCTCCAGGTAGTACAGCATATTTTAGCTTTTTATTTCTTGCCAGTATTTTTGCTTGAGTTTCTTCATTTATCTTCTGTCCACTGAAGTTTATCCTCTAACATTTTAGATTATGAGGATTGTGCCGCTAAAAAGCCTGCAGCCTCAAAAATATTTCTCTTTTGTCTTGAGTGATTATTTAGCTTAGATGTCAGCAAATTATGACCCATGGGCCAAATCCAACAGACTGTTTTTACAAATAAAGTTTTATTGGAATTCAACCGTGCCTTTTTTTTAATGTAACTATTGTCTATGTCTGCTTCACAACCACAGAATTGAGTAGTTGTGACTCAGAGACAGTATGATCCACAAAGTTGAAAACATTTACCATCTGATTCTTTACTAAAAAGGTTCTCTGACCTCTGGTTTAGCTAGTTAAAAAAAATCTTTGGACTCCAAGATATTTGTAGCCGTTGCTCCTCTATCATATAAAGTTAAAAGCTGTGGAGTTTTCAACTAGATTCCCATTGACACTTTTATTTTATTACCGACATTTAAGACCTGGTCTTTTTTCCTGGGGGCACCCAACAGATTCTTCAACTCTGGAACCTAATGTCTTCTCAGTTGCAACTATCCCACATCATCTTTTCTTGGCCTACCATACATTTGATTTTTTATTTTTGTTTATTTTTAATGATATTTTGATTGAATATAGAATTAGACACCTATAATCCAAAGATGTTAATTATCCCCATTTTATTTAACTTTGGTGAGCTTCTAATGTTCTTTTTTGCATTTATTTTATTTTGCTTACTTTTATAGCACTTTTTAATAGTATTTTTAGTAACATTTATTAATCCTTTCCCTGGCTCTTGTATCTTTGCTTCAAGATTGTTAAAAGTTTTATTAAGTTCTTTGATTCTATGGAAATATGCCTAATCATAATTTTATCTGCCTTATGGCAACATTTTTGCTCTGTCAACATTCAGTTTTTTATGTGGCAATTGTTTTGTCTGTATATTTCCTTTGTTTGCTTGGGACATATTCATGTATTTTGTGTACTGGTTCCTTTGTAATAACTCCTTATTTTTTAATATGTTCTTTTCGACACCTGTTTGCAGGAGACAAGACAAGGTTGTGCTTCTGAGCTGTGAAGCTTTTTATCTGGTTTGCAATCATGGCAGAAATTACTAATTACATTCTTTAATATCCATTTCTCCCTTCTATAACAACAGATATCAATTCTACTCATTGTCACTGTGCCCAGATAAAACTCTAAAATTCCCAGCTTTCCTTATTGCTGGTTATGGCCATGTGACTAAACTCTGTCCAAAAATACATAAGTGTTGATTGTGGCTTCAAAGTAAGCACCTTCAGAGTAGGAAGGGGATGGGTTCTTCTTTCTCATCTATCCAAAAGTGCTCCAAAAGTTATTAGGTGACTGTGTGGTGATCAGGAACATGGAAACCACATGAGTAGCAGCGCAAAGGAGCTGTTTCTTTGATGACAAACTGAAATCATCATACAAATCCTTTTCTTGAAATTTTTCAATGACAGAAAATAGCCATCTATCATTCTAAAGCTTCTTTTGGTTGTTATATAGCTAAACCTAATCTTAACTAATATGGTAATAAGACTTATAGCACAGGATTGTGTGAGTGTGGGTGTGTGTACAAGATAATTGATTGGACTTTACTTTTTCACTGTTAACCAAAGGGGTCAGCTTGAATCTTTCTCCATTCTGCCCCATCTCACAAACAGGTTGTTTTCTGTTGAGATGTCTGTGTGGTTCTTTCTGCAGTCCCAGATTCCTTACTTCTCTGAGTGCCAAATGAGGACCAAAGAAGTTTCAGCTATAAGCTTGCATGTTCCAACATCATTGTTTAGATAAGGAGTCATCAGCTGCTCTTCTTGGGTTCTCCCGCATCTTAGGAGAACAGGTGCTCTGCAGGATTTGTCTGAGCTCTGTGTTTTCAGGTGGGTCTTGGCTTTATCTTCCTGTGGGCCTCTCTACTGGTCTCTACACTAGGCAATTCCCTCCTCATATATATTCGTTCAGATTTAGTTTTCCTAGTATTGTCAAAGACATAGTTTCCATTTCTACTTGTTTTCTGCCTGTTGTTGCAAGGTGACTTTGGAGAAGAAAAGGGGTACAAATGTATTTCTTCCACCATTTTAAAACCAGAAGTCTCCTTAGTTTGTTTTAAAAATAATAATATTTTAAAATAGAACAGGATATATGCTCATCAATCAATAGTGACTACTCTCTTTTTAAAAATATCTTTATTTCTTTATGTGGTGCTAAGGATCAAACCCAGTATCTCACACATGCGAGGCAAGCACTCTACCACTGAGCCACAATCCCAGCCCAATAGTTTCTACTGTTAACATTTTAAAGAATTTTTTTTTACCAAATTTTCTCTCAATCTTGTTATCTAAATAGAGTGATAGGAAATACTTATATATGTATAACATATATATAATAGGTGATATATATTTATTATATAATAGATGATATTTATATATATATCACATATTTAATTTTTGGGAACATGATCTAGAATATAATTAGTCTACAACAATATTTTAATTATTCGTTGGCATTCCACAATATGGATCTACCAAAAGTTATTAACCAATTTCCTAGTTTGAGATATTAATTTTTCACCCATTGGCTATGATAAGTAATTCTACAATATACATCTATTTTTTTTTCTTAAAAAGCAACAAGCTAAGTGTGCCTTATTTTTTACATTTTCTTAGAAAATTTTTGTACAGTGAAATTTCGGCTCAGGTCAGATGGTCATTCATTATGATTTAGTAATTGACTATTAGATTCTTATTATTACTCAAGGTCAGTGAGGAGGCAGGATGGTAAAGGGAGCCCTGGAACTCAGTAATTATGTCATCCTCATCACTAGAGTAGAGGCTATGTTCCTCAACTTACTAGCAGACCCAGACTGAAGCTTTTTATATAAACACAGGCAAAAAAGGCCCCAGAGTTTTAAGGACTGGGAAACCTCCCCTGCTGGGGATTCCTAACATCATAAGACCTAACAGTCTTCTCTACTTACTATTAGGATTTTTTAAAAATAATTTTTTCTTTTAAACCAGCTTTAGACCTGTAAAATAGATGAAAAATATTACAGAATTACCTTCTATTCCTTACCATATGTCCCTTAAGACTAATGTCTTAGCCATAATATAATGGTTAAGAACACTATGTTAACATTGGTAACTTTGGAAACTAAACTACATGCCTTCTATGAATTTCACCAATTTTTCCATTAATGTTCTTTTTAAATAGTAGAGGCCCAGGACAATCCCATATCACATTTAGTTTTTATTTCTCCTTATTCTAGTCTAGCCTGTAATAGTTTCTCAGTCTTTCTTCATCTTTTGTGACATTCACACTTTTGATTAATACTGCTTACTTACTTTGTAGAATGTCATTCTATTGGGATGTGTCTGATATTTTCTCATGATTAGATTGAGGCTGTTTGTTTTTGGTGACAATACTACAAGAATGATATTATAACTTTCTCAGTGTGTCATACTGAGTTCATGATATTGACATGTCTTATTGCTGCTCATGTTTACCTTGCTCAATTGATTAAGCTGGTGTCTGACTATTTTCTCCCCTATAAAATTATTGCAATTGATAAGTATCTTGGGTGAGATACTTCCAGACCATGCAAACCCTATTTCTCTTCAAAATATTGCCTAGTAATTTTAGTATCCATTGATGGATCTTGTTTTCAACAATTATTACTGTGATGTTTATCTAATGGTAATTCTGCATTTTTCCTCTTTCCTTCTATCTTTATCAATTGGAACTTGTGTAAAAGAGCTCTTGCTTTTCCCTCATTTATTTATTCGATTATTTATTATATCATTATGAACATATGGATATTTATTTTATTCTTTGGATTAAAAGCATGTATACAAAGTTATTTTTTCTTTAGCCTCCAAGTTGCCTATCACGACATTATCTTTCATACTTACTTAGATTAGTTCTTCATATATTAGCATTATTATCCCTTTGTGCTATCTATGTTGTGAATCTTTTGTCTCTGTCAGTTGCTTTTTGATTTTTCATTATACTGGTTTTGTTATACAAAGCATTCAAAGACATTTATATAGTGAAATTTATCAATCTTGATTTTGTTGCTTCTGGATTTTGAATCATCCTTAGAAAGCTTTTCCTACACTAAGTTTAAAGAAGAATTTAATCCATGGATGCTTTTTTGTATTTGTAATGTTTTATTTTTTTAAATTCAGATCCCTAATTCATTTGAAACTTATTTATATGGTTGATGTAAGATATGGATCTAATTTTATCTTCCTTCAAATGGCTACCCTGTTGTCCTAAAACTATTTATTAAAGAATGTTCATCTTTACTCCAGTTGTTTGAGATGTCCCCTTTATCATAAACTAGGTTCCATGTTTGGGATTTAACCCAGGACTTTCTATTTCACTGGTCAATTTATTCAGGCACCAGTACCAAATGATTTTAATCATGGAAACTTTACATTTGTTTTAACATCTAATAATGCTGGTTCTTTCTTATGGTTTTTCTCTTAGTGTTTTAAAAACCTATTCTTAATGTTTATTTCTCTATGTAAACTTTGGTATCAGCTTGTCTAACTCCATGAAGTAGCTTGTTGGTTTTTACAATGAGATTGTGTTGTTTATAAATTAACTTCTAGAAAACTGACATCTCTGTATAATGTTGATTTACCTGAACCAAGAACAGGAGATGTCTTTTCATTTATTCAAATCTGTTAAGAAAAAGTTTTCCACAACATCACTAACTCACAAACATTCCAGTAATTCTTTACTCTTATTAAATTTGAAGGGGGCACACAAGAGTTACTGATTCCATCAGGGTTACTATGTGAAAGTGAAGGAAAACATTGGGCAAAATGTAGACTTCAATGTGTTATTAGATTGTGTTTCAGAACATGCTGTACAAATATTTTACCACATAGCAAATTATCCTCAATGGAACCTCGGCTCTAACTGCTTACTTTCCAACTAGTGAATTGTAGCAACTAATGATGCTCACTTTAGTACTGGAGATGTGTCTTATAACAGTTATTATGAAACTGAAAAAAAAAGAAAAGAAAAAAAGAAAATCTTAAACAACAACAAAACCCCCACAAACCTTATAATAAAGCTACATTTAATATGAGATGGTATGCTGAAAAGAACACAAGGCTCTGCAGTCACATCTGCATGTTGCTAGTTGTAGGACTTGGCAACTTCTCTTTTGCCACCATAATTAGGGAAAATGGGAAATCGTTTTTACTTGAAGATATTCAGTTTCACTTCAAGAACTAGCTTTTTTTTTGTTGTTTTGTTTTGTTTTCTTTGTTCTCATTGTTTTCTTTTTTATTGGTTGTTCAAAACATTACATAACTCATGACATATCATCTTTCATACATTTGATTCAAGTGGGTTATGAACTCCCATTTTTACCCCAAATACAAGTTGCAGAATCACATCAGTTACACATCCACATTTTTCCATAATGCCATATTAGTGACTGTTGTATTCTGCTACCTTTCCTATCCCCTACTATCCTCCCTCCCCTTCCCTCCCCTCTTCCCTCTCTACCCCATCAGCTATTGTTCAATTCTCTCCCTTATTTTTTCCCCCCCTTTGGAAAACTATATAAAAGTGGTAATTTGGAAGCAAAAAGTAGGAGAGAAAAATCATATTTGCTCTACCTTGGAGTTATATAATGTTATCTTACCGTATACACTGATCAGAAGACCCATCAGAGATTGTATAGCAGACTAATCTCTGTCCATAAGTGTTTATGAGAAATTAGTGTTGCAAAAAGGACTGAAATCGTGCCATATTATTTGTCATTTAACATTTCAAAAGATGCAAATTCTTGTGAAAGTGTGAACTTAAATAAGTGAAATAAAGTTTGTAGTAGTCTAGTCAATTAAGATGTTTAATATATTTTAAGAAGTCATTTAAAAGTGTATTTGCATCTAGTTACATTTGTATGTTTTAACTACATGAAATATAAACATTGTAATAGTTGTTCTCTGTCAAAATAAACAATTTAAAAGAAAAAAAAAGAAAAAGTTTTCCAGAAGTGATTTACAATTTTTCTTTTGGTTGATCTAAAACTAGGAAAAGATTGTCCTAGACCATAAGTCATCAGGAGAGAGGAAAAAAAAGACACTAGGAAATGTATCAAGGATCCATTAAACCTACCTGCATTATTACATTGTTCCTCACAACCACTACATTGTTAGCCATATTTTACAACTGCTAATGAGCTTCAGGTAGCAAAGATAGAAAACGGTAAAAAGTGGAGGGAAGATAGGAACTCCTTTGTCTAGATGTCTCACTCCATACATGATTTGTAGGAGCATGCCAGGTAAAGGAACACCTGGGTAAGGAAGCATTGCAAACAGTGCAGAATCTTTAGAATGAAGCTAGAATGAGGGCTGGTTTAGACTCTGTAAAAACCCAGTGCTGGAGCCTTGTCTTACTTCTGTGAACTTTACTTTTGGAGGGGCACTGCTAGGCTTGGATAGCCAGATTTCACCCTAAGCATGCTAACATTCAACATAGCTTCCTAGAGTGCTGTGTCAAGATGGATTATGACTTCATCTGGGCACAGTAGGCACAGGGATCTATTAGCAATGCTTTCCACGAAGGGGCATGCTGACACCCTTGGACTGTATGATATGTCCAATGAGAAGTGACAAAGATGGTGTGGGTACTTATAAGCACATCATAGCATTGAATGTTCAAAAAATAAGGTTTCAAAGGGGAAAGTGTTGTTAGCTCTTTGTAAACATTTGTAAAAAAAAAAAATGAGGAGTAGACTTCTTTGTATGTAATTCCAGTGGTTGCAATTATAATGTTCAGAGGGAAAACTCAGATTTCACAAAGGGGAGAACTTCTAAATAGTTAGAGTTGTATAAATATGGAAAAAAATTGGCCCGGAGGTGGTCATGCAGTAGCTGACTTTGGTGTGACTGAACTCTGAGGGTTCAGGTCTTGGGAACTACCAGGCCACAGATTAGTTGTGTGGGGTATGCTAGAAAAGTCAGGTTACCCCATTATTTATGCTCCTAATCCCATATACAATAGCATAGGACTTACTGCTCTTATATTTTCATATTTATTTGCATAATACTTTGTGTAAAATACGTCTTTCCAACTGTGTATGTCCTCAAATGATGACAGTGATGGTTTTCTATAACACTGAAGTGTTACGGATGTGTGCAGCTGCTGAATTTGGCAGGTTGGATCCAATAGCCCATAAAAACACTCTCTTTATACAAGCTAGCATTTATATTAGTAATAACACTGAAGCAAGAGCAAAAGCAAAAGTGATAGGTGAGAGAGAAAGAGAAGAAAACACATCCCCAGATCAGGGAAACACCAATACCTGAAGTCATGTAGCTGGGCATTCCCGAGCGGCTTTTCAGGGTTCCCACTGGGAAGTCCTAGGCAAAGTGTCCTCTTCTTGGTGAGACTTCAAAGTCTTATTCCCAGTGGGGGTTCCCTAAATACAAGTTAGAACAAAGAAAGTCCCATTCTGACAACTGGCATGACCTTTGATTCCCTCAAGGACACTTCATCCCCCAGGAGTGACCATATGCCCTGAGGGAAGGAATGATGGCCTTGAGATAAGTCTTGAGTTCTCCAGAGTGAGCCAAACCCAGCAGAAGTCAGCATGCTTCAGATGTCCCATCAAGGACATGTGAAGGTCACACTAGGCACATGGACAGGGAAGATTTTAATATTTTCCTTAGCCCTTTATTTTCTCATAGTAACTAACACACACACACACACACACACACACACACAAAAATCATCCATAATTTTTTGGAGAATAATTGAATGAATACATGCAGGCTTTTCACTCTCAGTTGTTCCCCTCTGGGAGCCACTATCGGTGTTAGGCTCAGGTCACCAAAACTACTTGCTTTGAGGTGCCAACTAACATTAGCTGATAAAAAGGGATTAGCCAAGAGATACAGAATTAGAACACTCGTATACACTTTATGTCACTGACACCAATTTCAGTTATAAACACAAGAAGGAGTGAGGCAGGGGAGAAAGGGAATCGGGAAGAAAAAGTTGGGAGGTGTAGTGGTTTTCATACTGTTCCCGTAGACTTTGTACTTCTCATTTGGAAACCTCATCCCATGTTATATTATTGTTAACTAGTATTTCTACAAGACCCTACTTGTTCAATGTCAATTTTCTTGTTCTACAATATGCCCCATGAAGACAGGAACGGAGTCTTTCTTATATATTGCAATATCTCAGGTATTTAGAGCTGTGCCTAGTACATAGTAGGTACTCAATAAATATTTGTCAAATGGATAAATAAGTGAGCAAAATGTGGCTTTGAATCTTTGTGCCCAATAAAGTAGTATGTGAGATATAAGGACATATAATACATAGTCTCTGCCCTCAAGTGTCTTACAACCAGGGTAGATACTTAGGAATATGCACACAGAACTCTAATACATAGACAGAGGCACTTCCACAAGAACTAAGTTTGTTTTTGTTTTTGTTTTTGAGACAGAGTCTCACTAAGTTGCTTAGGGACTCCCTAAGCTGCTGAGACTGGCTTTGAACTTGCACTCCTCCTGCCTCAGCCTCCCAAGGCACTGGGATTACAAATGTGCATCATCACGCCCAGCCTAAGAATTAAGTTTTAACCTAGCCCCCAATGGTTTATCTGTGAACAGAGTTTCAGCAACTAACAAAAATGACAGTGATATCTTTTGTTGAATTGTCATAAAATATTACATGTCCCTACCTATTCTTGTGTTATCTTCTACTAGCCAAAGAACACAAGATTTAAATAAGGAAGTACAGGATAGAGTCTCTTCAGTTTCCCACAACTTTGAAAAGTGAATAGGCATTGTAGCAATGATTCATTTATAAGGATCTTTCTAGAGGGATTCTTGAAAAATTCTTAGAAAATATAAATTACAAAGTAAATATGCAAGGAGGAAGTTCAAGCATCTTTAGCTCAAAGATGCTTCAAAAGTACCAAGTCATTATGAAAACCAGAAAGTGGACCTCATTTTATAATCCTACATTGAACTATTCATGAACTTAAAACATGTAAAAGGAGCATTAAATTTTTTTATATGACACAAATATGTCCTGGGTAAGCTAGAGAATAGTATTTTGGCTAAAAGCATATTTGGTATCACTTGAACTTAAATTTTCAGGAATGTAATATTTTTTGCAGTTGTGAAGAAAGTGGACATGAAGAATGGCTTTGGCTGCTGTCAGGCAGCAGAGTGTTGTATTTGGAACCATGAGAAATATGTGTGCGTGTCAGAGTGCTGAAAGATCGGGGCTGCAGTGGGCTGTGGAGAACACGTGAATGATTAATATGCAAGGGCAGTGATGTAGATTGGAATATATTACATATTTGATTGAGATGAAAAATTGTAGAAGATACCTAGTACCTATAAACACTCCTGGAATTGCTTTAATATCATGCTTTAATAGACACTAGCCAGATCCATTAAGAGGTTGTCACCAAGACTCATCAATTTTTCCTACATTATATTTCCATATCCACCCTTCCTTTTCATTTTCTCTGCATTTCCTGTAGGTTAGACTCAGCATTTCTTGTCTTAGCTTTTTCAATGGACTTTTAATTAAGCAATATCGCCAGCCTTCCCCAAATCTAGTTGACAGCACCTAAAACCACTAAGTCAGTATTTCTACAACATCACTTTTCTATTCCAATCCTTTGTTTTCTTCTCTCTAACCACCTTCTCCAATTGCCCAGAATTCTGTGTTTCAAGCTATGTCCTAAGACCACCTGTAGTATGCTCTAGAAATAGGCATTGTGTTTGCTTTTACTCACACACTGTCTTTTCAAAACATAGCATAAGGCCCAAGGCAGAATAAGTGTCTACTGAATATTTGTTGAATGAATGAACAAGGTGAATCATTGGTTTCTGGGAAATGGAATTTGAGAAGGACAAGAGACTGGATTCTGGATCCTTACTCTTGCAAATCAGCAGCTCTTTTGATATTTGATTTTTATGTTGGTGTTCCTAAGTAAGATTTGCTTGAAGGAGGCCTATTTCTTTCAGTGAAACAGGTTTGACCCAAGCCTGGTGAATTATAACACATTGATTTTCAGGTTAGAATTAATTTGTTTAGACCTTATTCATTCATTTCTAGGATTAAATTTTTTTTAATCAAAAACTGAATGATAACAATATGACTATTTCTGTGGCTAAAGCTATCCAAACTTCTTCATGTTCAGGTTTCCCAATATTTAGGTGAAGACAATCTAAAGTGGGAGAAACAAGCAAAGAGATCGGAGAGATGAGACACAGAGAGAGATCCTGGTAGCACTTCATTCCTTGTTTTATGTGTTTCTTAGGTGGTTGAAACTTTCCTCCTCCTCCTCCTCCTCCTCCTCCTCCTCCTCCTCCTCCTCCTCCTCCTCCTCCTCCTCCTCCCCCTCCTCCCCCTTCCTCCTTTATTGTTCTTTTTACGTATACATGACAGTAGTGTATATTGACTTATTATACATACATGGAGCATTACTTATTCTGGTGAGGATCCCATTCTTGTGGTTGTACATGATGTGGAGTTCCACTGCAGGTATATTCATATATGAACAGAGGGAAGTTATATCTGATTCATTCTACTGTCTTCCCTATTTCAAGCTTCATTTCTATGGAATCAGACCCTGGGATGGTGTTTGGGGTCTAGGATATTTATTAGGGGGTAAGATTTCTGGAAGGACAAGGAGGAAACAGAACTGGGTGGAAGGAAAAATTGAACTTTATGCGTTTTTGACAGTTTGGCCAACTTCACAAAATGCTCTGAAGCTTAAATGGCCATTCGAACGGTTCTGCATGGATTGAGATGGCCTGACTTTTCTACTCCTATGGTGATCAGCCACTGGATGTGGGATTACCAGGGAAGAGCATGCTCTTGGGCAAGACAACTCTTTGAAGCTGAGGCAAATGCTGAGGAAGCTGCTGGCTGAATTCCATCTACTGACCACCCAGCCTGCATCTGGGAAACACGTCCTTCTATGAAAGGGAACCTACACATCTCTATGTCCACTATGGACCCATTTCCATCTGTGTTTACTTTGTTTAATATTCAACTCTTTCTTTTTAATTATGTGACTAACTCCTATATGATTCCAATATACTTCTTCTTCTTCTTCTTTTTTAATGAAGTCAAGTAACACTTTTTTCACTTGCCACTAAGAAAGTCCTAACCAATATCCTGTCAGATTGCCCTCCTAAATACTTTTTTGTCCTTTTGCCCTTGAAATGCCTGTATTTTTCCCCCTGCTACTAAGGTCTGAATGTTGGTATCCCCCCTCCCACCCCAATTCATATTTTGGAACTTACTATCCAGTATGATCGTATGAACAAGTAGAGGCTTGGGGAAGGATTAAGTCATCATGAAGGCTCCACCCTCATGAATGGGATTTGTGACCTTGTGAAAGAACCTCCAGTGGGTTCCTTTGTCCTTTCCATCATGCAAGAACACGGCTAGAGGGTACCACCTGAGAAACAGAGAACAGCCTTTACCAGACCTCATATTTTCTGGGGCCTTGATCTTGAACTTTCTAGTCTCCAGATCTATGAACAATAAGGTTTTTTTGTTGTTGTTGTTTAAAAATTACCCAATCTATTCTGTTATACCAGCTGGAGTGGACAAAGACATCTACATTCTCATTCATGCAATAAATATTTCCTGAGTACCCCTTATGTACCAGGCAGGAATGAAGTTCTAGCTGCGGCCCCACCACCTTCAGAAAGCCTTTCCCCTTGATGACCTGCCTCAGGAAGTTCATCCTCCTCTGGTTTCCAGTAGTACTCATCCCTCATCATCTCTACCAGCATAACTTGGCCTCTCATTGGACCAGTAGCCTGTGGCAGAACTGTTTTGTAACATTGTTGCATAAAATGATGGCTTTGAAATGAGGGATAGGACAAGAAAAATCCCAAGGGACTTGTCCCAGACTCTAAGGTAATGTAATGCTCACTCCATTGTGTAATGTTTTTCCATGAAATCTTCAGGAGAATTTTTTCCTATCTCAGTATCAATAGCACAAGTATTTCTGAATAATTGCCTGCTTTTATCTTACAACCCTGTAAACTATGTTCCTAAGTTTTTCTTTGCATATCAGCTACTATACAGCTCAATCCAAATTTGCACCCCCTTAGCAAAGGTGTAACATTCTATGTCAGATGTCACTAACCATTGCCTCCCAGTCATTGATACTGAGGGCACATCTTATTTGTTTTTCTGAGTTTCTTTAATCTGAATGCTTCAGAGATAGGCATTCAGTCCCTTGGTTGCCTCAAACATACTCAGTCCATGTTATAATCGGAACTTGTCACTTCAGATATGTATGTATCTCTGACCCTCTTGAAGTTATTTAATGTTATAGTCTTTCCTCTACTGCTTGCATTTTAAAAAGACTTTCAATAACATGTTTAATTTATTCTGCCATATCCAAAATATTAGAATATTAGCATTTTAACTAGACACTAATGTAAAATAAAAGAAGTAATGAGATGCTTTTTATTCTTTTTTAATGCTAAGTCTTTGAAATCTGGTATCTTTATTGCAAAATATACGTAAATAAAATTGACCATTTAACTATTTTTAGGAGTACAGTTTGCTGGCTCTAAGTACATTCACATTGCTGAGGAACCACCAACACCAACCATCTCCAATTTTTTTTCATCATCTCAAGCTAAAACTCCATGCCCACTAAACAATAGGCTCCTCATTCCCTCTTCCCCAACCCATGAAAACCACCGTTCTACCTTTTGTCTCATGAATTTGTAGGTATCTTGTTATATAGGATTATACAACATTTATTCTTTTGTGACTGGATGATTTAATTTACAGGAATGTCCTCAAGTTTGATATGGCATGTTTGGGGGTGCCTTTCTTGTTAAGGCTGAATAATATTCCACTGTATTATACACCACATTTTGTTTAGCCATTCATCTCTGGTTTGCATTTTTATATCAGCCTCATTTCATGTTCCTACCTTTGCTTTTCCTCTGTAAACTGTCTTTAATTCTTTTCTGAACAGCATGGGTCAAAACAGATTATCAGTTTCTAAATGGAAGCACCAAGCATGTGTTTATCCCACAAGGGAGGTGTTCCAGGCATGTGCTTGTTGGCACAAATAACGCTGGGCCTGAGGAGAATATGGTGAGGAGTCAGAGAAAGGTCTGCAGTTTGGCTGGGGGTGATGTGAGATGTAAGACCAGTGCCGTCCCCTGTTGAGCTTATCTGTGTGTCCTAGGGTCCTACATTTGCTCTGCTTCTTCTGTCTTCATGATCGATTCAGGAATAGCATCGTTAACACATGTTATTTCAAACATGCTGACATGGGCTGCTTTGGAAGGAGGTTCACAGGCTAGGGAATTGCTTGCCCTTCTTGCTCCTTCCTATTCCTGCCTCACCGCTGGGCTTGGAGGACACAACCACTGTGAGATCAGAGTAGACTAAGGCTGTTTTAACGCTAAGAAGTTTCCCAGCGTTCCAATTCACTGAGAGATGCTTTTAAGCTTTTAAAAATAGAGATACAATATAGTGATTTGGGGGTAAAACCTTTAAACACCCTAAAAAGAGAAGCTTTCGAAAGAACCTATAAACAGAACAAGGTTGTCCCAGGAAGCAATGTTATATGGGCTCAGTGGTTTTTTTCTATGGTATAATTAAAAGGTGTTTAAATCTCTCTGACCCCATCCCCAGCAGGCCTGGGGAATTCTCCCTCTTGCAGTTACACTTTTGATTGAGGGCATTAACTCCAAAGGCTCTTGTGTAAGGGCTGCCTGAGAGGAGTGAGGCACATCAACACAAATGCCTTTCAAATCATAGATTGAAGGATTTGAAAGCAGGGCCAGAGGCATGGAATCCCACTAGTAGAGACTGACTTATTCCCCTGCACACTCTGACCCTGACAGGTGGACATCAAGTCTGTGTTGAAGCCACAGTAAAGATAGGCGCTCATGACCCATGCACAACTCCCCTTACCCAAGGGCCCATTCTGGTTTTGGATACTCTTTTTTTAACTTTTTATTAAAAAAAATATATATATATATATATATATATATATATATATATATATATATATATATTAGTTTTTTATGGACCTTTATTTTAATCATTTATTTATATGCAGGGCTGACAATTAAGCCCAGTGCCTCACACATGTGAGGCAAGCACTCTACCATGAGCCATAACCCCAGCCCTTGGATACTCTTGTTTTGGGAAGGTCTTTATTTTATTGGAACCAAAACATCATTGTGTATAGTCATCACCTTTGGCTTGTATTTCCCTGAACATATTAATCTATGTGTTCAGCTAGTACTCACTAACCAAGAATTGGCAGTGAAAACTAGACTGTGTGGTTTTCATGCCGTAGGAGAGGTTGATATGGTTCAAGGAGGCAAGCCCAAGTGAAACTCCTGGGTTGGAGAGTGGTGGAGGCCAGAGGCTCTGGCAAGGGGGTGTAGGCTGCTGACTGGCACCAAGAAAGCTTTGAATCATACCTAAAGACAGATCAAAAGAGAGTCAAGAGGGCCAAGGCATTCTGTTTAATCAGTGGTTTTTTTTCCCTGCTGTGACTTAAAGACCCAACCAGCACAAATGTAGAAGAGAAAAGGTTTATTTGAGGGCTCATGTTTTCAAAGATCTTAGTCCATAGAAGGCTGGCTCCATTTCTTGGGGCTCAAGGTGAGGCTGAAAATCATGGTGGAAGAGTGTGGCAGAGGGAAGTGGCTCACATGGTGATAAAGAAGCAGAGTGAAAGAGTCCACTCTCCTCATACAAATATACCTTCCCAAAGCCACGCCGCAATTCCCATCTTCTCCAGCCATACCCTACCACTTTGGTTAATCCTATCAGGGATTACTGCACTGGTTAGGGTAAGGATATAACCCAATTATTTCTCCTCCAAACCCTTCATTGTCTCACACGTGAGCTTTTGGGGGACACCATGTCTAAACCATAACACATGCCTTATCTGCATCTAGGTGATTTGGGCATCAGGATTCGATGTGTTGTAGGCAAGCAGTTTGAGAACCTTAGATCTGAATAGTCTTGTTTTTTTTTTCTTTTTTACTAGTTCTGTCTTCTTGAGAACAACATTTAGCTTCTTTGTACCTGTGTCCTCCCTCATCTACAAATCTGAGTTAATAATGCTTAGCCTTCCCACTTTATAGGGCTGTGTCAAAATCAAATGGTACAATGCACATGAATTCTAGAGAACAAACTTTAAAGCACATGCATCAGGTAACATAACCTCTCTTTATATCCATTTTCCTTTCCTTCCTTTTTTCTTTGTATTACATAAAAACTTACTTATGATCTTTTGTGTATGTTAAATTATTTGCATATCTAATGTGGCTTTATTCTTTTTGAAATATGGCATGGAATAAATATTAAATGGACAAAAATCAACATTTAATGGATTGTTATGATTCTCAGTGTCTTGGGAAAATATACTAAAGGAATTATACATGAATTATATTACAGAGAGAATGTATTATAGAGAGAATATATTATGCTATTGGTCTAGATATAGGCATAAACACTTTAAAGGGATGCTTTCTCTACTGAATGTTTTCATTTTACTTTAACTTGAAATATGTATCTAAATCTAAGTCTATGGAAAAGAAAACACCAGCAATTGCTGCAGTTGGTACTCACAGGGTGCACATTCTTTCCCAGTATCTGTTTTGCTATGCCATGAGGCATGTCAATGAATTGGGGGGTAGCCCAATTCATGGCTTCCTCTTATTTTCTTATTTTTAAATTGTCATGTTTGGAGTCTTTTACAAGCCGTAGTTTGTATCCTTTGTTCTGATGAGAGCCGTGTAAAGTAGGATCAGCCTACTTCTGTTCTCAAATGGTTAACTGGTGCACAAGAAGACAGAGTAATGTGATGAGAATTGCAGAAGAGAGGCAAACACTACTGAGTCAAATGCAGGGTCCACTTTGCATCTGGGTCCATACTCCCTGTTTGGACTTGGGCTGGTAATTCAATCTCTGAGACGTAGTTTCCTCATCTATAAAGTAGGGAGAATATTATTAGCTATAGAACACAGTTGTAAAAATAATAAATGTATTAAATTGTACAGTTCTAAGCTTAAAACTTGGCTCATATTATTATTGTTAATAAATTATTCTCCACCCACACCCCTTTATTTGAATAAAGCTACAGCCCAAGCTTTGCTCAAAAGAAGCACCAAGTTTTGGGAAAGGGGGAAATTTAATTTTTTTTCCTATAATAACTGGCATCTGTTTTCTGAACCTAGAAATTAAACATTTTCATGGACTTAGCAGGGAAATGAATATACAGTTATGTTACACCAAACCAAATGTAGATGTATCTTTTTTGCATCTGGCTTTTAAAAGCTGTCAAGATTAAACTACTTAGTTTTCATTTTAATCAGAATGGAGGCCTACCCTATAAATCACAATTCATGTGCTGGCTCTGGACCCAACAGTTGGTGAACTGGGCTTCCACAAGATCTTATTAAAGAGAACTTCCTTCTCCCTGCTCACTACTTATTACTGTCCTCCATCCCCTAAACTGCAAAGGGATATGCACCTTGAGCTTGGTTTTTGCTTTTATTTTTACAATTTTTTTTTGCTTTTTTTTTTTTTTACAATTTTGCTCAACACTGCTGGTTGAGAGTAGCCTTCCCTTGCTTTACAAGGACTTACTTTGCAAGAAACATAGGAGAAAGGCCAGAGTATGATTTAAAGGGCATCCAGAAGTGCTACTCAGGACTGTGCCAAAGTTCCTGGAATTGTACCAGGGATTTAAACTTTTGGATATACTGGTTTGCAATCTCTGAGGACTGAAAGAAATACAAATGTTATATAGTGTTCAAAATGTATCATCATGCTTATTTACATGTGTGTCTGGTGTGTTCTATACCAGGACACTTCATAAACCTTGACCCACTTACCTCTTTCATCTCTTCCTCAGTCATCCTGGCCTCCTGTTCATTGAACAAGCAAAACTAGTCCTGCCTTAGGATATTTGCCCTTGCTACAACTTCTACTTAGAACATTCTTTGTGAGTCTTGCTCCTTCTACCATATAGGTCTCAGCCAAACTACCACCCCCTTAGAGAAGCATTTCCTTACCATTACCCTGAAATAGCATTTTTTAGCTGTTTTCTATAAAATCCTCTCTTCTATGGCTTTGGTAGTGCTTATCACTATGTCTCAATGCTTTAGTGTATGGAGGTAAGGAGTGGCAACATAGAGAGGCCAGCATGGTTGAAATAAGAACTTAAAATTTACATTTACCAAGAGAAAGGGACATGCCACACCACCCAGAGACCCAGAGGAAACACCAAGTATTTATAGAAGGCAGGAGCAAGAGGAATGTTTAGGCTGGAGTCTTTGGGGGAATTTCATGGAAAATCCCAGATGGGACAGAATGAACGCTTCAGGATCACCTACTTTTAATTATTTTGCAGATTTGAGGCTATGGGAGTGGTCTCTAGGTGCCTAGGCTAGTTACCCTGGATAATTTAGGCCAGCAGAAGTACAGACTTGGTTGTGAGTTATATAAAAGGGGATGGTTGGAGCCACAGACTTAAGATTTGTTGATTAGCATATAAAAGGTGTACTCCTGAGAACTTCCCTATCCATAAGAATTGGCTAGCCCTGGAGAGCATTCTCTTTCTGTCCAATAAGATTTGTTGGGTATCAAAACATCATAAGATACAAAAATAAAAAGCATGATTAGTACCCACTATTTGAAATACACTCCTTCATTTATATATTTTTTGCCTGTTTACTTCAATAGAAGGTAAACCCCATAAAGGTAGAGACTTTGTCCCCACTCTATGATCAATGCTTAGGACAATGCCCAGCATTTAATAGGTGGTCAATAATATTTGTTGCATAAGTAAGAAATTGGAACCACATGATCTTCCTATTTGTGTCTCCCTATTCCACCTTATCCGAACACTTTACCCAACATGGTAACAAATACATAGTAGCTATCATTTAAAGAAAGATTGTTGAATTAAGTTGAACTAAAAATGGTAACATACCACTTTAATTTATGTAGCTTAAATAACTTTAGCAAATTTATTCATTTGTTACAGGTAAGATGGATGGCACAAAAAAATCATGAATTTTAGTGGGGAAAAAAATAAGGTGAAATAGATTCAAAACATATGCTCCTTTTAACTTAGGATTGGCAATATCATTTTCAAATATGAAGAATAACACATTCTGGTTATAACGGCCCAATCTCTGCATTTAAGAAGCATTTAACTGCATCTTTTTCAATAGGAATACAACACATCAGATGTTAAAGGTGTTTCTCTCTCAACACCAGGATGGTAAGTATCTTTGTAGTTTTCCATAGTTTCCATATTTGCTACAATGAGCATGCATGACTTTTTAAATAATAAAAAAATAAGTCATTCATAAAGAAATTAGCATTTTGGTTACATTTTATTTTGGCTTTCACATTAGAATATGCCAATAGATTAATAGAACTAACAAAGGAGCTTAAATTCTGCAGTATTTTTTCCAGCTCCTTCTTTATTTATTCGTGTTGCAGAAGAGATGTGGGTTCCTAAATTATCCTTCATAAAATCTATTCAGAGTTTTGATTAACTCTAAGTAACAAGAGTTATAGCACGTTACCATGTCATGCAAGAACAGAAAATAACCTGGTATATTCTCCACGTCCCTCTACCGATGTCAGCCCTGCCAACGTTCCTTACTGACGTCCCCAAAACTGACATTACCCTTTCATTGATGTCACTGAATCAGGAAGCTGAAAAGCTGTTGCAAAATGACTGTTTCTATTGCAAAGGTTTAAAACTTTAGAGATTGAAAGGTTAAAGTTAAAAATATGTATTTTAATTTGAACAACAGATGGCCTTGGAGTGACTACAAGGCTGAATTAACTCTCAAGGCTCTATGGCTGTTTGTGGAAGGAAAAAATAAAAAAGACAACCGAAACCCTGAAAAAGCCCACAGTAGAACACACAGCTCAAGTGCTTGTGACATCAGCAGAATCTCTCTGTTGAATTAGAGTCCTGAATTTGGCTTCAGAGCATCTGTTAGCCTCCAGACAGAATAATCTTCTATGAAATTATATTATATAGTTTCACTAATGAACATTTCCAATTATCAGGATCTCAGCCTCATAGTTGTCTCATCTCCTGAAGCCCATGATTACCAAAACCCCTGAGATACCCAGAGGGATCTTACCTCTAAAAATTCACAGTAGTTCTGTCCTTTGATAAGATGTGTCAAAGATGTGTCACATAAGATGTGAGTTCTATGGAGAAAGACCAAGATGGAATGTTGCTTATAGAAGGCTTAATAGGAAGTGCTCTTGGAAAATACCTCTGTAGGAGATTTGGAAGGCAGAATTTGGCAGAAGGAGAAAGTAACCTACAAGATAGTTTCAACTCAAGCCTCGGCTGTCGTCTGAGGAGTTCTGTTGTTGAGAATCCGCCTCAGTGTTCTTCCAGAATGAATCCCAGAAGCCAGGGCTTGCATTCTAACCTCAGCTGCCATGAGACACAGGCTGCTCCCTGAGGGAGCACCTTCATAGACGAATTTCACTGTGGCTGAGGACAATTCTCAAGAAGGGACTCAGCCAACATTCCCACTAGCAGATAAAGCACTGGTCTCCACTCCACCCCTACCCACCCAGCCTTTAGAAACTATGGCATCTGGATCCACAGACCTCCTTGAGGCTCTTCAGTTCACACTTTCACCTCAGCCTTGAGTGAATTTCTTTTTGGTACCATGACATCCTCAAGATGTCAGCTCAGCCACTTGGAATATTTAGGAATTTATTCAATTATTATTCTTCAAACACTATCAATCACATGCTGATGATAAATCCCCCTTTTGAGAGAGTTAAGGGGGTAAGAAGTATCACAGGAAAAAGGCATGCCCCATGTGGAAGAGAGAGAGCTGATGCATTCAGCACGCTGTGATGGCTCAGAGCTCCAGGGAGGAAATGGTGAGAGAACAGAGCAGATTGTGAAGGGCACCATCTCCTGCACAACAGAGTTGGGATTTTTCTTCACATCTTTCCATCCTTCTTCTTTTATTACTCCAGCAGAGCACTTTGGTGTCATCCTTGACTCGTCTCTTTCACTCAGACCATACATCCCGTCTGTCATCAAGTCCTATCAGCTTTGCCATACCCAACTCTTCCTCCTACTGCCCACACTCTGGTCCATGCCGCCATTACTTCTTGCCTAGATTATCGAAATAGATTTCTAATTGGCCTCTTTGCTTTTGCTCTTGTCCCTTAATAGTCTATTCTTAATAAGCAGCCAGAGTGATATTGCCAATGCCAATGTATCTAGTCAAATTAATGTAGAGTAACAGCCAAAGTCCTTCTTATGACCTTCAAGACCCTGCCTACCTGATCTTGGTCTCTCCTCCCCACTTCCATTACCACTATATCTACATTCCTCTCTCCTCTTTCTCCCCTTTTCTCCTCCTCTCTCTCCCCTCCACTGATCATATCCTCAAATAAGCCAAGAATTCTCCCACCTATGAGAATGTATTTTCCACTCCCTTGGGTGAATATTAAAAGATCTAGCTCTTTCACTTATTCCTTGTTGTTACTTAACTTACTCATTGTTTGTCTCCCTTGACAGAAATGAAAGTCATGAAAGCATGACTTTTTATCCTAGTACGAAGACCAGGGTCTGATACATGGAAGTTGCCTCAATAATCATTGGATGACTAGATAGGGAGACTTTGGTTTTTGTTTTGTATATGGTTTAGTTGCTAGATAAGCAGGTCTGTCTTACTAAGTAGGTAATCTTTTCAGTTTAATTTTTGAGCATGTTTAGTGGATAGTTTTCTACAATGTATTATACCATTATCTGCATTTAAAAATAAATATAACAGTTTCTGTGCTAAAAGGAAGCCCTTAAAATCTCTTGAGGTATTTCCCCAGTGTTAAATAGATTCCACTTAAGTATTTTATGCTTGTGTTTTATAGTTTTCATCTTATTTCTTCACTTACTAATGGACTTTTGGCTTTAAATGCACCTCACTTCAACATATTCCACTAAACCAGGGCCAAAGACATTGGCTTAACATACTACAATATCAGAAACTCAAAATATTCTCTTGGGCTAGGGCTGTAGCTCAGTGGTAGAGTGCTTGCCTAGCATATGTGAGGCACTGGGTTTGATCCTCAGCACCACTTTAAAATAAAGGCATCATGTCCCTCTACAAAAAATATATATATATATATATATATATATATATATATATTTTTTTTTTTTTTTAATTATCTGGTCAACTAGAAAGAGTAGAGAATTGGAAGTCAGAGGACCTGAATTCCAGCACAGCCAATAATAAGCTAAGTGTTATGGGAAAGGGACAGAACTGAGCAATTAGCTGATATTTTATTTGACTCACAATATAACTGGATAATGTTTGTATCATTTCCATGTTACAGAAGGAAACCAGGCTATGGGAATTTAATCTGTTCAAGATTGGATTGCTTGCCTATAATAGATCCAGAATTGAGCCCAGATCCCCCAATTCCAAATACATACTCTTTTCACTGTGCTGATTTCTTCACAAGAAATGACAAACCCAGTGCTAAGTCATGGTAGCTGCAATCAAAAAGAACCTAGCAAACCAGAGGTGCACTGTTTGAGAGAACAGTGGTTAAGAGAGTGGGTAAACGTCAAGTAAACTCAGGCTGAATTTTTGGATCTTATAAGTCATCTAAACTTTCTGAGCCTCACTTTACATTTTTGTAGAATGGGAACAATAATAATAGTACCCACTCAAAGGACTGCTGTTGTGAGCTCTTCTAGAAAAATGTATGTAAAGAATCTGGTATGCAATAAGCACTTAGTAAATGATAGCTTTATTATTATTATTATTATTATTATTATTATTATTATTTGTTATGGTCTATATGTATCTTCTCAAAATTCATATGTTGTAATCCTACCCCAGAAGGTGATGGTATTTGGAGGTGGGGCCTCTGGGAGGTAATTGGGGTAATTATGATGGGGGGGGGCTCTTATGAATGAGATTGGTATTCTTGTTAGTTTGCCCCTTCCACCATGTGAAGACCCAGCAAGAAGATACCATCTACAAAGTCAGAAAGCAGACCCTCAGTAAACACCAAATCTGGACTTTGCAGCTACCAGAACTGTGAGAAGTAAGTTTCTGTTGCTTATAACTACTCAATTTACTATGTTTTTATAGTGGCATAAATGGACTAAGACATTATTCTTACACTATTACCAAAGTAAATGGATTCTTTCCCACAGAACCAGGTACCATTCAGGGAGCTTTGGGGCCATTTGTACAGATAACTGCAAAGGCTCAAGGACTGCAGTGGAACATTAGACATCTGTACAACACTGGAGTTAATAGGCCATGTTGTCGAGGTTGCCTATAAGTGTGTATGGAAAAACAAAAAAAAAAAAAATGGGACAAGCCAGCCATCCTACCCAGCAAAGACAAAGTACCAGAGTGTCCCAGGCATCTTGCTGTACTAGCCGGAAAGCTCTCAGCCTGTACTGCTGCCAGAGTGGGTATGAGTGGTGCCTTTTTAGGCTGAACATTATCTGGATTGGATTACATGGTGCATCTTCACATGCTGTCAAGCGTCTGAATTCAAACAATTGGACTATTTTAATAAGATTAGCAACTTGGCCCTTTCCTATAATTTTCTCTCTGAAGGATTCCATTCAGAATCCTTTGGCAAAAGCATTGTCAGGAAATAGTAGAATTACAAGGTGTCCTGCATCTCCTACGTGAGGCAAACACAGATAAAAAAGGCTTACATATCTACCACCCAGAACCACCTGTGAACTGGAAACTGTGCTAGAGAAATGTGCTCCAAGCTGAAGGAGCAGTAATGTGGATGGAGGTTTAATAAGGTGAATATTCTTGAATGGTGAAGCTAATAAAAGGTGTGCTGATAACTCAGCCATGAATTGAGGGCTGAGTTCTTCCTCCAAAGGCTAGAGTGTAACAAATAACCATGTGGCCACTATTATGAGACAGAATTTCATAATTACATAATGATTATGGGTTTGGAATAAAGATTTTGGAATTACATATACCTGCCTTTCAACCCAGATGCTCTACTTATTTGACAAAATGACTTAACATTTCTAAATCTCAATAGTTTTCTCTTTTTAAAATGGCTAATAATGTCTACTTGTGGTAAATGAATCTAAGCTGATATGCTTATTCACATATATTAGCTCCTCTAGGAATAGTTATTACTTTTTTTAAAAACAGGTAAGCTGTAGCAGAATTTCAGAATTTGGACTTTGGACTGAGACTTGTTTCCCTTGCAAAGTAGCACCTGATAAATACATTTTGGAGGAGAAAACTTACAAACAACTATCTGTAACTATTATAGATAGTTACTATCTACCCACTATCTATAAAAACAGAAACCTCATAATACTAACAAAAATCCTTAGAAAAGCTAATTTCTTAGATTTATTTATCACTAGTAGACTTTATTATTCCATTTTGAAAAAAAAAAGACACTAATAAGGTTTAGAAATATTAAGGTAGAAATACAATCTTCTTCATATGATTAATCATTATTTAAACAAATTTCATAAGTAGTCCAATAACTACATTCTATCACTTTGATCCAAAATTTTTATTAGAGGTATTTGGGGATGGGGTGGGGTCCCACATAATGTTAATTTCATCCTCCTAACTAGTGTGAGTGGGGGCCTATGGTTAGGAATCTGTAGTGGAAGAGATTCTTTACCTATTCTTCCTCTTTCGAGGTTCTAACCTGAGACAGCCCAAGCCTTTCTTCTTATAAGCTTATTTATCATTTAATCAAGTTGCCATCTTTGGAGGCATGAGGTACCCTTTCTATGCTAGAATCTGCTTTACCTTCTCTTTCTGGTTTATTCCCTATCCACTGCACATCTCCTGTGTGGCCTAGTAAACCAAATCGAATTACCAGCATGTTTTAGTCAGCTTTTTCGTGGCTGCGACTGAAAGACCAGACCAGAACAACTGTAGAGGAGGAAAAGGT
Organism: Spermophilus citellus; assembly: GCF_964194105.1. NCBI lineage: Eukaryota > Metazoa > Chordata > Mammalia > Rodentia > Sciuridae > Spermophilus > Spermophilus citellus. The sequence goes on from NC_138183.1 coordinate 220,475,588, forward strand.
TTATTTAAGGGCTCACAGTTTCAGAGGTCTCAGTCCATAAGTTGCTGGCTCCATTCCTTGGGGCTCAAGGTGAGGTAGATCATGGCAGAAGAGTGTGCCAAAAGGAAGCAACTTACATGATGATTAGAAAGCAGAGACTACATTGCCTGATGCAAAATATATATACCCCAAAGTCGCACCCTCAATGCCCCACGTCCTCCAGCCACACCCTACCTGCCTTCAGTTACCACTCAGTTAATCCCTATCAGGGGGTTAATTCATTGATTGGGTTAAGACTCTCACAAGCCCAATCATTTCTCCTCTGATCCTTCTTGAACTGTTTCACACGTGACCTTTTGGGAGCCATCTCACACCAAAACCATAACACAGGAGTAAGGAATTTCAGTGCCAGATTATTTTGTTGATTCTGGCCTCAAGGAATTTGAAAATTCACTTTATTAATGGAATCAAGTTTGAAATTTATGAAAGATGATTCATGCATTGAGAATATATTTAATTCATGCATTGAAAATATATAAAATTATTTTCAAACTTTAAGGTTTTAGAAGTCTCCACAAACCTAGTCTTTCATATTGTTGAAATAGAAATCTATTTTTTTTAATGTTTAAATCTTTGATCCATGTGGAATTAATTCAGATATATTAAGGGTGTGGTTGATGTCCTGATTTATTTTGTCTGGAGTCATTCAGTTAACACAATATTGTTGACTAGTTCACAGAATTTAAGTTTTAGAATGCGAACACTTAATATGTGTTAACACAAACATTAATAAGACATAGTCCTGCCTTGCAATATCTTATAGTCTATAGTATGGATGAATTACCCTGGTTTTTACTACTTTGTAAGTGGGTACTGGATGTGTACCAGTACTAGAAGGGTTCTGGTACTTGTATTACCAGGGCTATTTGTGCTAGAAGTACCTCCATCTCTTTCTATCTCAAAATATTTACAGGAATACTGATACTGTAAGGAGTATAATAGAGAATATGTTGACATTTTAAATTTTTATTGTTGTGTTACTATATATATGCATAGTAGATGTGTTTGAGAAAAGCTGTATTAAATTTAAATCATGTGTTTAGTTCCCTTGGTGAGTTTAAAGGGATTTTACTTTGAATTATTTTTGAAAATCATTTTGAAAATTAAATAGCAATTTCCTACTTTTCCTATGATGCAAACAGGCATTTTTATTACTAGATTTCTTAATGTAAGATATCCTTGCATAATTCAGATTTTTTTAATAGAGGAAAAATATAGAGACTAGAATTTCAAAAGCAAATCAATGTGTATTTTTAAAAATGCAATTGTTGGAATACAGACGTAAAGACATTTCTTAAGGATCATTTACATGAATCCAATTTGCTTGCCTGTACACGAGAGGCAACATTTTGGGTGATTTTTTTCCCAAAAGCTAATTTTTAAGCTTTGTAGAGTAGGTGCCAAATGGTATTTTAAAAACACACATTTAAAAAAAGAAGAACGTGCAGCTTTGCCTGGAGTACAGATGGAGCCTGTGTCAATTGAAGGCATTTTGCCTAAGGACACAGAGAAAATCACTTTTTCATAAAGACCATAAACTCCACTCTTATGTTTCTGTTCATCTTAATTTGTGGAAGATGGGAAGGAATCAGTAAACGGGCCCAGCCATTCTGTTGTTCAAACAATCTCCTTGCTCAAATTTTACATCAATTATACTATAAAAATATTTGATTCTCAGATTAGCAATATTTTTAGTAATATAATATTTCTGAAGTAATATGATAATTTCTGGTTACTTATTGCTAGGTTTATTGACTTTTTTCTATTGTGCAGAGACTAATTCTATTCTTTATCTATATCTAATATATGTCTTCTCACTTTGGCCCCCTGTAATATACATAAATAATGTTTAAAATGATGATAATAATGCTCATTATCTATGCTAAGGACTGTAGAGACATCTTTTCATTTAAACCAAAAAAGAGGAAAGGAGGAACCAGGGACTATTTGAGAGGTTAGGGTCAGAACCAAAGTCTGAGGATATACTTTGGCTCTAAACCATTACTCCTTACCACCTACAGGTATTCTTTATAAAAATATTTTTGTGAAACTTCTAGGAAAAGTATAATACAAAAAAAGAAAAAGAAGAAAAAGAATGCAAATCTTCATTTATTGACATGGGAATATGTCTGTTACATATTATTATGTGTTAAACTCAAGCTGTAATATAGTTTATGCATCAGGGTCCCAACTCAAAAGATAGACCACGTTATGTCAAGTGCAGCTACTAGTGATTCTCAATGTTTTAAATTTCATTGTATAGGGAGCACTTTAGTCATGGTTCTTTAGTGCAAGCAACAATTCTGGAACAAAAATGAACAGAAGCACATGGTTATAAGAGGGAGTTTTGGAGTCAGGCATGGTGGTGCATGCCTGTCCCCAGCAGCTCAGGAGGCTGAGGCAGGAGGATCACGAGTTAAAATCCAGCCTCAGCAAAAGTGAGGTGCTAAGCAACTCAGTGAGACCCTGAGTTGAAATAAAATACCAAATAGGGCTGGGGATGTGGCTCAGTGGTCCAGTACCCCCCTAAAAGAGGGATCTTTGGTTTTAATACAATGACTTGCTGTACCCCATATAAATTATAATCCCTTTTCCCCTTCATTTTCTTCCCTATACTTTTTATTCAAAAGCCAATTTTGGTATTATCAAATAGTTGAGATAAGATTAATCCTGCCTGGCAAGGAGTTCTCATGAGTTTTCTGTTTTTAAAGATTAATTCCTTTTTGTCGTCTTCCCTGTATCATCAAGGGACATTATGGTGGTGTGAAGCTACAGAGATCCCTTACAAACTGACCTACACAAAAAGAAGAAATTTGCTGGTCACACCACTGGGCTGCAGAGATTGAGCCAGAGGTCCTCGAGGTCATCAGGGGACTGGAAGAGTTTCTCTGTGATCATTTGACTCTGCTCTGGCCCCTGTGAAAGGCTGGTCCACATCCTGGTTCCTGATCCTTACATAAAAATACTGCAGCTGTTCCAGCTCCACAGTCTCAGCTTACTGTCCTCTGAAGGAGAAAGACCACCCACCACTTCTGAGCACTCCTGGAAAAACACCAAGGAACTTCTTTCCCAGAGAAGTCCCAGCAAATGGCTCCTGTTTCTTATTGGCCCAAATAGAATCATCTGTATATCCCCGAACTAATTACTAACTACTTAATTACCAAATACCATGACACTGAGGTGGGGGGTTTCCAAAGGAAAGTTTGGATGCTGGTAGTGGGAGAAGAAGAAAATAGAGGCCAGGAAGATCCCATCCCAGTGGCTTTTAGAGTCTGACTCTTCAAATCCACAAACCCCCAACTACCACCTTCCCTCTCACATACATTGAACTATTTTTCTCACTGAAGTTTTTATGTTCACCTTAAGAATCTAGAATAATTTGCTTTAGGCCACAACAGCAAATCCAAACTCTCATATTTATTTAATTTTTTTCCCTTCTCCAACCATTCACCACCACTTGATCAATCATCCTAAATGAAGTTGTCATTTCCCTGTTGAAAAATTGTCAGTTTTCCTACTGCAAACAGGTTTAGTTCATTCACCTTATCCTGTCATTTAAAAATTTGAACAATCTGGCCTCATCTCTGATGTAGCTTTTCCTCTTGTCCTTTCCCTCACTATTTCTAGAAAACACCATATTTTTTCTTACCTCTACAACTTTGAAAACACTGTTTCCTTCCATCTGGAAATCCTTCTTTTCATAGATCTGGATAACTAAATAACACTCTATATCGTGTACTTTTGCAGAGTTTTGTGCTTTTTTCTGTGAATTTTAACTGTTCATTGAAACACAAGCTAGCAATATTTACATAGATGCATGTTTCATTTATTTATTCACTGACCCTGCTCTATAGGGTTCTGATGAGTAGGTGCCACCTAAATCCCCAGTCTCGTGTCACACTCTTCTTTTTCTTGCTGTGCTCTGCCACACAGCAAATGCTACATGCTGTTTCCTGTTTTAGGGATTACATGCACATATCCTCCATGCAAAAAAAAAAAAAAAAAACTTCTCTCCACTTCTCTGGAATGAACTCTGCTCATCTTTTAGGTGTCTCAGTGAAGATAATTTCTTTAGGGAAACTTTCCCTACCTCTCAAAAGTTTCATCCTCTAATTATATTCTTTTATAGGACCTTTTATTTTTCCTATAAAATATTTATTTTAGTCATAGTTATCCATTTGATTATCTCTTTAATGTCTATTTCTCCCAACAAACTCTGAGGACCTGAGACAAGACTGGTGCTAGTGGGTACTTCTTTCTGTTTTGAATAAATAATGGTGGATCCTCTTCACATACAGTGGTAACATTCCTCTTCACTAATCCTTACCTGTAATGGGCACTGCTTAATCTACCATTTGGTTTTATCTTTGGATAAAGTAATGCACCCAAATAATGTCATTGAGATTTACAAGTCTTCCTAGAAATAAACTAACAACTCCATATAGAGTTTTGAAAGTAACTTCACTTCCAACCCTCTTGCCATCTTCTCCACCTGTCCTTGACCATCTCACCTAACAAGTGAGTTTTCCATGTCAGAGAATCCCATTTGCTACTTTGTATCTTATTCTGTGGCTCTCTTGTTCTCTTCTTCTCACAGTTTGCATAAGAGAAAAAAAATAGTATTTCATGCAGGTCTTTATCATGTTTGAGATTTCCCAGTCAGTATTCCAAACATATACAGTTGTGCACCACAAAATGACATTTAATTTGATGATGGATTGCATATGGGACAGTGGTCTGATAAGATTTTACTGCCTAGTGACACTGTAGCCATTCTATTTTGTATAAACACATGCTCTGCTGTTCCCACAATGATGCAATCACCTTGTGAATCACTCTTCAGAATGTATTGCTACTTATATGTAAATATATTAACTGGGCCATTCCCTTATTTCAAATGAGATCTGATAAACTGCTATATTGTATCAAAGGTAAAAAAATTCACTTAGCTCTTCTAATAGACTCCAAAATTCTTGATATTTTTTCCTGAATATTTTGAGACCTAATTATTCAATATCTTATGTTATTTAAACTAAAGATACAGTTTCAGAATAAATTTTAGCAAAATTAATTCCAGGTATATTCTTATGGACCCTATGATATCTTTCTATGAGGGCTTTTGAGATAAATATTACTCTTCTGACTTGAAAAAATGGGAAGGTGGGAATTACTCAATAAGCTCACTCTGAAATGATGACAATTTTTTAAATCTTGACTATTCAATATGGGAGCACTAACCAGGTGTGGCTATGGAGCATTAGGAATGTTACTAGTGCAACTGAGAAATTGAATTTTAAATTTTATTGAATTTAAATTAATTTAAACTTACACGTGTGGTTAGTGTTGCTGTATTTCACAGCACAGCCTTATATGTACTCAAAATGATGGAAAAATGGGTTTCTGGTTTTGTAAACAAAGAATCATGAAGTGGCTGTTAATTCTGGTCTTCTCTCTCCTTGTTTCTCATTTAGGTGAGGAAATAATTCAAAAGCAATTACTTATTTCTAATAGGGTGCCCTGACTATGGGACTATCCATACCCTAAGAACTACCATCACCTCATCTGAAACACTGAAAGACAAACTTCCACAAAAATAATTTGTTCAACATGTTTAAACAGATATGCTTGTTTCTTCTCTCATACAACTCAGATGCAGGAATGTTTAAAAGGTTCCAAATCATACCAATAACATGAGTGCATATTGTGGCTGAGTGTTTGTGGAAATATTGCATGTCTACCCAACTCATCACCTGTTAAGTCACATCTTTGTTTAATTTTCAAGAATGAAATGATTCATAGTCATTTCATTCACGGGAATTGGTGCCAGTTTATTTCTGGGAGTTCAATCGCCAGCTTCTGGAATTGAGACACAAAATATCTTATTATAAGCAGGCTATATGCAGGAGCTTTTAATCTTGTTTCTCCTTGGAGAAGTAGCAGTAATTTCATATTTGGTTTCATAAATCAATTTCCGGGAGAATATTTGTTGGCATCATTTTTTATATTTCCCACAGGTTTGATATGAAAAAAAAAATAGCTTGGTCATGTTCAAAGAGTTAGATTAGCCCCGGTAGTGTCTTTCCTGACTCCTCTACGGGGTCTACCTGATCACAAGGGGTACTTGGAGGTAGGCTGGACAGTGGAGTTGAAAAGTGATCTCCATAAAGCCCTAGTTTCATCATGTCCGTTTTGAGGTGCTGATGTTTGCTGCAAAGGTCATTGTCAGCCTGTATTCATAGATCTCCACACCCAGTCCAGCCAAACATATAAGGTGAATCCCACTGCAGAGGTAACATTTTTTAAGGATGGAAATTAATATTAATGGCAGATTTGAAGGTTAAGAGAGAAGGAGAATATTCATTTAAAAAATTGCAGCATGTAGTTTGAGCACTCTCAAAAAATGAAAGAGGCTTCCTGCCTGGAGTTCACATTGCTGAGATTGTATGGTTAGGAGCACAGAGGCACTTTCCATTCATGCTGTGGCTGCTTTCCATATTCCAATTCTGCAAACTCACCATGCACTTATTAAGCATCAGCTATGTACAAGGAACTGGGCTCAGGGTCATGGGAAGATTCATTTTCAGCCTACTTCACATTTTAAATGATTTTGAAAATGAAATTTTATTTAAAAAATTTAGATACACAGAAAAATTGAGAGACTAATACAATAATCTTCTGTCTCCATCACCCAACTTTAAAAATCAGCAAGTACTTGCTGTATTTTCATACTTTATCCTTTCCTAATTATTGTTGCTAAATGTTTGAAGCCAATTCCAGACTTCATATCATTTCCTAACACATTCATCCATATCTCAAAAAAAAAATCAGCATTTTGTTGCAAAACCATAGTGCCATAATCACACCAAGAAAACTAAGGATGTTTTCTTGGTATCCTCCAATAATCAGTCCACATAAAATTTTTCTACTTATTAAAAAATTGCTTTAAAAATTGATTTGTTCAAATCATGAACAAAGGAGAGTCCAAACATTAACCCAAACCAAACCTATTTTCTATTGTATCAAAATATGTCTATGTATGTGTGTGTGTGTATGTGTGCGTGTGTGTATGATATGTTGAAGAAATTGAATCAGTTGTTCTCTAGTCCCTATACTGCCAAATTTTAAATGTTTTATTTATCTTGATCTTTTACCTTGATCTTTTTTTTCTTCTATTTTCAATGATTTAGATCTAAAAGTTAACCAGATTCATATTCAATTTTTTTTGGCAAGCATGTGTCCTAAGTTGTGCTGTGTGCTACATGTTGTATCAAGTTAGGAGGCACACAATATTGATCATAGCATTCTGTAAACACCCTCCCTCTCCCCCCAAAAAAGTTAAGGGTGACCTCAGGAAAACCATTTAACCCTAAAGAACCTCAGTTTTCTCATATAGATATTGTGGATAACAGTAGAACATACTTGCATAGTTTGTTGTAAATGTTACATTATATAATCTTTGTAAAGAACATAACACAGTGCCTGGTACCTTGAAACACTGAAAAGTCATTAACTATTATTACAACTAAGGCATATAAAGTGCTTGGTATAATACACTAATCTAGGAGACTCTTAATACTGTTATCTATTATTAATATCTTTCTAAATTATTTTAGCTGAATGACTAGGTATATTTCATTAGGGAAACATTATTTAAAGAATGAAATCCAAGAGATCCAGGCCAGAACACACTGAGGCCCTGAGAAATTTCTCTGGTAAATGTATTTTTAGGACTAGATTAGAAACTTCAAAGTGGCAGAGATTTATTAGTTCCTCTTTCCATAGTATGTAGCTCTGTGCATGGACCTCAATAATGGGTGAGTTGAATACACAAAACTCAACTTCAGATTGGCTGGTCCCTTATTGCAGTCTCCTGTCCCCACATATGATACCCATGTAACAGTCCCTTATGGCCATCTTGGACACCTGCCCCTACCATTTCTACTGCTCAGATGACTTAGGCCCTTTGCTTACATGGGTGTAAGTTGAATGAATCCTACTAGGGTTTTGTCTCCCCTGTCTCTTCTGGGAGAACCTTTCTGAGACCATTCCACCCTACGTTGCTCTTTTCCTGTTTTCAACACCTGTGTCTCTTACTGGTTGCCCACACAATTTGATGCTTACTTACACTTTACAAAATTTTAGGTTGTTTTGATTAGTTATAATTTCTTACACTTTATTTGCTCCAGTTGAATTGTAAACTTCTTGAGAACTGACTGAAATAGTGTTTTCTTCCTTTCCAACTTCTACTCACCTCTTCCCAACACCCATCCCCAGTCCAAACACCTGGCACAGAAGTAGACACATATTAGAACTTTCTACAAATACTACTTGCTAATTTAACATTTCTTTATAGCATGTTTTTCATTGTACTTTAAAACTCAAGGACATAGTCCTCAGTACACTGCCACAATAGGTTCACTGTGACTCTGTGCTCAAAAGCACTCTATGCATATCATGACCACTTATCACACTGCATTGAGATTTTCTGGTTATAGTCCCGTGTCCCCATTATATTGACAGAATGCTAGAAACAGAAATTATGGATCTTCACCTCTACTAACCTAGGAAAAGGAGTGTTGGTTTGGTACATAACAGATATCAATCAAAGATCAATTTAAGAAATGGTGGATCCACCAGTTTGATGAAATTCATTTGTGCCCCCCAAAATAATTTTGACTGAATTTTTGGACTGGTGTAGTCAACAAATGAAGATGTTGGGACCATTTACATATGTAGGTCCAGTCCCCATGAAAATATAAAACATATTTTGAGGGAGCAGATAAAATTAGACCTGAAATTGAAATGGAAAATGACTCAAGAGAGCCATTGACTACTAATGGCTTTATTGTTCTACTCAGGAACATTATACAGCTTTCAAGATTTTAAACCAACCTAAAGAAAAGTTCTAACAGTAGAAATCCAGGCAGGAGGTCAGTTATTTCGAGGCATCTTAGTGCTGCTTAATTCCCGCTCAAGAGGCGGTTCTCCATCTCTTCTGGAATGCCATTCTTGCTTCCACTTCTCCATCCAACAACAAAAACAAGGCAGCTTCAAGCCCTAGGAATACAGAAGACAAATCCCCTCTGCTGGTGTTTTAGACGCATTTCTTCCACTGTTTGGAGTGGAGCTCAGCAACCAGGTTGAGACCATATTCCACACATCTTCCCCTGAATCCTGAGTCCAGGAGTCAAACAGAGTTGGCTTCAAGAGAAGAGTCAACTTTTCAGTATTTTGTTCTGATGTCTTCTGGTCCAATGGCCTGGCCAAAAGTAAGGAAAACGTGTTACCCAATTATCCCCCAAAGGGTGACTGTCTGGCCTGGCTTATAAAAAAAAGGAGGAGGAGGAGGAGGAAGAGGAGGAGGAGGAGGAGGTGGAGGAGGAGAAGGAGAAGGAGAAGAAGAAGAATTATTTTGACTGACTTTTGGTATTGGTTTAGTCATCAAATTAAGATTTTTTAACCATTTATATAGGCCCATACTTATGCAAATATAAAACATATTTTAAGGGAGCAGATAAAGATAGACTAGCTGTCTTTAAGAGCTGGGAAATTGGTATTGGTGATTTAACATAATTTAGCTAAAAGTTCATTCTTCCCTGCCAGGAGCCACAGCTGATTTACTTAGGGAATTATTGCTATTCATTGTTCATTGAGTTTTATTTTTATGAATTTCCACTGATGTAGTATGATGTGTTACTAGGAAAAATATTATGATTTTAATTACATTTTGGCATCTTAAAAGAATATTTCACACTGTTTAACATCTGCAATCAACAGATGTTTAAACACAGATTCCTCAATGACTAAAATTTGACAAAATGTGTCATTGTTGGAACAGCTTAAAATTCTAAATATACTTCTAGGAACATGATACAGGCAGATGAATTACTACTTGTATGTGTTTTATATTAAATATTAAAACTTTATATATCCCATCTGTCTTGGAGATGACAGGTTTCAGGGAAAGAAGAAGTACAGCCAAGAGACATTTCAATCCTACCACACCAGAGATATTCTGCAAGTGCAGTTGTGTCTACGGTCACTGTCAACTGCAGTGGGGACCCATTTTGAAGTGTTACTATTTATTATGGTTAACTCCAGCGGCTAGCAGAAGCACAGCTGTGAGGCAGACAAGCTGTCCCTTCTGCTTCTCCTTTGAGGACTCTGCTTGTCTCTTGACTCAGATCCCCAGCAGCCTTGAGGATAGGATGAGGATAGGATCTGTGGTTAATACCTTAGGTTTATCTTCAAAGTAATTAATCTACCTTCGGTTAATTCAGGCAAAGATCCACTCACGTCATTTTGTGTGTGTGTGTGTGTGTGTCTGTCTGTTTTAGCAGGCATAGGGATGAAGAGGGGAGAGGATGGCTCGATTAGTGTTTCATCAATCATCTGTAACGGTTAGTGGCTTAAAGAAATCCAGAGCTAAACATAAATTTTATTTCAATCACAACTTTCAATAACTCACCCCCATTGACCCCTTATGTCAGTTGATAACTGAGGGCTTAATGGAGAATTGCTTTCTGTCATCTTGTCAAACAAATGCCAATGGAAATCCTATATCCATGTCAGTCGTTCAGGAGGCTGTAGCAGAAGAAATGAGAAGCCCACATTTTCTGTCCCTGGATGATGGAGTGTTCATAGTTACAGGAACCGTAAGGACTTTGGGATTCTGATTACTATCCAAGGCTTTCAACAGACACATTTCAGCCTGAGCTCACAGTATCATTCTGTTCCATGTCCTCCAATAGCTTAAAGTTCTATTAGAAGAGAAGATTCAAATATATCAAATAATAAAATAATTTGACTAATAGGGATGATTAATTTGATGTGTCAACTTGGATAAGGTATGGTGCACAGATGTTTGGTCAAATACCAGTCTAGATGATGCTATGAAGGAATTTATAGGATGTAATTAATATTTAAATCAGCAGATTTTGAGTGGAGTCTACAGTAGGGATGGGCTTCATTGAACCAGTTGAAGGCCTTGAGAATAAAGACTAGAGTTTCCCAAAGAAGAATGAATGGGGCCTCAAAACTATAGTAAAGAAATCCTGTATAGAAAGCCTAAATTTCAACCTGGCCCGCCCTGTGAATTTTAGATTCAAGACTATAACATCAATTATCTGAATTTGAAGCCTGCCAGCTTGCCCTACAGAGTTGGACTTGCTAGCTCCCACCACCGCATAGGGCAACTTCTTGAAACTTTTCTCTCTGTATGCGCACATATAGAAATACACAGGTATTTCTGTTTTTCTAGAAAACCCTGACTAACACTGTCATATGTAAGTAACATCTGGGTTCAGAGCAGGAGACTATGGCCAGAAGCAGGGAGGGCAAGCTTCATGGAGAGATAGTCTGAGTTAGGCTAGGGGAAGTGCAGTGCAGTGGTCCATTAAGAAGTACAAAGACCAAGGAGATTGGGCTTGTGCCTTGGAGGAGTCAATGGAAAGTTGGGAGGTTACGTGTTGGAAAACAACGAGAAATAAAGTGGAAGGATCTTTGGAACCCCAAAACTGATAAATAGAAATGGCTTATGTATTATTCTTCCATGCAGGAGGTTTAGACAAATTTATTGTATATTTTGTAACAACAAAGCCTACTATTATGTGTGATTATAAAGCACCAATAAAAATTCTCCAGAAGAGAATTACTGCACTTTTCATAATGGAGTCATCTATTCTGTAGCACTCTGACAGCAAAGTCCAGGTGGTCTTCAGCTATCCCTGTCCATGACCATGTCCTCTATCCTTCCTGTTCATCCCTAGAGGCATTTTCTCTTCCTGCCAAAGAAGAGGGATGCCTGCCAAAGAAATGGAGCAAGAATTTCATCAAGGAGACCCAGAGAATGGATGAGCATGAGAAGACTGACAACATTGAGGGGAATAGAAAGAAGCCTCTCTTCTGAGAGAACCGAGAGTGTCAGAAAGTCCAGGAGAACCAGAAGTCCAGTGTACAGAAGGGCGAGTGAGCATTCTTGTTTCTGCAACCACCATAGATCACTGGCTCTTTCCAGAGGTGAGTAAATGAATGAGCTGTGTCCCCTGGTGAGAAATGGGACTTTTGTAGATGACCCTGTCTCCTGGAGAAGTTGGCACCAGACTGAGAGGGTGAGATAGATTAATGAACATTAAAGCCCATGTGATTAGAAAAATAAGAGAGGGAAAAACAAAGAAAAAAGAAAAATCAAAACTGTCCATTCACCACTTAAGAATTACATAAGGTAAGGAGTGGCATTCCCCCCTTCTAAATCTCCAATTCTAATGCTTACAGTGATTATGAATTTCTTTTTTCTTTTTTTGGTTCCAAGGGTGTATCCAAAGGGTGCTTAACCACTGAGCCACATCCCCAGCCCTTTTTGCTATTAACTTTGAGATAGGGTCTCACTAAGTTGCTTAGGGTCTCGCTCAATTGCTGAGGCTGCTCTTGAACTTGTGATCCTCCTGCCTCAGCCTCCCAAATGGCTGGAATTATGGGCCTATGCCATGGCACCCAGCTGTGAAAATGAATCTTATTCCAGAAACTCAGAAGCATAAAAATACAGCATTTTATTTTTTATATAAAATTCAACTCAATTCTGGGCCTATAGCTTCTCTTATGAATTCCATCTTAGCCATTATGATCACCCTCAGGATGACCAAGGTCCCAGGATTTTATGTAACATCAAACCCAAGGGACTTCTCTTCAGCCATTGCACTTAATCAACTATACTCACTATTTAGATGTCCATGGTCTCAGATGGCATGGCCTCTTGTGGTGCTGGTTCTGCAGCTGCTTCTCTGAAAGCAAGATGTAAGGGTTTGGAATCCCTAGGTGGGTCTGAGGTCTTCCTCCTCTTGAGAGTGCTCTGAGACTCAGACTTCTATCCCATTTCAAACACCTTCTCTTCTCTCTCCAGCATCTCGGGCAGCAGGTGTCATCCCCTTGATGGGTTTAGGTCTTACAAAATTCAGCACCAGAATCAGAAGTGTCTTGCAGACAACTCTGGCTTCTGGCCCTAAGATAAACATCTCCCTTATGGCAAGAGGCCACAAAAAGCCTGACCATCTGCTTACAATGGTCAGAGGAAAGAAACGCAGGGAGGCCAAATGCAAGTTAATACCCTAAAAATTATGCTACCACATACAGTTCCAGTATCTTTCTAGAATTTTCTTGTACTTACAAACCAAAATATCTACATATAAGCTTTCCTTTTAAAAAGGGGGAGGGGCATCATAAGATATATACAATTTGCAAATTGCTTTTTTCACTTAACAAGGATATCTTTCTAGACTCTCCTTATTTTATGCAATAACATTGGGTATTACTCCATTGGTGGGTATTCTGGTGATTTCTGTTCTTTTGCTGTTACAGATAAGGCTATATTGTGCTCATAGAAGCATGTCTTTGTGTAATTTTCTACCATTGCCTCCTAGAAATGAAATGAATAATCAGCAAGTGGCTGGTAGATATTAAACACTACGTTGAAAACTGCTGCATGGTTCTCCATTTCTCAGACTGTGGGTCCTAGCAAGTTCTGGTGGGTTAGTTAGCACATGCTAATTTTCAAGAAAAACAGAGCCCTAAAATGAGTTTTTCAAGATCCTAATCTTCATGAGTTTAATAAAGGTGGAAGAGTTGATGTAGAGACTATTACAAACATCTCCTTAGAGTGCTTCAGTAAGTAGGACTCTTGCTATGAGCACTTAGGCATTAAGAACCTGAGCTTTACAACTAAGTATCAAAGGGACCCTTGTGAAGTAATTTTTCACTTTAGATCTCAGGTGGATAATTTGTAAAATGGGACAGACAAATGATCTCCTAGGAACTTTCTGAAGCAATAGTGCATATATACATATATTATATGTTCTCTGAGTCCATAAATATACAATGTCTTGGTCTAGTAACTACCATCTGTCTATCGATACATTGCAGACTTTGGGCTGCATTGACCCTGCCATTCCTCTTCAGTCTCCTATTCTACACTTTAGCAATACTAAATTTGTGTTATCTTGTGTTCCCCTGGAAGCAGACCTTGGGGTAAGCATTCAAGTTGAAGAGGTTTATATTTGGGAAGTGAAAGCAAGACCAGTAAGGAATAAGGAAATGATGCTACAAAGGGATGTGGTCTATCTGAGGTGTGTTATCAAGCCAGCTGTCAACAAGCTTAATCCCTAAGGGCAATGCCAAGAAACACATGCTCCAACCTGAAGAACAAGGGAGCTGGGATGTTTACACACCAACTCCCATCAGCACACCCTGATGTGCTAATGTGCTAATTGCCAGCACATCTAGCCCACCATACAAAGTCAGAACTGCTCCCTTGGCTTAGAGAAATGCCTTCAGGTCAACAGTGCAAGAATAGCTCTCCAGAACACAGAGAGCACATATGGGCACAGTATACACTGTATCTGCTGTATAACTACCATGATTCCCCTTCACACCCATGGTGGCTTATTCCTCTGTGCCTTTCTCACATTGTCCTTTCTTCCTCTTTCTGATTTATTTATAATTCTTAGACTTTCTAGACTTGTGTCCTACCTTTGTTACCTGATAGCTGACTGAGTTTGAACACATTACTTAAGCTCTCTGTGCCTTTATTTCCTGATTTGTAGGAGAGACATAGTGATCATTCTTATCTCATAAAACAGCTGTTAGGATTAAATATAAATTGTGGAAAGCACTTATCACAGTGACCATCACTTGTTGAGAGCCACAGCCGAAGGGGCCCCAGCAAACTTCCAGCTGCCACGACTTGCTCTTGTTCATTAATGTCTCTACATAATTTAATATATGTGTTTAAATCTTCATGTTTCCATGGTCTAATGACTTCTCTGCACCAACGATTCTCTTGCTCATAAGCAAGTTGTTTTATTAATGGCATTGCTTGTTCTGTATTCCCAAAAACTCTGGTAGCTGTTTGAATAAGCCTATCTACAAATTCAGCGTAAGATTCATTAGCTCCTTGTATTACCTTAGATAATTGACCTTGTAAACCTCCATGTCCTTGTAAAGTCTTCCATGCCCTAACCGCATCTGCAGCAATTTGTGCATATACGCCAGGATCATATGCAATTTGTTGCTGCTGATCCTCATAAGGTAAGCAATCACTTAATATGTCTTCAATAAATAAGTAAATGTCCATTATTATATTTATTATGAACAGCCTCTTCAAATGATAGTACCTTGAAAAAACATACCTGAGACACCAGGACAAGTTAAGAGGTCCGGCCTCTTAATATATTAAGGTCACATTTTCCATGTACGAGTTTGTCTTCTATAAAAAGTGAATACTCCAGGAAGACATCACTATGGTTGCTCAGGTAGCATTCCTTGGCCTAGCCTGCCATTCTTAATGGGCAATAAACAGAAACTTTAATTTCACACATTAAACCTCACTTTAAGTATAATGTAAATTTCACCCAATGGTGATAATAAATAACAAACATTCCTTAGTCTAATACACACTGACCTTTTTGAAGTATGCACCCCACTTTTTAAAGTTTCTGCAATCAGGTTGAGTCACTTATTTCAGTTACTTATTTCACATAGGTAAGAGCCCAGCACAGAGGTGCAGAACCAGCCAGGACTCAGTGGTACTGGATGACAGCTGTGTGGTGAGCCAGTGAGTTGGCTGGGAATGGATGCCCCAATGTCCCAAGATCCAGGGCAGAGGGGAGTCTGAGAGCAGAGGGTATCAGATGCAGTGGTGGAGAAGGCATTGATGGTGACCCAAGGGCTTTGGGAGGATGTAGTCAGGTTTGAAATATTGCCTGATTGAATTTTGGTGAAAGAGAAAAAAAAAACTGGTTAGAAAACTTTAGAACACTGTCTTGCTGATATCACTAATTGGGGGAGGGGAGAAGAGGCAATTTCAAAAGCAACTCCAGATTTGAATCCAGGCTCTTTGACTTACTAACTGGAAAAAGTTGGACTGCCAGACTCAGTGGCATAGACCTATAATCCCAGCGGCTCCAGAAGCTGAGGCAGGAAGATCATGAGTTCAAAGCCAGCCTCAGCAACTTAGCGAGGCCCTAAGCAACTTAGTGAGACCCTGTCTCTAAGTAAAATACAAAAAAGGCGGGGGGGGGGGGGAGCTGGAGAAGTGGCTCAGTGGTTAAGTGTCCCTGGGTTCAATCCCTGGTATCAAAAAAAAAAAAAAAAAAAGAAGAAGATGACGAATTTGGACCGTTGGACAAGTAACCCCTCTGCACTAAAGTTTTCATCATGCAGTACAAATAATATCCTTGGTTTGATATGAAGAATTATTGAGGCAATAAGATAAATATAGCAATGGCCTATTGCATACTTAATATGTACCAGGCACCATCCTAGGGCCTTTCACATATTTAGTCTTATTTCCTATAATTAGCCTACAAGATAAGGTTTATTGCTCTTATTTCACAGATGTAAACTGAGTCTCAGTGTGATTAAGTAAATTGTGCCATGTTTCATAGTTTCAGAAAAGACATTAAGACATGCATGGAATCCAGGGGATGTTTAACACATGCGAGTTCTCACCTTTCACTCTTCCTGCAATATTATCCATGGATGATTTTAAAATTGTCTGTTATTGAAGATAAAACCCTTGGAAGAGTGTTCGCTCTCTGCTGGGCTAGGATTCATTTAACTATCATCATGGTCTTTGAGAATTTGATAGCCTCTTAATCCACAGAGGCCATGACCTTGTTGTAATGTGTTGACTTCCTCTGCCGCCAGTGTTTCTCAAGGGACCTCCATCTGCATTTGTTTATGGCTGTCTCTCAGTGACATTTCCTCCTTTACCTGATCCTTGGAGATAATTTGCTTCTCATTTGAGCTTGAGCAGCCAGAGAGATAATGTCAAAATCAATCAATCCCCTGACATGCTTTATAAATACAATCCTCAGCTTTGCATAAAGGATTTCTGTACCGTCCAGTTCTCACAGAAGTGGAGGGGCTACCAAGAAGAGGACCAGGAGGTTAGAACACTTGGCTAGAACATGAAATTTCAGGCACGGGGAGGCTTCAGTCTCATTGCATCTAAGCTCCAATGTGGAAAGATGGGAGTGGAGAGAGGTCATCCCATAGGACTTTTGGGAGCTGCAGGTGGGACATGGGAGCCCTTGATCCTGGATAACCAGGAGCCAGGTTACATAGCAGGTAGAGAAACAGTCTGCGTCTTGTCTTCCCTTTCCTTCATGGCTTTCCAAGTCGGGCAGCCAGTGAAGTGGTGGAAAGTTTGAACTAGTTTCTAACCTTCTGAGGTTAGTTTCTGAACTAGTTCTGAGGAGAAGTTTGGGCTGGTTATCTCCCCCATCAAAGCACAGCCAGAAGATGCAAACCAGCAGCCACAGGTTGATTGCAACCTGCTGTGGATGTGCCTTATAATTTGGTTATTAAAAAATTGAATCAGGGCTGGGGCTGTAGCTCAGTAGTAGAGCGCTTGCCTCACATGCATGAGACACTGGGTTCAATCCTCAGCACCACATTAAAAATAAATAAAATACAGATATTGTGTCCATCTACAACTAAAAACAATATTTTTAAAAATTGAATCAGTTGCAATGTTTAAAATTAGAAACTTTACATGAAACTCCAGATTTATGGCTTCTCTTGAAAAATTATGTATGATAGTCCTGGCCTGGCATTTCCATGGGGTAAGAATAGACTGGATTTGAGGAAGCATTATCAGATGGGGCAGGTGCTCTCCTGCATGCCCTGGTCCCCGACTTGACCTCACGTTCACTTAAGATACATGTCTAGTCCCCTGGGTAGTTGAGTTTTGAAAGAAGAAATGCGAAGAGATTTAAAAGCTTATAACCTAATCTAGTTTACAACAGGAAAAGTAAATGACACTTTATGTAATGATTGCCTTTTAATATTATTATTCCAGTTTTTGTAGACAGAGAAAGTAGAGACCAGAGAAGTTAATTAATATGCTTAAAGTCACATCGTTGATAACTGGTAGGACCACAATTTGAGGTTGGGTCTCACGGGCTCCAACTTGTATGACCAGAAAATCCCACTCTGTCTTTCTACACAGTGGCCTCCTACAGGATCTGCTTGTTAGATGGAGGCTTCCCACATGTTCTTGCATCCTCAGGGGCACCTGAAGACCTGTCAGGCATCTCAGAGTTTGTATTGTATCAATTACATTTGTGACACTAGAAAAATCCAAGTGGAGTCTTGCTTTTCTCCTATGCTGGCTGGGATTCTCTCTGTTCTCTGAGTCCCTAATGAGAAAGTATGCAATTATATTCAAATAGCATGGGAGAAACTTCTTTGTATATCACTGAGGTTACCATTTGCATTAAGGGAAAAGAGGCTGGATGACTCTCAGTACAGCAATTCAGCAGCCATCTGCACTTCACATCACTGGCCTGAATTTTCAGCTTCATTAAATTCTTTCAGGTCATCTGGTCCCAATCTTTGTGGTTGCCTGAGTGCATATTTATGTCCCATGAGTTATTACCATTTCTAACCTGTGCTTGACTGCTCCCACCTCCTCCTTACCCTTAATTGTTCTTGCAGTACTTCCCTTATTATTTTAAAAGTCTTTCCTCTCCGGATTATTTCTGAGAGCCCACAGGGGTTGCTGCTTGTATATCAGACACTTTGTCCTTTGGATTTCTTATACGTGGCATCTACCTTGTTCTACCAAATATCCCTGGTGGTTCATTTTTGCTGGGCACTACAGTCTCCCACTTGAACACCACCGAAAGGTGTTAAGTCTATATAGGGTTTCATGCAGTGAAAGAGAGAGTGAATGCTTCTCTCTCATGTTCTGTGTTTCAGCATGGGTAGAACTGCTTGGAAGACTAATGTCTTGGAGAATCTTAGCTTGGTTGGCTTTTCTCACATTGCTCTTTTGCATCTATACATAGCTTAATTGCACCATAGGATTTGAGGAGATGCAATAGGGAAATGGGCTGGGAGATATAATACTCCCCAAAAGTTTGTTCCTGTCCTTTGATGACAAAGGATTTATCACTGAACATCTTGATGCCATTTTCCATAGATTGATTTTTTTCCCCCTCAGGTGGCTCTTTGCTCCCCTGTGCAAACCCTTGCAACATGTCTGTGCTGGGGCCTGACTAGATCTCAGTGACAGATGTGGCTCAGAGTCAAGTTGGAACCCCTGAAATCCAAGGTGGTAGTATTTTATATAATTGTGTGTCCTTGAAGCCCAAATCATCTTAAATAGGTTTATCATGCAGCCTCAATCCAGACACAAGATGCCTTAAGTGTTCCTCTGGGTGCTTGGCATGCAGCTTCAGTGTCCTCTTTCCTATAGAAGCAAATCTTGTGACTCAAAGGAGATTGGGGCTTTGCCTTCAGCATGATGTGAGCTCAGTAAAAGGGATACAGGACCATAGTACGGTCTATGGTCTTGGCTCAAGGTGGGATTCCTGGAGCCAGTTTAAGCAACAAAGAGGAATGAGAAGTAGAATCCAAGGACAGGGTTATAGCTGGGTCTTAGAAAGGGACCAAGGCAGTGAAATAATGTAGGACATGAATTTTTAAGACAGGGTCTTGGAGGTGTCTCTAACTTAGGAAATTAGAAAAAAAATTCAAAGAGATGGAAGTGGAATTGAGTCTTATGTAGAAGCAAGCTCAAGAGAGGACAAACCCAGGGCCAAGTGAAAGATAGGAAAGGCAAGGTGATGAGGGGAAACAGAGTGGTTAGTTCAGTACCCCAGGGCCTTGGGATACGTGCAGGAGAGCAGGGAGGAGAAGTCTGAAACCCTAGCTGAAGCCAGATTAGAAGGGACTTTGAGCATTAACAGTGAAGAGCATGCATCTCAAAGAGAAAATCCTTTAAACAGTTATTTAAAATACCAAGTGGAAAAGAACTGTAATAAAAAATAAGACCTAAGACTTTCAGACATGGTGACTATCAGGAAGAATTGGCCAAATATGGCCTTATTTACCTAGTTAGTTCTTGTCTCAAAAAAAATCCACATCAATTTACAGAAAAGGGTATATTTTCTAAACCCACAAAGGAAATGGATTTTGCAAACAACTGTCTGTTCATTTGAAAAGTTCAAGCACACTTTCTAAAATGTGACATAATTTCCATATTTAAATTCAAAGGCACTTATAGACATTTTCTCTTGATTGGATAAAAGAGATTCAAAATTTAAATCTTATTTGTGGATTAGTTTCATCTTTCCTCTTTCTCTTCTCTTCTTCCTTGATCCTTCTTGTATTTGAGCTGGGTTCACTACCCTGTCCTAGACAACAGGTGTTTTCTTGTTCTTTAATTCTGATCTCTTCTTCTTATTTTGAATGTTGTCATAAGTTGAGATTTCATATTCATTGTGACATGAGCCCTCAGCTACTTGGGAACCTAATATCCCTAAGCAGAGTTGAAAGGAGCAATAGAGATGACTCCCAGCTGAGAAGACTAAGGCTTAGAGAGGGAATGTGACTTTTTTTTTAAGAATATAGAGCCAATTTTTTAAGAATATGGAGCCAAAGCAGGATGAAGTCTGAGCTTCTCTCTTATTCTCTCTTACCTTGTGCTCATTTCAATGCACCATCTGAGCACATGTGCATTCAGGGGCTTTGGGGAAGAATTAGCATCTTAGAAATGGTTCAGAGACTCAGAAGGTTCCTCATGTACTATTTCAAGACTTTATTGAGTATTTAGAACTGAGGGGAACCTGAAGATCGTCAAGTTCGTCAACCACTTTGCTATGGCTTGAATGTATCACCCCAATTAATTAATTAGTTAATTACATAATTAGTACTAGGGATTGAGTCCAGGGACACTTGACCACTGAGCTACATCCCTAGTCCTTTTTAAATTTTATTGTAAGATAGAGTCTCACTAAGTTACTGAGGATCTTGCTAAGTTGCTGAGGCCGGCCTGGAATTTGCAATCTTCCTGCCTCAAGTTCCTAAGACATTGGGATTACAGCTATGCACCACTGTTTTAGTCAGCTTTTATGTTATTGTGACTGAACTACCTGACAAGAACAACTTAGAGAGGGAAAAGTTTACCTGGGGCTAACAGTTTCAGAGGTCTCTTTCCATAGTTGGCCAACTCCATTGTTTTGGTCCCATCAAGTCAACATGGAACATCATGGCGGGAGGGGCAATGGAGGAAAGCTGCTCAGTTCATGGAAAGGTCAGAAAGCAGGGAGAAGGGGAAGGAGCCACAGGAAAGGTTAACCCTTCCAGAGGAGGCCCCAGTGACCTACCTTCTCAGTCATGGCCCACCTGCCTACATTTACCACCCAGGCCATTCAAACTAGGATACACCTTGCACAATTCAGTCATTTTCCTACAGAAACACAGAGCCTTGGGGGAGAGACCTTATATCCATACCATAAGAGCCACCATGACTGACTGTCCCCCCAAATTCATGTAATCCCCAATACCAGTGTTTGCAGGTGGGGCCTTTTGGGAGGTGTTTAAGTCATGAGGACTCTGCCTTCATAAATAGATTAGCACCATTATAAAAGGACTTGACAGAGAGAGCTTGGCCCCTTTTCACCCTCTGTCCCTTTGCCACTTTAAGACACAATGTTCCTTCACTCCAGAGGATGCAGCATCAAAGTACCATCTTGGAAGCAGAAAACAGCCCTCACTAGAGAGCTGAACCTGCTGACTCCATGATCTTGAAATCCCCAGCCTGCAGAACTGTGAAAAATACATGTCTGTTAAATGGCCCAGTCTTAGGCACTCTGTTATCATAACACACACACACATACATACACACACAGAGAGACTAAAATACTCCTCTTGCAGAGGAAAAGATCAAGGCTGAAAGAAATGAGGGGAACTTGCCCAGCTTTCATGGCTGGAGAAGGTGCAGAGCAAGGTCAAGGATTCCAATCTGCTGACTCCCAGAAGCACATATTCCTTCTGTATATGCTCATCCTAATTTTTCAGAGTCTCCATTTCAAGAATCCATCTCTTTACAGTCACATATACTAAAAGGAATTCCACTTCACAATGCCTGGAAGAACATCAAGTGGAAAGTGTCCAAACCAGGGAGAAACCATTCCCTTCATTTTCCTCTGCATGGTCGCTTCAGACTAGTGTGTGGCAGGGGAGGAGGTGTGGAAGGCTGGATAATTTGGTATCGGCGAGTTCTTTATCTTTGTATATTAAGGAAGTACCATGGTTACTGACTTTTTGGTAAAACCAGAACCCAAAGCCATTAAAGTGGAGCTGTGATTCTGGAGAAGAAATAACTTGATCCAGCAACTGCAAGTTTATTTGTACAGCGCTTCAGGAGGTGTCTTGTTCATCATGGTCATAAATTGAACACATTACTGAAGCTCAATGGCCCGACTATGTAGCAAGTAAGGGATGGGCACAAGAGTGCACATGTGTGTAAAAGCACTGTGCAAACACTAAAACATGTACAAAAGGAAAAATAAAACAAAAATCCATGGCTTTAGACACAGAGAAAAATATGGGTCCAAATCTCCAGATTTGAAGTTTTCAACCTTGCCTGTCTGGTAAAATCACCTGGAGTTTTGAAAATAATATTGATGCCTGAACTTTACCTTCAGAGATTCTGTTTCACTTGATCTGGATGAGGCCTAGACATATGATTTTTTAAAACTCCCCAGGTAGCTAACCTACATCTAGGGTAGAAAATTACTTACATATGCTTTGTTGTTGTTGTTGGTACCAGGGATTGAACTCAGGGGCACTCAACCACTGAATCACATCCCCAGCCCTATTTTGTATTTTATTTAGAGACTGGGATTCACTGAGTTGTTTAGCACTTCTCCATTGCTGAGGCTGGCTTTGAACTCGTGATCCTCCTGACTCAGCCTCCCGAGCCTGGGATTACAGGCATGTGCCATCGCACCTATCTTACATATACTTTTAAGTAGATTTTCCTAACTACTGAGATCCATTCTTGTGTTATGATTATTTTGCAACCATTTATGGCCAAATACACTTAAAATATAGACTTCCACTGCATTCATTTAATTTAATAAAAACTTGTTGAATGCCTTCTGGCCCACAGCCAGATGGAGTGCAATAGGTGCGTGTGAATGGAAATGTCCTCTGCCCTAGAAGAGCATAGGGCGAAATAAAGGGCTCGGTCACTTACACAAATAACTACTGACTAGTTACTAAAGACAGCAATTACTTTCTGCTAGAAAAATTCTAAGGGCCTCATGGAATAGAACCTTAAACATTCTGTAGTGTGTAGGAATACTTTTAATCATTTTAGGAAAAGATTCCTTTGTAAAAGGAAACCCACTTGATTGGAAAGTTGCTTTGATAAGTCCACCATGGTTTATCAATAAGTCTTAGACTAGCATTTGGGTTTGGAAGATAGAAACTTCTCTACATAAGAGAGTGGGAAGAGGGGATCCGGGATGAATGCCATGTGAGGAAGTGGTCACAAGAACACTCAGTGAGTTTCTGACCAAGAACAAGGGTTCATAGGTCATTTTTAATAAGAATTTTAAAGACAAAATATTATGGAATGTAAGCACCATTTTCCATATTTACTAAGAAATCCACATTGCTCATTAATGATTTGATGAGAGTGGATTCTGAGTGAAAAGTACAAAGAAGCGCTGAATGCCATTTTGAGATGGGTAGAGTAAAACCAGAGAATGCACAAGGGTAAGTTTGCCAGTCATTGGAATTCAAATTTCAAGGCATCCAGTAAAACTGAACTTTTAGTAGGAACATAACTTAAAGTCACATCCTAGAAGAATTTCAATGGCAATCTGACTTATCTGTGCCCTGACAGCAATAAAGAGAATGAGATGGACATCATGGTACACGTGTGAGTGTGCATATGGTGTGAGGCTACATTGTGTACAACCAGAGAAATGAAAAGTTGCGCTGCAATTGTGTACAATGAATTAAAATGCCTTCTACTGTCATATATACCTAATTAGAATAAATAAATAAATATTTTTTTAAGAAAAAAGAGCCTTTCCTTGTGTCAAAGGGAGAAAAATCATATCATCCATCTATCCGTCCATTCATCCATCCACCCACCCATCCATATCAATGTATCTGTATTAATATGGCACATTGGAAAGTAATGTCCTCTGAGTTTATATTATAATTAGGCCACTACTTACTCATAGCCTTCAGCCTTAGTTCCCTGAGAAATGGTCACAATTAGAGCTACACTCTATACTTCACAAGTATATACAGTCATTAAACAGAAAGGACTACCCTGGATGCTTTTTGGGTCAGTAATTTGAGGGTTCCAAAACTGTGTGCACCAACATAGACCCTTGGGGCCTTAGAACATTCCTCTCAATCTATTTTATCCCTTACAGAAACACTAGGCCTTATCCCTGTGTAGTCCCAGTAAGGACTGCATCCTTATCTCACCAAATCGGTGCATTTGTGTGTAGGTGGGTGTGGTGACTTGCATGATGTGATACTTGTGTCTTCACCTTCACCTTCATGATTGCCACTGAACCTTCCAAAAGATCGTTCAGCTCTCAAGGAGGATCAGCTGGAAGGCGACAAGAACAATGGATGGGAGATAGTGAGTCCACTGGAAGGTTCCTAGAATATTTCAGGTGAGACGTAATGAACATCTGAGCTGGAGTAGTGGAAAGGTGAGCCAAAAATGGAAGGAAAAACTGAAAGAGCACAGAAACAAAAACAACAGGACATTCTGACACCTGCATTTTGGTCTCCTTGACATTGCTTCCATTTCCTCTAGGGACTTGTCCTGGATAAGGGTGAAACTGGATGCTCCTTGGCAGTTTCAGATGACACCACCCCTAACTTTCCATTGGATAAGAGAAGGCCCAAAATAGCCTCTGGTCCCACAGGCTGGTGATTACTGGGACTCAGATTCCTATTCCAAAAACATGGGGAAGAGGCCAGACACTTGCCTACTTACCCTCTCACCAGCTGACCTGGGGCATTAGCACCCTGGTGCCTGCTGACGCAGAGCATCTGCCAAATTCGATTAGCCCCGTGGCCTGGCTAAGCTGGGCATGTCCTGCATTGTTGCTAAAAGAAACTCTCCAGGAAGGGGTTGTGAGATTCAGAGATTTTCTTTTTCCTACTAAGTGTCAATTACTACTGACTGCTTGGCGGTTTGAGATAGGGTGGGGAATAAATAAAAAGATCAGAAGGAGCAGAAGACAAAGCCAAATGTTAACTTAATGGTCACTTCTGGAAACAGAAAACACTTCAAAAAATCAACTTAGATTGGCTTTTTCTCTTCTCCTTGCTTGAACTTTTTAAAGTCCTTCGGAGTCCAGCAGAATAAAACAAGCATTAGTGAAATGACAAGTAGGGGCGTGTTGCTGGCTTGGAGCAGGTTGTTTGGAGGGGGGGCAGGTAATGACCTGCCTGTGAGAAGTTCACAGAGCTCTGTCTTCCACCCTTAGCATGACAGACAGGACCCTAGTTGTAGAGAAAACTGAATACAAGTAAGAGCTTGGCCAACTAGGGTCCAGGCATTAGAATCTCATGACCAAGTCCTAGCCCCCAGGTTAGGGCCCAGCTTTGGTAGGCAGAATTCTCTATCTCTGACTCCTATTTTCTCAGCAGACGAATTAGGGCAGCAGTTTGACCTTGGATGGTCAAATAAAACCAAAGAGAAGTTTTTGAAAATATTTTCTGGGACTGCAGTCCCAGAAATTCTGATTTAACTCACCTGGAGTGGGACCTGCTGGGTATAGATTTTTTTTTTAAGGTTTTCTAAATGATTCAAATGTACATGTCAGAATTGAGAGTAATTGGTCTGGCTGTTAAGACTGGGGCTCTCGGGTAATAGTGATGTGGCTTGAAATCTAACTATCTTTATTAACTGTCTGACCTTAAGCAAGTTGTTTAGCTCCTGTGTTGTCCGTTTCCTTGTCTCTAAAATTGCACCTGCCTCGTGGTCGATGAGTATTTTACATAGCATGCAAAGCATTTAGCATGACATCTGGTACAAACTAGGGATTATTGTCCCTTGCCAAGGTCTTGTCCATGTGTTCAACTAATTCCTACAGTAATCACCCTTTACTGGGCTTCTCAAATGTGGATTGTCTATCTGAAGCCCATGGATATCACTCTCAAGATACATGTCTACAGACATGTTTCGCCTGTTTACCCTTAACTTCTGCTCAACCTCAGGGGATTATCCAGTCCTCAGCACCTTGATTTTGCTTCTTGATCTACTCCACCTCCTTCAGGATTTGTTCTTAAAACCCAGGGAAGCTAGGAAAGCAAGCTAAGTTCATTTTGGGAGGGGTCAATTCTATTCAACTGTCAGTTATTACATAGAGCTTGGCCTGGAGAAGGATTCCGAGGCTGAATCTGAGCTCAGGTAGGACTTAGGTGTGATGTCTGCCATATATGGAAAAATGGAGGAGAGAAGGCCTGTGCTAGTATCTGAGACCATTGCAGACCCATAGGGCTCTGATTATTGTTCCCTCTCTTCTCTACAAATCCCAAATACAAAATAACTTTGCAAACTACTGACCTGGGAGAATTGGGCATCCCTGAGTTTAGCAAGTGGTTTCAGAATACTCTGCCTGTCTACTCAATCCTAGGGACCAACAGGAAGCCTTTTGGATTTGCTGTGAGGTTGAGGATGACAGCTGCCCCACTCTTAGGTTTTTGGAAACAGTTGGCACAAAGTTATAGAAACTCTGCCCCCAGGTTGCTCTGCACAGAGCAGTGTGGTGTCCACTTTGGGAGGGGCCTTCATGCAATGTGTGCCTGTTTGCGTGTTAACCCTTGAAAGAGCCAGTCAGTGCTCCCTCAAAAGCTAAAAATAAGGACCCCATTTTCTTCCCTTTCGATGGAAGCCCAAGTCCTCTTCAATATGACATTAACTTCTTTCCGTTCTTTTTGCTTCTGTATCTCCCCAACCATCTGCACAGTCTTTTGATTGTGCAAGGGTCGGGAGAGTGGCTCCAGATCTAAATTGCATAGATCCAAGCCTCTGCTCCACTACTAATTAGTATTGCAACCTCTGGCAACTTGATCAATTTCTCTGTGCCCTAGTTTCTACGTCTCTAGAGGAAGAGCACTAAAATTCCCACCAAGTTTATGGATTGTTAGTGGGTAAATCTGCACAAGGTGCTTAGCATTGCCTACCTGAAGCACGCTCTGGTCACTGTCACTGTGTGATGGGCAGGAGGCTCATCTATGGTGGGGGAAGAAGGCTGATGCCAAGGCTATTTTCAGAAATGTGACTGTGGCCCTGATTCTCTCTCATACTATGTGAGTTCATCCATTCCACCCTGGCTTCAGACATCAGCATTCGACTGGGATGATACTCAGAGGCAATAGGCTTCATTTGGAATATACATATCATCTAGAAAAGCGCCTCTAGTGTAGTATATCTTCTCCATTTGTCTTATATAGAAGGCTACCACTTAACTACTGAGCAGTATTGCTGACGTCTTCCAAAAGACAAGTAACCCTGGATACTGACATAAACAATATGAGATACTCCCAGGAGTGAAAGAATATTAGAAAAGAATCTCTGAAGTCTGCTGTAGGTGAGCCCAGTTTATCGTGTTTGTAAATACTTTTTGAGGCTTTTGTGTATACTCCTCACTTTTCCAAGTGCTTTATGTGCATTGCCTCTTTCGGTTCTCACAAAATCCTGAGGGGAGTGGTACTATTTTTACATGTTTTTCTTTTTTTAACATGAGGAAATGGAGGCACAGAGAAGGTAAGTGACTTTCCCACAGTCACAGAGCTAGAGTAGCAGAGCTAGGATTCAGATCCAGGGGTCTGGCTCCAAAATCTAATCTTAACTACCATACTATATGCATTCTGAGTGGGGAAAAGTTGGATCCCAGAGGAAACAGAGCCCGGTGGGCATGAAATGGGAGCAGAAGTGGATTGACCTAGAAAGAAAACAGGAGTTTCTGAGTCTCAGAACCAAAGGACTCTGGGCCAGGAATGAGCCAAAGTCAGATGGCTGGAATGAGGAATGCCAGACCCTGGCATGGCAATGAGGCTTGTCTCCTAAGCTGGCCAAGGGCTACACTCAGAATAATTTCCTAATGGTTTATCATGAGACACTCTTGTTCTTAAGGGTATCCTCTCAAGATGAGCATCTCTCTGGAGTGGCTAGGGGTGGAATGAAGCAAGCTGAGAGCTGCACATCCTTGGTGAAGGTATAAAGCTCAGAGGAATTAGGATGAAAGCCCACTTTGTCTCAAAGTTCTATCAACAGTGACGCTAAAGGATGCAGATCCAGCAGTTTAATCTAGCATTTCCTGAATCTGCAACTCAGCCAAACACACTAGATCTCTCTTTGCCAGGCATCAGGGAATATGGCACATATAAGAGGAAGAAAACATAGGTAAGTATCCTTGCCTGGCTTTGAAGTAGGTTTAGAACCAAGCAGAAAGAGTCTACATCTTGAGGTTCAGTGTTTTCTGCCTGGTTATGACAGAGTGGGGACATTTTTATAGTTGCATATGAAAACTTTCCTCAGGGCACATTCACCCCTCTTCAACCCCCATCCTGCCCCAGGGTACTCTCTGATTTCAATCTTGTGGCAAGGTCACCAACAGTAGAAGGATACAGGAGATGGACAGTGAATTATCTAAGAATGTTCCCCCAGCCTTTCTGGGCTTCTGAAATCTCTTTCATCTCTTTTTTACTGCAGGTGATGAAGTAGGAAGAATGGAATTGTAGTGTCTTAAGGCTTGAATTTACCTCCAAGACAGTATTGTTCAGCCTCTTCCTGTGACAAACAAAGACTTAAAGGCTTAGGGAGAAGAAATGGGCTGGCCAGCCTAGTTAATGACTGAACTAACAGGACTCCTGGCTCCTAAGCCAGGGTTGTTGGAATTCAGTTTTCCATATTGCCTAATGGGTGGGAAATAAATTTGGATACCTTCTTCTTCATCCTACAATCAGAAAATCTTCAGATGCAGTTTGAAATTTTAAAAGGGAAGGAGTATGCACACATAGAGACATACACATATACACAAAGATGGTACAGGGAATGGGAATAGATTATCATTTCCAGAAATTAATTCCTACAATCAGGAAAAATGTATGCCACAAAGACTGGGGGTGCTCTTTTTATTTTCAAAGGGATCATTCTGCAGGGGTGAACCTAGGACTCCTCAGCTAGATGTTAACAGCTGATTAATTCAGAATGCTTATTTAATTTATGACCAATATGGCTTTATTTTACCGAGAGAGGGCCACGTTGGCATGGGCAAAGCCCAGCTCCCCAGATGGAATAATCTTTTCCTCATTAATTTGCTGAATGTTGCTTCTCATTTCTTGCAGTTGTTCCAAATGTGTTACAAACGACTACCTGCTCTGGATCCTGAATCTGCTATTGCTTTGAAATGAAAGGAAAAAACAAAAATGGTTGGCTATAAATGGCAGTGAACTTTTACGATACACATTTCCATGCTTGCTTTTAAATCACCAGTGCACCCTCAGTACCCATTGCTCTTATGTTTTAGGAAATAGAAATATAGAAGGTTTGAATTTTGTTTGCCGGGTCACGGAAAGAGGTGGGTGCCTGACTAGGATCAGAACTCACAGTTACAAATTCTTGGGCCGTTCCATCTTCCAATTGTGTAGAACACATGGAAGGCTGATTGTTGAATCCCCTCTATCCAGTGATTTTCAAATTTGTGTGGACACAGAATCACCCGGAGGTTGTTAAAACAGATTGCTGGGCCCTATCCTGAGCATTTAATTCAGTAAAGCTAGGGTGGAGCCTGATAATATGGTTTTCTAACATGTTCCCAGAGATTCTGCTACTGCTGCTGGTTGGACACCATGCTCTGAAAATCACTGTGTTAGTCCACTGGCAGAAGACATAGGCACTGTGTGTACTGTTTAAAAGTTTGTGCTTTATTTCTTTTTCCCCTCTGACATGCACCAAATTTCAGTTTAGAAACTATTTTTTAAATATTGTGGCTCAGTAGAGTGTACAGCCTGACTAAACAAATTTGTGCACTGCAGTACTTGATATGGATTTTTCCAAAATGTGAGCACTTATGCTAGACAAAAATATTTCCCCTGGGTTCAGCCATTCTACGCAAACCAGCTCCTGGTTTCTAAGGAACCATTTGAAATAGAATACAGTACCAAAGTGCAGAGCTGTGGAAGCTTCCTTATGTGCTTTCTAAATGTGGAGTGTACACCTCAAACTCAGTATTTCAACTAACCCTTTTTGGTCCTTTACAAACTTAAGACATACCCTACCATTAATTAAAGCATTTTCTGTGAGATTTTTTTTTTTTCCAGGATAGATGCACATTTTTCCAAAGGAAAGTACTTTTGTTTTGCCAGATTAAAAAAAAAAAAAGCAGGTCACACTTGAATATATAATGAATGCAAAGGCCTTGTTTAGTGTGTGTGTGGTAGCATTTATTAATTGAAATATTAGCTTTTACAATTCCATGCTACTGACATTATCAAGTACACACAGGATTTATTTTATTCAGAAAAGCAAATGGTGGGGTGGTGGTGGGGAGTTTCTGCTATGGTGATTGGTGCCTATCAAATTATAGAAGGGGTTGAGGTAAAGGCCTATAGAAATCCTATAGTGTATCACATCAATAGCTCTTTTTGTTAATGAGGAATATAAGGTGTAAAAGACCACAGTATGTTTCTGTTAATATTTAAATATTTTCTTCAGGAAATTTACTGCATCTAATCACACTTCAAAAAGCAAGGAGTTTGCATTCATTTCCCCCCCTACAGAGAACAGTGGCAAGAATTGAAAGAAAAGATGAAGATGCTCAGAAGATTGGAGGCAGAGGTACAGGCAGGGTGCTTACTAGCTGGAATGGCCATACATTGTAGTGGATTGGTGTGGCTGCATCCACTCTAGTCACTATACCTGGCACTTAGGTAGTGAGTTCCCCAGCCCCAGTTAGTTCAATGTAACCAACAAGAATCAGAGTCCTAGCCACTCCCCCTACCCCTTCTACCCCAAATCAAAAACCACTCTTAAAACAACAGTTAACCCACAGCTAAAAGAATGGCCCAGGTTTCATCAAACACTTATTTTGCTTTGAGGTTGGATTACATTATGCATAGATCTTTCTATGCTCAATACTTATCTACCTGTACTTATGAACATGCATTGTTTCTCATCACTCTTTACCAACAATGGCTTACCAAAAATGTAGCTATTTCACTAAAACTGACTGACAGAGTAAGCTCAATGCTAGAACACAAGAGACAGGAATGTTTTCCTTTAGGCGTAAGTCCTGATGCTGCTGGAGTGCTGGCTGAGCAAGGACTGACAGTTTTTGGTGGTTCAAGAGGTGTTTGACACATATTAAAAAAAAAAAAAAAAGACATTTTACCTAGAGTCTAGTAACCAGTTAAATGAATGAGGGACAATTCATTTAACTAATTCCTTCTAAGGTTTAACTAATTCCTTCTAAGGTTTTAGTTCAAATTCTTACTCAGAATTGTGATATTATTCATAGAACTAGTATAGGGAATAAAAAGACTTCATAGACACAGCATGACCACAGAGGCTTACTAATATGGCAAAAAAAAAAAATAGATGAAAGCAATGATCTGAGTCTTTTCCAAGATTCTTAATGATTAAGCAGGTTTACCTTCTTACCTAAAGAATGCAGTACAAATTGATTACTCCAAGTTAGTTAATGGATATCTCCTTTTCATTGTTGTTTCTCTGACTTCATCCTCTATTGAAAACTTTGTCATGTTTACCAAACTCCATTAACTTCAAGTAATTTGAATGACACATTTGATTTTTGCTTATTCCTCAACCCTTCATATAAGTTAGTCTTTTTCAACTAGGATAATTGGTTAAGTCGGAAGTATAACAAAGTTCTAATTCCCTGGCTGGGCTGTCATAACTGGCAAGTCAAGGTCTTCTCTTCCAGTGCAAGTAAATTCACTGGACAGATTATAATAGAGCAGTTCATCTCATTCGATCTGTTCTTCCATATACATAACACAAGTCAATGTTTGTTATGACTTTCCTGATCCTTATTTATAAGACAATACAAGAGGAAACCATGTGTGTATGTTTGAAATAGAAATGATACATTGCACAGATATAGTTCACCACGTTCTGGGATGGGTTGTTCAGTGTTCAAATGGGGCGTCTGAAGAGTAGGAACAGATGCTTTTTTTCCTTAATGGCCCTTTCTCTAATTTAAAATCCTTCCATTTATTTCCCTAAGATTTAGTGATAACTTTAAACACTTTAACTAAATTACCCAGCGGCTTGGCAGCCATCACGGAGGCAAATCTTTTTAGAAATCCTAGCAATCTGTTAGATCATGGGTACTATAATATAAAATCTTCGTGTTCCATGTACAAAAATTAAATTGATGCAATAGATACAAATACGTGCTGCAAATGGCATTGTTTCCAAACCAAGGGGACATGACCTGTCTCCAAATATTGAATATCTGCATTTTTTTTCCAGTAGTTGACTTTCTAAATTTGGGCCAATTTATTCTCATTATCCCTAAATAGACCTACTTTGATTTTTTTAACAGTTATTTTATAGTCAAATAGAGCCAGCCAGCCCTGATTCATGGATCTGGATGTTGCTAGGATACATGGTTTGGTATTTGATGAAAGTATATCACTTCAAAGGGAAAAACTTTCAAGTGTCCTAGAAAATGACATTCTGTTTTCCACCCTGGAAGACAGAATCAATCCTAGAGCTTCTCAGAAGCTCACAGACTGCAGGATTGGCCTTCCAGTGCTTTGAAATTAGCATCCTCTCTGGAGGGCTATTCAATTGCTGCTACTAGTCAGGTTGATCTTAAAGCAAGGAACACACGTATTTATAATAAAACACGTTTTCATGTTTGTTTTACAGTGAAGAGAAAAAAACCCAGAACCCCCAGATTTTATGTACTTTGAAAATATATTTAAAAACATTAAAAATTCTATATTTAAAACATATATTATATGTTACTTGGTACACTTAAATAGAACTTGTATTTACAATAGGCTTCTGATGCGGTTAAGTTTTAATGCCAAATTTTTTCAATAACATAATTATATAAATATACTAAAATACAATAAATATTTTTTTCTTGTTTTACATGGTGAATAATATCTTTACCATAGAGAGAACAAGGCCACAGACATTTACTTACATTTTCAATGAGAATCACCATAAAAAAAGCAACAGGCCTGCTGCCATGCATGAAACACTTCTGCCACAAAGAGACCACAGCAAGACTTTAAAAACAGAACAGAACAGAACAGAACAAGAATGAACAGCAACAGAGAGAGAGAGAGTTTAACAAAATAAATCTTAGTTCAACATAAACCACCAAGCATGTGACTGTGATGTATCTTATTGGGTAAGAGAGAGCCACTGACCACAAAATTGCTGAAATGTCTCCTGCGAAACTTAAGAGATCTGGCCCCTGCAGTACCTTAAGATTGTGGATAGGGACTTGTTTGTTTTTTAAGTGTTGTCCCTCAAAAGGAAGCTGCGAAAAGTTAGCATACAGCAGACATTCCAAAAGCATTCCTTACAGATGAAAAATAATTACAAAGATAATATTGTTGAACGGCACAACAAAACAAACCTATACTACATAAAGTCTTTCTTCATTTAAAGATAGGTATTCAGATTGTACTCTAAAAGACAGGCTACCTCTAAACGAAAGACAGAAATTTGCTGACAGCATCTTCACTCCCTGGGTCACAATGGACATCCTTGTTTGCTTATTCCTCACCCTGCAACAATTGCTTGCAGCTTTTTCTGATACTCTAGGACACTGTTCCAGGTGGTAAACACTATCATTTCCAGGTGTGGAAGTGAGCTGAATGGGTAGATAGGCTTAGCACTAATTTTCACTGGGATCCACTTTTCCCAGGAACACTATTTCAAATTCCCAATTTGACCTCTCCTAACACAAAATGGTAGAGGTGAAGCAGTGACCCTCTCCTTGAACAGACAGAATGGGCAGGAAGTTGCTGTGACTTTCACTTGGGGAGCAAAGCTTTGTCAGCTCTGTTCTGGCCTCTTCTATGGAGCCAGGCACCTTCCCAAGTCTTGTCTCTGGACAAGATTTCTATCTTTTTTCAGGCCTTCATCATTCAGCCTGAGTTTGGGGGCCTTTTCCTGTTCTCTCCTTTGACCAAAAGTTTTCAAAATATAAAACCCTGGTTTCCTCAAGTGTAGTTTCAAAGCAAGTATGTGTTCTTGTAGCAGACATCTTCTATTTCATTGCATCAATCTCATGATAGCAAATGCCACATTTGACTCCAAATCTGCTCCAGGCTAGTCCAACTTTATGCACAATTATCCAGGAGAGGAATGGAGGGCATAAGTCAGCTTGGGTATGGTCCTCCAGTGGAGAACCTCTTGAGCACAGTTAGATAATGTAGGCACTTAAAGCATGAGGTCCAAGCAACTTAACACATGTCATTCCAGAGCCACCTCTGAAGGGTGCTTCTGAGGCTTTCCTTTTGGAAAGTCTTAAGTGCCATTCCCCACCTCTACCTAGGCCTTGGGATGGCCACTCAAAAATTCCTCCTGCATTGCCCGGAAATGGTACATTCTACCCAGCCTCCACAGGGCTGTTTAGACTCATTTCACTGGCTCTGATCTAGGTGTTTCTGAGTTCATACAGAACTCTACCTTTCACTTGCAAGACACCGTGAAGTCTTACCATATTTTTTTAAAGCATTACCATGATTTACCCAAATGTTTACTCCTCATAAAAAAGAATCTTGATTTCTGGGTTACTTCCTGATGTTCTTTTTTCTCTTCTTTAAAAAAATAAAAATCACTGTTTCTACAAGTGCCACAATGTGACACAATTTATTCACTTGTTCACCACAGTGGTAAAATATTTTTAGGGCACGAGATTCATTTTTCTTCCTTAAGACAAAGCAAAACAACGAGGGAATCAAAGGGGAGGGAGGGAAAGAATGTGCTTTGAGCAAATGGTAGGTTCTTCCAATAAAAGATGCTTTCCCTAACCTACATCCAATGGGTTGGGGGAGGGGGATCTGGGAGGTGCATCATGGGAAGTGGAGTGTGAGCATTTTATGCAGTTGCCTTAATTTTTATTCACTTTCCGGTCATCTGATTGATATTGCAAACAACTTTACAACATATAAATGTATCTTTTATAAACCAGAATAGACACTGAAGAAGTTCTTTGCCCATCCCTACTCCCGGTGGGAACTAAAAAAAAAAAAAAAGAAACAAAACAAACAAACAAACAAAAGAAAACACAAAACAAACAAAAATATACCCCTCCCATCCCCCAACCCCCTAAGCCAGTAAAGCAATGACAACAGCACCTTGACATTGTTTTAATTCCAACGCTATCAGAAGTTAAAAGCAGTAAAACAGATATAGTACTAACAAGAACGAAGATACTTACTGTCTAAAATGTAAACGGAATGTTTTGGTTCAAATTTTTGTTTTTTGTTTTTTTGTGTTTTTGTCTGTTTTCTGAAAGAGGACAGTTTATTATCAATTCACAATTAAAGCAGCATGCAATTTATTATTATTTTTTTAAACTTTTTATGTTTTCAATTCTTGGCAACGGCAACAAACCACAACATTATCGAGGAATGTAATGCAGACTTTTTAAAGTTGTGCGCAAATGACTGTTTCCCTTCTGGTCATGGATATGTCCAATAAATAGATTGTAGAACCACTGTACTGTATAAACTTCATTTATACATGCAGTTCATAAAATTATTTTTTTTTCTTAACTGAATAATTTACCCTGTTATGTATATATACAAATAGAATAATTTTTGTCTCAATATAATCTATACAACATAAATCCACTATCTTCCCCTCTTAATGGTCAATGTACATACACAGGAAGTGTCTATCCTTATGAACCGCCAGCCAATGCGCTTTTTGCTATCCATGGTGAGGGCCCGCACGTACGACTGGGTAGTTCGGCACTGGGAGTTCCAGTGCCTTTTGTCTATGCCCCTGCAGCCTTCTTTCGTGTAGCCCATGGGATTGCACTTGGTCTCGTAGAAGTATTGCTTCAGTTGGCCTTTCGACACAGGGACTTTTTCCAGGACGGTGACGGTTCCACCCGACATGTCCACTGCAGTCTTTTTATCTGCCGCTGTTACCCACTCACTAATACTGTCACACACACTGAGCTCCCCGCGGCGGGCAGGGTCGGAGTGGCGCCGGACCCTCATAGACATGTTTGCAGCATCCAGGTAATTTTTGTATTCCTCAAGCAGAAAGAGAAGAGGAGGCTCCAAAGGCACTTGACTACTGAGCATCACCCTGGAAGTGTACAAGTCCGCGTCCTTATTGTTTTCTTCATTGGGCCGAACTTTCTGGTCCTCATCCAACAGCTCTTCAATCACGTGTTCAAAAGTGTCAGCCAATGAGGTGAGGCCTCGTGAACCTGCCTTGGGCCCATTCACGCTCTCCAGAGTCCCATGGGTCCGCACACCTGGGTAGGCCAAGCTGCCTTGTCCTCGGACGTTGGCTTCTTTCATGGGGGCAGCCTTCATGCAACCAAAGTATGAAATAACCATAGTAAGGAAAAGGATGGTCATCACTCTTCTCACCTGGTGGAACTAAAGGAGAAAGCAGAAAAAAAAAAAAAATACAAAGAAACTGGTTAGGGCTTTTTTTTTTTTTCTCTCTCTCTCTCTCTTTTTTATTTTTTTCTTTTCCTCACAGGGATACCATGTGGCCCATCTGATTGTAATTCCAGACTATTCTGCGGGGTCAAGGTTTTTTACGTCTTGGTGATCAACTCCAGCTGCACTAGACACAAATCAATGTCAGTAGTGTGCAATATGTGGTTTAATATAAACCAGAGACATGCAGTGTTCTCCCCAGGACTTAGCATATAAACCTGAGATTAAATGGCTTCTAAGCAAGTGAAAAAATTGTGGCTTCATTTCTCCTCTTTCCTCCCACTTTAGCAGCTTCATAAGTTTAATTTTTAATGATCTATGCTCATGCTGTCACAAGAAACACAAAGTCAGAAATGTTACTAAGCAACAATTGCAAGCAAAGTGTTTTTTTCAAGTTAGCAATGCTGTCCCTTTGTAGGAATGTGTGACAAAAACAGCAGTGGCCTGAGGGATCCGATGGATCTCTCTGGCTATGTGATGCCTAGTCATGAACAGCCATCAGAGAGCTATAAGAAGCCTTTACATTATTTTTCTTCTCTCTCTCACAGAGATAATCTATTATAGTGAAGATGATAGATATTTCTACTGGATTTTACAGACAGGGAAAACAAAGACCATACAGGACTGGCCTTGTGTCATTAAAAAAAAAAAAAAGTTCATATTAGAAATTGGGGTTCTCAAATCCAGTGTTCTTTCCACTACACCTGGGTGGTCATCACTAAAAATGTTTTGCTTATTCCCAAACAGAAATCATTTTCTCTACATTCATTCTAATGATGTTTCTATGCCTGAGGCTGATGTCATGAAAACAATGTGTCAACTTAGAAAAAACTGGAAAAGTCAGCATTAACAAGGAATTTAAGTCAATTTCAAATGCCTCCCATATGCAGACTCTGTGTTTATCTCCACAAATTCTCTGAAGCCCTCACCCTTTGACTTTTCTACCTAGTATTCTGATCTAGCTAGAAAGTTCAACTTCTCTTTTTATTGGCCCTGTGTGTGTGTGTGTAAACTCTTGAGTTTATCATGACTTTAAAAAAATCTGAGTTGTATTTTACACACTTTGGAATAGGCAGTTAGTGCTTCTTTCTGTGCGTTTGAAGTTTCCTGGGAAGTCCCTTAATGGCACACCACAAAATTAATCTCTTCCTGTTTGCCAGAGGGTTTCTCTACTAAATTTGGCTCTACATCTGCAAGCATTCTCTAGGAAGCCAATTAGGATACACGAATAAGTAAAATGAAAACATACCTATGGACCAACCCAAGGTCACCGTCAGGTGTTGAAGGACTTAAGAATCACTTACCTGCAGTACTGTGTCCCTTAGTAGTAAAGAGTAGCATTCCCCAGCCCTGACACTCTAACTTTATTTATTCCAACTTATCAGTTCCAGAGCATAGACTTATAAAAAGACAGACATACTCACATGTGCACACGTGCGCATGTGCACACACACACACACACAAACACACACACACAAAGTGTCATCATGCTGTGAAAGTCCCTAGGAAAAGAGATTATTTCTGCCCATTAAGTGTTACTAAACACAAAGCCAACCTACCTCCAGTCATTAAGCCATAGTGCAGAAATGGCTGAAGACTTTTGTATTGAAAAATCAAATGTTTCTGTGCTCCACTTTTGAAAGAGAGAACATTTTCTACCACCAAGAAACTATATCATCCCTAAATACCAATTTCCTCATAGATTCACTCTCAATTTGCACATAAGCAAGCATACTCATAAGTGTATGGACAGCACAGTGATCTGAGATTAGGAAGGGCAAGTTGGTTTGTATTAAATATGGTTGTTCATTCTGCTAATATTTAAAGTTTTGTAAATATTCTGGATTCTGCATCATCAAAGAAATGGATCCTCCAAGGAGGTTTCTATTCTGGGCAGGCGGTATTTCCATCATTGAATGAAAGAAAACCCTTTCTCCTAATAATCCCAGTCCAAATTAAAATAACCCCAGGGCATCCTCATATTTAGGTCAATTAAAGAATGCAAATTTAGGAGACTTTACTATAGTCGCTTATATCATATTGGTGGAAATCTGCTGTTATCAATAATTTTTAATACCATTACTTACAAATCTATGATACCATCAATTTAAAGCCCACCATTTTATGTACTGCCAAAAAAGAAAACTACAAACTACTGCTTTGTGTTTAGAACTTTTATTCCATATTTACAGAAAGAGTTATTTTTTACTTATCTGGAAACATTTTTTTCCTATATAATTTTGTGCATACTTTTTAAATAAAGCAAAGTAAATTTCTTAAGGCAGTGGCAACTATGCAGTGACTAGATAACCAACAATAACAAGATAATGTCAAGATAATGGAAGATGCAAGCCCACTGGACAAATGTTTTTTAAAAAGTGAATTTTAGAATGAATGACATGTAAGTTTAATAAGTGTTTACTCATACTAACTGTGTATAATGGTGTGAGGTACTGAGCCATCTTACTTTATTATCACTACACTAATGAGTCTTTTAATGATACCTTTTTCTATCCTTGACTTGAGGTTTACTCTGCCTTTCACTGGTCTCATTTACCT
This sequence comes from Spermophilus citellus, assembly GCF_964194105.1. Classification (NCBI taxonomy): domain Eukaryota; kingdom Metazoa; phylum Chordata; class Mammalia; order Rodentia; family Sciuridae; genus Spermophilus; species Spermophilus citellus. Next base: position 220,514,702 of record NC_138183.1, read on the forward strand.
TTTTATTAATAGCTTTATTAGAAAAGTAATTAGTGCTTTACGGATGATTTTCTCATCAGTGCCACAAGCAAATACTCTGAAGAAACAACTGGCATCTGAATAAATATCACTTGGCTTTCATTGTAAGTCCAAACATGGCAGCATTCAAAGCTGAACATCAGCAGAGATTCAGTTATTAACTACATGCTGATAAAGTCAAACCCCACACCACCAGCCCTGCCCTCTGAGTGGCACTTCTGCAAGTCTGTCTACCTACACTAAGGACCTCAAGTAAATGAATGCAACAACAAACTCAATACTTTCTGTCAGAACAAATGGTACTTGCCACCTTTTCTTTTTTTAACAACATTTTCTGATATTTTGGGCAATCCAAGTGGAGGCTAGAAATTCTGGAATGAAGTTTGAATATGAATTGCCTAGTCATGTTTTCCTTCAAAATATTTCTACTATCAATCCCTTTTTTTCTACCCAACTTCTCCACCTTGGCTCAGCCCTCACCATCTCATTTTGTGACTATAATGTCCCTTTACTGTATTGGACATCCTTATAGCTCCATTCAACTCTGATGAACATTTCCTGATGGATCACTTTCATGCTATTGTCTTACACAAAAATTTGCAATGACTTTTTTGTTCCATCAGATCAAATCTAGCCTCATATTCAACACTATCCAAGATCTGGCCTCACTCTACTTAGCTAACTTTCCCACATTACTCAATGCTTCACTTTCTTATTATTGTGGTTCATCACTGCTGATCTGATCAGGCCAGAGCGCTTTGTTGTTTGGAAGTGACTTGTTTTGCTTATTTTGACAAGTCAATTGATTGATCAATCAATCTCTCCCTCCCTGCTTCCTTCCCTTTCTTTCCCTGACTCTACCTAAATCTTGCTTACTCTTCATTGACCTGGTTCAAGCATCGTAGCATACCTGCCACCTTCTCTAAAAAATCTAGTACACACTGCCTTCTTCTTTAAAATTCCCCATTATTACTTTATTTAGAACTTCATTCCCTACTCACTCATTAATGGCATTTGCTAATTAAAACTAGTCTTCAGTTGGAAGATAAACTCTCTGAGGGACTGGATCATGTTTGATCTCCCATAATGCTAACACAGAATATTTAGTAGTAGGAATTAGTAAAAACTTACTAATAGGTTTATTAAACCAGGAGAAAAAGACAGTTCTGACATAATTTTCATAAAAAGCCTTTTTCTTTGGAAAGAAACAGTGAACACAGTGAAAGTTTCAGGTAAATTATGGGCTGTACTAACCTAAATTATAAGCTCTAAGGAATTTGACAAATGGAAATTATGAGCCACAATTTCTTGAGTTCTTTGAATGGGGTAAAACTTTGAATAAGTAAAAAGCAAACAATGCTACTATATATTAACTGCTCTGCTATATCCTGTGTCGCTCTGTTTCTAATGGATCTATGGGAGACTTGGAAAGTGATCAATATTAGTAGTAATAAGAGCAGAACTTAGAAATTTCAGTCTTTTAGCTTCCCTTTTCTTGTTCTTCAGTGCTCTTCAGTGAGTATCTTATATACCATACTTAGAAATTATAAAAGATTAAGAGTTTTCTGCCCCCTGAGATGAGTCTTGATCAATCAAAAGATACAGAGCCTGTGTAATATTGCTGAGTAGATCATTAGTCTATATATCTATTTTTAGTAAATAAATGCATTGGCACTATCTAATTTTTTTAAAAAAATTTTAAAATACCTTTGATTTATTTATTTTTATATGGTGCTGAGGATTAAACCCAGGGCTCACACATGCTAGGCGAGTGGTCTACCACTGAGCCACAACCCCAGCCCCGTACTATCTAATTTTGTTCCAAGGCTCACAACAACCAACTCAACTACATTAATAAAATGCTATGAAGATTTTCTGAGCCCCACTCTCAGGAAATTCAATATAATATACAAGGATAAAAAGAAAATCAACAAAGTAGAAAAGAAGTTTAGCTTGAAGCATGACTCACAGGTCTTAAACCTTCAACAGGAAGAATATCCATCACAGCATGCTTTCCTGCTGTATAGTACGACAATAATTCACATTTTTCCAAAAGACTACAGAATATTCATAAATACCATCTAATTTCACTGTTATAAGGAGACAGGCGTTGTTATTCCCATTACACAGATGAGACAATTATACTTTAGAGAGGTTAAGTAATCTGTCAAATGTCACTAAGCTAATAGATCAGTCACCCATCTCTTAACTCAAGCTTTACCATGCAGTCATGTTGCCAGTTTTAGAATACTAGGCTCAGGGAAGAGAGATGCTATAACAAAGAAGGACCTTGTAAAGTATGGACACAGTTTTCTGTGGTTGTCTATAACCTTGTGTCCAACTTTCTAAAGGCAGCACCATTAAGACACTACTTTGAAGGATTGGATTAAGCATGATCCCTGGGATCCTTCAACTTGTTAAGGCCTGATTACTCTAGAGAATGGAATTTCAGATAATTCTTTCTTGTCAAAGAAAAAGCTTTCCAAAAAAATTTAGGCATGTTAGAACCTAGTTTCCAAGGCCAAAATAAGAAGGGGAACCAAACAACAATACAGGTAATTCAGGTATATAGAAAAAAAGAAAATTAAAAAAAAATAAAAGTTTTATTTGTTCCCCTGTCCTCCTTGGTTTTGTCTGTGAGCATGTACTCAAAGAAAACATGGTTTAATGATATGGTGGCTCATTTTGGACAGCTCCACAAATGACAAGAATGATTATAATGTTAAAGAAATGATAGATAAATATTTAATTCCTAACATACATGATACAAACCTACTAAGGAAACACTTTAATAAAATCTTGCATTAATATTAAAAAAGTATTTCATTTGCATCTAGTTTCACCATAGCCATGTATCCACTTTCCTTTTGTTTGTTCAATTATCATACATAGAGTCTATTTTGCAGTCTTACAGCCTAGGAAAGAGGCAGGACAGAATTGTAACTAAAATATAAAGATAGAAACGTCCCAGGGAAAGTATGGTAAAATTCTGGAGTGAGAGAGAAGTTACTTCCAGGAAATGAAGAAATGCTTTGTGAAGAGAGGGTTATGAAGAATTTGAATATATCCAAAAGACTCCAACGGAGGAATGGCAACTTGATGAATGGTGTGGAGTTTGGAAGACATGGACTAAGCATTTGCAGAGGAAAGTTCTGGACTAGGAAAAGTAAGAAATAAGGAACAACTGTCAGGTTTTGGAAGGTTCTGAGGACAATAAAGAGATTGGACATGCCTTATGGATACTGAAGAGTCATTGAGAGTTTCTGAGCAGAGGGATATTTCAAGAAGACCAGTTTATTACTACATGCAAGACTGATAAACTGGAAGAAACAAATTATTTTACTGATTTAATTCTTAGTGACTATAAAGCCTTAAAAATAAATACTAAGCAGATACTCAAGTATGGAGCTATGAGTCTGGAGCTATCTATTGGCTAAAGTGGATTTCAAAAAGAAAAGTGGGTACAAAGAAGTATGCAGTCTTAACCATGTCTGGGTTGGTAGAAAGAACAGAATGAGGAGAGGTGGAGGTAGGTGAAACTCATTCCATTTATAATTACACCAATGACTGGTTCCATGGCTCAGCACTTTTAATTCAAAGATCTCTAAACACTTTGCAAATATTAAGTAATTAAGACTCATAGGACCCTGGAGGTGCAGGTAACTATAATTATCCCTGTTTTGTACAGGAGGAAAGAGGATCAGAGATTTTAATCAACTCATCCACTTGCTGTGGTTCCCCTGATAGAACAAGATCAGAATTCAGACTCTAAAGAAAACTAGGCCTTCACATAGAGGCACTAGATTGTCTCGTCCCTGTACATTATTTCTACATGATTTTCTCTTTGAATATGTATTGTTTAGCCCAGACTACACAGATAAAAAAGACTCCCACATGCTCCTCAAAGAAAATAAAAATTGAATTCCACAAATAAAATGGAAAAAATTATATACATATGCTTACCTATTTATTTGGATAACTATTTGATTGAACTAATAAATATTTTAGAAAATGATATCAGATAATGCGGATGTTCCAAAACTTTGAAGGAAGTACCTTAAAAATGTACTTTCTAACCATAATGTAATTTATGTACAAGGATATCCAAATTGTTTCTATGATGGTTAATTTTAGGTGTCAGATTGACTGGATTAAGGAATGCCTAGAAAACTAGTAAAACATTGTTTTGGGGTATGTCTGTGAGGATGTTTCCAGAGGAGATTGGCACATGAGTCATTGAACTGAGAAGTCCACCCTCATTTTGGGTGGGTACCATCCAATTGGCTGGGGACCCAGATAGACCAAAAACCAGAAAACAATTTAGTATCTCTTTCCTAGAGCTGGGAATACACTCTTCTTTTCCTTCCCTTGGACATCAAAACTCCAGGTTCTCTGGACTTTCACCAGTAACCCCTCAGGTTCTCAGGTCTTTTAATCTAGACCAAGTTCTACTACCACATCCAAGGAGGCCTTAGCTTGCAAAGAACCTGACATAAAACCTCATCCTTCATAATTATGGGAGCCAACTTACCTAATAAGTCCCCTTCCATATATTGATATCTAGCTCCTAGGTGCTATTGCTCTGGAAAACTCTAATATAACTTCCTACAAACCATAGTCTTTCATATCAGTGTACTCTCAGATCCTCTGATTTGCCACAGTATTGAGTGACACTTGGAAACATTACTTAACCTTCCTAAAAGTGCCAGGGAAATTGCTGATTCTCAGTTCACACCTGGAGTTATAATGACATATAACTACCATGAGATAAAACAACATATCTTTTCCTGAATCATTAATTTCATAAATAAATTTACATGTATCTTTGATAGCTTCATAGCTGTAGTTCTGTGACCTGCCTCTACTCTCCTACTCTACCCTGAAAAAAAAAAAAGAAGAATTTTTCTATTGGTAGGAGACCTACCCTTCTTCAAGAGTAAAACTAGACCTCATACCCCATAACAACAGAGATCAGGCATTCTCCCCTGAATTACTATCTAAAGCATTTTATACAGCATCTTGCATATACTAGGTTCCCCAGACACTGAAAGGCTTAATTCTCTTTGTGCTGGTATTACCTGCATAGTATTTAGAGAGGTGCAGTTAAAGTTAGGTGGAGGTTTTTGTCAGTGAATATTATGTCTCTTGCCACCTGACATCCCAACCTCAGATAAGGCTGTCACCATACAGAGGGGCCCAAGTGCTTCCATCAATGAAGCACTTGAAGGTTCTCTGAATGCCAAAGCCACCAGAGCTTGTAGTTCCATCTATGCCTTACACTTCTCTTTCTGTCACAAGCAACATTGTTCAAGTAGCACATACTTCTAGCCTATAATAGAGAAGTCTTAGCACCAAGCATAACCAAGTCACATATCAAATGAATAGGTTGTCAGAAAATGCTTTTCTAGGTATTCTTTTTTTAATATTTATTTTTTAGTTTTAGGTGGACACATTATCTTTATTTTACATTTATGTGGTGCTAAGGATCGAACCCAGTGCCTCGTGCATGCTAGGCGAGCACTCTACCACTGAGCCACAACCCCAGCCCCTCTAGGTATTCTTTAGAATTACCATTTTTCTAGTTTACAGGATACAAATGGTAGTTGACACTCAATTAAAAAGTGTAAACTCCTAAATTAGGATTCCCCTTTCTTCGGAATTTCAGGTGGGATTTGCTACAATTATTAAAGTAAAGTGAGATTTAATACTAATTTCTACACTTGGTAGAAGGTGACATTAATTTGCAAGATAGTCCCATTAGTTCCATGAAGTTTTAGTGACTAACTCTGTAAAAATTATTAAATAAACACCATGTCTAACTGAATGTGTCCAACACTGTGAAGTCATGGGAGAGGGGATTTTCTGTAAACGGACAGTGACTCTAGAAGTGGTAAGCAGGGAAATTAAAAAAAAAATGTTATTGTCACACAGACATTTAAATTGTACTTAAATATATACTTTTGAGTTTATAGAAAAATTTCAAGAATGAAATTAGTTTTATGTAGACTAAAGTCTCAAACTTTGGACAATTTTGTTTGAATGTTACATTGATAAATTAATATGAATGTAGTTCAAACTTGTTACTAAAAGTGCTCCAACAAAATGAAGTTTATAGGGGTGAAGTTGGAGTTTTAGATAACATAGGTATGAGATAAAATACCATGGGCTGATATTAAATGAAACCTTACTTCTTAAAGTGTGATGAGTGAACCAGCAGCATTAGCATTGCCTAGAAGCTTATAAGAAATGTAGACTCTCAGCTTCCCCTCCCTCATCCCATCCACTCCACCCACCCAGAACCTGCATTTCAACTAGATTCACATACTTATGGTGATTCATATACTCATTAAAGTTGAGAAGCCAAATAATAAAGAGAAAAGCAGCCACTTAAGATAAGGAAATAAAGGGGTTAAAGTCAACTTAAGCATTATAGTACTTTCTCTGCATGCTGTGGAGTTAGTTACCTATCATCTTTCCTCTTTGGTTCAACTTGTTTTATTGGGACACTCATTATGTGGGAAAGCATATTTGCTTTTGTTACGGTATTAAGTAAAATCTGAGTTCTCCTTAAGTCAACTGGCTTTTCCACTATTATATCTATGCCATAAAAGTACAGGATACCTATAAACATGATTGGCTAAATAAGAATTTATAGAGTACTACTGATCTAAATCTGGACTTCTACTCAATCATTAAATTTTGCCTAAGTGCTACAAGGCAAGTGCATGCACACATGGCCTCCCTGATCACTTAACACAGCCTAGCAGTACTCATTCAATCAGAATCATACTGGCAGTGATGTGACCATCTACACATCTACAGTAAGTGAGAGATTTCTAGGTGCTTTACTTCAGCCAGATGTCAAATTACTTTCAGCCACATGTCTCTGGATCTTGCAAGTTCTTTAGAAACAGAACTCACCCACTCAGTGGCAGATTTCCTATTTCTAGACTTTTCCTGAAACCAACAGATCCCACTCTGACATACCAAGTATTATGAAATTCAAAATAAAGCAAAAACAACAACAAAAACAAATCATTAACTAAAACAGCAGAAGAAACAACACCAAAACCCTAAAATACATTACCGTACACACCAAGCATCAATTCCCGGCCCCTAAAACTGAAATCTCTCTCTACAACAAAATGCCCAACAGATAACCCAATTGCTGTCTAATATTTAGGATCATTTGCTTCAAGACTAAAGTATCTCAAATGGTTAAAAAAAAATTTTTGAAAAACCCAAGGAAATGACTGAGATTTTGGAGTTGAAAAAAAAAAATGAGGGTAAATGTTGATGGGGCAATTCTGTGAACAGAACTGGACATGTGGGTCCAACATTCAGGCTTTTTACAAATGACAGCAGTGATAGCTAGATTCCAAAACCTAGAAGCGAATTCACCAGTCCAAATGCAGGTGACTTGCACTGGCAGCCCTGGTGGTGTGGCAAATCGTTTTCAAACAGATGGGGCTGAGGTGACACGGAACCTTATTTTCCCTGGTGGCATTTTGAGTATTGTTGGGTTCCACCTTAACTGCATGTTGACAAGTACAGATGTCAACACACCCAAGGGACTGACTGCCTGCTCCAAATTATACACAAGGCACACCTACTAGGAGGGGGTGTTGGGACAGCAAATCAGGACACTGTCTGCCTCCAAGAATAAGCGTGCTCTGTACCAAAAACTAATGCAAGGATGATGCAACTACCTTCTTTGTCCCTGAGGGGAGAACATGTGGTGACTCTCAAAATGAGGATAAAGGGAATGCCCCTTTTAGAAAAGAAGTTTGCCATTATGAGCGGATTGGAAGGTACCAAAACAATCACCATTTAAAACAAGAGAGAAAAAGAAAGTTAAGGCTCGCCTGTCTTGTATCTGTCTCTTTCTTCAGAACTGGTAACTTTAATCAACAGGTTACTTACAGAGCATGGTCGGACACCCGGAGTCCCTGCCATGAGATGCCATGGGAATTCTGACAGCTGGAAGCCCACAGCCCACTAGATTCGGTGGCATATAACCACACTCCTAATGGACCTCAGAACTGTGGAAAAGGCATGCCCTTCCTGGTTTTTCCTCAGATGGTGTTCCTGAAATTTTCCATAGTCACTGTATTCCTGTGGCTAATTAGTTATCAGAGCAATTTCCATTATAGCAAAATACCTGCACATAATTAGACCCACCTTAATACCAAGCCGGCAGGCTTCAATGTCATTAATTCAAAAGGGTTAAAATGAGAAAGGAATGGGTGAGTTTTGTCTAATGAAGCGACCTCTCTAGACTAGACCCTTATCTTCTAAAGTACACAAAAGGTTAAACTTTTAAAAAGCAAGAGAGGTAAAAGTCAGTGGGGGAAGAAACTGGAAAGATGAACCATTCCTAGAGACCCAAAATAAATAAATAAGTAACACTTCTTTTCAAACTACTAATGCCAAGTCCTAGAGGGAAGATAAAATTAGCAAGAGAAGGCTATTAGCTCCCTGTTGCTCACCTTTATGAGACCATTTTCAGTAATCAGTCTATTCCATTCCACTGAAGCTCAGCACACACCACAGCCCTTCTTCTGGGATGCATAGTCATGCCATACAGAAGTGTGTGGGTAGATGCCAAAACATGTGTGGACATGCAATCCTTTCTGTAGAAACTCAGTGTTCTGAGTGTTAACAAGGATTAACCTGCACACATGGAGAAAACTGGTGGTTCCACACATCCAGTTGTCCTTCAGGTTATTTCTGCATCCTACTCTGTAATTTCTTTTAATTACTTACTGTAAAGCACAGGAAAGTGCTCATTATTTGTAGCTTAATGCAAGAGAGGAAATAATTGAATATGTTCCCCTGCCCACTGCCCTACTCTAGCTCCCAACTCTTCTAAGTAGCACTGTTCATCTGAGTAGTACAAAGAAGGGAGTTTCTAAGCTCTGTGCATAATGAGCCATGTGGACCCTATTCAAGAAACTGGCTGTGCTCCCAGCTACTATAAAATATAAGGAAAATATTAACATCTCAGATGACAAAAGATCCATATGGTTGGTCAGAAAATATTCACATCATTTAAGCCATTGGAATGCACCTACACGGAAACATTCAATTCTGTAGTACCCTGAGTGTCAGGAAGCAAAAACTGTCTCTACCTCTTTCCACTAAAATTGGATAGCTACAGATGACATGCAAACTCAAATGCCTATGTATTTAATTTAAATATTAAATGGGGCAATGAAATGGGGCAGTATATCTACATAGTATCTACAAATTAGAATAGTATCATTGACTGTGGTGGTATATATGGGAGAGATTTTTGGAAGGTGCTCTGGGCATCAGGATAAATGAGAAGTAATACCAAATTTCTTTTTATATTAAAAATGACCCCCCAAAAAGCTAATGTTCATTAACTATGAGGTAGATAATCTGATTACCCACAGTTTACAGATAAGGAAACTGAGACTCAGAAGGGTTCAGTAAATTGCCTAAGACCATGCTCCCACTATAACAGAGACAGAATTTAAATCTGGACTGCAGTGTCTCCTTCCATATAGGGTCAGATGTAGATATGTTTTCTATTTCAAGGGAGGTCTACTTGGCAAAGATATCCTGCAGCCCTTGTGTACCAGACTCTTACTAATGTAAGCAAAGCCCCATATGATAATTTCTAATATGTAGTTTGTTTACAAACTAATTCCATGGAGGTTGGATATAACTCTAACATTTGTTACTGCTGTCTTCCCAACATGGAATTCTTCCCTCCAGGAACCAACCATGCATGCATACTTAATAGGGCAGAGTGTGTCAGAACAATACATGAAGGTAATTTGTTGGAGATGTCTGAACATTTACTCCAGAGATACCTTTGGGCATTGGAACAAAACCACATGCTTTTTAAACCATGGACTCCAGCTACCAAATACTCCTCTGTCAACTCCACTTAAATAAGAATGATTTCAATCAAGACTCAAGACCCAAGTGCCTTTTGAAAACAAGACTGTGACATAAACTCTTTCTTGTTAACACCCGACCCTAATCCTCTCTGTGTCTAGAGGTCTGGTACCCCCTGTCACCCTACTTGTAATCTTTGTCCTGTTCTTTATAGCCAAGGCGCTGAGATGTGAGTAAAAAGAAAGGCATCGCCAGATAACCTTAAATGTATTCTCAAGTAATGGGAAAACTAGTGAAGACCACACAGACAGCAGAAGGGATGGTCCAGCCAGGAGAGAGCAGCAGACTCACAGACGTTAGTAATCAAGTCAAAAACCACTCAAGGAATAAGCATCCCAGAACAGTTCATCTCCCATCAAACTGACATCTAGAGGCCCTTGGCATGACTGACAAAGGATCCCATACCCATGCAGAACTGATGCAAAACACACACTTGGGCTGACATCCTGAATGTGGTGGCAGGTTAAATACTGATACACCTTGCTCCTGGCCATGGTCAGCACTTGGAAAAGTGCAGACAGAGAAGCAGCTGCCAGGAGCAGGAGCATGAAATGTTTGTCGTGAAAGCCTTCCCAGGCATTATTAACAAAAGATAATGTGTGTTTGTCGGGGGTGTGCCAGCTCACTTTTGGCAGCCCATCCTTATGTCCAGGAATGATCTCTGGTGTAGGCCAGATATGGTCATCACTGGGACTCTCCAAGTGCAGCTGTCATGTAGAGGGGAAGAGAAGTGGCTTTCCCCTTTAAAGGGACTTTGTCAAAAATTCTATTTTAAAAAGTCCGCTTAGATTGAACAACCACTCTGCCAGGCTCTATTTGCCATACTTTTCTATGTGGTGGAACCAAAGAGAATTTTTTTTCTAAACAGAGCACAGTGTCAGAGGGAACAAGAATGAAAATCAATCTTTCCAGAGACAGTGGTAAAGAACTACATGAGAATGTCCTGGAATATATGCTTTTCAAAATGTGTTAAATATATGCCATTCGAAATGTTATCTAAGTCATAAATCATGGTGTTTTTCATATGATTCCCTATTTGCATAATGGAGGAAACTGCCTGGCAACTTTAAAAATGAATTCTAGCAATATTACATCATAGCTCATTGTTTATATTGTACCCTGGCAGTTTTAATTTATCTTATAACACACTAATTATTTTAATTACAAATCTTGGGGGAAGTGTAAAATCATTCTTCAAAAGAATGTCCCTTGGGTATGAAAGGTCCAAGCTTAGCAAGACTTCCTCTGTGATTTGAGATATATATATCTTGAACTCAGTCCTTGGAAATAATGTTACAAGGTGAGAAAAGAGGTTCAGAAGCCTGGTACACAGTGCCCTGGGATGGAACTATTTTCTTCTCTTTTCTGTTGTGCTCTTTAGAACCAGCGTTGCTAGTTAAGTGAATAATGAATGCATGCTCAACTTTCCAATACAAGAAATTCTGCAAGTGGCAACGTGGGTCCATTCCATGTGTGTCACTAGAGCTGACGGAAGCCCACGTCCATGGTGATGCATTATTTCCACTGGAACTGATGCCTGCAGCTCTTGGAACTATACAATAACATCACCGCAAACTAGAGACAAGGTAAAAGACTTCACCTGGAAGTTCTCTTCCATTTCTCATCTCTTCTAATGCACTCTGTTAATGAGGCTATGGAGAAACAGGTATTCTCACACACTAATGGTGGGAATTATGAACAGTTCAACTCTTTTGTAGGACAACTAGGGAGTACTTATCAAAATTAGAATTTTCCTGCTGACCCAGCAATTCCACTTCTGAGAACCAATGTACAGACACAGGTTCACATGTAAAAAACAATGCATAAACCAGAGTGTTGATTACAACAAGGTATATAATAAATAGCAAGAATACTAGAAATAGCCCAGTTTTCAGGTACAGAAAGTAGAAAAACTATATAGCACATGCTAAAAATAGAATTCATGCAATTGTAAAGAACATGTTCTTTCCCCATAAAATGAATTGGAAAGCTCTCCAGAATACATAAGCCATTGGTAAGGCATTAAAAAAAAGAGAGAGGTGCAGAATAACATGCATATGGATTATTCCCTTTTGTTTAAAAAATGAGGGAAAATAATGATATTCATATTTATTTGCATTTCTGTAAAATACACCATAAAGATTCATGAGAAACTAATATTGTACTAGTAACATCTATATATGATATGTGCTAGGTAGGGAAACCAGATAGGGTAAGGCCCAAGTGGAGCAAGACTCCTCAGTGTCAACTTTCTTTTAATGATTTAATTTTGAATCATGAAAACAATTAAATTAACTCTCAGAAATTTAACAATTAAAAAAAATCTTTAATCTAGTGGCTTCATTTTTGACACAAACCTCCCACATTGCTATGATCAATGATAACTACAAGTAAGAAAAAGTCTGGTGGGTACCATCTCAGTTCTTGATACAGTTCCCTAGAAGAAACTAGTACATGGTGGGACAGTTGAATATAGATGACAGTCCCTGGGACTGGGACCTGGGGGCTGAATACCCAAGTCCTGATCTGCTTCTCCCACTTTGTAATGGCTTCTCCCCATAAAATGGCTAATGACCATATTTACCAGCCAACTGGACGAATTCATGGGTGGACAAAATTTAAGACCTTGCTGCCTGATGTCTATAATATGACAAGAATAAAAATATTCATCCTGCCTGGCTCATAGCATCACACCAAGAATAGCTGAAAAAGGAATATGGAAAAGGGTGTTGGAACCTATAAAGAGGAATTCACAACCAGCTGTTGTGGAACATACTACAGGTCTGCAGAGGTGACCATGGCTGAACAAAGAACGGGGAGGGGACCCATTTCCAAGTGTCTGAGACACTGAAATAATGGGGAGGAAAGAACACTTCCAAAAGATAGAATCTAAACATAAACAGAAAACAAGAACAGACTAACAGAGACTTGAAGAGGAAGACAGTGGTTAAATGACTTCATATGCAGTCATCTGTAGTTCAATATATAGTGCAAATTCTACAAAGCCTAACAGGGAAATCAGGAGACAGGTAGGGAGTAAACTTCAAGGATACAGACTGGAATGAACATAAATAATGAGATCAATGTTGAATGAAGGACCCTTACTCTTTAAGATCAGTGTAGTTGTCAGACACACGTGCCTGTCACACACAGGTAGGCCTCCCACCCACCACCAAAATCAGATGTAAACTTCAAACACTTCTGAAAATGCTCCCTAGAGGACCTGTGCTCTAAATTTAAAGATTGAATGAAAAACCACTCAACCAAAAGCAGCCCCCCTCTACCCCCCAAAAAAACCCTTCTTATATCCATATGTATAGTCATCTGGAGAAAAGATCTTCCATTAACGGATGGTCAAAGCTGCCCCACAATGTTAAACTAATCACAGAAATCCAACCATTGCTTTCCTCACCTTCCCAAAGTGAAACATTCCAATAGGCTAGAAATAACTGCATGAGGAAGTTCACTGATGGTGCCCTAACTTGGTACTGCTATCCAGACCCAGTTACTTGGAATCCAGAAAAAGCAAGTAAAACACTCCTTTCTGTTTTGATTAGGGCACACCCCTGTGCAAGGGGCCTGGTTCCAACTGGGTCTAAGACATTTAACTGGGCAATACACTCTGGGACCTCCTGTTAATGAAATGAGAGACTTGAACTTCAGTCTATGCTGAGCAGCTCTGTGGCCACTTTCGGTCAAATACAGTGTCCTCTCAGCTCCAGTTTCATGTCTCCTAGCAGACCAAGTTTCTTTATAGAAATTTCTCTAGGAAGTTCACTGTCCTATGAAGTTAGGGCCCCCTCTTGCACAAAAGGTTTAACCAGCCTCTAATTAAGAATTGAGACTTTATATTTTAGTAAGTGATTCATTTATTCATTTTGTGAAGGGTACTAAAAACTTATTAGGCTTAAATATACTTAAGAAAATGATTTTAAGATTGCATTATGTAAAGCAATAATTAATTTGGTAATTCTTAACAAGATTCAATAAGTGATTATCTTTGAGTTTAAGTCATCACTGATTTTCACGCATAACAAGAAAATCAGAGATCCACAGAAGTGGGCACATTTCTACCTTGCAATAGCTTTTGATATAAGGGTTTCAGTATTACCCCAGATGGCCAGTTTTACATGGTTAGTCATTTAATTAGAGGTTCACAAGATCAAAAGCAATTTTTAAAAAAAATGGCTTATGAACACAGGACCATTGAATGAGCTGACACTCCAAGGTGTATGTCAGACCGGAGACATAAGCTCCTATTTTTTCAGCAGTGCTCTGTTTGTCAATTGGGCTAAAGGTCATAACCAGCTTTGTGTCACCATAGTGAAATATATGAGACAATTAAGAAAAGGGGAGACTGGGGGGGGGGGGGGGTTATGGCTAAGTGACAGAACACTTGGGCTCAATTCCCAGCTTGGGGGGGGGAGAGAATGAATTAAAAAGGGGGTTATTTTGCCTCATGGTTTTAAAGGTCCATGATTGGGTGACCCTCCCCCCCCCAATGCTATTAGGTCTTTTGGGGGGTGTTGGATGGCAACGAAGGATCAAAGCAAAATTGCTCACCTCAAGACCAGAAAATGAAAAAGGAATAAGGGGCCAGGTCCCCTTAAAGACCTGAGGACCTCCCTCTAGGCCCCACCTCCTAAAGGTTACCCACCTCCCAACAGCACCATCCTAGGGACCAAACATTTAACACATGAGCCTTTGGAGGGGCATTCAACATCCAAATCACAGCCTCTAATGTCAAAAGAACTTAGTTGTGCATGCCTGTAAAGGGGGAAAACCCACAATGTTTCTTTAACTCCATGTCTGCCTCTTCTCCTTCCCAAGTTACAAATTTCTATGGCTAGGTATCTGTGAATACCTTTCTTTTGTATATCAATGCAGCAAACTTGTAGCTTAGGATGACTGTAATTTATCCTTCTCCTAAATGTTGTTCATTTAGCAGATATTTTCTGAGCACAGGCACCAGGAACACCAAAATAAATGAGATAAAATTCATGTCTTTGGAGATTTCACTGTCAGAGATATGCAAGCAGATTAGACACACTAACTGTGTGCTTTGGGGACTAAGACATGTAGGAGACATTTTTGCTTCCAAAGCAAAAATTATAATGCTATCATTATTGTAATGCTAACATTAAAATGTAATGTAATTATAATGCTAACAATCTAATTGTAATGCTAACAATAAAATGAATAGGAGAAACAAAAAAGCAAACATATAAGTTCTTCTCTGAGACAAGAACCTATGTAACTTTATTCAAATTTCTACTATTATATATTTGGAGTAACCATACGTCTTCCTCTTGGGATTTTGAATTGAGAACAGAATAGATGAAAGATGTCAAATGGAAATAAAAATACAGGGGCAATCCCATGCTAGCAAAGCTGTAACAGAAGGCACAGTGGGGCCTATTTCTTATGGTCTCAAATCAAGATCTGTGCTCACACTAATGGAAGCAGAGGTATTGTTGGTCCTGCATTTATTGCTCACTATGTAATAGCTAGAATGTGAAGAAACTGTACATTTGGTCGCAGTATCCCACAGAGTAAGAGAGAAGTGAGCTCCATTTCAGCAGGGATCCATTGCTTTGATTGACATGCTAGATAGTCCAGAAGATGACAGATCTAGTAGGTCCCATCAATCAGATTAATCTCTCCTCTTCTCACAGAAATGATCAAATAATGGGGACAAGAAAAGGGCTCGAAATATTTCTGATAATAATCCCTTTCAGGAGGCAGGTCCACTTGTGGAAATACAGGATAGAAGAAAAAGGATTTCCCTTGACATTGCTGTAGGCATAGAAAATTTTAGCAGCTTTGCCAAGACCATAGAGCTAGTAAGAGATGTGCTGGAATCAAACTTAATCATCAGGCCCAGGAATGTACCAGGCTTGGACTATCTCATGAAGTTTCTATTTAGGAAATGTTTCTTTTGAAGTTGTTATGGTTTAGGTATAAGGAGTCCCCAAAAAGCTCATGTGTGAGACAAGGCAAGAAAGTTCAGAGGTTAAATGCTTGGGTTATGACAGCCTTAACCTAATCAGTGTGTTAATCTCCTGGTAGGGATTAATTGGGTGGTAACTGTAGGCAAGTGGGGTATATCTGGAGGAGCCGGGTCCATGGGGGTGTGCTTTTGGGTTCTATATTTTGTTTGTGATGAAGGGTGCTCTATCTGCTTTCTGGTGTCATGTCCCCAACTGCTTTTCTCTGCCACACACTTCTGCCATGATGTTCCACCTCACCTCAGGTCCTGAGGAATGGAGTTGGCTGTCTATGGACTGATACTTTTGAAACTGTGGGCCCTCAAATAAACTTTTCCTACTTAAAATTGTTCTTGTCAGGTCTTTTAGTCACAGCACTAAAAAGCTGACTAAAATATAAATCAACAGATTATCCTAAGACATTCTAGAACAATTTTCTAGACTAGATCATCATATCTGAAGTTTTGTTATCATAGAACCTGACATAGAAGATATACAATAATGATTTAATGGTATATATAATAGTTTATACAATTAACTATTAAGTTGTGAGACAGAAAATATCTCATATAGGGTAGGTTTGTCTCTGGCAGGAGTCTTTCTGGAGGAAGTAGAATTCTATTTGGGCCTGGATGAAAGGAGGAAAAAATTATGAATAAACAAATTAGAGAATTACAGCAAAAGAGAGTGTGTGCCTTGTCAACTTTTACTATGAAGTGAAGTAAATTTAGGCATGAGGCATGCAGATAAAGTTTTTTATTATCTTAGTAATAAATGATTAAAAAGTGTTCTTTGGGGATTTGAAAGTGCTAATAATAAAAACAGTGGCAATGGAAAGCACTATTTTAAAAACTTTACATGTATTAACACATTTAATCCCTGCACTATTCACGAAGGGGTTGAGGCACATAATGTTTTAGTAACTTGCTCAAGGTCCTCCGATCTAGTAAATGCTGTGTCTGGAATGAAATTTCATCCCTGGATCAGGAATACTGTCCCAAGTCTTTTGCTCTCACATGGAAGTTTTTGATGAATAAATTTTTTTTGGCAAGTCAGAAGAATCTTCAACAGGCCTCCCATCTCAAAGCCTCTGAATGTCTGATTATTTACACGGCTACAAATCCCTTCTAACCAGGCTCTAATCCAGCTATTTGGACAATGAAGTAAATGATAAGTCTCTCTAAATCATAGGCTATTCAGTTTATTTGGCTTCTAGTTCAGCACTTCTCAAACTTTCCTGTGCATCTGAACCACCTGTGGAAGTTTCTAAACCTATTCCTAGACCCTATCTCAGGCACTAGGACCCCATATCTATGTATTTTTAAATCTTCAAAGGTAATTCTGATTTGGGAACTGTTTGGGAACCAGTGCTGCATATGTTCTTGTTTATAGTAGCACCTCCAATAGTTCATTTTTTAAGATCCTCAGCTTTAACCAGACATAATTAAGAAGCTCAAGGAACAATATATCAAAAATCCTATATTCATTTTCCATCTATTCAAGAGTTTTTTCCCTAAAAGAAAAAAGTAAAAAAAAAAAAACTAAATTCAAACTCCTTAAAATAAACATCTTTTATTTTCCCATCACCACTTTCCTCCTTGCACAAGGAAAGGTGCCAGTCTCTGTAGAGAGAAAGTGGACACTAAGGCAAAGGTGACACTATCAGTCTACACCTGCTCCAGGCCCTTGCATTAATGCATCAAGGGCAAAAGATGGCTTTTTTCTTGAATACTACAAGTAATGGCTTTAGACAGAGTAATAGTAGGGTTAGGAGAAGTCACTGGACTATCCA
Source organism: Spermophilus citellus (assembly GCF_964194105.1). NCBI lineage: Eukaryota > Metazoa > Chordata > Mammalia > Rodentia > Sciuridae > Spermophilus > Spermophilus citellus. Next base: position 220,532,429 of record NC_138183.1, read on the forward strand.
TGCTCTAGTTCCATGGTTTTTCTTGAGTTGTTGGCAGTGATGATTGTACCCAGAGGTGCTCTACCACTGAGGTATATCCTCAGTCCTTTTTATTTTTATTTTGAGATGGTCTTGCTAAGTTATTGGCATGGAACTTACATCATCCTGCCTCAGCCTCCCAAGTTGCTGTCCTTGCTCTACTTGTATAGCTAAGCATTTGAGACCATTATTTATTATCTCTGGACTTCAGTTTCTTCCTTTCTTATACAGGAATAACATCTGCCCAATCTTTTTCATGGGCTATTTATAATATCAAAGGGAATGAAACATGTGAAGGCAGTTTCTAGTGTATGGAATACCATAAATGGATAAGATAATTGCCGAGACAGTGCAATCTTTTCTACATGAGACATTAACCAGTAAAGTCATGTAAGAAATTAGTGACAACAACCCTTGAATTTTGGTCTTAGCATGCATGCCCATTGCGGGGACTGCACTAGGATTTCTTCACAGCCCCTCATACTGCATGGAACAGTGATGGGGAGGATTCCCTTAGCTTTTTATGAGACTTGTCTTCAAAGAACAACCAAAGGCTCTGAAAAATAGACCTATCACATTTTAAGAAAGTCATTGTGAGGTATGATAAGACCAGAAAAATAATCTAGTATAGGAAAGCATTTTAAAATAAGTGTTATTGATATTACAGTTTAATGATTAATAAAATGCTTATAATGTCATCCCATATTGCTTCTCGGTTGGTGTACATTATTATTTCTGAGAATGATACAATGGGGAAAATTTCACATTTTTGGAGAAATGGCTACGGTATCAGGTTACGTTTTTGTGAATTACTCTGAACAAGCAGGCAAGTGCAGCTCTCAGCGCAAAAGAGGGACCACAATAATGGGCAGGGGGACTGTCAGTTTCATAAGAAAGAAGAGACTATAGGTTCTCTTTGCTTTGCATTTCTACCTGCTGACTTCTGATCTAGAACAATACTTTACCATTGGGGTTTTACAGAGCAGAGGGTCAAAGGATCTCTTGAAAAAGACAATGTCCAGGTAAAGGAGAAGAGCCTAGAGGCTTCTACCAATAGTCTACTAGACCAGGAATGCTTATATTATTTTTATTTTATGTATTGGGATTCCATATTATGGGGAATAAAGCAGATATATGTATATATATATATATATATATATATATATATATATATATATATATATATAATATCACTAACTTAGAAGTTAGTAAACTTGTCTGTCCTTCTGATTTTGTCTCAAAGAGCAGAGAAAGAGTAATCTCTGCCATTGTTCATCTACTGCTTGTTTTGATAACCCTGCTCAAGAGCGAGAGAGAAGACTACCAATATGGCTAGAGGTTTGGTATCAGAAGGAAAGTTAAACCTCTTACCACCTACCGATCCTATAGGTTTTTGCTTATTTGCTTTAGATTCACAAAAGAACAAAGTGAAAGTTTGCTTCCCTGCATATAAGAAGTTAAACATTTCTCAGAAATTTTCACACAGAAGCTTACACCATATATTTGGGCAAAATCACCTCCTGACTTCACAGTTAAGTAGAAGAGAATTATTGGCTTCTTCAGTTGAGTATTATGCTTTTACTGGCACAGCCCAAAATTTCAATAGTTATGTTAACAGCACCTAGTCATAGCACTGGCTCACACTGAACCTGCAGTTATTTAAAGCATCCAGGTTTCCTTTCTAAAATATGCTGATAAGACAGCCCCCAGAATCAGGCCCCCAGCTCCCTATTCTATATATTTATGCAATAGACTTTAAAAATTCAATCACAGTAGTTTACATTTAAGCAAATGTAAATGATCCAGCTTCTATCATTCAACAGAATGTCTGCAGTGCCTGCCGACTTCACGTTTCAATATGATAAGCATATCGTCTGTGCCTTCAGACACATCATCAGCCAACAGGCCAGTCTTGGGTCTACTTTCCCAATATTGCATAAGAGAGAACACCTTTGAGAGTTTGGTCTAGGAATGTGGCCTGGGACTCTGCCAAGCGTCTCCCTCAAGCAGCATGACTGCAAATTTCTTGAACTTCAGATTCTATGTAATGTAAAAGAAATTTGCCTGTGTTTAAAAACACATTCAAGAAATAAGTGAACATGTGAAAAGACAGAAAACGTGTTTCAATTTGGGCATACTTTCAGTTTCCAAAGGCAGAAGAAGGCAGTAGAAAATGCAACTGCTGATGGTAGCAGCTCCAAAACTAAGACTGATTAGACTAAATTCCATGTGGCAAAAAATTTTATTGAATGAGTTTCTCTCTCTACACACACAGTCTTTTTTTTTTTTTCAGAATAAAAAAAATTTTTGCACCTGATTATGTCTATGGCTGACACAAAGTACCGACTAGTAAGATGACTTTCTTTGGTTTTCATGCTGTTGATTCTCTGCTTACCAGAAATTGGCTGAAATTTAAGATATACTACATTTTAGTCGCTAAAGCATAGAAACTGGTGTCTCTATTGGCATCCAAAAATTCAAAGACATTTAAAAGACAACTATCAGTAAGTTTATAGTTGCTATCTAAACAACTCTTAACATTTTAAATGTCCCAAATCTGATTTCATGAGTGAATCAAATTATGCATAAAAAAGTTTAGAAACTAAGTTAAATAAATTATTTTTACAATAGGGACAGGAAAATATTAAAAACTATTTCCTCCAATTTCTACTTTCCTGCCAGCAAAACAAATAAACATTTTTCTAACATTATAAAGTTCTTTCATTGTCTACATAACTAGTCCCAATCTGAAGCAACTGAATCTATTTGTTCATTCAACAACATTTACCAAAGTGTATCCTTTGCCATCAGTAGTGTTCCGGATGCTTCTGGGGTAGCATACACAAACTAACTGAATACAAATTTTGTCATAGATGAATTAAGCCATCATTCTAATAAAAAAAATTCATCACAATGTAACTTAATGTAATCCTTGTTCAAACAATTCCTGGTTCCATCACTATTTTTTGATGCTGGCTCAGATGTATCTTTATTCAAGGATGAAACAATCCTCATCATTTTCTTCCCTTCTCCTTTTTTTTTTCTTATTTATTGATCTGGTGTTTAAAATTCTCCTACATATATGACCCTTTATTCTTATGTTTTCTCAAATCATTAAAGTTAAAATTAGATCAGAGATCAAAGGCACTCTTAAAGGTCTTTCCACTCAATTTACTTGATGTTATTGTATATCACAAAGTGTAATGAATTGCCTTTGGCAAATGAATAAAATCAGAACTGTGGTACTCAGTGCTTCAGTACATACCCTTGAAAATAATAAATGTTAAAAAAGGAGGCCAAACCCTTGGTTCCTAGCAGTGTATTTTACACTTGGCTACTATATTAAAGTGCTAAAAGGACTTAAGTATTTACACTGAGCTGTGGATCTGCTTGTTTTAAGATCTCACCTCCAATCGTAAATGTACTCTTCCTCCCCACACACACCCTCACAGCACACACACCAGGTCTGCATAGAGCAGCAAGGAAATCCTAGTAACTGCAGCCTTGGAAAATGGTTCCTATGGAAATAAGCCCTTTGGCTGTTAAGGCTGGTGATTTTGTTCTCTAGGTGGCACTATTACTTCAATTTTTGATGAGTTGCTTAAATTAATTTGAAACTTTATTTTCTTTGAATTTCTATTGTATAAATCTTAGTTTCATGCATACCAGTTGTAATTTAACAACAGTTTGCCTTCTAAGTCTTATTTTAATAAGCCAATTTGAAGTACAGTCACTTTATCATGTAATTTTACATTTCTTTATTATAGAATTAAGAAATCCTCCTTTGTCTGCCCTCCTCCCTCCAAAAAAGCAGAGGCATGTCAAAAACACAGAAGGTCGTCATAAAGCTTCAGTCAGACCAAAGGAACCAAGATGAAAGCACATTTAAAAGCTACTAGGTTCTGTAAGCTTTCAAAATCAGGACATTACTACCATGACAAGCAATGAAAAGTTCTTTCAAGTGAATCTTTGGAGAAAACTACATCATAACATTCTCTCTGGGCTCTGTGGAAATAAACTTTTACTTTATTATGGCTGTCACTAAAGCTTGTAAATTTCCATTGATTCCCCAATCATTCTCCCATCCCATATTCTGGCCCCCAACTCATCTAATGCAACCCATCCTCCAACTTCAGGCCATCTATAAATGAAACCTCAGAGCAATGAACCACTTCTTAGCATCCAGTATATTTGGTCAAAATTGTCTCATATAGTTCTCTCACTGTCTGCATTTGAACTTGAGTAATTACATGCAAATGAAAGCTTCCGTAATTCTTATCTGACCAGATACTCATGCTTTTCTACAGAAAAGGGGATATCTTCTGTCCCATTTAGAAAACATACCTATTTAACCGCTCTCTTGCAAAACAAATTATCAATGTCAATGCATTTGTGAGCTCCCTTATTTTTGCATCTGTCATCAATAATGATTTCATATATTCAATAATTGGGCCCAAGACTTTTCTAAGTCTTTAGTATAAAGTTCTGTAGAAATCCAGTGATGCATTTAAGCATAACATTATTCAAGATTAAATGATTCTATGCCTTAAAAGGAAGTTTAAGGGGACTTTCAAGACACACATGCCTAAGCTTGAAAGTACCCAAACCTTTCTAAAGTTTCTTATGGTTAAATTGTACATGCAAATGACATACGGATTTCATTTGCCATCATCCTTTATTGCTTAACATTACTCCATAGTAAATAGAGTAAATGGAGGCAGAGTGTAACCAATAAGATTACTTACTCATTTTTGAAGCCCATCTGTGCATGTTATTCATCCTAATAAAGAAAATTTATCACAACATAACTTAATGTAATTCTTGTTCAAATAATTCCTTTCTCCATTGAACAACAGCCAGCCTTTTAAACCTAGAATTCCACAGAATTCTCTCCTCTATTCCTCTTTAAAATGCAATTCACAGCTTGAGATCACAGAGCCTGCCAGTGGCTGAATGGCTGCACTGGATGGCTGAGAGTCCTTCAATTAAGCAGCAATTTTGCAATTAGTGGAAACAGAGTGCTCCATAACAATTGTTTGAAAACAAGTTGAGACAAGTGAGCAATTATCCTATTAAAGGGATATATTCACTTGCATTGGGCTAGAAGAGCCCCCTTACACAAAACTGAAACCTTCCACGCAGGAAGACAGGAGTTGAAAATTACTCTTTAACCAGTAAAATAAAATCAGGATTATGCATGTCTGAATGGGAGTTCCTTTCATAAAAGATACTCAGGGTTTAGCTATCATCTGCTCCCCACACTCTCTGTTTTCATTCAGGATATCTGAAATTGTTCTTCTCTCAACTCTGGGACTAACTTCCTAAATCTTAAAATGTTAATGAACTACTTGTATATGACCTTTCCATTGTACATAACTTCAATTTTCTTGAGGTGTAGAAAATTATGCCTATGATTGAGCCCACAAGGTTGCTGGCTGTGTTACATTTCACCAGTTCACTATCTGGATATTGAGGGATGTGTGCACATGTGTTTGGGGGAGGGGGAGGGAGATTTACAGAAGGTTTTAAAAAATGAATGTAAAAAATGTAAACAAGCTCTTTGCTATACTATCAGATGGCCGTGTTCAGTTAGCTCTGTGTGCTGAGCTACAAACCAGAGCTATTTATATTTGAAAGAAATGAGATTATCAATCATCCACATTTTGACTATTAAAAAGCAAGGACTCTTAAAAAGATTCCAGGAAGAAGAGAATAGCTTACATTCTAATGGTGCCCCTTTAAACAGGAAACCCAAGGATATGAGCCAAGATTTTAGAAATTTGCATTTATATTTACACAATTTTCCCTTCCTGGTCCGTTAAAATGAATCAGCAATAGCCCACCATCATCTTCCACCCTACCCTTCTTTGGCCACTATGAGGTTTAACAATTAACTCACATAGCATAACTGAATGTTTTGAGGTGATTGGTGAATACTGTATTCTAGGCAAATGATCATTTTCTTGGTTCATTTTGTTTGCAAGAAAAAGTTACTTGCTAGAAAGACATCCTAAAACAGATTTCCTAAATGCTTTATTTTCTGAATACACAAATGTTGGTGTAGTAATCTCTTAAATGGCCTTAAATATCACCTTAAAATAAACAAGATTTCTAGTTACTAACTCAGCTATGAATGGGTTGTGAAAGTCTCCAAAGGTATGTGAAAAATTACTGTTATTTTGCTTTAAAAAAATGTGATGTCTAAGTGTGTCTGCAATGTTCTAATGCTTCAAAACATGTACATAAGTCTTGTTTATCTGGAAATCATTTCTTTCTGCTTATATCATTTATAAATAGAAAATGCTCTGTAATCTCTTAAAATAGTTCTATATACATAATGCTTTTCATGTCATAATACTTACTACTAGTCTATATTTACCAACATTCATCACATTTTGCAAAATAAAGTAGAAGAAAAAAAGACAACAGCTTTATGGTCCTGGAATTTCAGTAATGGTAACCAACATGTTTCAAATTCCAGTAAAGGTTATGGTTATTTCAACAAGTGTCTCTCTCAGAGGTAAACTTTAAAAAGAAGTCTTAAGCAAAGAGCATTTGCAAAGTCAGAGAACAGGAGTGATAGTTTTCAAGGGGTGCTGTTTCAAGAGTCAAAACTTTGTAATTTCAACAGCTGTGGGATCTACTATGTATCATAGCTTCAAGCTCATGTCATAATCTCAGAAACCTCCAAGGCAGAAATGATAATGTTGCACAAAATAAACATTGAAGACTCACATGTTAAAAAATCTTAAGATGAAAAAAAAAATGTTAAGATAAATGAAACCCATAATTACCCATTAATAGATAAAAATATAAAAAATAACATTGAATTGTAAAACCAAAATGGCTTTTGACCTTATAACTAAACTATAAAAATCGAATTTGGACAAAAATAAAGGAAGAGGGAAATATTTCCCAAGAATTTACCCAGTTTTGGGGTGGGGGGTCTCATTTAATAGCAGGCACCTTTTATATGCAGCTAAAAAGAAATAAAAGTTTCCTAATTATATACTGCTTTGCTTTAAAAGATAACTGTACTGGAAGAATTGATAAACATTCAAAAATATGCTTTTCTTTGCTTCTGGCCAAGAACATTCCGGCATTCTTGTCAGAAAATGTTCACTGGTTGTTGCCCACTCAGTATTGCAAGATACCCAGGCGACCCTAAAATTAGATCCAGGAAGCCCTAGCACATCACCAACATTAGCGCTTATCAAAGCACCCTAAGGACGAGGAAATCTTTTTGCTTTGGAGCCAAACTTTCAAGTCAATCCACAACGACGAATCCCACGCCCCACCGAACTGGTCAGAAGCGTCATTCAACAAGTCCCTCCCACAAGCTCCCTAAGGGATTCTGCAAAAACCGTCCCTTCCAACTTCCCCACCCCCAGCCTCCCGCCCCCAGCAGCTGCTCTAGGCGGCGAGGCCGGCAGAGGGCAGCCTCTACCTTCCCTAGCGCTGCTCTCGCGGTCCCTTCCTCCTCTTCCTCTTTCTCCTTAACGCCCCCCACCCCCGGGGTTCCTCATCCCTGCTCCAACCCCAACGCTGGAACTCTGCATCTTCCCACGGCGACTCCAGCTCACCCCCGAAGCCTATGGCTTTTCCCCCCTAGGGGCAGGGGGCCTAGTTTGCAATTTCCCTTTCTCCCTGACCATCGGGCACAAAGCCCCCAACCCTCAGCTATTCCTTTCTAGGCGCAGCTTACCCATTTCTCTTTCTGGATTCACACTCTCAGAAATTATCCTCAGTCAGGACATCCCCTACATACACCCTCCCACTCACCGAAAGTCAAAACTTTTACCTCCCTGGAGGGTGCGCCAGGAGAGGCTTGCAGAATGGGGAGAGGTGTGGGTACGGCCTGCCCCTCCCCAGTGGGAGTTTCTCAGACCCTTTCAGGTCCAAGAGGCAGGAAGGCCCCAAGTTTTCCAAGCCACATTAACCTTGGATCTGTGTAGGTCCGCTCTGGTCTCAGCTCCTGGGAGGCAGGTGCTTGGGGGCAGCTCGGCTTGAGTCCCAGGAAAAAAAGATGCTAACAGAGGGCGCAAAGACCCCACTCCCCCACTCCCACCCCGGCCTCTGCCAAAATCCACGAGGAAGCGGCCAGCCGGGAGTCAGGGTTCATACCCCACCATCAACACTCTCCCCTCCTCTCTAAACCCCTCTCACAGCCCCTCCTCGGCTGGGGAGTACTGCTGGGGTTCCCCGGGGCGCCGTCTTAGCTCCCGTAGCACAACTCGGAGACTCCTCTTGGCCTTTTCTCCCTCACTTCAGGGATTCCTGGGGTCCCTCTCCCGGAGGGTGCTGGCCGCCCCTCTGGGTCGTGAGATAGAAGAACGCGCCCCTGGAGTTAACTCCAGACCCTCTCTTCTCCTGAAGGGGAGGGAAAGGAGGAGTTGTCTTCCTACAACTTCGTAGTCCCCCAGCCAACTTTCCCCGGAGGACCGGCAGCTCCCGCGCCAAGCCCCACGCCCGGCATTCGCCTACCTCGGGGTCCACACAAAGCTCTCGGGTCCCGGGCAGCGGAGTCACATCGTTGTCCCGCTCCTGGCCCCTGCGCCCAGCCCAGGTCCCCGTCGTGATGCTGCTCTCCACCGGCCCCACAGCAGCGGTGGAAGCTGCAGTTCAAGTGTCTCATCAAAGCTTCACCCAGATGAGGTGAGGGGCGCGCCGGGCCGGCTTCTTCGCCGGGCCTCGGAGCCGGGGGCGCTACTGGATGCGCGGGACAGCCAGCGCACTGGTACGCCCCGGCGCGGCGGCAGCAGCGACCGGGACCTGGAGCTCCAGCCTGCGCCTAGCCCTCGGGTCAGACATTATTTAGCTCTTCGGTTGAGCTTCGATTGGTCAGACGGCGCCGCCCCCCGCCCCCTCCCACCCCCGCCCCCGGCTCGCCTGTGCTACCGGTACCCGTTCGGGGCAGCAGCTTAAAGGGAACGCCGCGCCTTTTCCTTGCTGGGACTCAGCATCGGGGGTGCCCCCGGGGAACCCCTATGTGCCTCGCTCCGCCTGTCCAGTATCCCGTTCCCCTGGGGTCCGCCTGGTAGACCAGAGAGTCCTGCGCCGCCCACCGGACCTGGGCAGGAGTCCGCGGCTTAGAGGAGTGGTCAGCTCGGGTTCCGGGGAACCCCGAGTCCCGCGCCCTCCGCGAAAACCCCGGCAATGTGCTTGCTCCAGAATAGGAGGAAGTGAGTGCGAATCCTATGCGCCAAGGTCTGGCTCCCTTGGCTCAGGGGTCTCCCCTTCTTCCCCATCCCAGCACCCAAGTTCCGTGGGACAAGGGCGTGCGTTTCCCGGACCACAGACACACCTTCCCGCACCTTCCCGCACAACGGAGCTTGCAAACGCGAGCACACAATGAGATTGCACAGAGCATGGGGGCTGTTGATTTACTCCGTTACCTTAAACACGCCGGCTTAAACAGAGGTCGCCCATTGACCTCTCCCGAGTTTGCCTAATAGGAATTCAATCAAGATAATAACAGCATTTTTTATTAATGAACGCCCCCAGATAACGTTACACCAAGTTACTTGCTCCAGCCAGGAAGCCGAGGCAATGACAGACCTCACTAAACCACACGCTTCTTAGCAGACAAGAGAAAAACGGAAAGAGAAAGAAAAGAAACCCACCTTTTCAGTCACTACTTGTCAAAGTAAACATCAAGGCAGCTTCTCTGGGGGAAGACTTCAGCCCCAAAACTCCCAGACTCTTATTATTTTTTCACCTTCCTTTCGGTTAAAAAGAAGGTGGGGGGAGTCTTTAGTGCCCGGTAGGTACTCCTTCTGTTCTGCAGCAAAGAAGTTAAATTATTGATAGTGGAAATTGCATGGCGGAGGTAATACTCGCACCCCTTGAACGAGGAGCTCCATTTGATCTCGGCTGAGGCTGGGACATTTCATGCTAGCTCGCCGGGGGGAGCGGCAGCGCGAGCAGTCCTCTAGGCAGTGAATGGGAAAGTGGGTGGGAGTCCACGAGAGGGCTCCACGGTGCCTTGACGTGCGCTGTCATATGATACCTCCGCTGCCTCGAAATAGACACTCTAGTGCACGAATTACCAGAATCAAAATTCAGCGCATTTAAAATGATACATCTTTTATTAGAAGAGTTCCGTTCCAGGGCATTGCCTGCCTTTGCAGATGTTTTCACTTCCATCCCTAGCAAACTTACACACATAAGTCAACCCTTTAATAATGAATCTGGGCCGCAAAGATAAATTAAAAACCTGCTTCAACCAGAGTTGGGGTCGGGGTGGGGTGGGGGCAAGTAGTATCAGTTAACCCACCCCACCCTACCCCACCCCCACCCGTCGCCGGATACGGAAGAGCAGTCAGTCTTTAGAGTTCCTTGCCGGTAGCCAAGACCCTTAGAGACAATATGCATGGCCAGCGGCCAGAGGACTATTTTCAATTAGCCATTTGACGAACTTTGTCAACTGTCTACCTGAGTTCCTGCTTTAAAGCTGAATGTCCGTCTCAATTAGTTCAAATAGTCTTTATGCATTAGGACTGATCTTAAAATTTAGAATAAAGAACGAGACGGCAGTACTTAACATAGAGTTCCCGGACCTCCTCAGAACATAAAAATCGCCTAAGAGTCCAAATGAAGTTCCCTCCTTCTGGACTTGTGCTTTAGTAGGGTTGAGGAAGGATTCGGGAATTAGCATTTTAATAAGCACCCAAGCAATTCGGTTGCAGACAATATTAATTTACACTTTTGAGAACCACTCTCCAGGAATAAAAAAAATGGGTATCAGAGGAATCCACTCAGTCCCAAGTTCTGCAGGCAGTTTTATGTATATGGACGTTTTTCTGTCATCTAAGAGGAACTTGTCCTAATAAATGCTAAGACTCATTGCTGTAAGAATTTCCCTAAATACTCCAATATTAATTTTGGTAAAGGGAAAGATTTATAAACTGTTTCCTTTCCTGCACCTTCTCATGGTTAGCACAAATGTGCTGTTGAACAGAATATGTAACTTTACTGCATACTGGGTTCAATTAATCTAAGGGTTGACTGTTAACAAAACTAATTCACTAATTAGCTATTTTAGAGGTTCTAAAGACTAGTCACAGAAATTATTCCTGTTTTTATGAAAAAAATCAGATTTGGTGCCTCAAAATAATTTACCCACGTTTATACAGTTAAGTACTAGAGACAAAACTTCAATGAACTCAAAACCCCAGGTAGAAACACTCATTTCTACTATCTCCCCTTCAGTTGGCAAATTTATTTGTTCCTTGGAAGTGTTATCAGAAAGTGTGATCAGTCAGGGAACCTTTGCAAATTATTGGGCTAAATGTCCAAGTTATTCAAATATATGCATATTTTAGAGTATCACGTATTTAACTTTACACCTCTGTCAACTGGATGGACTACATGATCAATACAAACTACCCTACAGCACCGATGGTGGAGTTTACTGTGAAATATTTAATGTATGGAAAATATGCTGTGTAACCAACGAGCAATAAGGAACAGAGGGCAGGAAGCTGGGTTTGGCCACCTCAAAGACCCTCAGTATTGATTCCTGAGATGTGGGCTGAATGTAGACACAATTTCTTTTCAGATTTCAATACAATTCAGGAGGCTATTATTATGAATTTAAAGAAATACTTGTGTTACTTTTTAAAGGACTGGAGGTCCAGAATCTTTGCTAGCATTCTCAATGCTGCTTAATTAGAAGTCATGGCAATTTTTTTTTTACCTGCTAAATTCACATTGCCATGTCAGCATTTCTGCTGAAGGAAAAACTGTTCTCACAACTGAGGCTCTGATTGGGTGGGTCTACGGCGAATCTTATTCCTACTCTCACTTGACATTATATAAATAAATGTTTGTATCTTCACTTTCCAGTGTGTGGTGCAGTTTTACTGAGAAAAAGACAGGGGAAAAAGAAAAGGCAGGAATATTCAGAAGAGAAGATCAAATACCAATTCAGATAAGCCTGATGAATCCAACCTCTTAACACTTCTGAGCATTTCCAAACTTCCCCAGTTGTAATTAAGGTATTACCAAAACAGTAAGAGACCAGATTTAAAATACCTATTTGCCTTAAAAGTACATGTTACACTCAAAAACAATAAAGCTGGGCTGGGGTTGTGGCTCAGAGGTAGAGTGCTTGCCTAGCATGTGTGAAGCACTGGGTTGGATTCTTGGCACCATATATAAATAAATAAAGTCCATTGACAACTAAAAATATATTAAAAAAAAAAAAAACCAACAAAGCCAAGATGAACCAAATGCCGGTGACTTGCATGGAATTCTGAATTTTTTATTTGCTTAATTCAGATAGTAATATACATATAGTTTTAGAGATTTAAGGTTAGACTTTTACAATTGTGTGTGTGCGCGCACATTTGAGATCAAAGGCAACGCTGAGAACATAAAGCATGCTTTTCTGATTCTTCTAAAAGACTGAAGACACAATTGATCATTAAAGGAAGAACTTCACAGCTTAAAAAGAAAATGATACTTATTTTTTGTGGAGCTTAAAAATTTATTTTGAATTAGTCTAATCTTTATTTCTTTTTCAAAATGGTCTAATACTATCCTAACCCAATGTTCCAGGAGGACAAAGGTCAGGGAGAATGTGAATTCCCATCTATTCTTGTCAGGAAATAGAAAGTAATCCTCATTACCCAAGTGGGAACAGAGGCAGTAGGCTCAGATTTGACACTGACATATTTTTTCTATTAATAAATTTTAATTGGCTGAGGTCAATTCTACTATCACTGTAAGCATTTTATGTTTAATTATGTTTACTTAAGTTTCCTAGTTACTCCTGCCTTCATTCTTCCTTGCAAAAGAAAAAAAAATTGTGTAGTATCAAATGAATTGACCTCAAACACTGCTGAAAACTGGAGTAAGTAATTAACATAAGGAAAATAATAAGTAAACAGAAAAACCCTGCTGAGCAGGGTGGCAAAGATGTTTTCAAATTCATGCTGCATGACTTCAAAGGCTCAATCTAATGTTGAACTCTGTCATCACAATCCTTGAGATTATTGAATAAGGCCTGTCCTGAGAAAAATCTTAAGAAGAAATAGTTTTCCTGTTCATTAGGTTGCACGTCTCTGTAAGTATTTTATGAACCATAAGAATTGTTTTATGCCCTACTTATGTGGCCAAATTGACCAACACCTATAGGCATTATGTAACCAGACAGGGCTATTAGTAGTAGATGAAAGCAAGGAACCACAAAAGAAAATTTTACCAGGACCCAAATTTGGAGTGCAGGGCAAGGGGGTAAAAAACTGATTCTACCAGGAATAATAGGTAGAATAAATAAATAAATAAATAAATAAAAATATTTGGTTAGATCAAGAAAAACATCACAAAATCCATGAAGTTGCTGAGACAAACCCCCAAACATATATGAATCATTAATTTGTAATCCTCCGAATTACCAGCTCTTCTCTGAGAAAAATTAATAAATAGCACAGAATAAATTGATTTACTCATTGTAATATTTCTATAAGCACAGTCAATAGTAGTGTGAACTTATAGGCATGCGAAATAAGTTAGAGCTGACACTGAAATTGACTATGGTGTTTGTTGATTGTGCTGAGAGAAGAGCCTTGAGAAGAATTAACAAATTTCAACCAAAGGGTTTCAGGATATTGAATCACATGTAAGGAGCAGATCACCTTATTTTTGAGACCCAACTATTTTAGACTGTGCAAGGATGTGAATGAAAGATTTTCTACTGCTAAATTTTATGTTCTTTATGTAAAAATGGAGAAAGAAAGTGTAGAAAAAGTCAAAATAGAAACACACTAAGAATTTGTGTGATTTTGCCAAATGCAGTGGCACAGGCCTATAATCCCAGAGATTCTAGGGGCTGAGGCAGGAGGATCACAAGCTTCGGGATAGCCTCCATAACTTAGAAAGACTGTCTCAAAATTTAAAATAAAAATTTAAAAAGACTGGGGTGTAGCTCAGTGGTAGAGTAACCTGGGCTAAATCCCCAGTAATTAATAAATAAATGAATCAATCAATCAATAAGTAGATAAATAAATAGTTTGTGTGATCCTGATAAATGAGTCTATGCAATGCCCCCCTTTAATGATCTTTTTGAAGAAGGACCTGGGCAGTCTATGCAACTGGCTTTCTTGTCCTCTTCCTGCAGATAGCATTAGTACAGTGGGAATAAAATCCTCACTAGCATAGGTGTGCAGCAGGGGTTAGGTTTGGCTTTGTCTTGCATACAACATCATTTAACAACATCTGAAAATCTGTCTTCCATTTAGGTTTCCTCCAATTTTACTTCATAATTACGATTCATAATTACATTCATGCAGTTGATGAAAACTTGCTGTGCACCTTCTTACTACAAGTCAGACATTATTCTATGGGCTATGATACAAGCAGATAAATAAAACACATTTTCAGTCCTTTTAGGAGTTCATACCATAGGCCATGAATTGTGTTTTAATCCATTGGGGCACTTGTGAATTTGTCAGGGGAAAGAAATTGTTTCATTTTAAACCTTACCATAGATTTGGTGTCCTATGTAGAATCATGACCATCAGCATGCTCTTGTGGCCAGGAACAATAGTGATGACAAGAAACTTGCTCCCAAAGCTGGAGATGCACCTAGAGGCTAGGGAGGGCCCACCGTGGCTAATTAGGGTCCTGTTATTCTTGGTCAACAGTGTTTTCAAAAGGTAGGCAATGGATAGGGGGTGGTAAAAAGGAAATGAGGCAAACGATTTTTGTTTGAAACAAGTATTTTTTTCTAAACATGTTTAGATATACTTTTAGAAAGATAGGTCTGGAGGGATCTTAACAGATTATCTCATCTTCTTTGTAACTTATAGGCCTATCACTGCAGACCAGGGAAGTAGACCTCATATTCTTCTTCTGAGGACTTTTCTAGAATCCAGAAATGCTAGTGCTTGGAAACTCGTCCTTGTAACACATTTTTGTTCTTGTTGAAATTTATATCTTATTTCATCTCATCCAACCATAGTGAAGATGGAGAACAGCTGCTTACTAACCTCCTAGTGTTACTAAGTCACCCCTCAGACTTTTCTCATAGCGAAAGATCAGATCTCACAACCTCCTTCATAAAGTCCAACTTCTAATCCATTAATCATTTCCCTTGGTCTACCCTGGACCTCCTCCAAGGTCTCCATATTCTTCTGAAAATGTAGAGCCCCAAACCAAACCATGTGTGTGAGATTATCCAGGGCTCAGGAAACATAGGAGTCATGAATTATCTGAACACAGCTGCTGGGAAAAACTAAAGAGAAGATTCAATCAGATTGACAAATCCTCCCTTTGCAAGTTGGAGACAGAAGAGGTTGTTTAATAAAAAGATGAGTCTTTGTATCAAAGCTCTATCCTCTATTCTTAGCTTGTAGAGGAGTCTTCTCACCCCTCCCCCCCAAAAAAAAGAAAGATCTTGAATAGATTATTTTATTTTTACTCCCTTCAAACAAAACAGTCTAAAAACAAGTGATTTTTCTGAACTCCACCTCCATTTAATAGCTGAAATTATGAACCTCTAACTTTTAAATTGCAACTGTGCTTTCACATTCTGAAAGTATTTATTTTTTGCTATAATTTCTCTTAGGAGGTCAGGTCTATGAAACACTACTTTTTTTTTGAAGCTTTTACTTCCTACTATATGGAATCCTTTGTTTTGTTTTGTTTCATTTTGTCTGCACACAAAACCTAATTAGAATAAAGTGAGAGAAAAAAAAGTTGAATTCCATAAACGAGAATCATGCTAACCTACATGGTTCCTGGAATTAAATTTACATGAATGTTTTCCTCATCAGGTAGGTCTCCTACCTGATGTCACAACCCAATGTGCCCAATACTTTGGGCCTTCCAGTTCTCTATAGCCAGCTAATGAACACAGGATCCACAGATTTCGTTCCTACTATTCATGGTTGTCTGTTTAAGGCATGTTCAATGGTGGTCATAAAATCAATCCAATTTTCCCAAGAAGAAATTAGGCTAGATCTGGATTGAAGTTAGCATTCTAAAAAGAAACTGGGTAGGAGAGGAGAACATTTACTTCCTGTTCACATTATCACCTTGTGAGACCGTTGAGGGACTTGGTGGCCAGCAGGGGATTACTAAGAATATTTGTTGCAAGTAGGCACTTCTGAAACCTTGGTCTGCCAGAGAAGGGCACCAAAAAGTAGGAAGTCTAGTTGGAGCAAGGGTGACGCCAATGAAGATGAACAAGAAAATAAAATGTTCATAAAAGTTAAGGACAGGGAGATGAGGTGGAATGAAGAATGAGTAGGGACAAGCAGAGCCATGCATTTAAATTCCAAGACTCCTCGATTCAGTTTTTTCTTGTAGTCACTGATACATATGCACTCTGGGAAACTCATTTTTTGCTACTTTGACCATAGTCATGATCTACAGTGGGGTGGGGTGGGGGTATAGTTGTGTGTATGCATATGCGTGTGTGTGTGTGTGTGTGTGTGTGTGTGTGTGTGTGTAGACAGGTAGTTTATAGCTAGATATCCAATTTTGGAAGTTAGATGTTGATGCTGTTATACAAATTAAATACATTTCTAGGACACAAACTCACACTATAGTTATCCTTCCTCAAGATAGCCTCTGTGCTGAATAAGAAAACACAAAGACCAAAACATTTCCTTTACTCCCAAATTTCATGCCTCTCCCAAATGCAGTAAAATCTGTAGCACTGAGGATCTTTTATTTCATAGGCATTTTTTTCCTGGGGGCCTTTGGAACAATGAACCAAACATATTATCATCCACTGACCTTTTAATAAAAAAAGAGAAATGAGAGAGAGAGTTCCCAGTATAAATAATTGAAGCTAGCTTTGCATCGCATGTTGCTTTACGTCGATACTGAAGACTGACTTAAATTGCCATTCTCACATGATAAACATATTCCTATAGCATTACAACCAGATTGTGGATGTAGATCATGTTAGAACTACTTTGCAAGCCAAATTTGCATTGCCTTCCATTTTGTCTGCACACAAAAACTAATTAGAGTAAAGTGAATAAAAATAAGTTGAATCCCATAAGACAATCATGCTAAGCTACAGGATGCCAATTTTTATCTAAAAAATATGTAAAAGTTTGACATATTCTTGACTAGTTGCTAGACTAATCTTTTTCTAATATTTCTTTTTTATTATTGTAGTTTTGAAAGTTGATATTGTTATTTATATGATTTTGGTCTCTATTCTTAGGAAGAATTTATATAACATCTAATTTATCTTTTAGTTAATTGATGTTTATAAGAGTACAACTCTAGTTTTCAATAGTGGAAGTTAATCACAAATGCACAGTTATATGGGTGGCTATCATATAAAGAACAAAAAAATCATGAAGAATATTTCCTGGGAAAATAGTATGTTAAAATGTATAAACTTTAAATTAGTAAACAATTTTCAACATGTTTAAGACTTGGGATCTTAATAAATACAATTAATCTTAGAATCCTCTCTAATTTCTTGATCATTTTAAAGGACATAAATCATTTTTACCATTGTGTTCTTGTGGGGACAGAGTGCTAAAATAATTTTGTCACTGAAAACAACATAAAGCTGCTGTCAAATCTCAGATAATTGAATCAAATGAAGAAACTCTGAAACACAAGTTAATAATATGGAAGCCAACAAAAACTTGAGATTTCAATTCATCTTGTCTTAGCTAATCTCAATAATCATAAAGTAACTATGGGATGTTTAAGAAGTTTAGTGTTGTCCTACCAATTTAAAATTAACAATACCTTATTAACACACAATTACTGTTTTGTCAATTGTTATATGTTAATAATTAATCTAAATTATATACAAAACACTTCATTTTGAAAATCAAGTTAATTAAACTTGATTGCTTGTTTTATTTTAATTATTAGGAAATCAAAGAAATATTATTGTCATGTGATATGATTTTAAGGCCCAAACAGTAGTCAAAAGAACTTGGGTCCTAATTTTTAAAAAATCTTTCAGTTTCTGGCCATGTGACCCGGGCAAGTCCCTTTACTACCCTAAATTTGTCCACATAAGTACCACATAAATGTTTATGGAGCATATTGAGTGATCTTCAGGGCTCTGTACCTCAGTTCCACAGTCCATAAAATAGGTCAGTAGGCTAACCTATGGCTGCCAAATCTGGCAACACAGTCAGACCTTAAATCAGAAAGAAGAAATGATCCAGAGGATCAATGCTCTTGAAGAACCAGAGAACTAGATCACCTTTAAGTCACTTTTTTTTCTTGTAAATTTGGACTTTTCTTAGGAACTGTAAGTCATTTCATAAACTAAACTGTAACACTTGTAATTATTTCCCCTAAAGTCAGAGTCCTGAGCCAAGCTAAGGATTGATACTCTTCTATTTATTCTATAATTTAGTTATCTCTGACAAAAGTTTCAGGTGGACTTTTTCATACGTCAAAATATCCTTCAGATTCTCCCTTTCTGCTGGGCTGGTTTCTGATCTCTGGGACATATTGAAATACATTAGGAGTTCACAGAGTCCTTCCTGGCATAAATCAGGGTGGAGGTGGGATGAATTCTTTCCATCTTTAATTCCTTACATACTTTATTGGTTCTGAAACGACCACTGTCTTGTGCTATCCAAGATGTACCTATGTGCAGCCAATCTCATTTAAAACCAAATTTTTTTAGGAGTTTCTTTTTAGGAGGAAAATGGATGATGATCAGAAAGGTACCCAAGTAAATATATAACTCCCTTACCTGGATTATCCCCCACCTTTGCTGCTAGAGCTAATGTTCTGAATTCTGAGTTGATGCAAATATGCAGAGGACCCAAACACCAGTTCCTGGCATTCTCCCAAATGAGATATATTTCCAGAGAAGTTCCAAGTTTGGAGTGGAGCCTTTGGTGGAAGAACACTCAATTGCACAAGGAAAGCCAATAAACATTTTAGTCCCCATCAGGGACTATAAGCCTTGCAATTACGTTTAAGACTATGCTTGTCCACTCTCTTCTCCATATGTGTAAACAACATGTTAGTTTTGGAGGTTTGTCATCCACTGTGTGTCTTTGGAGAGGGTGTTCCTCATCATAGCATCTGCAGTACTACAGCCAGTAACAGTCAGAAAAGGCAAACTTATGAAATGGCTTCCAAACATACTAAATCCTAATCTAAACAATTTATAGCATTTCTTACTCAATAACTCTCAGAAGTCAACTGACTTGGAACTGCCCTAAACAAGTTAAGAAAGAATCAGACATTATCCATTGGGTAATAAACTAAAGTAAGTGGAAGCAAGAATGTGCAGGTAAAGAGTCCAGATTCTAATCTTTCTTTTCAGTGATTAGATACTTATTCTGTGCAATTCTCTATCTTGGTAGTGTTTTAAGCATGACAAAGATTACAACAGCTAAGATTACATAGGGACTTACTAAATTAGTTTAATAAGTAAAAGAAAAAACTTAGTATTGGACAAACACAGGTTTGAGTTAACCTTTGCTATTTATTGGCTCTGCTAATTTAGAATAATTATGCCATGGTGCCCTCTCATCTTTTTTTTAATTTGACAATTTTAAAATTTGTTCTTTTTTAAACATACATGACAGTAGAGTATATTTTGACATGGAGTATAACTTATTCTAATTAGGACCCCATTTTTGTGGTTGAACATGACGTGAAGTTACTGGTCATGTATTCACATACGAACATAGGAAAGTTATATCCGATTTCCTCTTATCTTTAAACTAAGAAGAAGACTTCTAGCCTAGAGAGACTGTTGTGAGGATTCACTGAAGCATGGAAATGCAGACTGCTCATCATAGTGAGCTCAATAAAGTATGATTTTACTAGTCTTGTATTTGATCCTAACAAAGTACTTTAAGTACACTCTCCATTTTATGATTGTGAAAACTAGGCTTCAAAAAGGACAAGTAAACTGGGTGTGGTGGTGCATGCCTATAATCCCAGAAGCTCAGGAAGCCGAGGCAGGAGGATCACAAGTTTAAAGCCAGCCTCAGCAACAGGGAGGCAATAAGCAATTTAGTGAGACCCTGTCTTTAAATAAAATCCAAAATAGAGCTGGGGATGTGGCTCAGTGGTTGAGTGCCCCTGAGTTCAATCTGTGGTAACCCCCTCCACCCCCCCGCCCCCCCAAAAAGGACAGGTAACAATTAGCAATCTGAAAGTCTTTCATCAGTTAGCAAAATTTTGAAATGATTCTAAGGAAGCATTTGTGGCCAATTTTGAGACTCTCAGACATCTCAAAGGGTAGTGGTGACGATCTCTTAAGAAAATACATGGGCTAATCATCTGAAAAATGGTAGAACGGAATTAAACCTGGGTGGTAGCTAATACATAGGGAGGCAGGAGTTTGTAACAAACTCAGAAATCAGAAAACTTTAGGTTTGAAGTTCAGTTTCTCCACTTAAGATTTGCTGGGTTTGTTTGGACAACTTACTTAAACTCCCTGAGTTCTAGTTTCCTTGTTTATACAATTGGAATATAATCTATCTCCAAGACTTACTTTGAGGATTAAATAATATATATCAAATACAAAGCAAAGAACTCAGGACTAGATAAATGCAAAGTGGCTGTTTTCCCACCTCATCATAATTTGTATGTACTTTCCTATAGTGTGGTAATGACAAAAATAAAGTTTTAATAATCTGTTGAGGTAGTGAAGTCGTACTAGATATTTAAAGCAATGCCTGGTATTAGTGGTCAGAATCTGAACTTGCTATCTTTTTCAATGAAGTGATGGATGTCTAGGGCAGTGGAGTTGTACTGTTGATACTAAAGATAAATGTTAGGGTAATGGCAAGCTCAGTCAATGGAAACGTGCCTACCACACCTTAGCTATTTCATTATTTGGTCCATTCCCCACTTTGCAGCTTGTGTAATGGCAAAAGTGAACCTTAAAGTTTTCTTCCAATGCCAATTTCCTCCACCAGGAAGGGAAACTAAATGGCTGATCTTGGCCTTGGCTAAATTAACATTTCTGAATCTGTACTGTTAATAAGTGCCCCCACCCCAGTGTTCTGTTTTCAAATATGTGTGGGCAATGTTATTCAGTAATTTTCATAACTTTATTATCAATAGAAATCAGAGACCTGCATATCATGTCAGTTCTTATAAATATTTCAAAATACATTGATGCTTGTCATTAATTCAAAATCATAGTATTAACCCTGTTACTAAATCTTATTAAATGCATAAGAAGTGCACTATACTATGCCATTATTATACTGTTTTTAAATATTTTAATATCAGTATATCAATGTAATTGGCTTCCTTTGTAATTTTTTTGGTACTGGGGGCCAGGGGGGTGGATTGAACTCAGGGGCACTTGACCACTGAGCCACATTCCCAGCCCTATTTTGTATTTTATTTAGAGACAGGGTCTCACTGAGTTACTTAGCACCTCACCATTGCTGAGGCTGGCTTTGAGCTTGCAATCCTCCTGTATAAGCCTCCGGAGCTGCTGGAATTATAGGTGTGCACCACTGCTCCCAGCTTCCTTTATAATCTTATACTTTTATTTCATTCATTTAGAAATATTATTCTGAGAAAAGTTTACATAGGTTTTACCAGACTGCCAAGACACACCCCATGTTGGTTCAACATATGGTAAAGGACAATGATGGTGGGAATAATTCTTAAATATTGATTAGGGAAGTAGTTGAGGAGAAAGCTGCTGGAAGGATAAAGGTGAAAGCCAAGGAAATCATTATTTCCTTCTTAAGTAACCAGAACAGTAATGAGCATGGAAAGCAGAGATCAGTTTCAATGGACAAATGGCCTTGAGGAATATTCACAGAGATCATGCAAAAACCCCTGTATAATGCTAAGCCTATCTTGACTTCCCTTTTATTTCTCTACTCGATTTTCTACACATTTCATCTCTCTCCTCCATTCACTCACCCTCAATGTCCTATCCCACAGGCTTTAGATGTCTGTGGAATCTTCATGCAGTCACCAGTTTGGGTACTTCTTTCCCCACTGGACTTAATCTGAGAGATGGTACATAGTCAATATATTTTCTTGAAGCTGGAGATAAATCAATTCCAATTCCTCCTGGTACTGATGAATACAGGATTTAGTATATTCTGAAGTGATTTCTATATACCATAACACTACAACATACACTCTGGGCAGATGGGATTTCTAGATATCATAACACTATAACATGCACTTTGGGCAGAAAGATCTTATTATTTCCTTTTGCTGTTTAGGGCAGCTGTTGGATCCCGCTTCCCATTATATTATGGTTTTGAAGTACATTTTATATTCACACAGAGATTAAAACATTGGAAAAGTAATTTCTACTTCCTATAGTGATCCAGAATAATAACCACACCAGCTTAAAATGTCTCATATAAGCTATAGGTTTCTACCAGCTTCAGGCTGAATTGTTAAATTCAGAGGTCACATGTTGCTAAACTGATGGTTTTTAGAAATTGGACTTTAAAGTTTTTTAAATTAATACTTTGGAATATATTTTGCCACTTGTCTAAAAAAAGAATTCAAAATGATGTCTGTCATCCCTAGTGCATCAGAAGTTATTTTAAATGTGGCATCTTTATAAAAGTCAATAGCTGCCTCATCAAAGGGCAATCATGTCCAGTGTGGGTGGCTGTGCCAATTGTTTTTGAACTACTGCAGCAATCTAACCAATCCCAAGGAATGGCTTGCAGTCTTTCTACACCCACATTTTTTCTTAATTATCTCCACCAGGCTGAGTTAGCTAAGGACAGATCTATAGCATTTCCTGGATGTCAAAATGCCCACACACCTTCTGCAATTCTTGGGTTACCCGCTCCCTTTTATTTGTACTGGTTGGTCCACCTAATTATCTATTACTGTATGTATATAATGCATTATTCATGAGACCTAGACAATTTCAGCCTGTAACATCTTTGATTTTAAAAAAGAACCCACCTGAAAAATTAGAACATCTGCCTGCACACACACACACACACACACACACACACACACACACACACACAAAAGGCATAAAATCTGATAGGGGGTCTTCCACCACACTACTCCCTTTAAAAATGCATCTGCAGAAGTTTGAGATCATTGTTCAGGTTGAACTTTCATAGACATCATTCCAAAAAATGATAGGTTCAACACTCAGATTTCTTCTGTGTAGGGTTCAAACATGTTGCTTTGATCTTTCATAATGTACTTTTTAACAAGTAAAAAATGAATGGTGTTTAAAATTGTAAAGCATCAAAGGTTAGAGTAACCTAGGCCCTACTTCCCACCAAGAAATAGTTACAGGTCATATCTTTTGTATCACTCAAACTTGCAGGTGAAATGGAATTTAGAGTTTATCCCAAGAACATCCTCCTTGTTTATATGTGAGGAATAGAGATGAAGCGACTGATTGACTTTTCTAGCTGTTGACAGCTAGTTGGGAGTAAAGCATGAACTCAGGCTTTTAATCTGGTTCACTAAATTCTTTTGAAAAAGGTTAAAAATCCAGAAGCTGCTCTCTCTCTCTCTCTCTCTCTCTCTCTCTCTCTCTCTCTCCTGGCCCTAGGGATTTAAACCAGGGGCTTGTGCATGTGAGGCAAACACTCTACCAACTGAGCTACATCCCCAGCCCTAAACTGGTCTCTTTTTAAGAATCAGAGCAAATAAAGGGACCAGTCCTTTTGTGTAAATCTATAAACTCTACCAAGAAAGAGACCTTTCAGTTTTGCTCAGGACTGAATCTCCAGATTCTAACACAATTCTTGGCACACAAAAGATTGTCAATTAATACTTTAAAAAAAATAAAATTATGAGTGTTGAGAGTCTTTCTAGAAGGTATACTTTTAGGGTAAAGTGGGAAATGGCCAGTCAAGCTCATGATCCACATAAGATATTCACAGGATATCTACTCAGATAAATGAGTACCCAGGCATCCAAGAGTAGGATGAAATTCCAGAGGGTTGAAAGAAAATAAGCCAGCATGAATTCATGCATCAGATATGGGCTGGGCTAGGTGACCTCTGAGAACCTTCCTAGCCCTCAGATTCTATGACTCAGAAGTAAAAGTAATGTACTTCTTAACTTTGGCCTATTTTCTGTGTTTGTTTTTTGAGGAAATTACTGACTGTGACTTAGTGTGTCAGCTTCAGGAAGATTCCTACTTTCTTTGAGCCTCCAACTATGGGAAGGGGAAAAAAATGACTTCTGAAGAGAAGGTCACATCCTGGTTAAAACTTTCCATTCATCCTTCAGAATTTTGGAAATTACTTATAGACAATTTTTAATTAAATAAATCAAAACAGAAGGAAATAATGCCTACAATTCCCTTAGATGACTGAGTTGGGTTTGAGGCAGCATGGTCTAAAGATGAATATGCACAGTCCTTGAATTTAAAGAAACACTTTCCCTCAACACTAGTGGGGTCTTGATCAATTCTGCACTATAGTTTCATCTGTAAAATGTAATGAATGATTCTTACTCTGTACAATTGACAAGGAAATTCAATGAAAAAACATGTAAAGAGTTTTCATAGTACTATATGAATATGAATGAAATATTGTTACTAGGAAATACAAGAAAGTCTACAGTATAGCAGGAAAAAAAAATCCTTATAGGACTCTCAGTTAGAAAGAGAGAAAAAAAAATCTACCTAAATTTTTTAAAATGCAGAATGAACACCTCAGCAATTACAAATGAGAGTGGGGACAAGGATAAAGAATGCAATATTTTAAACTCCACACCATGGTGTTTGAATGTTACTATTTTTTATGGAACACGTGTCTCTTTAGCAAGAGACCCTTGTTAAAGCAACAGCACTGCATTCCAAAGTACAAGATGAAAGATTTTATTTTTCTTTCCTGAAACTATGATTACTCAGAAACCAAAAGAGGGAGAAATTTTTCTTTTAATTGTTTAATTATTTATTCTTTTTTCCCTTAAGTCATCTCCTCACTTCCATAGCACTCAATAATGGTAAGCTTTCACTAAATGCAAATGGTTACTTTTTATTATTAAGTACTACACACTGCTCTTTATATGTGTTATGGCATGTAAATTTAATGGATTCATTGCTTGTTAAATTCCCCCTAGAAAATACACACACACACACACACACACACACACACACACACACACACACAGCAGGAGCAGATCAGCAAAGACACCAGCAAAAGAAAGATAATTTGAGATACTTCTAGGTAGCAGTTGTAAAATTAAAATAAGCAACTCATTAAATTATCCATAGAGTGAAAAGAAAGCTGTAAAAATAGATATTTTTTTGGCAAGTCACTGCTGTTCAGAACAAATTTAGTCTTAAGTTGAGTTTTTAAATCAAATGATATCAATTCATATTCATTAGAATCACTTAAACAGTAGCCTCGTTTGTCCTAATTAAAAGCAAAAATTATCTTTACTGGCCTTTGGTAGAAGTGTATTTATTTAAAAACAAATTCAGTTACACATAATTTTAGTAGACAGATTGTAAGCAATATGATCAAGTCAATGTTATCTGAGCAAGTTGGAGCTTGGTCCCAAGATCACAGAATTAAAAAAACAAAAGCCCTTTGTAAGGCAGATTCTCATATTGATTGATTTTCCCCTTATTTTTATATGTTAGTTTTTGTGGCTGGTCATCTATTTTGTGGTCATCCAGTTCCTTGCCTTCTCACACTGCTTGCTTCTAGTATATTGTTTCTTACTAAAGCTTCCCCTAGAGGACAGGCCAGGAAAAGGAAAGAAACTGAATTCACCAGCTTCTTTTCTTATTAAGAATTTAGATCCGAGATTTGATAAGGAAAGAGCCTGGCAAATGAAAAATAAAGCTTATGTATGCTTATTTAAGATCTTCTCAAAGCCTTCTTTCCAATTTATACTGATAAACAACTGACAAATAGCATTTTGTAAGCCAACTAATCACTTGCTTTTAAAGTCCGCATTTATTGCCCTGACCATACAAATTAGATGATGTTTTTAATTAACTAGTACTCTGGTTCAATCAAATAAAAGTGCAATTTGCAAAGAAAATGTCATAATTATATCTTCCATTTATAGAATGCCTGCTTTCCAGTTTGCAAAGCCCTTTCAGATATTCTCTTCTATAAAATTGCTGTGTTGTAAGGTCTTTACTATCAATGACACTGAAAAAGCTACCGGCAGGATGCACATTTTTTTTTTTTTCATCTGAATCAATACTCCCTTTTGGGGTGGCTAAACCAAGCTAAAATCTCTCATACAGAAATATTAATATGCAAGACCAGGGAGTACAGAAGTAGGCTAGGTTACTGCTAAATTTTTAAGGTTAGAATCCCCACCCTCCCCCATCATCTCTCATCTGCCTGATTCCAAACAGGGAAATTGAAATTTCTTGCCTTCATGATGAAGAGCTCTATGTAAATATACATCAACAGTGAACATCAGGTGCACCATTCTTAAAGTGACATTCATTTCCACAACACTTTTAGGTGAAGCCATTTCATCTTACAAATTGAGGATGAGAGTGTGTGTAAGAGGATGACGTGACACTTTTGAGGTTTATTTAAGTTGTTAAAAATCTCGAGGTTACAAGAATTTCCCTCCTTGTCTCCCGCAGATACGAAGTCTACAATTTTCTCAGTTCAACTGTCAGATAAATTGGCAAGTCGACTAAAAGGATAATATTCCCTTAACGATGCATTCATTTGAAGCCTTAGCAACTGTATTAGGCAGCAGCGAGTATTCGCTAGCAAGGCATGGTGCGGGGAGAGGGAACTCTGCAATTTAGAGTGACAGATGATTTTTTTCCCATCCATCAAGCCGCCTCAAAATGTCACAATATTTACACCTCTTCCTTGGTGAATTAGAATCCAGAGACAAACAGACAGAGAAAAGAAAAAAAAAAAAAAAAGAAAGAAAGAAAAAAAATCCGACCGGTTGCCTCTTGCCTGGGGAAAAGCAGGCGTTGCACCTTTAAATTCTGCCCCTCCATTCCCTGTCCCCCCCCTTCCCGGGATTTTGCAATAAATCTCCCAGTTCTGCGTTCAGCCCTGCAGATCCGTATTTAAAACAGCACCATCTGGGAAGGGTGGGTGGCAATGGTGATGCGGGCGCCTTGGAGTTCCTTTGCAGCACGCTTGGAATTGCATCAGACTGATCAGAAATCCCCCCGCCCCCAAACCCAGCCCCTCCCGCCACGCTCCCCTTCCAGCCCCTCCCCTCCGCTCTCTTCACGTAGATCTCACTGAGAAAACGACTGGATCTCGGAACAATCTGTGCCCCATTCGCTGCAGGCTTCACCGTAAACCCTGCCCCACGCTCCCTTTGTGTTCGGAGCAGCCTATCACCGTCATCTGATCCAAGTGCCTGTTTTTTTATTTTTTCCTTCTAAATTTCCACAATATCCTCGCGTTGCCTATGAATCCGTCATTTCCACCTGCGCAGAGTTGGTATTCTTTCTTTCCTTCGCTAAAATAATCTTTTGAGTCTTGAGTTTCGGAAATGGGTTTTTCCCTAACTCCCCTCACTGCCACCCAATCCCTAGCCTCTTAATTAAGAAGAGCTGATCCGGGGAGGAGTCCAGAACCACCAAGCCCTAAGGCGAAAACTGCCACTGGGCAAGGCTCAGTAGCCGGAACAAAGGGCCCAAGAAGTGGGTGGGGGTGAGGGTTGTATTAGTGTGGAGAGGTTGGTGGCCCCCGCCCAGGGGCGCACAAGTCCCTGGGCTCCCAGAGGAGAGGCACACACGCTCCAGCCGCTCAGGGTCCCTCGGGGGGCGCCGGCGGGGCGGAGGAAGTGGAAGGGAAGGCTGGGCAGCTCCGAGTCCGCTTCCATCTCCAAGTCCCCCATCTCCACCCACTGCCAGCCTCGCAGCCCACCAAGGTGGCTAGAGCAGATCCGCGTCTAGCCGGCCGCCCTCCACCCGTGCCTCCGGACGCAACCTCGCCCTGGCTGGGCGGTCTGCGCGCCTAGCTGATTGGTGGCTCTGTCCAGCCGGCGCACACGGAGCTACGAGTGTTCTTCTCCACCGCCTCCAGCCGCCCAGGCCCCCACCCCCGGCCCTTTCCCTGGCTCTTTGGTCCGGAAAAGACCTTCTACTCCCAAGCGGAGGCCCCCCTTTTCCCTGAGTTACCCTGACTGACTCGGACCTGGGCTCAATGAGGCATCCGGCCCGGCGGGGGAGCGGAGCGCAGTCTCGGCGGCTCCCCTTCCCTTGAGAAAGCCGGAGCCTTCCAAGCCAGCGCCCGAAACTCGCGGGGAGGGAGGACAGAAAGAAGAAGGGGGGAAAAACACCCAGAAAGAAATATCCAGCGAGGAACAGGGCGACGGAGAGGAAGAGATAGAATGAGGGAGGGATGGAGGCAGGAGGAGGGGGCGGGGTGGAAGAAGGGGGGCGGGAAGGAGAGAGGGAGGGGGAAAGAGGGGAGGGAGGGAAACAGGGAGAATGAATCCTCACTAGAAGAGCTGAAATTACCTTGATTCATTTCGTGTTGGAGATTTAGCGTTACCTCCTTCCCTCTCCTCAACCTCCACCTCCCCTTTCCCCATGGCACACTACCTCCACCGCCAGATTCTAAATGATACAAAGTCAAATTTTAGGAAATCGAATATTGTGCAAAAGCTTCATAATTAGTAATGAATTTACTGTACGCGCGCGCACACACACATACACACACACACACACACACACACACACACACACACCAGCAAAAAGAACGGGAAAGAGGGAGGGGAAGGGGAGAAAAAGAAAGAAATCTTACATTCGAATCAGACATTTGCAGGTCCAAGTTAACTAAACTCATTATATCCGCAGGAAGACTGAGCTCCCCCCCCCTCCCCACGCTTTGCCCCAGGGCTCTCACCTAGGGCAATTTAAACTGGGCAAATACCAAGAAACAACCTCCTCTCCTGCCCTCCCTCTACTTCCTCCCCTCCAGCACGCGTCCTTTCCTGAAGATCAAGTATCAAAATAGCTCAAGAATTGGGGATGCAGGGGTCCCCGCCCCGGTGCTTACCTCCTCTGCGGCTTACACCACCCCGGTGGCTAGATCCTGGAGATAAACACTTGCATTTCCCAAAGTTAACCCAGTATACCAACCCGGAGCTTGCCAAGAGTCTATTCCAGCCTACACCGCTAGGAAGCCAACTTCAGCGAGCTCAATGAGGGGACCAAACTGGGGCTCGCTTTCCAAACGCTCCGCTCCAAAATCTGACTCTCTCTCCAGCCCCGATCTCTGTGTGAGTCGAACCTCAGAAAAGACGCTTTTTAAGGGCGACACAGGGTTGGCTTGACAGCGGGGGAAAGGAGGCTACCTGGAGTACCACCACCTCGGACAAATCCGTTGGCTCTGTCCAAGGTGCTGAATAGACTCCGTTCGCCGGGATCACACACCCGGCGCAGCAGGAGGAAAAGGGCTAAAAAAATCTCTAATTAAGTGACACTGATATTGCTCTAGACGGTTTCTTCCACTTCCTTACGTTTTGTCACGTGCGGATGGCTTTGCCAAAGCCATCCTGTTAATAGTTGATCACATGTTGATGAGACCCTTTTCTTCTATGAGATTACCCATTTCATTACCGGAGATAAGCATTCCTGACTGATTTCTCTCCCCCCAACCCCACCCCCATCCTCACCTAAACTCTTAGTCTCTATCCCACTCTTACCCCACTCCACCCCCTAGCCCCAATCCCTAACAGCATTATTGTTTTTAGATGGAAATTAACCCCCTGGCGATGTCAATTACATGCCCACATATAAATCATAGAATATGCTCATACACCATACACATAAAGGCAAAGAATGGAATACAAGACGACTGGGAGACAAGCATCAGCCTTGAACAACCAACATAACACACACACACACACACACCCCCTCCAGTTCCAAGTTTGTTCCACGCAGTTCCACATTGCTGTGTTAAACCTCAAATGATTCCAATTAAAGTTGCACTGTGTAAAAACCCGATTCCCCTGGCCTGAGTAAGCTGCTGTTCTTTGGCGTGTGAAATGCTAGGAAGAGCCGTGATATGCCCGTTGTTAAGCAACATGTCAAGATTTTCAATTATAATGCAGGGTTTATTGCTACTCACCATTGTGCCTTTGCTGTCCTGGAGACTCAAGTGTCTTAAAATCTCGTCTCCCCAACAGATGCTGGAAGGTAATGTGTCTTGTTTGAAGTCATCATGTGAGAAGTTCGGCTTTGCTCAGTGGATCGCCCACCACTTGGTGTGACTTATGAATCTAATAACCCTTTGCAATATCCGCAAGCTTAAACTCTCAACCACCTTGGCGACTACAGAAGACAAAGCAACTGGCACCGATGTTGAAAAACCTATAGATTTACGCAAACGCCCTCACTCCGAGAGATACGTTTCCCTTAGAGTTCTTACGTGATTCTAATGAATGAGCTAGGTTACCAATGACTGCCCAACTGCCCTGCTATATAGCGGGTGCTTCCTGAGGCTGCCTCCTCACCGCCAGTCACTGGGTCCTGGCACACAAAGTTCCCAGAGAAAGTGAGGAGTTTCAGGGTACCCCCATAAAAATAACCCAGCCTGCACACCCCACTCTTGCCCTCTGCTCAGGTCACACCTGGGGCTCTGGCAAAGCTGAGCTCGGCTCGGGAGATTTCCCTGTCGTCAGGTAAGAAAACCTTCGCCTTTTCAGGCTAGGGCGGGAAGACCGCTGGGGAACTTGTTGCTTATCAGCGCCAGCGGGCTACCGCTTTAATAAGAATACCAGAAAAGCGCAGCGGGGAGGGGGCGAAGTTGGGTGGGAACGACGACGACTATCCGTGTTGTTTACGTGACCAACTCCTTGTGACTCCCTCGGTAAAAAGGAAACTTCTTAGAAAAGTTCCTGCCCCTCCCCCTCCCCCACCATGACTAAGGGTCTCCAGCTGATGAGGTCGTGAGTGATGATCAAATGGGGAATGGGGGATGGGCGGGAGGGGGGAGTAAGTGACTTGTCCTTGGGAACAACTGCATGCGTCGAAGCGCGCATCAGCCCCGCAACTTTCCCTTTTCCTCTTAGGGACTGATGACTAGGCGAGAGGCACCGGGGCGAGCCACTAGTTGCCCACAGGAACCTGTGTAAATCGAGCTCTCGAGCGGCTGAGTTGAATGAAGTTATGATTGCGTTTGCTCTAATGGGTTATGGCTTCTCAAATATGAATTAACAGCCCCTGTGCGCAGCTAGGTCGGTAAGGCAAGCCACGGAGAACTGAGCCGCGGGCAAAGGCGGGGAGGAGAGGAACCGCGGCAGGCTCCAGGTTCCTCGCTCTCCTTTCGCTCAAGGCTTCTTGCCCGAAGTCGCTTCCGCATCATCCCGGGGCTCCCAAGCTGCCAACGTACCCGGGTGAGCGCTGGCTGGGAGCGCCAGGAGCTGCGGCTGCGTTTGCGAACATCGGGAGGGGGCTCTCCCAGGAAACCCCGCGGTTAGCACCCGCGCTTCCCTACCACTGGCTGCTAAGTGGAGAGGTCACGTGTTGGCGGAAAGTAAGTTGGAAGGGAAAGGATGAACTTCCAGAAGAAAAAGAAGAAAAACCACACAATAAAACAAATCCCTCCCCCCACCCCGTGTGTAAAATCAAGAGGAAGGCAGTCAGGGTGGGGGAAGGGCGCCGCTCTCTGCTGGAGACCTGGGAGAACTCCGGAAATCTCAGGAAATAAGCAATAACTCGAGCGTTGGCAACATCCCCCAGCGTAGGGAGGCGCTAGCCCAAGGTATCTTTCCACTGAAGCTGTCCTTTGCCTACCCCCCCCCCCCCCCGCCCCCAGCCATCGCCTGCAAGGCCGAGCCGAGGAACTGAGGACGAATGTAAACCAGTTGTTATGGAGATGCCGGTAGCTCTGAGGAGCACGAGTGCCCTGGGAAGTCCCCAGACGCTTTTCAGGTTTAGCCGTTTTGGCATCGACACCATGATTTTACTCTCCATCCAGAGTTCCCACCAAGGGGAGTCCACCAACGGCGTCACAGGCCCTGGCCGTGGCGCTATTGACTGCAGGGATGAGGCTGAGAGATACTGCAGAAGATGGTGGATAGCCCTTAAGTTTCAGACCACCCAGCCCTTGACAATTTTTAGTTTCTTTATTCCAATTAGAAGTACTGTATTTTATTGTCATTCGTGCTTCCTGGGGTAATAAAACCAGAGTTTCACTGTAGGACGACTTATATGCAACAGAACATTAATATACAGTAACTGCTACAAGGTCCTGCTCCCCTCCCCCTCCCTCCCATCCTAGAAATGCCTTCCTTCTGGGGGAAAAAAAAAAAAAAAGCTTTACTTCCTAATTCTATACATGGGCTCTGTTCCTTGGAGATTTTATTGGTATTGTATTATTAATATTCACAGTAAATCCAGTGTTGAGTTCATACATACCTTAATAGAGATGTTTCCAGTTAACCCAGCTTATCCTAGGCTCCAGCTAACGTGCACATACAAATGCTTCCTGGACCTCAGTAGGGTCAGTTCCATACATGCCTGGTTCCCTGAGACCTGAGGTGGATCATGATAAAAGAATGCCAGACACCCTTAGAGTCACCAAGGCAACAGTTCCCTCCAACTGAAAGGACTCTTCATATTGTCCACAAATGGCTACTTTTTGTCCATCCATGAATTAGCCAGCAGATGCTGCCCTAAGACTGGGACAGCTGGCATAAACCATCTTCTGAGATCTTGGGGTTCAGGCTTTGTGGGCTAAATTTGTTTCCTGAGAATGCAATTAATAATGCTGTTAGTAAGTTCTTTTGCTTATTGACAAATTCAGTGATTTGAGTACAGATCTGATATCTTGAAATAACAGAAATGATCATTATGAACATACTCATTCCCTATTGTCATCCATGTGATACATTTGTCTGACTTTGTCAACCACTTGTAGACTGTATAGGGACTATTCTCTGATGGCTCCTTATTCTGAAAATTAGTGCCATTTTTTAATCTTATAGGGGGATACCCTTAATTATTGGCTCAGGTATCTGAGGATTCAGGACATGAATGGTTGATTATATTTGAATTATCTAGACAACACATGATTTTACTGAGTATATTTTCCAAGGAATACTTTTGAACATTGCCCTGATTTCTTAAAGCCATTATTGAAACATATAACTTATGAACCAAGATGGGTAATGTGAGTTGCTCTATAATGAGATTTGCTATAGTGAGTTGTGGAGAAGGGTGAAAAGATGGTAAGTGCCACATATATATTTGTTTTCCCCTCTTGATTTCATAGTGATGTGAAAGAGAATTCTCTTGGTACATTATCAGTTCTCCAGACTCTTATCTCTCTCTATTCACATGTTTCCTTTTTTTTTCCACATCTGCAGAAATCTAGTGCCAAACATCAGCAAAGGTTGCAGTCATTTCATTTGTTACGATAGATGACAAGCAGTTGTACCTGCTGCAATTTTAATCTTGGGAGCATTTATTCCTGAGGTCATATCATTTTTTCCTCACACAACCCTCATCAGCTGTGATATGAATATCACACCTCTCTAGGTTTATCTGACCCTATTCATTTTTAGCAGTGGTAAGAACATTTCAAACTGAATGGTAAACAAGTCTTGTGTCTTGAAGATCACTACCTAATAATGTAGCCAAATTTAAAGCAAGATGTAGTAACACAACCTAAAAGGATTTTTGCTTTATTTGATGTTCACGAATGGTTTCCTACCAATGCTACGGTTATAAAGTTGTTCTCTGCCTGTATTTTTATAAAGATAGGTAAAAAAAAAATTAATGAGAAAGATCTTATTGAGAGTGGGAGGCAAAGAACATGCATAAATAAGATGTGTAGCACATCTCAGAATTAGTGGGAGAGGGGTAATGAAACAGAAATCTACAAAATCAGAAATGAAAGAACTTTTTCTTAGAGAATTAAGGATGCTTGGAATATCTCTTTGAGACAAAATCTACTCTCTTGATTTTTTAAAGGGAAATTTAGCATATTTATTTTTTAAAGGATGGTTTGGGGATTTTTTTCCTACATATCAAGCATATGTGAATGAGATAGTACACCTGTTCTCCCCTCCCCACTACTCTTATCAAATCTATTTGGTTATAGTTAATTGCCAAGTTCTCCATTTCACTGTGGGTTTGATACATTATTTTCTTCCTTCTTTCCTACTACTACATCCTTTCCTGCTTCCTCAGTATCTATTCTGTGCTACAGATTTGATAAAGGATAGTGATCCATATACTAATAATTCCCTAAAGCATCCCAGAATCTCAGAGTACAGTACTTGGTTAATTGTTGCCCACTGTTAATAGTGCCCGCCCCCCACCTTCCCTGCCCCTAGTTATTACCTCAGGATGACTTGCTCTAATCCACAAAGAACAGTATTTGAAGAGATGCTTCAAATAGTGGCATAATTGCTGTCTTGGAGCCTTAAAAAACAGGTAACAAAAGATTTCTGTTTATGATATAAGAAGTGATTCCGACCAGGTAGGAAGAAAGATTGGCTCTCTTAGTCACTTCCTGATCTCTAATGGTTCTCCACAGGCAATAGGAGAAGAGGCAAAGAATCACGATGCACAATTTGGAAAGCTTTCTGAAATCAAGAATAGGCAATGAATGCCAAGAACCTAGTGTCAAGCTCATGTTTAAAAAGAACTCAAGGAATCTTCCATGTATCAAACCTAGTTTAGTTAGAAAGGAAACAATCAAAGTAATAAAAAAAAAAAAAAAAAGCAAGCAAGATAAACTTGCTGGGGGAACTTGGGATTTAGTTTACAATAACCTATCTGCATTCTTGAGTCTGAGAGGTAAGCATGAAATAGAAGATCTGGATATGAATTAACTCAGTTTCAGAAAACCAGACAACTCCATAATGAGGCTAAAGCAAGATCACACAGAATATTGAGGGGAGAACGGCATGACTCTAAAGAGACTTACAGATAAAAGATTAAAAAGAGGCAGTATGGGTGGCAAGTTGGGGAGAAGTGACATTGTTAGTATGAAAAGATGATAAATGATTGAGACAGGCCAAGAATATATCAGGTCAGGACTTGCAAAATGTACTTTATTAAATGTAAGCTCACTTTCGGGTTTGGATAAAATGAGAATACAAATCTCCGAGGAGTCACCAAACTGCGGAACATGGAAAGGCAAGTGAAAACGAGTGAGAGTAACAGACAGTCTACATTGTGTATGCTATCATACATTGCCTAGCAAGGTATGCTGAAGATCTACTCTTCCTACAACATCTGGAGGGGAACTTTCACAGGCGCTAAACTATGGTTCTCTTAATTTAATGTGTGCATGAATCTCTTTGGCAGTTTGTTAATAAGCAGATTGCGTCTGGGGTGGGAACGAAGAGATGGCATTTTCAACAAATTCCCAGGTGATGGGGTTGCACTACACTTCACACAGCAAAGTTCTAAATCATGCTGATCCAGGCTATGGTTTTATTTGCATTATGGTTTCATTGACAACTAGCTAATCTCTTCAGTTACAGAAGCGAATGCCACATACCAAAAAAAGCAATTCAAGGAAAAGACTTGTTCTTTTAACCCTCATGTTACACAAACCAGAAACTCTACCTTGCTCCTAAACCTATTAATTCTAGAAAGTTCCTGAACACAGTGAACCCACCAACCTCTGATTATTAGTAACATTGGCAATAGTTTGACTATTTGTCATTTCATATGTATTAGAATAAGAGAAAAATCAGCTAGGGATATATTGAGCACATTGCAAAATGGAAGTGAAAGTCAGGGAAATTATTCTAGTCATGTAAAGAGGATTGGTTAGGTCATATTATGAGTCCTGAGCTCATTCTGGGTTTCTTTCTATAAATAGGATATTTTGGAACTAGAGAAGGCATAGCAGAAGGCAACCAGAATGACAGAGGGATTTGGGGAATTTGCTTCTGCTGAAAGGTTAAAGAAACTAGGTCTGTTTTCTTTTGTAAGGAGAGAAAAGATGGTACCTCATTGAGGTGATATCATTCTAAAAGTGGTGGAAGTAATAGGATGAGACAAGAGTGCCTTATGGAAACGAGTAGAAGGATTCTGGCAAGGAATGGAGGCCAGAAGAAAGACTGTAGCTTTTCTAAAGGCCTCAGTTAACAGTGTTCCTACTGGCAAAACTCCACTGTTCCAAAAAGGAGGGTAAACACTGGGTTGAAATCAGAAAATGAGTGAGAGAAATTTGGGAAGTATCTCTTCATTCATTGAGAATATTTTCAAATGGGCATTTATTAATTTTGTAGAAACCCTGAACTCAGAGCATATGGTGAACTTTACCAACATTCCCCAGGCTCAAAGGCTCTATCTCTGTAGCACATCACGTTTTTGCCACTTCTTCAACCCAAAATGGCAGGCATCATTTTATCAATTCAGCAAAGAAATGTAAATAGTCACAATATGCAGGGTTATTCCTCTAAGTTACTTTTTTTCCTTCCACATCAGTCCTGGAAAACATTCTCTTTTTTTAGTTCATAGGAAATTATTATTCATGACTTTGCATATGAGGTACCAACATCTTCATTTGATGTGTGCAGTTCAGAGACAGGAGAACTTGCAGGCTACCCTAGTTAACCCCATCATTGTCCAGGAGGGGAACATAGAGCTTTTAGAATTGATAATAATACATTTTCATCTCTATGGTAGTAGAATGTACAGGCTTTTTCAGAACTGAAAATTCTCCAATGAGCTCTCTGGAAAATAGCAATCATACCATGAGGTAGCTCAGGACTCTAGTCCTCCATTAAAATTCGTTTTCAACTCATCTTTTTGATGGGACAACCTGTGGGGGAGGTTGCTCTAAATCCACTGCAGTAGATGGTGTCAGGCTGCTGTTAATGGTTGGTAAAGGAAGCAGTGGGGGAAAGAGGCATCTCTCTCCAATGTCCTAGAAATACATGATGCTCAAGTGCATGCTATTGCCTCTAACTGCCTCTCCCTCCACCAAGACAACATGGGACTGTGCATCACCACTTTTGTACAATTCTGCCTTTCTCTGCTTCTGAATAAGTGTTGGCCTGAGGAAATAATGAGGAAAAGTTTTTTAGGAGGACAAAAACAGCCTAGGTGAAGCTCCTGAGGTGGTGTTTTAGTTAGTTACTGCTGTGTAAGAAATTACTCCCAAACTTAGTAGCTTAAATAAAAATACACATTTATTATACAAGCTAGTAATTCTGAATCAGCTTACCTTGAGAGTTCTGGCTTGGGCAGGAGGAGGATTATTATCTTATGATGTTGAAGTCAAGATTTAGCCAGGGTTGTAAAAATCATCTGCAAACTTGAGTTGCTGTCCTGTGACAGCAGAGATTAGAAGAGTCTAGGTTTGGCATCTAGGTAAGAATGACAGATATGAGATGGCAGAAGCTTAGATTTAGAAAAATGGATGAATGTCAGATAAGTCTGAAGGTAAATCAAAGGTCTTGTTGGTCTATTAGTTTATGGAGAATGAGGAGGAGGAAAGGGTTCTGGAATGACCACTGCTTGTCTGAATAAAATCACTTACTGAGTGGAGAGTATAGAAAAATCAGATTTACAGGGTAGGTGAGGGGTGGGAGAGATTAAGCATATAGATCATTCAATTTTTACAGACATCTTTGGAGACAGCTAAAATGGTAGCCACCATGTACTGGGCACTAACTCTGTGCCATATAGGCACTATGTTTAGGACATTACCTATATTTTTCTGTTTAATCCTCTTAGTCATATAACTATTGTAACTAAGTCATGACAAGTTTAACTAAATTTGCCAGGATCATACCGCTTATTCTAGAGTAAGAATCAAAGCTCAGTATTTTCATATTCTTTAGTTTTGGCTTTTGAGCTCTAATCCTTTCTTTCCTTTTCCCTCACTTAATACATTTTTGCTTTCATTGTAGTTTATTTTGCCTTAGAGTATTGCAGCAAGCCTGTCTAACTTAACTATACTGCTTTCTCCCCTTTACCCCAACATCATGATTGGTATATAATAGAAGCTTAATATAATTGTATTAGATGAGTTGAAATTAAACTGCTTCTTTTATTTCCGGGAAGATATGCCTTCTAACCTCATGCAACATAGAAACAGATTGATAGATTGGAATGCAAGGAGAGACTGGAGGAAGAGCAGTGAATACCAACTGCACCACATTCTGGGAGGCTTAAACCACTGTTGGGGTCTCCCCTTCCCCCACCTGCATCCTAGAAGATAGCAGATGCATCCCAGAAGAGGCCTAGCCAGAGCACAAGCCAATTCCTTTCCAAGATGTGGGTTATTCTTGAAATCCAAGAGCTGCAAATCAAAGATGGGGTATACACTGCAAATTAGGGGGCACTAATGTGATGACTCATAGTCCCAGAATGGGTCTGAGTTTGCAAATTACTGTGGAGATGTTCCCAAAGTCTTGACAGATCTATGTTAAGGCAGAAACAAGGACATCATATTCTCCAATATTACTGTGATTCAGAATCTAAATAGTGACCGAACGCTAGAAATGTCAGCCAAGAAATGGGAAAAGGAACAAGCAAGCAAAGAGATCTGGGTTTGCTGAGAGGTCCATGAACCTAATGACCTCTAATAAAGACAATTATTGAAAGCCCGAAATTTCAAAACAAAAGTGGAAATCTCTGGTCCTAACGCTGGGCTGATATCTGTTTCCTGTCTCTGTTAGGACAGAGTATGTGTCTTGGAATCATTGTCTGATATGTTTGAACGGGGCTGCACTGAGATGAGTTCTTACTTCGGACTATTACATACTGGCTTGTATGACCTTGGCAAACTATTTTCTATCTCTGGCCCTCAGTTTCTCCATCTTTATAATGCCATTAAATTCGACATTTATTGTGGGGTGAAATATGTCCCCAAATTTCATATGTTGATGTCCCAATCTGCAAAAACCTCAGAATGTAACCATATTTAGAACTGGGGTTTTAAAGAGTTGATTGATTTAAAGTGATGATGTTAGTGTGATGATGTTAGTGTTGATACAATATGACTGGCTTCTTATAAGAAGAGAGAAACTCCAGGAATGTGCACCTGTGAAGGAAAGGTCACATGAAGCATAGCAAGAAGCTAGCCATCTGCAAACCCTGGAGAGGAGTCTTCAAGAAAACCACAGCTGCAAACACCTATATCTTGATTTCTATTCTTCAGATTGTGAGAAAATAAATTTTTGATGTTGAAGACACCCAGAATGTGGTCTTTATTTTGGCAGCTCTAGCAAACTGGTATGGATTTCAAATGGCCAAATTATCTGCTTTCCTATTTCTGTGAAATTTCTTTCAATTGGTTTAGTGTTGGGATGATTTAACTGCAAATTCTTTGACAGTTCTTCCATTATGAGGTGGGATTTACATGCTTCTTTTTCAAATATGTTGATTACTTCAATCAACAGAATATAACAAAAGTATCATTGTGCCAATTTCCAGGTCTCAGGCCCTAAGAAACTCTTAGTGTTCTCTCTCTTTCTCATGGAACTCTTGCTTTTGGGATGCTAAGCTTCCATGTAAGAAGTCCAACTACCCTCTTGGAGATACCTTGTGAAGAGGCCATAAGAGTACACAGAGAGGGATAAGAACCACCAGAGCCTGGCCTTCTGTTTTGCCCTGCTGAAAGGCTATGGGTTTGAGTAAAACAATCTTTACCTTCGAGACCAGACCAGCCACCAGTCAATGCCACCTTGAGTGAAAGAATTGCCTAGCCAAGACCTGTGTGAATTCTGAACTCACAAAAGCACCAGATATATGGCTGTTAAGGTAAGCCACTAAGTTTTGGAGTACCTTGTTTCAATGATGCAATAAGTATATATTAGTTGATTTACAGGATGCTTATGGTTACATCAGTTCTATGAAGGTGCATTTTTTTTTAACCAGGTCTTGTTTTGTGCCCTGTGAGGAAGCAAGGTGTAATTATTAAGGGACTGGTCTTGGGATTGAAATTTGGATTCTGGTAAGTTCTGCCATTAGGAAGTCACTTATTCTGCTTCAGACAAGCCACTTGAATTTCAGTTTCTTCATTGGTATGAAAGAAATCATCACACTGCTACGTGGCGTTTTGTGAGGATTTAGTGTGTAAATTAAATACTATATTGCAAGGCAAATAGTGAGTGTCCAAGAAAGGGTTGCCACTATTACTACAAAGGTAGTGCCACTGCTGCTGCTGATTATAATGATGAGACCAGTTCATCTTCCCTATGGCTGCCAGTGGAATGGAATGAAATGTCCCTTCCAAACAAGCAACTCTGTGAGATTAATATTATTAACTCCATCCAAGGTCTCACCATTGGCTCCTTTGAGTGGTGGCATTTCAATTTAAGGACTCAATTTCCTTTAAATTTCTAGTTACACTTGGCAAGATTAATGCATGCAGAGATATTACAAACTGGAAGCAGTATAGCAAAGTGAAAAGAGCATAGGATTTAATGAAGAGGCTCAAGAGAGAAAATAACTGGGCTGGAAATATAGCTCAGTGGTTATAGCACTTGCCTAATATGTATGAGGCCCTTGGAGAAGAAGGAAGGAAGGAAGGAAGGAAGGAAGGAAGGAAGGAAGGAGAAAGAAAGGAAAAGTAAGAAAAATAAAATAGCAGTGGGATTAACTATGTTAGAAAATTGAATTTCATGTAAAAGTACAAGTGGGTAGTCCTGAGCCATAGGATGCATAGGATACTATATGGTGGTAGGCATCCAGAATCTCCCACAGGTTTTTTTGTTTTCCTTTTTCAGTATGGAGAATTGAACACAGGGCCCAGGGCCTCGTACATATAAAACAAGCACCCAACCACTAAGCTACACTCCCAGAACTATTTTTTTTTTTTTGAGACAAGGTTTTACTAAATTTTCCAGGCTGGCCCTGAACTTGAGATCCTCCTGTCTCAGCTTCCCAAATAGCTGGGATAACAGCCGTGTGACAGGCTTCTTTCTAACTTCTATCTTCTGCCACATGATCTCATTCTCCTTGACAACTCGTAGTATAATACAGCTGCTTTGTTACCATCAAGAAGGAAGAAATGGTTGGAAAAGGGAATGCTTCATTACTTTAAGAACACCTCCTAGAAGTTGGACACATTGCTTTTGTTTATATCCCATTGACCAAAATTGAATCATATGGCCCAGTCTAGCTGATAGACAGGCTTGGGCATGTGGGCTTGATTTAGGACCTGCATGTGCCTAGCCAAATGTTGGAAATTCTATTGCCAAGGAAGAAGATTATAGAGGAACACCAAGTAGTCTTTGTGACTGGTAACTTGAGTACTATTTCAATGGTAGGCAACTTGGATACATGCCAGCCTGGTGAGATTAATATTATTAACCCCATCTAAGAGAGAGAAAATGAAATTGAGAACTGACTTGCACAGAGTCACACAGCTAGTTTAAATTCTGTACCCATTCCATTCAGACAATCCTACTTGACCAGTGTATGCACTATATGACTTTGAACCAGTCATCTTCACAAGCAAAGGTAGATTTGCTATGAAAGAAATGAAGCACATCAATTGCACAGACCCCTGGAGAAATGAGTTTGAAGGAACTGCAGATTGTTGGGGGTGAAAAACCAGATAGGAATCAGTTAAGAATTTTTATGTAAGCATTTCTTGCAAAGTAACAGAGACTAAAGAAAGAAAGGGACCTCACCTTCAAGATGTCACAGTTTGTTGTGATTCCTTATTCTAAATAAAGATTTGCTTTCGGATATAAGGTCGTATTTGTAACATTTTATTCTTTTCATAAAGAGGATCCACCAAATTGTGTGGCCTCATAAAACCTGGACTCTCCCTTATCTCCAAGAAAAACATTTTGCAAAGGTCAAAAGAAAGAATACATTGGAAAGGTTTGGAATGGACATTTAGGTCCAAGAAATGGCAGAACAAGGACCCAGACCAGGAGGGCAAATCCAGTGGAAAGCTGGAAACCCCAGGAAGGCAGACCTCAGCCAGGGGTCTCTCCCAGGTTCCTCCACTCCTTCCCTCTGACATATTCCCATGACCTTGTATTTGTTCTTTACTCCAGCCCCCAGCACTGCTATAGTTTAGATCTGGAACCTCCCCATGGCCCGTGTGTTAAAGACATAGTCCCCAACTTGGCACTATCAGGATGTGGTAGAACTGTGAAGCGGTGCTAGTGGGAGGTCTTTGGGTCATTGAGGATGTACCTTTGAGAAAGATTGTGGGACCCCATGTGTTCCTCTCTCTTTCACTCCCTGGCCATGAGGTAAGTGGTTTTGCTCTGCTACACACTTCCACCCTGATGAGCCACCAAAGGCCCAAAGTAATGGGACCAACCAATCATAGATTGGAACCCCTAAGTCTGTGAACCAAAAGAAACATTTTCTCTTTATAAGTTGACCATTTCAGGTATTTGTCATAGTGATGGAAAGCTTAACACATACACTCTGCCTCCTGATAGAATTACTTGTGTTTCCCTATCAGTGCCTCCCGTCAAAGTAGCAGTTTTTACAAAGCAGAAACTGGCATCCTTCATCTCTGTAAATTCCCAGGACTCCAGCAAAGGGTCTGGCACAGAA
Source organism: Spermophilus citellus (assembly GCF_964194105.1). NCBI lineage: Eukaryota > Metazoa > Chordata > Mammalia > Rodentia > Sciuridae > Spermophilus > Spermophilus citellus. The sequence continues at coordinate 220,574,802 of NC_138183.1, forward strand.
TAGGACCTAATAAATAGTTGGCGAATTAGGTTGAATTGAGGAAGCTGCAGACTCAGGAACACAAAAGGGAGCACAAAAAAGCACAGTTACTAACTTGTTCCCTTTTTTGTGTGATGTTTTTCAGGCCTCAGTTTCCTTCTGTGAAATGAAAGTTAAATCTATTGATCTCTAGGAAGGCAATTCTGAACCTTATAGTAGTGAACTAATTAACATCTCTGCACTTTGTACTCTCAGAGTGCAGGTTTTATACCTTGAATTGAGGTGAAATCCAATCTGGAGGCTTCATGTTCATTAAAAAGGCCCACAGCATTGCTTGGAAGTGTCAGATGCTGGCCTGACCAAATCCCAGCAGGGATAATTGCATTCTGACAACTTCGAGTTCCCCTGCACTCTTCAATTGGATAAGGTAAGCTTCACTTTCCATCCCAAATTATTTTGAACTGCTGGTCCTTGGCTGTTAAAAGAGATGGCACCTCATTTGTAAGCCATTTTGTTCTTTCTTTTAAAAGGCTATGTACTTTTTCTAAGGCTTAATAATTTTGACCAGTTAAAGACTGGTATAGGATTTCAGGTAACTCCCACGGAAGAAAGGCTGTTCCTATATGGCCTACCGAAACTATTTTAGAACTTATTATTCACTGTCCAGTACTAAAGGCAGTCACTTTGAATGATATGAAAATGTTGTTGCAGTGATTGATCCCCATATTTATGGGAAGAGAATGAAATGAGATAAGAATTCAAATTCCCTTTTATATAGATGCGGTCTTGGTTCTGGAAATTGCCAGGGACCACATGTATTACCTAGTCAGTAAAATAAATGTAGTTTCCAGTGGGTTATACATTTGAGACTCAAACATCCCAAACCTAACTTGATATACCTTTCAATCTTATAACAGAATGAAACCATGTGGGAAAGGTATTGGAGAGTAAGGCAGCTCCATAAATATTGGTGTGATCATGATTACATTTGTCTATTTTCTTTGTCATGGAATGCAGTAACTGGAGTGCTAATGTACCATGACTTGCCCTCATATTCAGTTCCTGCAAGATACCTCTATAAAAGCATTTGTTTAATATGAAGGAGGTAATTTAACTCATTTTACGAGCCTTTATTTTATTAGAAGCTGCTATAATAGGCTTGCATCTAATCATCTTTCTTTGGTTATAATAATAACATCCTTATCCTCGTTGTGATGAAATTTTCTCCACTCCTTTGATGTCTGTGCTAATTGATACCTATTGTAATATTTAAATTCAGAATTAGAATGAGTTCCTTCCTTCATCTGTACCTTATTAAAGAGTCAAGTTGTGAACACAATGACACCAAGTCAAATCCAAACTTGAGGCCTATAATAATCTTGCTTAACAGCTTAATGACGCCACTGGTATTAATAGATAGTTCATTCCTTCTGTCACCAAGTGTTTATTGAGCACTTTCATTGGCTAAGTGCAGTTGTAAAAAAAAATTGCTAGGCCAGATATGACCCTCTTACCTTGCTTCTCCTTGACATGGAGAGGATAGTCTTTGGAAATAGGATATTCCTTAGAAAGAGCAATTTCCTAAATTGGATTTGGATTTAAGATAGATGAAGAAGGGACATGGAAGACAGAAAAAGGGGTGGTGGTCATGAATTACAAGGTAAAGGACTTGTAGGGAGGCCTTCTGCATTATTTTTGGATTATTTATACAGTATCTTCTCAGAAAAATGTACCCACTTTCCAAATTTCACTTCTCATTTTAGGGTATTTAGGGATTCACAGAAATCCCTCCATGTAACTCAGTTTCCTAACAGGATATTTGGGTAAAATTGAGAAAGTATTCCAGTTGCTACATGGGAAGTGCTGCCTGTAGGATTTCCCATGGGATCTATGGCCTAGCTCCAGAGATGTTTGCATTGCTCAGTCATGTCACCTAAGACAGGGAGCTTAATGATAAAAGGTCAGAGTGTCTGTGATCTAACGTTTATCATCATTAGTTTAGTTAGTCAGAATTTTCCTCGTTTTATGACCATTTTCTTGATGGTTAAAAGCCTTTGGGTTATATTCTTTTTCAGTGACTATAATCTAATTTAATTAAAGGATTATCAACATTTGCCATGTATAAATACATGGCTTTTATACAACTTCCAAGCTGGCCCTATTTACTGTTGTTTTCTTTCCCTACTATGCCTCTGGAAAAGAGAGACTCTAGCACAGCAGAAATACCCATGAATGGCCATGAACTTAGGGTAGGTAACTGTGGGCAGAGGCTTAGAGGCACACAGGTAAATTTACAAGCAAACCAAGTCAAAACCCAAATTCCTGTTTTCATGGGTTTATGAACAAGGGAGGTGTGTGTGTATGAGTGTGTGTGTGTGTGTGTGAGTGTGTGTGTGTGTGTGTGTGTGTGAGAGAGAGAGAGAGAGAGAGAGAGAGAGAGAGAGAGAGAGAATATTTTGTTTTGTTTTTTTTTTTCTAGAAGGAAGGGAGGGAATTTGACAATTCATTTATGGAGGAACTTCCCCGAACTAGTAGAAGCTCAATAAATGTGTTGGTTGATTTCTTTTGAGGGAATTAGGGCTTATGTATAATATGTGTATAAGGAATCCACCTAGTTTATTGCAAATAATCTTGAAAATCACCATCCTTCCCTTTGAGTGAATTCAATGAATATACAATGTTTACATATGCATAAGTTGCTCTGTGCTCTCTGATTCAAAGATGTATGCTATCTTCCCTGAAGATATTTACCACTAGAGCAATTATCAAGCACATGGGAAGACACTCTCCTTTCTTGCTCCCACATCAGACATTTCTAATCTATCATGGTGCTCTTTTTGTATGAACTTGGATTCAGTCTCAAAGTCTTTTTAATGTTGTGGACAGTACTTTCCAATTAATCTGAGTTGGAACAAGAAGTAAAATCCATTTGCCATCCTGACTCGAAGGGAAGGACAGATAGATACAAATACCTATGGTATAAAGAAGATCATAATCATGGATAAAAATAGATATTCTTTAAGTATTTACTATATGCTGAATCAAGTTCTCAATAATATATTGTAGTAGAAGTGTCCTGCAGATGAAAACCATTTAAAGAAATCCTATTGGGACCTCCCTTTGAAAAGCAAAGAGTCATTTTGAAAACAAATCATCATCCTTTGATTGATCTATTTGATAAGATCCACTGTGTATTGAATTTTCCACACACCTAAGAATGAAAATAGGGCTCCATAACAATTGTCTTCATCAGAGTATAAGATGAGGGAGAACAATTAGAAAGGAGTGGTTTTACAAGGAAAAACAATTCAAAATAGAAAAGCAAAATTAAAGCACTTGATGGGAATGGATGAAAAGAATATGGAAACTTCTCCCCTCCACTTGACATAGAAAAAAAATACTTACTTCCCTGTTCTTTGTTAACAGAATTACATATCCCATGCCTGTTAGTTCAGTTTTCTTGAGAATATCTAATCGTTAATATGTTAACAAAGCACAGAAGAGTATTTTTTAAAGTTAGGCATTTCAACTTAATAAGGACTTTTCTTAGAACCAAAAATGATCTTAAAACATAATGGATATTTACATACATACTACTGCATCAGCAAAAGAGCTTTAGGAATATCATTGGTTAAAAAAAAATGGATTAGACTTTCATACCGCTAAGCAGACAATTCTGAATCCCATTAAAATGGCCCCCCAAAAGTTGTTTTGTAGCTCATTCTTTCTTTTGAGGGAATTCTGGACATAAAACAATTTAAAATCAGTTGTTGATCACCTATCATGTGCTGCTGTGACATTACCATCACCATCATCATCATCACCATCTCAATCTTTCTGAATGCTAGGAACTGTCCTGAGAGTTAGTTTATGTGTCTAAACATTCAATCTTTTCAAGAGTACTATGAAGTAGATACTATTATACACATTTTTTCAGATGATAAGATGGAGGCAGAGAAAGCCTTAACTTGGTTGAAGTCATTTAGTTAGTACAAGAGTTCTAATGAGAATTTTCATCGGCCCCAGTGCTTGGTCTTGCTTAGTCTCAGTGGGAAATTGAGACCCAGAATAGGTACTTTGGGTTTCTTGAGATAGTCCCACTTGATACATTACTAGCAGTACTACAGTACTGTTGGTCTTCATGATTAGATTTATCCTTATCCTTTTTTTGGGGGGGGGGGATACTAGGGATTAAACTCAGGGGCATTTGACCACTGAGCCACATTCCCAGCATTATTTGTATTTTATTTAGAGACAGGGTCTCACTGAGTTACTTAGCGCCTAGCTTTTGCTAAGGCTGGCTTTGAACTCTGGATCCTCCTGCCTCAGCCTCCTGAGCTGGTGGGATTACAAGCATGTGCCACCACACCTGGCTCCTTATCCTTTTTTTTTTTTTTTTTTTTTTGGTACCAGGGATTGAACCCAGTGAAACTGAACCACTGAGCCACTTCTCCAGTCCTTTTTATTTTTTATTTTGAGACAGAGTTTCACTAAGTTGCTTAGGGCCTCGCTAAATTGCTGAATCTGGTCTCAAACTTGCAGTCCTCCTGACTCACCTCCTGAGCCACTGGGATTACAGGCATGCACCACTGCACCTAGTATATTTCTCCTTCTCAGATTATTTGTTAGTAGGAATACAAGGATGATCACATTTTTTTTCTTCAGAAACTGTATCCCATTTATTCACTCATTTGTTAATTTTCAATAAATATTCATTATTGGAATCCATTTTTTTTTAATTTCACTGGCTACTCCTTCTCAGTCATTTTGCTGATTGTTTCTAAGTCCCCAGAATTCTTAAATCATGGTGTTCAGTTCTCAGATTCAGTTCTATTTACAATCATTTTCTAGTCGAGTTACTAAGTCTTGTGATGGAAAATACCATTTATTTGATGTTGACTCCAAAATTGATACTTCCATCTCAGACCTCTCCCTTCAGTATTAGACTCCCATAACTTACTGCTTACTCCATAGACCTAATGTCCAAGTAGCCACTCCCATTTAACATGTCCCAACCCGAACCAAGGATTCCTGCCCCCACCTCCAAAGCTTCTTTTTGTCTACTCAAGATCAAGTTTTGGTGTCTTCTGTGTCTCCTCTTTCTCTCTTACACCCCATTCTCAATTTGTTATCCAATCCTGTTATCCTTCTGTCTTTGGAATAAAACCAAATCCTGACAACTTCCTTCCAGTCTCCCCTATTCCCACCTGTGTTCTTACATCAGCCCACCTGCTCCCTGCCATCCAACTGACTGAGTGAATACATGAATAGAGATTAACTACCAACCAGACATGAGGCTTGGCACCATGGGTTTAGAAGCAAACCAGAAAGACTTGGCTATGGCTTTCATGATGTGCACACTCTTGGTTACCAGCATTCTTATTTCCTGTAAAATGTAACTCAAATTTCTTTCATGGTCTGTTGAAAGTAAAATGAAAAAAAAAAAAGTGGGGAAAGATACAGTGGTATGGTATGATAATAGCTAAGGAGAGGGAAAGGGAAAGATATGAGAGTACAAGGTGCTACAAGAGATCTAATATTCGCTGTATTACATTAGTGCCTTCAATTATGCAGTTGGATTAGGAAGACTGCAGATACCATCTATTTCAAAATTTGCCTTGTGGATTGTCTGTTTGCTTTTTTGGTTTTGTTTTTTTGTACCAGGGATTGAACCCAGAGGCACTTAATTAGAGCCACATCCCTAGCCCTTTTAATTTTTTAAAATTTATTTTTATTTTTTTTAGTTTTGAGACAGGATCTCACTAAGTTGCTTAGGGTCTCACTAAATTGGTGAGGCTGACTTTGAACTTGTCATACTCATGCCTCTGCCTCTTGAGCTCCTGGGATTACAGGTGTGCTATCTTTATAATGTCTCACTGAGGGAAGGAAGATCAAGTCAAACTGTAGGGACAGTTGTTTACCTCACAGGTCCTGTTCACAAATATATTCTTTACCCAACATTGTTGTTGGAGCACATCCTACAGGGAAACTTTAGATCTTATTGCTTGCCCTGTTTTATTGACTATCTACCCTACTTTTTTGACTTGTTCACATTTCCAACATTTCATGTACAGAAAACCCCAAATGCACCACACACTACCTGCCTTCTTAGGGATAAGTTGAAAATTATTTTCCTCATCCCTATAGAAAATTATTGGGCTCTCCCCTGTACCTCTCTTGCCCATCTTTTTTTTTTGGGGGGGAGGGGCGGTACTGGGGATTGAACTCAGGGACACTCAACTACTAAGCCACATACCCAGTCCTGTATTATTTTTTGATTACTCTATAGAGTTCTCCAGCTGTTTTGAGCTATGAAGAGGTAGGATCCATTGCAAGTAGAATAGCTGGGGCAGCCTTTAGGATTATTTGAAGGCTCATTGACATGTCAGGCATGACTTAGGACAGCTATTGGTTACTTTGCTGCAATGGAAACAGATCATTTTGCTTCCAGCTGTGTGATTTAAGGAGTCAGAACATGGAACCACATTTTTTTAAAGCAAGTGGGAGTTCCCTACAGTCACAGAATACTGAGTATTTATTTTGTTTCTTGAGAATAAATTAGTGACAGAGGATGGTCAGAATTTGCCTGGGGATTTTAGGGATAGAAATTGAAATAACAATGGGTATTGTAACAGGAAATGCAGGTGTGTTCGCCACACTGTTCTGGCTCAGTGGGAGTTTCATACCTGGTTCTATCAAGTAACATTTTTGCTAGATATGGAGGATTTCTATTTGAAAACCACTACCTAAGTTGCCTGGATAGTAAGTGTCAGTCAGCTTTTCCTTTTTATGATCAAATTACTTGACAAGAACAGCTCAGAGGAGGAAAAGTTTATTTTGGCTCAAGGTTTCAGAAGTCTCAGTCCACGGTTGGTCTACTCCATGGCTCTAGGCCGGACCTGAGGCAGAGAATATAATGGTGAAAGATTGAAGGGAGGAATGTTGCTCGGCAGTCAGGAGAGAGAGAGAGAGAGAGAGAGAGAGAGAGCATGCAAGGGAGGAGCCAGGAGTAGGATATAGTCTCCAAGGTCTTACTTCCTCTAGCCATACCCCACCTGCCTACCATTATCACCCAATAGTCCATTCAAATTATTAATCTATCAAACAGATTAATCCACTCATGTGGTTAGAGCCCTCATGATTCAATCATTTCCTAAAAGCCTTACCTCCAGATACTGCCACATTGGCTTTAATACATGAGCCTTTGGGAGACATTCCAGAGGCAAGCCATAACAGTAAGTGTTCTGGTTTCTCAAGACGAGTTGCACAAAGGGTTAAATGGGTCTGAATAAAGTCTTAGGGAAAAATGAGAATCACTTTAGACCATCATTGATTGATGATTGGGTGATGTGTTAGATACCATCATAGGGTGATTCTCATCAGGGTGATGAGAAGAAAATGAACATAGCTACTCAAGTCAGGTGGTGCTCAGCGATCACAGGAATGGAAAAGGAAATACATACGGGCACTGAGCCAGTTGTTTTCTTGTGGCTCCTTTGGGCTGATGGCTGAGAGTACTATAACCAACTTCAGCAATCTCTCCCTATTCTAATCTAACCTGTTCTCTCCCGATAATTCCTCTCTCTTCTCAGTCCTGATATCTTAACTTAATGTGGAGAAAGAAAATAAACCTTAATCATTTATTTTTACAAATCTTTTCTGAATTACTCTTAGACGGCCATTCTTCTTGAAATTCAAGACTCAACGGCTTTCATGCCTTTCTTCCCTCGTTCTATGCTCATGCCCTCCTTTGAGGCACAGTGATCTCTTTGCACTGCAGGGCTGGGGTCACAGGGCTCATGTGAAGAAATTAAGTGAGGAGTGAGGAGGAAGCAGAGGGGAGAAGGCAGTGGATCAGAGTTCCAAATGTTCTCTTGCTCTACAGCGGTTTCATTTGCTGGTTAAGATGCTCTGCACAGAACACTGCCAAACCCTTTACCAGGCATCTTATTTAACTTTCATAAACACCTTGTGGAAAAGATACTATTTTCTGATTTATTAGATGAAGCAAAGGAAGCCCAAAGGGTTAAGTAACATTTACAATCATCTGAGCTGGTAAGTGGTGGTATTGGCATTCAAACTCAGGACTCTCTTAACTTCCAGACCCATTTGCTTAACCACTCAGTCACTACCCCTATTGTCAGCCCAGAGAGATGCCTTTTGAGCAAACAATGCAGTGCCTCCTGCCTTCCTTCATTTCTGTATTTCCAACACCAGGTTAAATGGAGTGCACATACAAATTGGTGTTGTGGGGTGAACATTCCTTTTGGCTTAGACCTGGACTATGTGCTAAGGGTGCACGAATTGCTGGAATGTTAAGAGGTCAGGCTTCTTTTTGCTGTCTGAGCCAATACAGAGGCGTCAGCTTTTATTTTATCTACTAGGGGTGTCTCCTACAGAAGCCCCAGGGACCTGCAGGCGCCCAGCCTGCATCTGGCACTGTCCTTCCTTCAGGCTGTGCAAAACAGCAAGCAATTGTTTTCTTCCCTTTCACTCACGACTCTCTCTGCTTTCACCTGGGCCTCCTTCTAGTAAATCCTATTCTTCCATTTTCCTCTGGATGGCTACTCTGGCCCAATGCCATCTCCACAGGAAAACAAGAAGCCTTCCTTTCTGGGATAAGAGATTTCTCATTCCCCACTGTAGCTCCCTCAGTAGATAAAGATTTTTGGCATATTTTCAAGGATGTTGCAGCTAAATTATCCACCTCTGTGCTTTCTTCCATTCACTTTTATGACATTTCTTCCATTCTTCATTGTTCCTGGTGACTTTGTTGGTGACAAAAGATACCCTCCATTTACATTTGAAAAAAGGTAGCAGGCTGCTGTTACAAAGCCAGAACAATAGCCACTGAAGCTCAGCTTCAGTCCCACTTACTCAGTTGAATAGTCATTTAATATTTTAATAAAATAAAGACCTCTTTTAGTACCTGCTGCTGGGTCTGTGAAGTTTATGATACATCTTTTACATTCATTTCCATGTTTAAATTCTAATATTTTCCTTCTCACCCCAGAGCAGCTTAATACACTGTAGGGAACACTTTCCCTTGATGATGAAAACAATATTTTTAAGGTAAGTGGGACTTTTAGTTTAAATATAACCAAGGGACTTGTTAAGGAACGTGCTCAGTGTCCTAGTACCTGATTTCTAACTTCTAAACCACTATTGCATGTCCCTGAGACTAAAATGTTGTTCTTTGATCATTTCTGGGGGCCAGGAAGGGGAAGTAAACCATTTATATAAGGTTAATAAAAATCAGTAACACCTGCTATCTAACCCCCTCACCCCCACAGTCTTCTGTGAAGACACTACCTTGGTGAAGTTATATGCTACAGAATCTCACCTTCAAGGCTTAGTGTCTGAAGCCCGATTCATCCTTCTTTGGACAGAAGCATTACGTCTCAAAGACAAATTTATACTAACTTAGGCTAATTAAGATTGCTTCATAAATTCCCAGAGTCAGTTTATCAATTCAGAAAAAGAATTGTAATTATTATTTCCCCTAGAATACTTACATGGCAAGAACCAGCATACACATTCTCTGTAAGAAGACCTGTACATGAAACTAAATTTTAACCAGAAAATTGTATGTTGACCGTGGAATCCATCTAAAGGGGATTAAATGGATTCGAACATTAGGCTAAGATTATCCGACACGGGTGTTCTTTCACCCTGGCTATGTTTCTGGGATCATTATGGTTTACAAAGTTTTCAGAGGATTAGGATACATCTCATACCTAAGATTAGGGCCAGCTATTTGGATTCTTTAATTTTTTAGTTGTTGATAGACCCATATTTTATTTATTTACATGCAGTGGTGAGAATTAAACCCAGTGCCTCACACATGCTAGGCAAGTGCTCTACTGCTAAGCCCCAGCCCCAGTCCCAGCCCCAGCTATTTGGATTTCATTTTTCAAAAACTTTCTGTGTGCTGGGCATGGTGGTGCATGCCTGTCATCCCAGCAACATGGGAGGCTGAGGCAGGAGGATCGTGCATTCAAAGCCAGCCTCAGCAATTTAGTTAGGCTTTAACTAATTTAGTGAGACCTTGTCTCAAAATACAGTATAAAAAGGGATGGGGATTCGGCTCAGTGATTAAGCACCCTTGGGTTCAAATGCTCTTACAGAAAACAAGCAAATAAAAAACCTTTCTATGGGATTCCTTGTTTGGCCAGGGTTGAGACCATGGACCTGGCACATTTGTCTTCACAATAGGAATGATTTTACAATGGTTCTGTATTTCTCAAGTCAGAATACTGGGCAAGACTCTACTGGGTGGTGCTTGGAAATACAACAGGACTTACATTGGTTACTTTCCATCATCTGGCATTATAAGGACATTCAATTCTCTTTTCAGATTGGCTTTGGCATCTGGACAAATACTTGCTGTCACTCATCCTTTTAATTTCAGATAACTTTACCCACCTCCACCCTTATCTAGATTACTGATCAAACAATGGAATCTTCTAAGCATATGCAGCCTTGATTTTTTTTCTTTGCAAGTTCTGAGATATCCCTATTATTTTGATTCCATATTCTACTTTTTTTCATCCAAGATAAACAAAATAAATTAGTGGGTAAAGGGAGACTTATCTTCCTCTACCATATACATTTATGCAGCGTAAAGCTATTTCATGGAAATATGTATTTGTTGCCATCAGGACCACAACCAGAGGTGAGGGACCGTTTCCCCAAACTGTAACCAAATGATTTTTCTTAAGCATAAATTTGGTCATGTCAGTCCCCTTCAAAGAATTCCTGAAGCTATTGTGCATAAGTCTAAACTCTGAAACCTGTTTCCAAGACAGCAGGGGTATTATCTATGTTGTTACTTGCTTCTCCTGTCTTAATGCTCTATCACCTCCGTGGTCATGCTTCAGCCATTTCTGGACTTGTTTCAGTTTCTTGAATGTGTGGCTCTTACATTTTTCTCTGCCTAGGACCTTCATCATCTTCTTCTTCACCAATTAGCTTGTCCTTTCTGGTTCAGTGCTTCTCTTGTGAATATTCCCTAATATCCTCATTTGGTTTGGAAATGTAAAACTTTGAGTTCCATAGTTCCCTCATTTCCATGATCACAACTCATATCATGTTTTTAAGCATTCCTCGGCGACTTGCCATTGCTTTTGGGGATAAAGTCCAAATTTAGCTCAGTACTTCATCAACCACTTGGGATCTCCTTCTTCTACTTTTTGGACTGTTCTTTCTCAATACCTTTGTTTCAGCTACTCTTGGTTACCTCTTAGCCATCTATAACTGCCTTCATTTTAAAATCAACACATTAGGAACGTATCTTGGCCTTTTACATTGAATTTGTATTATGATTAAGATTAAATGTTCGATTTTTACTAATTGCTACAGACAAAAATAGAGGTATGATATTTTTAAGGTGGATCTAGTTTGAAAATTTTAAGATATCCTCTTTGAATACAGCTGAGTTTAATTCCTACAGGCAGCCACTCTTGTTAATCACAGAAGGCTACCCCCAACTGTGTCTTTGGTAAACTCAATAAAGGGGAAAGAACCCTTTTGAAAGCCCAAGGTCTCAAATGATCACATTTCCCAGGCTTAATTGGAAGGAGAGAGATGCACATGCTTTTCTTCTTAGTATGATAGATGAATAGAAGCAAATATCCGTTCAATCAACCTTGGTTATTTTCATCTTCCTTTATATGGTGACAACAACTGTGTTTTCTTATGGTGAGATATCTCTCTCTGTGCATGGGATTCTGAGGGTTCTAAACTCATTCCCTCAGCTCAGAGTGAGTAAGCAGTCCAGATTTGGTCACTCAATGTATCCTATTCCCTGTCCATTGTGATAATGTGCTTGAAGGGTGAGCACATGACCTAATTTGGCTCAATGAGAGACTTTTGTTAGAATTCCCGGAAAACCACATAGTATTTGCCCTAGAGTTGCTAATTTATGCAGCTATAAACCTAAAGCTGCTGGTGGCCATCTTTACTGCTTAGGTAGGGGGAATCCTCCTGAGAGCAAAGCCAACACAGAGCAAAGCACAGACAAAAGACAGAGACAGATGTTGGATGATATCTCCTGAGTCCTTGATTGAGCTAGGCCTGAATTTGAACCTTTCACTTCAATGTTTAACTAAAAAATGTGGCCCTGGAAACCCTTAGGATCTCCCTCTCTTTGCAGGTTTCTGCAAAGTTAAAATTATTTTCACAATAACAAAATGTTATTTGTCTTTTTCACTGTCATTATCTCAAGAGGATACAGCAAAATTGCAGGGGCTAACTTTGTATGATATTGCAGTAGATTGAATGTAAAAGCAGATATGAGGACACAACTATCTTCTATTAGTCCAGGCATTAAGGAGATTTATAAAAATTTAAAATGATAGCACACTTCTGACTTTTTTCTTTTGAGGATAGTGTTAATTTTTAAATAAAAATAAGCTAATATCTAAGCATGTAATGAGTTTATAATTGTTATCTTAAAATGAATACATGGTGGTGTTTAAGAGCACAGGCTGTGAATTACAGAGGTTTGAATTAGCATCCTAGAAGCTGTAAGCTTCCTGGGTGATCATGAACATTGTTTCACTTCTTCCTGGGTTCCTCATTTGCACATGGAGATAATAATAGTACTAAAACCATGGGATTGCTGGGAGGATTAAATTAGATAATTTACCAAAAGCACCTGGGATCGTGTCTGACAAATAATAAGCACCAATAAATATTGGCTATTATGAAGTAGAGCGGTATCTAAAGGGGGTGCTTCATGAAACACACATAGCATGATTTGTTAATATTTAATGAGTGAAAAACTGTTAATGGGAGTTGGTAAGTTCAGGTCTTGCAGCAGGAGCACCTGGGAAAATCCAGAGAAGAGAGGAGTGGGGAACTGATGTAGACATCCATGAGGACCTTGGACATCCAAGAGTAAATTAAAAAAAGCAGGCACAGGAAGCAAAGTGGGCTGGGGAGGCTGATGGTGACAAGCTTCGCCTTCTTCCTAATTTTGGTGTATGAACAACACAAACTGAATCTCCCGAGCTATAAACAATGAGAATAAACTTCTTAAAAAATACAACTGAATTTTATGAGTCATATGTCTCTCTTGATGATATTTGGAGAGATCTAGGGTCCAGACGTGATTGCTCCCACAGAATGCATGCATCTCTATCTTTGCTGGTGTAGCAGCAAGCCTGCTGGTCCCACTCAGGGAGGGGGTGGGCATCCAGGCTGGCTGTCCCTGACTAGCTTACAAATCACAAGCACTCTAACACCACCTCCACAATAAAGGGTGCAAGTGACCCAAAATCCTCGAGCAAAGAGTTAGACAAATACCAACAAAAATATTAATATTAATTTATATTAATTTTTATATTAACATTTAATATTAATATTGATTTTAATATTAATATTGATCACTGATGACAAGATAACTCTTTTTTTTGGTATAAGCTCATACTCCAAAGGTGATTCCCTGAGTTATAAAATATTCCCAAATGAATGACACATGCTTAGCCCTGGCATAGTAGCTCTCACCCTAGAGACAACTTAGTCAACTGGAGTTATATTTGGTTGCAGAAAGTTGGGACAAAATCTAAGGACAGACAGTATTGACAACGATTTAAAAGTGTTGAAAGTCAGAACTTCCCCAAAGGAATCTTTTTACAACTCTATTCATATCACAGTCTATATAATAGTGCCCTAGAGTTACGCAGTACATGCACTATGTGATCTTTTTTGGCAGCATTTGAAATTCCAAACTGAAAACATCACAAATCTAATTGAACCCTTGTTATGTGCCAATTACTTTAATATAGACAGTCTAAATTTATTAAGTCTGACTTTTTTTTTTTTTTTTTTTTGGTACTGGGGATTGAACCCTGGAGTGCTCTATCACCAAGCCACATCCCCAGCCTTTTAAATTTTTTATTTTTTATTTTGAGAAAGGGTCTCGATAAGTTGTTTAGGGCCTTGCTAAGTTGCGGAGGTTGGCTTTGAACTTACAATCCTCTTGCCTCAGCCTCCCAAGTTGCTGGGATTTCAGGCATGTGCCACTGTACCCAGCTCAAGACTCATTCTTGATTCTCTCTTTCCTTTATCTTATCTCCAACTCAATAGCTAGCGCTGTCAGCTTAACTTTTAAAGTATAATTTGAGTAGCCCTAATCCAAAAATCCAAAATGCAAAACTTTTTGAACACTGACATGAGGCTACAATTAGAAAATTACTCACTTGACCTCAAGTGGAGGGTTGCAATCAAAACAGAGGTGCACTAAAAATATTACCTAAATTACCCCAGGCTATGTGTATAAGAAGTATATAAAACATAAATGAATTTCTAATTTATACTTGTGTCCCATCTCTAAGACAGCTCATTATGCATATGCAAATATTCTAAAGTCTGAAAAAAAATCTGGTCTGAAGCACTTCTGGTCTCAAGCATTTCAGATAAAGAATTCTCAATGTGTTTAACGTGAGTCTGATCACAGCTTAGCACCTGCTCTGCTACCACCTTAGGCCAAAGCCCCATCATCCCTCACCCAGAGGATCTTACCAGATTCCTAACTCAACCACCTGCTTCTACCACCTGCCAGAGTGCTGTTTGAAAAATGTAAGTCAGATTATGTCACTTGCCTACTTAGGATCCTCCAGGGGCTTTCCATCACTTCAAATAAGATGCAACCTGCTTAAGATGGCCTGTGAGGCCCTATGCCATGTGGTTTCCACTGCCTCTCTTTCAGATACCAGCTTCTCATTCTCCCTCTGCTTCCTGTACTCTGGCCATACGAGGCATTTGGCTGTCTCTGAAAACCTTCATATTTCTTTCTTTCTTGGGATCTTTGCACTTGCTGCTATCTCCTGCTGGAATGTTCTTCCCCCAGATTAAATATCTTCCTCTCTTTTATCATTTTTTAAAGTTAAATATCAGTTTCTCAGAAATGCTTGCCCCAATGGCTATATCTGCAATATCTTGCACAATGAAATGCGATCATTCACTATTCCCTCAATACACTTCGTTGAAGTACTTACCATAATCTGAAATGTTTTTATTTATTTATGGGTTTACTTATTGTTTATTGCCCCCACTGTGATACAAGCCTCTTCAAGGAAGGGATTTTGTCTTGTTCGCTGCTTTTCCTTTCCTTCTTAGTAGTTCTTAGCACACAGTAGGCACTCAGTAAATGTTCATTGAATAAATGCTCAATAAATTTCATCCTGAGAGTAGGGTTCTCTGGGGTTTAATCTCTGGAACAGGAACACTTAGCATCAGAAACAACTGGGAAACTGTTAGAAATGCAAATTCTTGATTTCTAACTCAGACCTACTTAATCAAAAACACACAGAGCAGGCCCCAGCAGTCAGTGTTCTAAGAAGTTCTTCTAGGAATTCTGATACATGCTCAAATTTGAGAACCACTGCCTTAAAACCAACATGGATGTGTTAGTCAGATTTATGTCACTGTGACCAAAATGCCTGACAAGAACAACTTAGAGGAAGAAAGATTTACTCTGGCTCATGATTTCAGAGGTCTCAATTCATGGTCAGCCAACTCCATTGCACTGGGCCTGAACATCACAGTGAAAGGGCATGGTGAAGGAAAGTTGCTCTGTTCATGACAGTTGAGAAGGCAAAGAGAAAAAGAGGAGAGGGCTGGGGAAACCCTTTGGGGGCACACCCCCAGTGACCTACTTCCTCCAATTAGATCCCACCTCCTAGTAGTCCATTCAGCTATTTTGTCAGAGCCCTTATTGCCTAAAACCCTCACCTCTGAACCTTGCTGAATTGGGGACCAAATCCAAACCATAACAGTATAAAACATCAGGTTTGTTGTACAGATAAGAATGTTCCATTTTAGAAAGGTAATGTAGTTTGCACAACTTAGAAAGAACTAGTATTTATTACCTATTGTCCCCTCATTAAGCACTATCAGTATCAGTAACATTCGCAATTGCATTGTTATACATTATGTACTAGGTGCTACGTTTAATCTTTACAATAATTCTGTGCAGTGGGTATTAATGCTTCTATGGTTTATGTAAAGTTATTAAGGCTTAGACAGTTAAGTAATTCATCAAAGATCATTCAGCAGGCAAGAGACAAAAAGATATGCTTTCCTGCTTGTTTCTTTCCTTTTTTTCAAGGAGATCTAACTAAGGACAGATCACTGATGTGGCAGAAGATATGTAAGGAAAACACATTTGGCATTTTCTGAAACAAATGCCAAGTTTCCACATTTGGAAATGATGACTAGTGGGTCTTGACATCAAGGGAACCCTCAAAAGGGGAAGAAGATGCTCTTTCAGCTTGGTATCTTCAACTTAGAGATACTGGCCCAAACTGACCTTGATGAGTCTTACCTTCTTCCACCTTGGAAACAAGGGCTATGTAGACTTCTGGGTGTGAGCTGGCACAGCCTGGCTTGAGCACCAGGAAGTATGAATAATTGTGGGCTCAGCAATCACATGGGCCCCACAGACCTCATGGAAGAGAACTGACATTTGATGGAGATGGAGAAGATGATGATGGAGATATATAAATATATATACTTCTGAAGTCAAGTCACAGTTGTTCTTAGAACTGCACACCCTGAACACACAGAGACAAAACCCCAAACAGCAAACTCCTAAAATTATGCTCCAGCAATCTGGTCAATTTCACCATGAATATTGATGGGAAGATTACGTCAACTGGCCTTTCAATTCCTTGCTCTGTTTTAGTTTTTTATAATAACATCAATCCTTTTACCATTTTTCAGTTATTTTATAGTGTAAAGGCAAGAATTCATGGAACAAATACGCTCTTAAGTCTCTAATATGGCCCGAAAGATTGTTGTATTAGTTTCCACTTCAAGTTGATATCTTCATAGATGTGTAGTTAAGCTGAAAGGATTTTCAAAATATCCAGGATATTGCTGTTGATGTTTTGCTTTGTGGTGGCTGTTGGTTTAGAATCTAAGGGTTAAAGACAAGTGGACTTCAGGAAAGCAAAGCCAATGTGCTTTGTGTTATCAGATAAAAGGGATACCATCTGAATCATGTGTGTTACCTGTCCTAATTCAACACCTGGCATGTAGGAGATGTCTAATAAATCTGTATGAAATGAATGTTTAGATGATAGACATACAATAGGAAATTAATCAACATTTTTGATTGGGTCACAGAAGGAAGATAAGAAAGACTCTCAGTGTACCTGTCATATGGCAGGCACTAAATAAACATTTCTTGATTTAGAAAGTAATACCAAGAGCCACAGTGAATGTCAGAAAAGGTTTGAACAGATGCTTGGCACTTAGTAGGCAGCCAAAGAATGATACCAGAACAAACAAGGAGTCATACTTTCTGCCACACAAATGATATCTGCAGAATATACTAGAAAGACCCTGGGCTGTGTTTACAGCAGCACAATCAACAACAGCCGAACTATGGAACCAGTCTAGGTGTCCATTAATGGATGAATGGGTGAGGGAAATATGGTACATATACACAAAAGAGTTTTACTCAGCCATAAACAAGAATGAAATCATGTCATGTGCAGGAAAATGGATGGAACTTGAGAGATTTAGATATGAAGTGTCCCCCAAAAGCTCATATGTGAGATAATACAAGAATGTTTAGAGGTGAAATGATCAGATTATGAGAGTCATAATCTAATCAATAGATTAATTCACTAATATAGATTAATAGGGTAGTAACTGTAGGCCAGCAGGGTATGTATGGTAGGAGGAGGTAGGTCACTGGGGATGTGACCTTTGGGGTTTATATTTTGTCCCTGGTAAGCAGAGCTCTCTCTCTACTTCCTGTTTGCTAGGTCCTGTGCTGCTTCCCTCTGTCCTGCCCATCCACCCTGATGTTCTGACTCATCTCAGATCCAGAGCAATGGAGTTAGTCGACCATGAACTCAACCTCTGAAACCATGAGTCAAAATAAACTTTTCCTTCTCTAATTATTCTTGTCAGGTCTTTGGGTCACAATGATGCAAAAACTTAACTAAAACATATTACATTAAGCCAAATAAGCGGAACTCGGTAAGTCTAGGATTGTATGTCTTCTTGCATATGTGGAAACTAGAAAGGAAAAAGGAAAAGAAAAGGAGTGGCTGTGAAGGGGACCAAGGGCTCTCATGAAAATCAGAGAGATCACCAAAGTAGAGGAAAGGGACTGGGGAAGGGAGGAGGGGAAGGAAAGGGGAATTAGGGAATCCTATGGGCCAAATTATACTGTGTGTGTGTGTGTGTGTGTGTGCGTGTGTGTGTGTGTATGAATATATAATGATGAATCCCTCCATTATGGATAATTATGATGTGGCAATGTAATTATAGAAAAAATATTCAAGATAAAAGAAATAGAAGGAAAGACCCTGGACTCCTTCTTGAGAGCAGGATCCTTGTGTTTGGATCATGCCTTTTTAAGGATGTCTCCAGGTCTTCCATAGCATTAACAGAAACTTTGGCTGTTCATTTGTGCAGTAACAGCTTCATTTCTTTTCTCACCACTTCTCAGAGGCACACAGACACTCATTTGTCCAAAGTCACACATTAAGACAAGGGTACAGTCCAGGCTTCTGAGATGTCCACACTCATTAGAGCCACATGAAAAGTCATCCCCCCACCCCCAATGTCTAAAGCACGGCTCTCTTTGCACATGTAGGTTCACGGCGTCAGCCCACACACTGGAGTTCTGACACATTTAGTGTCATGAATCTGTGACATCATGAATTTTTCTAGACATCTCTCTTCACTACCCAGACACCAAGTCCATATGACTTTGCTTGGAGGGCTATTGTGAAGAAACTTTTCTGGGAAAGAATGTCATTTCACCTGTACCTGGTGTTTTCCTTTAACACCAAGGTGCCATTGAGCTTTCTTTGTTTCTCAGTTTCTTTTTCTGTAGGACACCATTAATAAGAATACCTATTCTGTAGGACTGTTGTAGGTAAAAAGTATTATGGTACAGAGCCAGTGGTGCATGCCTGTAATCCCAGCTACTCAGGAGCCTGAGGCGGGAGGATTTCAAGATCAAGGCCAGCCTGGACAACTTAACTAGACCCCGTCTCAAAATAAGAAATGAAAAGGGCTGGGGATGTAGCACAGTAGTAGAGCATCCCTGGTTTCATACCCCAGTACTAGAGGGGATGGGGGAGTTATGGTGCAGAAAGCATTTAAGACCACTCATCGGAAGCTCTCAGGAAATCTATCTTTTCTTAGCACAGAAGTCAAGCTTGGGACCTCTCAAAGATCGGGGCATCCCCTATCCTGCAAAGTGGCCTGGATTGGAGAGAAGGAATGTCAATAAGGGAATGTCCTGCAGGGGATCTCTGTATGCCTGTGCTTCTTCAAACTGTGTGCACAACACTTCCCAAATAGTTCTAGGGCTCCGCATCAGACTTCAGGTTAGCAAAACCTTTCTGATGCTGCTTACGAACAGCAAAAGAAAACCATGGATCAGTAAAATCTTCCATTTTTCAACACAGTGGTTGTGTTTGTCTTTTTTTTTTTTTTTTTTTTTAGATTTAGCCTTAGCCCCTGAGGCAAGAAGGGCAGGTGACATTGCTTCCATTCTTCAGACATGAAAACGGAGTTTCAGGGAGTTAAGTAACTCGCCCTAGGTCATGTGGCTTGTGGTCTCTGAGCCAGGATACAAATCCGTGTTTCCTTGACTCCCTTGGCTGCCTCATGGAGAAACCTTCATCTAACCTCTCCCAGCACAGAGAGTTGTATTTTTACATAAGCCAATTTTAGTCACCAATCAATGGGTGGTAAAAATACTAGTGAGGGAGGTCATCCACCTTGGTGGCTGCTTCTAAGGCCTGGAAATGTGTGGGAGGCAGAGGGAGAGGGTGGAATGACATTTGGCCCCCCTCATATTGAGAGTGGAGGAGGTGGGAGCCATTGGGACAAGTCAAGCGTAAAGGAAGAACGAGACTTTCAAGCAGGGCCTCTATAAACACAGCCTTGGCAGAGGGAAGGTTGCCTACAAGGGCATACTGAGGGTTCCTTGAGTTTTCGAGGGTGAGGACTGAGTCACCACAGAAACACCATCACTTTCCCTCCCCCAGGGTCCTGTGAACTGAAGTGTGACTCTAAAATAACGTGACTGATGCTTTACATTCCTGAGCTATTCACACAGCCCCAGAAGGATTGCCAAATTCAGAGATCCACTTGCTCACACCTTCTTCATTTTGGCTTTTGAGTTTTCAAATGACTATTTTAATCTCAACTTGCAAGTCCAGTGTTCTTCCAACCTGGAAGCAGATAACTTGATCTTTAACTTACAGACAACTCATCTCTTACCTACTCAGAAATTCATATGTAAAATTCTAACTGCTTTGAGGCATGGTGGCACACATGGCATGTCACCTCACCGACTTGGGAGGCTGAGGCAGGAGGATTGCAAGTTCAAAGCCAGTCTCAGTAACTTAGTAAGGCCCTAAGTAATTTGGCGGGATTCTATCTCAAAATAAAAATAAAAAAAGAAAAAGAAAAAAAGGGCAGGTGATGTAGTTCAGTGGTTAAGCGACCCTGGGTTCAATCCCTGGCACAAAACAAACAAACAAACAACAACAAAAACACCTGCCATTTACTGAGGATCCAACATAAAAGAGGCTTAAATGTCTTAAAAAAATAACTTAAATAAGAAGATAGGGAAGGGAATATTGGTTAACTCATAGGCTTCAGTCATCAGCTTCCCTTTCTCTATTGTTGTCTTTAGAGGGTTGGTTTCATCTTTAGACTCCTGTGTTTATGGTCCCAAGAAAGCCACCATAGTCCCAGGCTTCAAGCTCTTAAATGCACCAAAGGCTAAAAGAGAGGTCTTTCTCTTTGTGAGGTTTTTATATTTTTAATCAGAGAATAAAAGCCTTTCTACCAGTCTTCTGGCAGACATCCAGGGAAGGATTCCTTTTTTTTGTTCAAATTCTGTCTTGCCTTTAGCTCAATGTATGTTGACAGGAATGGAATTACTATCACCAGCTTAGACTAATGAAGACTCATCCTCTGAGCTGATAGGGGGGAACGGGATCCACTAGCACATTTCTGTCCAGTGGGAATACCCAAAACTAAATAAGAGATCAATGGCAAGAAGGGACGAAGGGGAAAGGCTGTTAGGTAAGAGACAAGGAATGTCTTCTATAATTACTATCTGTGACTACTATGAAAATAAAATGAAATACATGTAATACTGTGCCTGTGTCCTACAGGTAGTAAGTCTCAATAAATGTTAAATTTGAATCTTCCCTGATTCCTCACCCTGACCTTCCATACATGGATTGAACCCAGTGATGCTTTACCCCTGAGTTATACCCCTTACTCTTTTTACATTTTTATTTTGAGACAGGGTCTTGCTAAGTTGCTGAATCTAACCTTAAACTTGTGCTCCTCCTGCCTTAGCCTCCCAAAGAGCTGGTAGTATAGGTACATGTCACGGTTTCCAGCCTCTGCCATGATTTTTATTCCTTTCTCCACTTGGTACTTCTCAGACTGGCTCACAGCCTTAACCCGTGTCCCCTCTATTCAGAATTCAACACTCCCCACAGACTAGGGCCCTTCTCAGAAGTCAAGTTTATAATGAAGTCTCCCCTGAGTTCTGGGTCTTTCAGGATATCTGCTTCTTATTTATGGTTTTATCACATTTGGTCTCGTACTTGTGTGTTGCCTGAGATCTTTCTAGATTGTGAGGTCCTGGAGGTCAGACCAAGTCTCATTAATCCCTAAATCCTCTGCATGATCCTCTAGCAGGCATGACATATAAGAGGCACACAGGAAATAGCTGTGGAATTAAATTTAATGGAGTTTGTCCAAAACTGCTACCCAGGAATTCCAGTATAGGACAGAGCTTACAACACACTCATTTTCTTGTTTTAGATTTCATTTTTAAAATTTGTTCTAATTAGTTATACATGAAAATAGAATGCATTTTGACACTTCATAAATAAATGGAGTATGACTTTTCATTCTGATTGTACATGTTATAGAATCACACAGGTCATGCAATCATATATGTACATAGGGTAACAATGTCCAATTCATTCTATATCCTTCCTACCCCCATACTCCCTCCCCTCCCTTCACTCTCCTCTGCCTAATCTGAAGTACTTTTCCCTAGTGTCCCCTACCCTTATTGTGAATTAGCATTCACCTATCAGAGAAAACATTTGGTCTTTGGTTTTTTGGGATTGGCTTATTTCACTTAGCATGTAATTCTCCAGCCCCATCCATTTACCTGCAAATGCCATCATTTCATTCTTCATTTAAGGCTGAGAAATATTCTAGTGTGTATATAAACCACATTTTCCTTATTCATTCATTTGTTGAAGGGCATCTATCATAATATAGTGATGTGGCCACATACTATGTAGCATACTATAGTGACATGGCCGTATCAATTTTTATAGCAGTTCGACTCACAGCACACCCATTTTTAAATGTGGTGAAATAGTATAACATGACATTTACCATTTGAACCTTTGTGCGTGTGCGCACAGTTCATTTGCTTTAAGTACATTCTCATTGTCGTACAAGCATTCAAACCATACATCTCCAGAACTTTAAAAATTTCTCAAACTGAGCAATAACTTTCTTTTTCCTCCTTCCTCAAGCCCAACAACCACCTTTCCATTTCCTGGGTCTTTGCATTTGACTCCTTCTCATATCTCATGTAAGAGGAATCCCAATATTTGTTTTTTAATGTCTAGGTTATTTCACTTGGCTTAATGTCCTCAAGGTTTATCTACTTTGTAGTATGTGTCAGAATTTGATTTCTTTTTAAGTCTCATATTCCATTTTATGCATATGCCACATTTTGCTCACTCATTCATTCATTCATTGATGGACCATTGGGTCGTTTTTACTTCTTGACAATTATGGATAATATTGCTATGAATTTTGATATACAGATACCTATTTAAGTCTCTGCTTTCAATTTTTTTTGTGTGTGTGTATATGCCCAGTGTGGAATTGCTGGATTATACAGTCCTATGTTTAATGTTTTTGAGGAAATGTCATACTGTTTGCCAAAGTGGCTACACCATCGGCACATTTTTTGACTTGCATGATGGTAGCAAATCTCAGACCTTGGAGGATGTCTGTAATTTTTAACATCAACCAGATGTCATGGCAGTCCTTGTTTGTCATAATCAATCCAACCTACAATGAGAGAGATTTCAGGGAAAAGATGTGAGGCAGATCAGCATCACTTAAAATCAGGGTTCATTGATTTTAAGTCACACAGACCCACTTTCTCAATGCTGTCACCACTGCTTACTGTGAGACCTTCAGCAAATTACATCATTAAATCTCAGTTTGGTCATCTATAAAAAGGGGATACTAATAGGACCTACCTCATTGTTGTGATAATTAATACCATAGTTCAGGTAAATGCGGTCACTGCAGGGTCTGAAGTATAAACATATAATAAATGTAGTGATTAAATTATATGATAATGAGAATGAACAAAAGATAGGCTCAGATACTGATTTTGAAAAGTATATTTAGAAAGAAGTTTTGAACTGGCTTGATCAACAGTGATACCTGATCAAGTGTTCAGCCACTAAAAGTATTTGCCTTGAGACACAGGTTCATTTGGATCTCCAGTTTTGTCACATGTTGCCTAAGTTAAGACTCTTTTACTTTCTACTAAAAGAAACCCACTCAAACTGTGGTAAGCAAATAGGGATTGCTTTTCGGAATACAGAAGACCTTAATGAACCCAAGAGCAAAGATACAGAAAGGCAGTGTGTGTCTGTCATATCTCACAACCGTTTCTCTCTGGAAATCTGCTCGCATTTATTTATCTCTTCTGAAGAACTAGCTTCCTATACACGATGTGCCCGCTGTCCCTGGACCTTGAGCTTGTTATCCCTACTCTGAAAAACTACATTGTTGAATCTGAATCCCACTCACAGTTCTCAGGAAAATCTGATTGACCCTGGTGGATCAGGTGCTCATCCCAGCATGGGAAAGTTGTTGAAGATATTATAGAACAACATCTTGGTGACCCTTGGAGAAAGGGGATGCATGTGTTTTCTGTAGACCCACCAGCAGATACTCACTATGAAAGATTTTAAAACACTCAGTGTGGCTACTTTTAATCAGTCCCATTTTAACCCATGATCACTTCTTGTCTGCCCAAGGTGGGGGTCTCCATTTCTTTAGTCAAAAATTCTGCTAGAAAATTATGTTAAGGGAAACCTCAGATCAAGTGCCGTGCCCCCCACCACCCCTGTATTTCTTAGTCAAAAAATACTTCATATGTTCTAGATGCCATTCTTTTGAGGAGGACCCAGAGTGCACCCTGGACAGGAGGACTGGTCCTTGGCAGTATACTCAGCAGCGTGGCAGACTCATGACGGATGACCCATTATTACAATTCAGTAGACGTGTTTTGCCAGCACAAAAGAGGAAAAAAACCCGCAAAAGGAGAAGAAGAAGGAAAGGTCTTTAACATTTTGGCCACTGAAGTCTTGTCATCCATCAGGTCTTGGAACTCTGCCACCCACCCACTTGGCCACTGCTGGACCAGAAATGATGAACATAAGTCATTGTGGGTTTTTTGGTTTTACAAAAATAGAAGAAAAGAGATGTGGCTAGAATGTGGCCTGTCTGGGTTTCCAGATACATCTACTAATTCAGGGAGATAAAGGTCCCAGGGTATGCCATTATAAGTGTCAACAGGGGTCCCCCAAATCTCTAGGCTACCAGTCCCCAGAGAACAAAGGAAGATAATTGTGCTTACCTTTATCCTTTTTTATTTTTATAATTTAAAAAACTTTACCAAAATGAATGACTTCATAATTCTCACAGATATAATCACTGAAAATCATTAGGTTCATTTCTCAATTTTTTTCCATAAGTGTATATAAATATAAGTAAAAGCACACTTTTTTCACATAATTATTTCTACCTAAGTGGTTTAATATAGCAATGTAGTTCTGCAATCCTTTTTTCCTTTTTCCGTAACTATATTTAAAGAATTTTCTCCTTTTAGTACCTAGAAGTCTTATCCTTTACAGATCTCACAATTTCCCATTGTTTGGATAAAATTTATTAAGTAACATCTACCTAGGAAGCAAGGGAAGTGTTTAATATTCATATTTTTGTGATTACCTCTTCTTCTTGTGTTCCTCACCAATGCTATTTTATGGGGAACAGATAATTTTTGGATCAAAAACCTACCCCAGTGGCTGCATGGTTATTTTAGAATTAGTATCTTTCTTAGGGATTCACTATAATGCTCAATTATTTTATTATTTCAACTTAAAGAAATCACCTTTCATCTGTAAATTAAATAACAGAATGCTCACAGACCTACGGAAATCTGAGAAGTACCTTCAAGCTGTAGATCTGTGGAGAATCAGGGAACAGAGAGCTCTTCTGTAGTTTCTGCACTGCCTTTCGATTTTTCCCTCTTGTTTGGTTTCCATGGGAATTGGTGGTATGCACAGTGTGCATGCCTGAATATGTGGGGTATGCATGAATGTATGCATGAGAATAAAGGTCCAGGCAAGCACGAACTCCCTAGAGAATATGCTGACCTGTGCAAAGCCCAAGGAGGTGGCCAGGTGGAATTTTGGGGTCACCAGGCAGAAGGACTAGAAATGACCCTCAGAACAAAGCTTGAATGCTATTTCTGTGGCTTTTCTGAATTTGGGAAATTGATTCCTTTGCCAACACAATGATGCTTTGGGTCTCTCTGATTAATTAAATGCCTCTGGGTCCTTCTGTGACAAATGTTGTGACTTCTGCAGAATAAACCATCAAAGAAATCAGGAGATCCTGAAAAATCTCTAATTGTCTCTATTATTCATACATTGTTGGGCCACAAATGTTGGAAAAGAGCTTTAATTTAAGATGGATGCTGGTTGCTAGGGGTGTGGGGTTGGGAGGTGTGATTGGAGAGGAGTGGGTGAGGATTTAGGATGAAGCCAAGGCTTCTTGTTACTGATTTCAGAATACTGTTGTCTGTAGCGATAGAAATGTTAGTCTGTGTTGCTTAGAAGGGCAGCCTATCTTGGAGAAGCTTTTATTCTTCAAGTGCTAATTTAAGCACAGCGTGGTTTCCCGAGTATAAATACAGATTTAGTGTGTACTCTACCCTACTCAATATACGATCACGCATCTGCAAAAGCCACCTTGTTCTCGGTCTCACATGGCTGAGTGCAGACAAGAATGGAGCACATTATGATTTGGATCCCGCCTCCACCCGGGACAAGGATTGTTTTGTAGAAACCAATAGACCTGTACTATCTTTATGATAATAAGAAAAATTCTTTACCTTAAATTGTCCTTTTAATGTATAAAGCCCCTTCAATTCATGATTTTATATGTTCATCTCTGGAATTATCTGGAGGTGGATAGAAATGAATTATATTGTTATAGATTTTTTTTTTTTTTTTTTCTGATGAGGAAAATGAGCTCAGGAATAGGAAGCAGCAGTCAAGTATCATGATGATTAGTAGCCTGGAGTCTGCGGTCAAGCAGAACTAGGTTCAAATTCAAGATTCACCCTTGATGGCCTAGATGACCTTGGGCAACTTGTTGAATTTTTCTGCCCTTTTGTTCTCTTTTGTATAATGCAAGAAGAGTCATTTCTATCCTGTAGAGATTATCAGAAGGCCTAGTCATCGCTCAGTACAGCGCTTAGCACATAGGATGTCCTTGGTAGATGTGAAAATCAAATAACACATTCAAGGACACAAGATGGTAAGTTACAAAATAGGTCTAGGGTATGAATCTGACTCTTAAGCTGAGTGTATCTTTACTACCCCACACAGCACGTCCCAAAGGCTTTCTTGGGGAATTGAATTATTTTTCATTGGAACAAACCAGAATCACCCCTTTGTGGAAGCTGCACATTTGAAATAAACTGATTCTGCCAACTTGGAGCTATTATAGGAAAGAAAAAACATGCTCAAGGTGCTAACACGTTCTGGATCCCTACTATGTGTCAGGTGGTTTTTATAGTTGTACCTAATTTTATGGTCACACGCTTTCTCATAATAAAGACAAGGATCCAAGGCTCGGAAAGTACGTAACCGGCCCAGGGTCACCTGACAGATGATAGGTCTTGAAACTGACTAGCATCAAAGCCATCTTCCTGCTGCTCTAATTAAGGGCCACAAAAAAGGCCCAAGAGACAAATTTGGGCTGAGAAGATGTGGGCTGTATTTGGTTTGCCTGCCTGCTCAAGACTCCTTCTTCAGTCTGACTCCCTGGACTATTTCAGGGCTGCCATGTCATTTCAGTCCCCCTCAAAGAGCTCCGAGGAATATGCAAAAGAAAAAAAGAAACCCAAGGAAATCTATTATTGGCACCAGCCCTTGGTTTGCTATCATGACGTCCATTCTGCAAAGAAGCGTTTATACCCTTATAAGGTTCCCGGCATCAATTTAACTGTGTTATCTCCCAGTAGATGATACAAAGTGCCATCTCAGTAGCATACGGCGGAGAGAAGTGGGGGAGTTTCTTGGCTGGGGAATGAGAGAGAAATTAAAAAGGGCCTACTATGCTGAGTCACTGAGGAGAAGCAGCTTACGATGGACCACATTCAGGCCTGAGCCAAGACACAGCAGCCAGTCAGTTACTGGTTAGGGCTGCTGAGATGTTCCTCATTGGGAACGCATCAAACTGCTGCCAAAAAAAAAGGGGGGGGGAAGACGCCAACATCCTGAACATTTTAAGTTCATCAGTTATATTTTTGTACAGTTAAATCAAGTACAAAAACAGAAAAAAAAGAAAGTCATGTTTCCACCAGCTTTCCTCGAGCCTCCCCCAACACAGGCTCACCAGCCGGATGCCTGACTTCTCCTCGCTTTGTCCCCATAATAATTCATCTAGAATTCGTGAGTGTGGATCACGGGGCCAGGCACTGGGCTCAGAGCACAAAATGCCTCCTCACGCAAAGACCCTACGGGATAGTTCGTGTAACATCCCCATTTTTGATGCTTAGAAATGCCAGGTCTTTTCAGAGATATGTACTTTCTGATCAAAATCAGAATGAGATGCTCTCTGACCCCAGAAATAGAATCCTTCACTGCTTTGCACGTGTACTGCAGTAGTAAAGCTAACAGGGACAAGAAATGTCCCAGTTCAGGCTGACCAAACCTGGCTTCTTATCAGAGTAACCTGGCAAACTCACAACAGAAAAATGAAAATGGCAAACCTCCACAGATTCTGGACTCTTCTGAAAGAGCTTATCTAGAAGGTTTGTGTAGGGCCATGGAAATTTAATTTTTGACTCCTACCCCACCCCAGGTGACTCTAATCAACCCAAGTTGGAAACCACAGATCTCATCTAACCTATTTATTAAAAAGCAACAGCTTAGAGAAATAGAAGTGTTTGCTCATAACACGTTTATCAATTTGGTGGTACACTAGAAATTGATTTCCTGGACCTCTGCCCGCATTCCCATGTCCATCAATTAATTAACAAACCAACAATGTGGTGTGCCAGTCATTCACTCTGAAAACTAGATGATATGCTTTGGTCTGGGCCAGGATAGGGGTTGAGATGTGGAACGGAGACCTTGGGGTCTGGGTTGTTGTCAGTGAGATCCAGACTCATCAGAGTTCTTGGAAGGGGTAGAATTACATTCAACAGTGTTCAATAAACACACCAGATTCTTCGTTCTCAACAAGTAGGATTTGGACAGTTGGGGAATCACGAATCAAATCCAGGGTATTTTCAGAAAGAGACAGAATTGCTAAAAGCATGAGAAAGGGATTGCTGTGTCAGGACATGAAAATATTCCAGTCGGAGGAGCCCACCAGTTAAAGATGAGAAAGTGTAAGATGAGCTCCACAGGAAAATGAATCAGATGAAGGGAACATATAATTTAAACAGACAACCTGCAGTGAGCATCTACCATTTCATTTGCTGCCCAGAATCTGAAGTTCCTTCCCGTAATTGGGGAATTCTATGTAAGTCTATGGAATTGGAAGACACTGGATAATTGCTCTCCTCCCTTCTGGAAACAGCATAGATGTGATGGGCAATGAGATACTCCTAACCAGAGTGTACAAGGAACCAACTGACATCTAGAACTCACCTGGGTGATCAAGTAGGGTGTCCCAGGTTCAGCAGCGCAGAGGTCGATGAACAGGGGCTGTGTTCAGCCCAATCCGACTGTTCCTGAGACGTGCCCTCGGATGTGAGCATGGCCACTCAGATTCCCTAAGCTCCTGCCCCTTGTCCAAACCAAGTTCTCCATCCTTCCCACTGAGTCTGAGAGCCATTCAAGGCCTGGCCAGAAGTTTTCTTTGCTGCTTCACTTAGCTAGAATCAGTTTATACTTTTTTTGCAAGAATGTTAGCTGAGATGCCTTCTAAGCCTTCCAACACCATAGCCTACTGCTCCCCTGCAGGAATTTCTCAACCATTTCTCTATTACCTGTTCCAGTCTTTTTCCTAACAAGAGGCCACTTTTAAATGCTTCATTTTATTTAGTCTTCATATGTAATTTAGTTATCACCTCCAGTTTTTCAACATAAGAAAACTGAAACAAAAACAAAAAACAAAACAAAACAAAACAAAAAGGAAGTAAGGATGCCTGGGTCAAGATCCTCACTGTAATTCTCTTTTCTTGGGGAGCGGGTTCTAGAGACTGAATTCGGGGGCACTTGACTACTAAGCCACATCTCCAGCCCTATTTTGTGTTTTATTTAGAGACAGGGTCTCACTGAGTTGCTTAGCGCCTTACTTTCGCTGAGGCTGGCTTTAAATTTGCATCCTCCTGCCTCAGCCTCCTGAACCGCTGGGATTTACAGGCATGCGCCACCACACCTGGCTTCTCATTGTATTCTTAGCTGTGTGACTTTGGTTGAGTTTTATTACTTCTCTGGGTCATTGCTTGGTTGACTTTGAAAGAGAGACAGTGACCATTTATTTCCCAGGATTGTTGGGAGGATGGAAACATATGGCAAAAATAATCTAGATGTTATGAAACATGCACTGTAATTCATTTTAAGTACACTGTATTTTAAAGGAATAAAATTTTAGCCGAAGAAACAAACAACAAACAAAAATTCTTAAAGGACATCTAGGCCAACATATAAAAATTGTATTATTTTCAACAATATTGGTTTTCAACAACATTGGTTTTCAACTGCATTTTGATTCCAATTCTGTCAATGGTTCCTAATACTGATGGGGTATTTTGCCTGAGTTATGGCTATTTTATTGGAGCACTGGGCTGAAGGCATCTTACCTGAGGCAGAGGGTCTGGTACTAACTTGGGCAGGTTGGGCATGTTCCCTAAACATGTCTGGGAATGGACAGAAAAATTATATCTTTTAATCAGAACCTCCTGAGACCTCGCCTACTGGAAAAAGTAAGGCCATCACGGAGGACCCTTGCTGGAGGTGGTGCCAGGAACTGTACCTGGATGAGAGGCCATGGTTCAGTGGGCAGAAGAGTATTATAATATTCATGGCTTCAAGTTACACTGTCCCCCAATAACATCTATATGTCCAGCTTGCCAACATATGCAAGAAGTAATGTATTGAGCATTTACTATGTGCCAGCCTCCTGATGCTGAACGACAGCAAATGCTGTCCTGGGGTCAGAGGTCTCTTCTGCAGAAATGATCGTGCCACATGCCTGTCTGGGGCCATGGTGCCCATCTGCATTTAGAACCTAAGGGACTAATATTAAACTTGCCCAGAAAGATGGGGGAATTGGCCTTTTCCTTCCCCTCTCCACGTCTGGATGAGGAAACTGGATATTCTCAGGGGAATGGTTTATGGGAAGCTCTTTGTCAGCAACACTTCCTCCCTGTTTCCTTCCCGATGCTCCTCATGCTGCAAGGCCCTCTGAGCCCCTTCCATGAGTCTAATATACAGACTCATCTTCCTTCCACGTTCTGTCTTTATCCCCTTTCTTTCTCTCTTTCCTACTCTGCAATATCTTCCTTTATTTTCACTTTCCATCCACAGACTCTCAGAGCACCTGTAAGTTTCTTCTTTCTTTTTCTTTTTGAATTCTTCCCTTGATGCTGCATTCCTTTCTACCAGCCCTTCTTTAATCTTCCTTTTAAAGTCCTGCTGCTAGAAAGAGTAATCTCCACCCCCTATTGTCTTCCCTCCCTTCTCTCAGCTTCTTTTAACCCTGCCTTCTGGCTCCTGCTCCCACCACCCAACTGACATCTCTCTGCCTCAGTTTATCAGTAGTAATTCAGGGAGATCCCGTCAGCTCTGACCAACCTGCAGGCTGAAGCATCGGACGGTCTCCATAGTATCACCTTCCTTTCCTTCTGGAAGCTTGGTCCTTCTTTTGTTTCCTTGGCACTTCCTCTCATTTTCCTCCAGCTCGATGGTATTCCTTCTTGATATCTGGCACTGTCTTCTTTACTTCTCCTAACCTCTTAAATGTTGATGTTGCCTAAATGTGACAAATGATAGTGACTCAGCAGTCATTAACCCTAAATTTTGCACAACTCTTAGAGATGTATTGTTTTTTTAAAAAAAAAAGACAGTCTTCCATCTTAGATCTGGGCTATACATTATGGTGGGTCTAAACAGGAATATAACCTCATTGTCCTTCATTGGTGATTTGCTTACAAGCCAGGTATAGTCAATAGGACATAAGGACAAATCTGCTACAGGGCTTAGAAGAATATTTTTTTTTTCCATGTGGAAAGACAGAATCTCACAAACTGAAAAACCATCTGTCCTAAATTTATATTCCTGCTTTGATCATGGTTAGTTGACGGCATGGTGTGTAGGCTTGGCAGCCATTTTGAGATGATGAGGCAAAAAGCTGGGGATAAAAAGTCAATGTGCAAAGAGTGACAGAATAGAAAATAGAAAGATCCTGAGTCTTTGATGACAACCCTGAACTCTGAACTTGCTTTAGGAACACCTACCTTCATGAATTTTATTATGTAAGATTGTAAAATGGCTTATTAATGAATTAAGCCCCAGTTAGTTGAATTTGGAACTACTTTTTGGCTATATACATTCTCTTTCTTCTTTCTGTATGTTCTTTCTTTGAACAGTATTATAATATTCATGGCTTCAAGTTATGCTGTCCCCCAATAACATCTATATGTATAGCTTGTCAACATCTGCATGAAGTAACGTATTGAGCATTTACTATGTGCCAGGCACCGTCTAGGCACTTCACACATTTTAGTTCACCTCACAATCCTGTGAGGAGTGTCTCACTTCATGGTGAGGAAACGGAGCCAAAGAGGGTGAACTTGCTCAAAATTCATGGAGCTATTTCAGGTCAAAGTCAGAATTTGACACCGCCGCCCCCCCCACCCCCTGCATTAATCTGACTCCAAAGTCCAAATTCTTAACCATGGTAATCTGCTTCCTACGGCTAGAGTTCAAATGTTAAAAATGTTTCTTTCTATGGCATTTTCATCTTTATTTATTCCGACTTGGTTGGTCATATCTGTTTATTCAGGATGTTTCTTCTATCTCTCTCCTGTAAGCTCCTCAGATTTTGAAAAAAATCTTGTGTGTTTTCTTCTCCATAGTAGAAAGACCCTCTCCGAAATAGTTATTTCTCACAGAATAGTATTTTCAGACCTCTAACCAAACTGTCCATCATCCAGTAGTGTAGACACACTCCAGTTTGATTGAGTCCTTCTTAAAAAGGAGGGTCTCACTGGACCTAACCCTACACACGTGTGTGGCCTGACCAGGGGCCAAAGGGATGATTATATTCCAGAAATTCCAAATAGTGGCGTTTACTAATTATCGACAAATTACCACCCATGGGCTAGACTCCATGCTAGGTATTTTATGTGCACGAAAGCTTCCCCAATTTTCTGCCAATGTACCCTGAAGACAGAGAGTGTGAATATATATTTCCAAGAAACTAGGGGTATAGACCACGCAGAAGCTGTCTGCTATCTTGGAAGTTCTTTACCATTTCGAGCTTTAAAAAATGGCAGCAGATTTTTCTTTCTACTCAATAATAGCTCCCTGTTTGGCTTAATGTAAAAATAGGTTGCAAGTGATTTGCCATTGAGTAAAATAGAAACACTGGGAACATGCCCTGTGTTTATGCCATGGCCTCCCATACTCCCAAGCAGACTGCCAAATACTCCTAAGAATTTGCCAGCCTAATCTGAGAAGTGTGGCCATACATTATCTTTATTACTTACAACAACCAGGCAAGGGAAGCATATTTTGGGACAGCTTAAAAAACAGAGGCTCAGAGGTAACTTGCCCGAATCCTTCAAGATAGTAAGTTGAACTTGGCTTTGAGTCTAGATCTGTCCGGGTCCTTTCCATTACACTCCGGACTCCCATTGAAGATGGTATGTAAGAGTACATAGCTAACGTGTGGTCGGAAGCAGAGGTTTTCATCCCTGAACGCTTCTGAGCCAGCCTGATTCACATATGCAGACATTTTTCTATGAGCTCAGCCCGAGCTGCTCTGTGGCTCTGCTGGATATTGTACGCCCTGGAACCTGCTGCAAAGACTCTGTGTGGTGGGAAATTTAATGTTTGGACCCCCATGCTAAACTTGATGTTTACCTCTGCTGTTTCTCCTTCCTGCCATCTTTTATAGCTTGTGCAGGTGGGTTTGAATCCTAATTTAGTGAACAAGCCCGCTTCTTTATTCTTGACAGGAAATGTGATCCTAGTTGTTTCAAGGTGTTTTCTAGATGCTTTCTTAGTCTACAGCGCTTTGGGGTAATATTCCTGTTCAAGCATCATTAATGACATTGTGTGTGTGTGTGTGTGTGTACATGTACCTGCGTGTGTGTTCAGAATTCAAGACTACCAATCTCTAGCTAAATAGACTTTGATATTCACTGCTTATTATTCTCAGTGGAGAAATGTTCCTGGTGGTTCTGAGACTATAAGATGTCAGGGAATGAAGGGTCTGAAAAAATCCAAGCTCTCCAGCCCTAGCTGCTCAGCAAAGAGAACATGTCTCAAGACAAAATGTGCCTCTCGGTGCTCTCTGGGCCTTCTAGCACTGACTTATCTCCAGCTCCTTCCTGAGGGCTGCTGCCTACTTCTCCTTCTCTCCTTTAGTTCTTCTCTCACCGCCAACCAGAGCGGCGTCTGGGTCCCTGCCTCCATTTTGTGATTACAGCTCCTACCCTGTCATCAAAACCCAGAACTTGTGGAGTGTCCAACCTGACAGGTGGGCATTTCTATCCTGGATGCCCTGGAGCTCACACTTTGAGAAGGTGGTGCTCAGAAAAACTGATAGGATAGAAAGAGGAGGAGAGCCCGGGCTCTCTGATGAGTAGCTCAGCTACCTAAACAAGCAAAACCGGTCTGCACTGTCAAGACCACGTCAGGACTCTGTCTCCCTGCATGTATTTATCCAGTCAACCTCCCTTCTTTCTAATGTAAGCAGGAAAAATGATTTCAAAGGAGGATGAGGTCCATTGGCAGGGTGCAGAGAAGGTGGAAGGGATAAACTGTTGCTTTCTCTGGAGAGACTATACAGAAACAAAGAAGACAGATGCCTCAGCATCTTGGGAATACAGTTTTAATATCCCTGAGCACAGCCGTAGAGGCTCCTCTGGTTGACAAAGAAAACCCTAGAGCTGAACTAGTGCTGTGGCTTGTAGTTAGCTGTCCGCTCTTGTGTGTCAGACCATGGGACAAGCGCAGGGTGATGCTAGAGGCCTTGCCTTCCCACTGCTCCCAGTGCTGGCAGTCCTGAGCCCAAGGGTCCATTGCCTCCCTGCATCCCTTGACTGCACCATCTGCACTGACTTGGTCACTGGCCTTGACCTCCAGCACCATATGTTTTCCATCTACCGATTTGTTCCCTGCTAGATATCTGCAGGCTCTGAAGGGCAAACTACTAAGAAAGACCTCCTAGACAGGAAATAGGATCAAGTAGTAGGTCGGCACTAGGCCTCTCAAGTTGAACTTTCTGGGCTCAACCCCACTTTGCCTCTCGACTGCAGTTATCCACTCTAGGTGAGTGATCCACCAGCTCTAGTCTTTAGCTCTCTTATCCACAAAATGGAGATAATAACCAGGCTGCCTGGGGCTCTGGTAAGAATCAAATAGCATAATGCATATAAAACAACAGCGGCCCTAGGGAGGGCTCAGTAAATGTTAGCCATTGGTAATGTGTGATTAACAAGTCACTTGCCTTTCCCAAGTAGTGCAATGTGAAAATGAAAAACATACTTAAGGCCCATGGAATCATATATATGGTGTAATAGAAAATAAATGAACTAGAAAGTTCCTCTATTATTGCCTTCCTGTCTCATCTTGGAAAACCCGTTTTCATCTCTGGCCTCAGTATTCTCATCTGTAAAGCGAGGGCTCGCCAAGGTCCTTCTGTAACTTACATCATGCCCCCGGTTTTCAGTAACACTGCAAGCCATTGGGAATGATATTGAGAGCATCCAAGCCAGCTCATGTGCTTCTCAGTGTTAAAAGTTTCTTATTTTATGAACAAATCTCACGATGATGGGTGCTAGAGAGGGTCTGTGTTTGAGGCATGAAAGATCTAAAAACATTCAATCCAAGAACAGATATTTTTTTGGGGAAAATGTGCGTGCATGTGGGTTTTTTTTTTTTTAATTAGAAGTCCAGCAGAGAGATGGGAAATGGAAATGGCTTTATTCTTATGATCAGAAAGTTAAGTGTGACAGAGTTATGACTAATTCACAGGTAATGTAAGCTCCAGAGGTGAGATTTCAGGAAATGGATTGGCATGTATGCTATTTTTACTGTCTCCCTTCCTGCTTGGCTGTACAGAGCCTCAGGTGAGTCTTGCTCATGGGCAGGTGGGGAATTTCCTTGAGGTATTTAATGGGCTGAGTTGCTTAGTAGCCTATTTACTCTATAAAAAAGAGGGGCTATCGGAAATTCAGATAAGCGTAGTCCTTCATTGCTAAAGCCTGACCCTGAAAGTCTAGGCTCCAGATTGTCTTTGGGGTTCATGTTGGGCATCCTTTTAGTTAGGGAGTATGCCCAGCTTGTTGCTTTTCTCTGTCACTAGAGGTGTTGCAGTCACCCCCACATGAGGTAAGGGAGATACCAAGTGCTCCTCTAGCCAATGAGAAGGGAGGGGACCCAAGATCTATTGGAAGCCAGAGAAGAGCCACACCCTAAGCTTGTGAATTTGCATACTTTCATTAATCTTCACAGCGTCCTCTTGGATGGGTGTTGTAGTCCCCATTCAGTTAAGGAAACAAAGGTCCAGAGAGAGTTAAGGTGGTTGGTTGCTAGAGCTTAGGCAGCTAAGAAGTGGCAAACCTGGTGTTTGGAAGGAGATGTATTTGATTCCAAAGTCTTTACTCCTTTCTAGAAAACTACACTTCTAGACCAGCATCATTCTTCAGATCAGGGGATGAGTTACCGTTCATTTGATTCTTTATAACTCTTTCCTCATTCCCTGTTTCCCAGCTCCATTGTGTCCTTCATTCTATAACTGAAAGTCATTTTTAAAAACTAAATTGAAAAAGAATACATTTAGCATGCCTTATATGACATGTGTTATATCAACCCATAGCAGACTAAACTTAAGTCTACGACAACTCAGTGGTAGGAGTTGTGGTGGACATGTTTGCTATTCTTGTTCTAAGAATTTGCATTATAGCATATAATACCTCCTTTTCAGCATGCTTCTTTTATGCTTTGGATAATTGTTTATTGATTCACGTTCAGTAGACTAGGGAGGTCACTCGGGTAGAGCGTTGCGTTAAAGTGGTAGATTGGGTTAAAGCATAGAGGGTCTTGAAGAATCCTGTTAAGATGTTTGGACCTTCTTTTAGAAGTCATGAGGTATGTGTTCAGGTGTTGTTGTTGTTTGTTTATTTACATATTTTTGCAGTTCTGAGGATCAAACCCAGGGGTTTGTGTGTGTTAGGCAAGTATTCTGTCACTGAGCTAAATCCCTAGTCCATCAGGAATGTTTTAGAATAATGATGCTGGCAAAGGGAAACAGAAAATGTAAGAGGGACAAGGAAACTGGAGGGAGAGGGTCCTAGGAGGTGTAAGAATTTTAAAACTTCTAGATGATAGACACATCAAAACAGTGGCATTAGGGGGGAAGGGAGGGAAGCAACAGAGAGGGCATGGCATTGAACTAGCCTCTGGGACATAGTAGTAAGCCTATCAGATTAAAAAAAAAATCTCTGGCCTTCATGTAGCTTACATATCATGCAGGATAATATAAAAAATAAACAAGTAAATATCAATAGCAAAAGATTAAGATTAGGTAAGGGAGGAAGATTGGGAATGAGAAAATAGTAGGGAACAGTATTGGCCAAATTGTATGGCTATGTTGTATGCCTATGCAAATATGGAACAACCGGCCCCACCAGTGTGCATAATTATAATGCAATCATAAAAATACGGGGGAAAAGATTAGGATTAATTCAGACAAAGATACAATGTAGAAAATGAAGCAGGGTCAAGTGATGAAGTAACCTGGGAGACTAGATTGGACAGCCAGGGAAGATTGGCTGTGGAGAGGATATTTGGGCTGAGACGTAAAGAACATGAAGGAAATAGCCACGTAAAGATCTGGGGAATACAAGGCCCTGAGGTGGGAAAACACTTCCAGTGCTTCAAGAGCAGAAGGAAGGACGGTCAAAGCCTTGCCAGGGAGAGGGAGATACCAGGATGAGGCTGGAGAAGGAAGAACAGTTACTCTGACTTCTCCTGCAGTTACTCTGTGCTATTCAAGATGCCTTCATTGCTTTGTGTTTTGAAGAGATCATTTTGGCTGC
This sequence comes from Spermophilus citellus, assembly GCF_964194105.1. Classification (NCBI taxonomy): domain Eukaryota; kingdom Metazoa; phylum Chordata; class Mammalia; order Rodentia; family Sciuridae; genus Spermophilus; species Spermophilus citellus. The sequence goes on from NC_138183.1 coordinate 220,612,420, forward strand.
TAGACGCTAGAGCTGAAGGTAGCTTAACTTAACGTGGTAGCCAAGAAGATGATAAGCAGCTGGTAGATTCAGGTTGCATGTTGGAAGTAGAAGTGATTGGAACTGATTCAACATTAAATATGGGGTGGTAAGGAAAAGAGAGGAATCAAAGATGATTTGTAAGTTGTGGGGCTCAGAAACTGGGTAGGTGAAAAGTAAGGTCAAACAAAAAGCAAAACTACACATTGTGCTTTTCCTTAAAGTGTTCAACACTTACTCTAGCAGAAGTACCATGTCACTATTGTGATTTCAATGGGACTCTTTATGGTTTATCAGAGCTCAGTAAGTATTGTACCAATGGGCATAGAAAGAAATGTTTAGAAATTATGAGTGAACTTATTCTACTCTTTTGCACTACTAGAAGAGGGAACATGGTTATAGTATTTCTGCAGAGCTCCTTGGCAAACTGTATCAAGAGCCATAAAATTGTTCACACTCCATTGACTAAGAAATTCCAATTCTAGGAATAGATCCTAAGGCAACACTTAGAGAAAAGCATAATGACTATGAACATATGTTAATGTCAACATTACTTACAATATGATAACAAATGGAAGCATCCTAAATGCCTGACGATAGATGATTACTTACAAATTATGATGCATTCATATAATATTATATTTGATAACCATTACAGAAATAAGATTTTATTGGAATAATTAATAACCTGAGAAAAATGGAAAAGCATAGTACGAAACCATAAAATGATCATGATCTCAATTCTGTAAACAAGCATACAAGTGATAATAGGGGGGGAAATGTATCATCCTGGCAGCTATATTGAAATTTCTCTGGGTTAAAGTATTGTCAAGATTTGGAAGCTGTGGTTTGATAAATTGCTGAGATGGGCATAAGACCCTCAAGGGTATACTCAAGAGAAACAATAATTCCTAAACTTTCCTGCTTTGTAAATAGGTGCATCCTATTGATTGTAGGATTTGCTGAGCAGAAGATGAAGAAATATTCATGTCTGCCTTGCTTTGCTTAAGTGAGAGAAGGCCGTGAGAAAGTGAGGGTACTGAGTGAGGTGGGAGACAGAGAGGAGAGAGGAAGAACTCAGGGAGGTGGGGTCAGGAGTCAGCATGGTAAGAAGGGGGCTTTGGTGAGGGTTATAAATGGTGTTGCCAGGTTGTTTGCTGTAGGGTTTTTGTTGTACATTCTCTCTCAGGTCCCTCAAGGTATCTTCAGTAAAATTTTCTATTTTTCACTAATTAAAGTGGACATCTGTTGTTTATGCTTATCCAAAGTCTATTTCATCTTCTGCTAACACCTTGATTTTTTTTCCGGGGAGCCTCCCCTCCCTCCCTTCCAGTCAGGCGGTTTGGGAGTCACTGACCCACCTGCCCACCCCACTTGCTCACCCCTCCTATCCACCCCAAATGGGCACATGATTCAAACCAGGCTAATGGGAGCACAGCACATCCCCTCCCTCAAGGAAACTGATTCAGGGGAGGACATGATGCTGTGAGATCACCAACATAATCAAAGCATCCTTTTACTTCTTGATCCCTGTCCCACCCCCTTTAACTTGGAGTTTATTTCTTCCAATCCTCCCTTTCCCTTTTTTGATACATATATGTACTTGTGAACTCTATGTATATGCACCCTTCAAAAATTCTACATACAATGATGTTATCGAATGCATTCTTTTCACAACTACTTAGTTTCAATATTATGTTTGTGAAAATTCTTTTCCAAAGTGTGGTTTTAGTTTATTTTCTCTGCTGTATAGTATTTCATGAAATCATGTCTACACCGTCGTGTATTTGTGTCATCTCCTGTGGGTGAGTATTTAGGTTGTTATATTAAACCTTTCTATGATCCAATAAATTCTTCTTTTGCCTAAGCCAGTTTGAGATTTTTTTTTCTCCTATTTGAAAAAATTCTGATGAATACATAAAGAGATTTTGTGTCCCTGTTATTACAAGCTCACATACACAAAAAATAAAACAAAAAAAGAAAGAAAGAACAGGTGATGTTTTATATCTGTGTAGATTGAAAACAATACTTGGTGGTAGCACGGTGGGTGATTTTTAAAATTTTGTTTCAGACTTTGTTCTGTGTTAAGTGTGTATAATTATAATCAGAAAAAAAAACCTATTATAAATAAAGATTAGGAGACAGTCACTGCAAAGTGACTCCTCCAGGGTAAAATGGCATCGATTCATTAGCAGGGTGCAAGGAAGAGAGGATTCACAACATGCGCCCAACATGAAAATGCCATTTACATATTTCTCTGAAGAACCCTCTTCCACTGTGCTGACTCCCTGGGGGTAAAAGTCTTTATTTATCAGGAAGGTCTAGGGCCTTGGAGATGGGGCATGCTTTACTCTGAGAATCTTTCCATCTTTTCACGGTTGCATGTTTAATTGGGATCTGGAGAGGAAGCAACCAGTGGGGAGTGGCAAACTCACATTTGTTGTTTTTAATTCTTCCTTCGCAGTCTCAGAGCTACCCCACTTCCCCTTAGAAATGGATAGCTCCTGAGCCCCCAGCTGGAACCTAGCCCTGTGAGTCACCCCACTTAAAAGTGCTAAAGCAAGAAACAAATAACAACCCAATACTATCAGTCTTTATATAGGGTGCAGTGGAAGATGGTGCTGGAATGGAAGAGGCAATGAGAAATTGTTCCCCAAATTAGGGATGAGGCAGTTCTGATTTAGAATCTGCTAACAAGAAAGGTCCTTAAAACAATATAATTCAACCCTCTCATTTTACAGATGTACGAAGTGACTCAAAGAGAATCAAAGTGACTGCCCAAGGTCACACACCTAGTTCATGGCAGACTTGGATTTGACTGCCTATGCTGGATATGTTTTCTCTGTTATCTTGGGTGAAGAACAGCAGTGACTTATTGCTTTTACAATCAGCTATGCTGAAATCACCAGATTTTACATCAAATGATTCCAGATTACCTGCCTTCCTCTTTTTTAAAAAAATGTATTTTGTTGTAGATGGATGCAATAGCTTTATTTTATGCATTTATTTTATGTGGTGCTGAGGTTTGAATCCAGGGCCTCACATGTGTTAGGCAACTGAGCCACAACCCAGCCCCTTCCTTCCACTTTCCCTTTAAAAAAAAAAATGTAGCAGGACAACCTTGTAGTCAGCAAACATACATGAATGTCTCTATTCATAACGAGAACAACATATGACAATCAGGACCTCTGCAAGGATTGGTAGATAGTAAAAAAAAAAAACAAAAAACACTGTGATTTTTAGGATAAGAGTGAGTGAGAGTCCATTACACTGATGTTTAATAACTCCAATATGAAACTCCTTAATGCAACAATGAACACAAAACTTTAAAGAGGACTCTAGAAATTTCAAATTGTGGGAAATTTTTTTCTAAGTGTCAATTTTTCCCCTAGGTATCAAAAAATTAGCCAGAAATCAGGGAATAAATGAAAAATATTGTTAATAATGAAAAACATGTCTAAATGAGGTTTTAGGGCCAATATATATGTAGCTCATCTATTAAATTGCTGCATCTTTGAGTAAGAGCCATTAACGCACAAAACAATAACTTGTAATTCTGGGAAACGTTCAATCATCTGAGCTTCTAAGACTCAACTAGAGCAACTACTTATTATTCTTAAGGCATAAAATAAGACTTTAGCATTTTTTAACTTTAGCATTATTTTAAGTTTAAAAAATTTTAAACAAAAATGCACTTGGAATTTCCCTTAAGATAACTGGAATATCAAATTAATTAGACACCCCATTCCTACCCCTGAGCCTTTTAGGTAATTTGTGTCCTGCTGTACACAAAATGGTAGAAATAAAAAATTGTTCAAAAGGTTGAAGAAAGGAGAGGGCAGCTTTAGATGTTATTGCTGCAAGATTTAGAAAAATGGGTCTGTATACATAGAAATTTTCTAATGAGCAAATGCACTCACCATCCTACGCCATTTTCTCCGAAGCATAAATGTTCATTTATCCATTTAGGCAAAATTTTAAATGAGTCACTGAGAACATAAACTAGGGAGAAAGAATGGCTAGGAGTGTAATGCAGGAGCAAGAGCAAATATTTAAACTGTGAAATGGAGCTGGGTTACTTTACAAGTGTATTCAAAAGGAACAGGAGGACAATCCAAAGGAGAGCAGGTGGCTGGAGCATCAATGGGCTCAGGGAGAGAATAAGTCAGTCGTGATGCTGTGATAAAGGGCACAGAATGAGGACAAAGGAGGAGTGATTTAGGAAATACTTGATTTTTATTGAAGTGATTCCAAAAGGCTAATGTATACTCTTCAAGGAGATGTTTGCTGTTCGTTATCAATGGTTTTGAACTCTGCATCTGTTTAACATTTACTGAGCACCTACCAGATTCTAAGAACTCAGAGGTGGCAAAGATGTTTCATCTATACTCAAAGATATTGCTTCCCACTAGTGTCCTTTTCTCTACATGAAACCACCCTCCACATGGACTTCCTCACCACCATGAACATTTTGCTCATCTTACATTAATCATCTACTGAGCCAGCTTCTTGGTGAAGCCCTCCTGATCATTCCAGCCAGCTCTGTTCCCCTGTCTCTTGAGGTCTCATAGCACTGAGGGATGACTAGTGACATGGACTTGTTATTTGAATTCTAGTTCAATGGTCATTTGCAGACAACTTTGGCACCTCTACCTCCAAATGCCACTGATTATAACTTCTAAGAAGACAGAAAATGTTTTGCAACAAATGAAGTATGCTGGGGGGAAGAACACCTTGAAATTTGTAATCAGGAGGTCTGAATTTTTATAATCTGAAGTAGATTATTCTTAACTGTGATTCTATACCAGTCACTTAATTTTCTTGAGCCCCATTTTTCTTATCTGAATTGCTACTGTGAGGATAGACGCAGTCCCTCATGTAACTCACTAATCTCTGTCCAGCTGGCTCACCTCTCGGTGTCTGCCGTGTCATCGATGGGTACCCCATTCAGTCACTCATGATCAAACCCAGAAGACATTTTTGACAACAGTCTTTTCCCCGTTTCTACTTCTAGTCAGTCTCAACGTGATTTCACCTCCTGAACAATCTTCCAAGCCAGTTGTTTACCGTCAGGTCTTACGTGGAATATTAACGGGTCATCCCCTCTTGCCCACTTATGATCCAAGCAGCATTCAGAGTGACCTCTCTAAAACACAAAACTGATCCAGTCATTGGTTTTCCAAACCTTCCAGTGGTTTTCAGGTGCTCCAGCCTTTAAAATATTTTCAATGTCTCTCATCAACTTAAACACACGGGTCCTTCCATCTCATGCCACTCTTTCCCCCACTAAGGCTTTATGTTCTAGTCGTTCCAGTTTTCTACCTGCTTCTTGAGCACCTTAGGACTATCACACACGCTGTCAGCCTCATATGCTCCATCCCCCTGTCTTTTCAGTGTCTCTTCCCTTTTAGGCCTTACTAGTTCTTGGGGAAACTGCTGCCTTACAAACCAGTTGAAGATCCCTGGAATCTGTTTTCTTTGCAACTGCATCTCCCTTCCTGAAACTGCACATAGAATCAAATGAACTTCACTGGAGCAATTATATGCTCATGTCTCTCTTCCCCACTACACAGTAAACACAAGACAAACCTTTGTCTTGCTCATTTGTGTATCTTCAACTATTAGCAGAGGGTTTGGGATATATAAGAGGTTCCTGTAAGGTAGCTGTTCTTAATTCAATGAAACCCAATGCACCCTTCTGACAGCAAATGACTTGTGATACACCCCTTCCTATCCTGAAGTGAAATTCATAAATGATAGACTCTACCTATACTTGCAGTTTCAAAAAAAAAAATCAATTGTAATGCTTGAGTGTGAGGTAAGGAATAATTAAAGGGAAAGTAAAGGATGATAAAATGATATCTATTCCATACGTGATTGAGCACAAGCACTCTAGAAGACAGTATACAAGAAAGAATCTTTGTGCCTTCACAAAGATGGTCCAGGAAACTTACACATGCAGACTGATCCAGCTGTCACTCATTTTTTTAAAAACTATTTTTTCTTTTATTTTTTTTTTAGTTGTAGATACACACAATGTCTATATTTTATTTATTTATTTTTTTTCTGGATCAAACCCAGAGCCTCACATGTGCTAGGCAAGTGCTCTACCACTGAGCCACAACCCTAGCAGCAGGTGTCACTCTGAAATGCCATGTGTGATGTCACCTTCCATCATTTAACTTTTTTTTTTTAATCTCAACCAACTTTTAGTGGAGTTACTTTTTAAAATTACATACCACTTGTGATTACATACCACTTGTGATTATATACCACTTGTGATTACATAGAAATTGCATTCCTGGAAAATTCAGTGTATACTAAAACCTTGCAAGTAGGAAGCATTGGTGTAAGTAGAAAACGGAATTGGATATTAGACTCAGAAAAATATAAACAGGTTTGTTTTTCACATAACGAATAATCATTAGAAGGTCATGCAGAACATGGGTGGTTTTTCATTAGACAGGACTAGATCCACACATGTCAAGGTAATCAGCATCCCTGACCTTTGTTCAATAAATGCAAGTATTGCTCTTTCAAATGATTGTAATAACAAAAGTGTCTCTACGATTTTCCAAAATATTGGTCTGGGGGTAGTATGAAAGCTGTTGTCATAGAGCATGATTTTGTATCACCAAAATACCCATGTATTTTGTACATAGAATGAGAGTTAAAAAATATAGTGAATGAATTGTGCATAAAAAGGAACATTTTTGATAAAACAGGTGTAGTGAATAGATTTCTTTACTGAGTCTGACTTTAAAGGTAAGGTAGCAAATATGATCAGATGACATCTTTTACCAGGTATAAAATAAATTGATATGTTTATTATTTTGTATTCCACACAATGAATTAAGCATCTTTTAGGTATGAGAACCATGCTAGGGCTGTGGGATCCAAAGAGAAGTAGAACAGAGTTCCCACAAGGCAGTTATACAAGGAAGGGACAGTATTGGAAAAGAAATGGAATGCATACAGCAGCCTGGCAGTTAGCAGAGCTCATAAAAAATGACTTTCTCTTAAAAACAGTTTTTACAGTGTTGTGCTTTTATTAAAAATCGGAGTTTTTCTCCTGAGAGAATCATTCTGCTGGAGCAACAAGCAGAAACAAAGCAGAGTGGGTGACATCCAAGAAAATGACTTTGGAGCCATAATGTACATATCCTACACAATAAACACTGTCACTTCATGTAAACTGGTGAGAGTGGGGTAAGAAACTTGCTATTATGGAAATCACTCTAACACTTCTCAGCTCTACAGATGTAGTCTCAAAAAAAAAAAAAATTCACAACCGCATCGAAATGGAAACAGATTGCTGGATTCGGCAGGAAGGTTGACAAGCAGTGAACATTTCTGTTAAGAAAACATTCCCACCAAACTCTTTTCACCTTTGGGTTGGAGGCTATCTCCGACTGGAGGATGCAGCTAAGGGATCAGTGACTGTGTAGCAGGGTGCCTCTGTCATGACAGCCCGTGTAAATCCAATGGCTAAAATCAAGATCCATTGGTCACTCATTCCTGCCCCCCCCCACTACAAATATTTACGTAACACCTGTGATGAGCCCGGCGGTGTTTAGTTGCTAAATTATAAGTAAGGTGGATAGAGTTCTGCTCACAGACACGTCTATGACATAAATAAGTATATAAGTAGGTCAATGTGTATGCCAGTATCTATAATGATAGATACTAAGAAGAGAATAAAGCAAAGTTATTGCTGATGGGGGATAAAAGTGGAGATAGGACGCTCTCTGTCTGGTATGGTAAAGGAAGGCTTCTGCTGAATTATCAAGGGTTATTTCTGCCTGAGGTGGTCACCTGTGAACAGAGATCTGAATGATGACAACAGTATTCACTTAAACACTGTCCTTTGAAAGTGTTTGGGCCCCTGTGGGGGTAATCTGGGTCCCTCAGTTCCTACCAGAATTGGAAAGCAGGCAGGAGATACTCGTGTTTCGTCTTTAACTCATAAGTGTACCTTAGTTTCTTAGGAGACAACAGAAAAATAGTGCAAGACACTTGGGACCAGAAAGTTAGGAATCTGGGTACTAGTTGTGATGCCTGCTGATTATAAATGAAATGACTGTGGGTAAGTCATCCATTGAAAATCTGAAATGAGGACAGACTGTGAACTACATCAGGAAGCCACTGTCTGGATAGTTTTCTGCTTTATGTCTCCCTAACACAATAGCACATGGTGTCTGACAGTGGTGAATATTCAATAAAAGCTATTACTGATGCTTCTCTTATTAGTTGATTGGTAAGATTTCTTCCTACCTTAACATTTGAGTGCTTTAATTGTATATTTTTATATGAACAAACAACAACAACAACAACAAAATCCCCTCCATTTCTGATTCTACCTCATAGGGGTCAGCTCCTTCTCCTTTCTAAGATTCGTTTCCCCTCATCCATGGAGTTAAGAAGATTATTTCAGCAATTTATACTGGCTCTAGAATTACAGATTTTTAATTAAATTTTGCAAATAAAATTGTATTTCAAATATACTAGGGGGACCCCGTGGTGAATTTTAAAAATAATTATGTACCAGAATTTTTTCCCAAAGCAAAATGTATCATGTTTTATATTCTTCTTCCAGGTTGAGTCTTATTGCATGAGAATAGGCTTTCTTAGAGGGAGGCATGCCAAGGTTTTGAAGCATCACTGTTGCTTGCTTCCGTTGAGTTGTCAATGTCAGGGTCATTTCTCAGCTCTAGCAAAAATTCCCCAGCTGTTAAAGAGAATTGTGAACATAGGAACTTGGCACTCTCCTGGAAGCTACATTTTGCTTTGGGTACGGTATGGGTATGGTTTCCTTTCTCTTTTCCTGACCCGTCTTCATTTTTTTTCTTTTTGTTTTATAGGGAATCTTGGCAACATTTCCAATAAGTCATTTCTATGGTGGGAAGATCTACAAAGTATACAGGAATGGAATCATGTATACACACACACACACACACACACACACACACACACACATATATATCTTTAAAAAATGAAAAGTATATATTAAAAAATAAAAAATATATAAAATATATACTATATATAAATAATATATCTTTAAAAAAATGAAAAGTAAAGGAAATTAAATAACGCTAATCATAGAAACTAACATGTATTGAGTACATATTGTGTTCCAGATACAACAACCCCATGAGGCAAGTGCTACTGTGATGCCTACTTCTTTAATGAGAAAACTATAGCATCTCCCTATGAACCTTGTGGAGGTGGACTGCCTTACATAGATTTAGATGAAAGTGAATGAGAACAAAAGGAGGTATGGAGGCAAGAATGGGAGACATTAGCCGTATGGTCAAAGGTAAGAATTGGAAAGAACCCAAAATAGAAGTCAGAAGGCCTGAGTTGTAGTCCTAGCTTTACTACTAACACATCTATGAAAAAGAAAGAATGCACTCACCTTGAGGGTGATGTAAAGATTAAAGCAAAAATATGTATGAAAAGGCACAGTGTTTCCAGTGTTCAGCAAGAGCTAGCTGCCTTCTATGCCACAGTGTTCTTCTTGTCTGACCATATGTAAATCTTTGCAATGTATGTGTGTGTATATGTGGTGTCAGTTCTTCTCTGTCATGTCACTGTTTCTCCCCATGTTATATCCCAAATCTTCTCCAATTGGGAACCATAAAGACACAAGAAAGGGCTCCATTCATTCTTCTAAATCATAATTCACAAAATGGCAACCCAAAGATTGGATCTGGCCAATGGATGTATTTTGTCCTGTCTTTATATACAATATGCATTTTTTATATTTTTTTCATATATACTTTAATTTTTTAAAGAGGTGTGTGTGTGTGTGTGTGTGTGTGTGTGTGTGTGTGTGTACTTGATTCCATTCCTGTATACTTTCTAGGTCTTCCCACAATAGAAATGACTTATTGGAGACGTTACCAAGATTTCCCATAACAATTGTCAAAAAAATTTTTTTTAATTAGTTGCAGCATCTAACATGGTAGAAGTGGAGTTTATACAAAAGTATAGAGTTTAGTCTTGTCTTGAAAGTTCAGATTTGGCAACATGGGATCTTTTAATGCCCATCAGTCATTGACTGAACATAATTGGGCCTGAGAGTCTCCAGTCAAACAGTCTCCATACTTCTTATTTCAATACACTTATTGGCATTTCATGCTGGCAACTACAAACATCGGAACAAGTACTCCTCCAGATAAAGTCAACATGGTCCTTTCTCTTGAGTTTCTTTGAAAATGAAAATTCATCTGGGATAAGATCTATATACATGAGAATTTGACAGGATAAATTCTGTACTAGATGTTTAAGGAAAGTAAAAAACAGCAGGAAGTTCTAAAAGCAGAAGTTTTGGGGATAGAAGGCGTTGGTCTGGCATGTAGTAGGCACTAAAATAATTTTTCCTTAATAAATAGGAGTGGTACATTATGAAGTGATGTCTGAAGTCAGACTCTTGCCACTGAACTGCACAGACTCCAGCTAACACTAAGGTACATTCTCTGTGCACCAGGAAGGACTCAGTTGAAGAAGCCTCACATGTTCCCTTCCTGCACACTTATCATTCCCATATTTTTTGAATTAAATATGGGAGCATATGTAGTACACTAAAAATGAGGAAAAATTTCAGTGAAATGTTAATTTGTCATTTGAATTATAGTTAAACATATTTCTTATTAGCTCTAATATGTGCCAGGCACTATGCTAGGCTTTAAGAGTGCAAGATAAATCTGAGGTATTTTTTGTCCTCAAGAAACTAAGCCTTATCAGTAATTCAGAAAAAAAAAATCAGCCATTATAGAATGGGACAAGTGCCAGAGTGAGAAATACAAGTTGGTATTATAGGCACAACCGAGGAGAAAGACACTCTGTCTTCATTAGCCTATATGATATCTTTATGAGAAATAGAAAAGAACTTCTGAGAAGATGCAACCCAACTCAGAGCTCATGACTTGGTAAAAACATCTTGGTCTGGAAATCAGAGTTCTTGACCTGGTGCCTTTGGCCACAAATGAGATGATGCTATTAGGTAGGTAGCTGTATCAATTAGGACACGTTCTGCCACAAGCAATAGGAAAACTAGTTAATTATGAGTTAATCTACAGGACATTTAATGCTTACTTAACAAAGTTCTAGAAGTAGGGGGCTCCAAGGTTGAAGGAGCAGTTCTATGATCTATAGGTCTTCTCAACTTTTCTGTCTTCTCTTGTTCACAGGTGACTGCTACAGATCCAGTTGCTCTCACACAATCATTTTCAAAGACAGAATATGGAGCAATGAGAGTAGCAAAAGACAATTTTCCTTACATGCTCTTGGTTTGATCAGGGAGGAAAATATTTCCATAAAGTAGACTTCCTGTATATTGCATATACCAGAGTTGGGTCACATGATGAGTCCAGTGGGAAAGACACACCCAGGAAACAAGAATGTGGCTTTTTCAGTCTTTTGAGTGGAAGGTTCTTTGGGAAGAAGGGAGTTGGGGAATGTTTGTTGGGTGGGCAATGTATAATGCCAGCCATCCAACACAGCTTTGGAAAAAGGGGAGAAAAGTTTTCCTAGAAGTGCTGTTTGATCTGAGCCCTGAAGGATGAGTTAACCCCAGGGAAGCAGTGAGAAGCCAGAGACTAAAGACTGCAGAGGCCAGGGGAAGAACAACAGTGTGACAGAAGACGGCAACAAATTCCACAGGGTTTGGTAAGATATTAGAGAAATAGAAAAAGTATGAGGAAAGAGGGAGCAGAAGAGTCAAGACCCAGCTTAATGATGAAGGCATTTGCAAGCTAGAAGGAAGAGGCAAATAGTAAATTGTTGTCTGAGAAACATAAGTGCTAGAATATCTGAAATTTCAGTAAGATACATAGGATTTTTTGTTGTTATTGTTCTCCCCAGTTTATTGCCATTACATCATACTCTTCTTGCCCTATCAGATTTCTCCATAACTCTCCTTTCTTCATCAAACCTACCATAAAAAACATTCAGGTTTAACTATTTCTTCAGGTCTTCATTTCCTTATGTACACTCTACCGTCAGGCAAAACTTAACTTATGTACACTTTTCTGTATCTGTCTTTCGTTGCAGGGGTCTAGCTAATTAACCCAAGATAGGAAGAAGAAAAATATATATTTTTTCTTCCCCTAAAACATCATGTTCTTCAAAGATGTTGCTTTTCTTTTCTGGAAAATTACATGGACCTAGTAGCCATATGTAGGTTAATTCTTTAAATTTAATCCAACAGGGAAATTAAAAAAAATAAAAACAACTAAGAATAATTATTTTCCTGAATTAATCAGGTAATGAGGATTAAGACCAAAACCAAATCCTGAAGTATCCAAATTACCATTTTACAATGCTTAGCTTAGCCAATGCAAAAAAAAAAAAAATTGTCCAAATACTTATTTAGGCAATAGCTATTTCCTAATTGATTGTAAAACTTATAGATACATAATATTTTTAATAGGTGTAATCCTGTATCATTCCAAGTGTCTGGATTCTCAATATATATTGAGAATATATATTCTCCCAGTAACAAGTTTCTAAGTAACAGAGTGTGAGCACCCCTTTGGGATAAGACTGAAATCCCCCAAAACTTTTCTGATCTGCCTTCCTTTGAAAAGAAAGACTTCATAGACTGGATGATGATGATAATGATGATGGCAGCTAAAACTCACTGGATACTTACCATGCAGCAAACACTGTTCTATGCAGTTTACATATATTAAATTATTAAATCTTTTCAACAGCTTTTTGAGGCCAGTGCTATTAATTTCTCTTTCTGCAGGTGAAACAAACTGAGTCACAGATGGGGTAAGTGCCTTGACCAAGATCAATGCAGAGTAGCTCAACCAAGAGATAAAAAACACTTGGTGTTTAAAATTCTTTGACTGCCTGTCATTGGATCATGCTGCCTGTATGTATTGTGTTTGATCTAGCAGAGATTAATCCTAGTGGTTCTGGGCTATATGGCTATCCTATCAAGTAGTCCCCAGGGGATAAAAATAAGGGCTGGATAGTGCTCTCCAAGGTTTGCTGTGCTAAGGAGAACAGCCTGAAAGCAAGGGCCCTGGTCAAGATAAATCAATATGTCAAAGTGGATATTTTATTAAAACCTTAGCCTTGGTTTCTGACCCAATGAAGTGTTATGATTAGAGACTAGTCAGAGCTATTGCTACCACCCACTTGCTATGGCAGACAGTAGACTCAAGTCAGTTTGGGTCATTGATTTCATCTTTTTTAACCCCTTGTTTCTCCTGAGAATCATATATGAAATGGCTGGAATACGATGCATATTCTATGAGGCTTGGAGATGGCCAGAGAAATAAAATACAGTTCTTGCCCTTGAGGAATCAGGCAGCAATGTTTGTTTTCTTTTTTCTTCTTTTTTCTTTTTTCCTTTTCAATCTGCTGGATGTCTTTTTGTGCTCTCCTTGGAAAAGATAGAAGAGCAACCTCCATTCTCAGATTTGGCCCAGATGCCAGGGAAACAGTGTGTATGGTGGAAAGAAATTGGAAAATCAGGAAACTAAGCTTCAGAAACATAAGTGGTTTCTGCCACTTATGAGTCCTGGGGACCAATAATTCACATTAGGTTGGAGGTGTGGGAAGAGCCCTGGATGCAGAGACCTGGATCCCCTTCTACTATTGGTTGGCTGAGTGTTTCCTCTGCCTCTAGCCAGCATGAGGAAGTGCTCCATATTGACTTGGTCTTGAGGAGAAACAAGGTTCTCAGTGCTCAGCCTAACCTTATTTCTAACCAAACTCTGTCAAACTTTCAGAGCTCTGGGGAGGTTGCAGAATAAACGAGAGAAATCAGAAGGTCTAGAATCACACCTGGATTTAAATGTGTGTTCTCTCACTTTGTAGCTACGGGATCTTGGGCCTGTGGTTTGGGGAAAATAATCATAGTAATCATAGCCAAGTAATCATAGCCTAAACAAAATAAAAGTACAAAGATAGGCCAGCCAAGACTGTAGTAGCCATGCAAAAAGGGACATCAGGAGCATCCATTCCAACTATCTTGTTGCTCTACCATCTTCAACATGTGACTTCCACCTCATGATTCAAATTACTTGCTCTAGCTCTAGCCACCAGAAGTACTAATCCAGCTGACAGGAAGCCAGTGCGAGAAGGAAGGGCTTGTTCCCTCCATTTAAGACCATTATCCAGAAGTGGAATACATTCCATGGGCTAGAACTTGGTCCTGCGCATAGATATGCTTACAAGGGAACCAGGGTAATGTAAACCTTAGTCTGGGAGGCCATTTGTTTAGTTCAAATATGAGGCTTCAATTACTGAGGAAGGAGATGGGGGCAGATATTGGGACACAATTAGTAATCTCAACCCTAAAAAGTAATGTGTCCATTTGACTCTTCATTGCTTAATGAGTAAATAGGGCTAATATTATCTGCTTTATTAGGTCTTTGGAGTATGAAAGGATATATTCATGTCAACGGACCTAGCACATATAATAGATGCCCAACAAATGGAAACAAGTATAATTATGCACAGGAGATGTCAAACACATCTCTCTCTTTTGCCCCACTTCTGGTCTCATACTGCTGGATGACATGTATGAAAGAAGCCAAATGAAGCCAAAGCTTGGACCATATACTGGACATATCCTAATTGATACAGCTACCTTCCTAATAGCATCAAGGGCCAGCTTAATGTATGTAACTCTTACCTCTGATCGCCCTTCCAGTACCTA